>NW_027361796.1:16902500-17517500 GCF_039654945.1 Dendrobates tinctorius
GTGGGTACAGAAAGTATTCAGACCCCTTTAAATTTTTCACTCTTTGTTTCATTGCAGCCACTTCGTAAATTCAAAAAAGTTCATTTTTTTCTCATTAATGTACACTCTGCACCCCATCTTGACTGAAAAAAAAACCCAAATGTAGGAATGTTTGCAAATTTATTCAAGAAAAACTGAAATATCACATGGTCTTAAGTATTCAGACCCTTTGCAAAGACACTCATATTTAAGTCACATGCTGTCCATTACTTTGTGATCCTCCTTGAGATGGTTCTACTCCTTCATTGGAGTCCTGCTGTGTTTAATTAATCTGATAGGACTTGATTTGTAAAGGCACACACCTGTCTATATAAGACCTCACAGCTCACAGTGCATGTCAGACCAAATGAGAATCATGAGGTCAAAGGAACTGGTCAAGGAACTCAGAGCCAGAATTGTGGCAAGGCACAGCTCTGGCCAAGGTTACAAAATAATTTCTGCTGTACTCAAGGTTCCTAACAGCACAGTGGCCTCCATTATCCTTAAATGGAAGAAGTTTGGGACCACCAGAAGTCTTCCTAGATCTGACTGTCCAGGCAAACTGAGCAATCGTGAGAGAAGAGCCATGGTGAGAGAGGTAAAGAAGAACCCCAAAATCACTGTGGCTGAGCTCCACAGATGCAGTAGGGAGATGGGAGAAAGTTCCACAAAGTCAACTATCACTGCAGCCCTCCACCAGTCGGGCCTTTATGGCAGCGTGGCCCAATGGAAGCCTCTTCTCGGTACCAGACACATGAAAGCCCTCATAGAGTTTGCTAAAAAACGCATGAAGGACTCCCAGACTATGAGAAAGAAGATTATATGGTCAGATGAGACAAAGATAGAACTCCTTGGTGATAATTCTAAGCGGTATGTGGGGAGAAAACCAGGCACTGCTCATCACCTGCCCAACTGAGCATCTCTGGAGAGACCTGAAAATGGCTGTCCACCAACGTTCACCATCCAACCTGACAGAACTGGAGAGGATCTGCAAGGAAGAATGGCAGAGGATCCCCAAATCCAGGTGTGAAAAACTTGTTGCATCATTACCAAGAACACTCATGGCTGTACTAGCTCAAAAGGTGCTTCTACACAGTACTGAGCAAAGGGTCTGAATACATATGACCATTTGCAAAAATTTCTACATTTCTGTTTTTTTCAGTCAAGATGGGGTGTAGTATGTACATTAATGAGAAAAAAAATGAACTATTCTGAATTTACCAAATGGCTGCAATGAAACAAAGAGTGAAAAATTTAAAGGGGTCTGAACACTTTCTGTACCCACTGTGTGTTATCTTATGTAAGGTCTTTGTTTCTTCATGGAGATTAACTGCAAAGAAACATGTTGAAGGCAACTGAGGCCTTGAATGGAAGTCAATATAACATAGGAATATATATGCTGACTGCATGGAATATAACCCTCTTGGTGCTCGGTGTTTTGCTGCATTTGAAGCAATGTATCCTGGGACCTGTCTTTCCTTGTTATTTATGTCTTGGTATCGTTCATTAAAATGAATTAACCCCCTATAGGAAACAAGCCATCTGCTGCTACGTTCTCCCACCAGTGCCTAATGGAAAGCTGCCAGCTCATTTTCTACAAACCCAACTTCATGACTTGGCAGGACATCAAGTTAGGAGTCAAAGGTAGAGTGTAAGTTTTTAAAATATAATTGATGCCTAGCAAATTGGAAGGCAAAAAAAGCATTCAGTGCCGTTTTGTGAGCAAAAATACAGTAAATATGTATGGTTATTGATATGTAATGCTAGACATGTGCTCAGAAGCAGATAAAAAACAAGACAGGCCTGTCCGCATACACACATCCCTCTCGTTATGCATATACGGTTATAGATTTGTTATATATTAGCCTTTCGGGCAGACTTTTGGGATGTAGAACAATCCTCCATGTAAATGTTATATACTGTGCAATGACTGTGTGATAATCCAGAATAACAGATATTGTACAGCTATTGTGCATCCATAAAGGGATTTCGTCACACCAGAAATGGGCACATATGAAAACAGCCAATCAAACAGTGCTCAGCTGTTTTTGGAACGCCAATAGAAAGGATCACATAGAGTGGCCTCCTTTCCACACACAGCAGCCACGAGACGAAGGATAAGATAGGAATAATCCTTTAAAATATGTGGAAAAACGCATTAGGACTGGCTGCTGACACTAAATAGTCAAACCCCAAGGCTGTGCTGTAAATTTAGAGACATTGTAAAATGTAATACACAAACTTTTACATCAAACTTACATGTTGGAACCAAGGAAAGATTCTGCCCTTGGGATGGTATTGACTGCTGACAATACTCAGCAAGGTATCGAGCACCATTACTAGCCATGCGTGGGTCGGCAAAATATCAGGTCCAACCTGCAGGAAGAGAATCAGAACACAGAATATTACAAATGTGCACACACATTATATTGGGTAATGTATAGTGAAACCTTTGGCCATTTCCAAAACTTTTCCCAGAATACTATACATTACACTGGGGAACAATTTGAAAAAAATTTTCTGTTGAGTTAGGTTTTTGAGCTGATTTATACTAAAATTGGCATGCTGATTCCAAAAATGTAGTCAGTTTTTTTCTATCACGTCAAGTTTTTCCTCCTCAACTTACCTGCCATAGAAGCACAATTGCACTGATTTCTGTAATAAGACTTGTTATCTGAGTACAATTCGACTCATATAGAGCTACGTGGCAACTTGTAAGAGTAGTCACAACTGAGACAGTGTGGTGAGAGGTGTGTACAGCTCCCAATACGTCATAATTATCAATATCTTTACACAAAAAATGTATCATAGTAGGAATAAATAGGATTTGTGATAGCTTTTCTCTTTACATTGGGCGCTTAGTTGTAATTTATATATCTTTTATGATTTTTTTCTTTGTTAGTTTTCAAAGCTTGTAACTTTCCATCTCAGTGTTTTATTTACTTATGTACATATTTCCTTTGTTTCAGATCATGTCTGCTCCTTCTTCCTCTCGTCGTAAATGCCTAAACAACCCTGACTCCTTCTGCTATATTTGTGGTGTTTTCACCATTCCAGTTCAAAGGGCAAACATCAGTGCATTTGTCAAACAAGCATATTTTGCATATTTTAAAGTAAAACTCAGTGATCAAGATAAGCCATGGGCCCCTCACATAGTGTGCAAGCAGTGTGTCGAGAGTTTACGGATGTGGACCAAAGGAACACGTGAAAAGTTGGCATTTGGTATCCCCATGGTGTGGAGAGAGCAAAAAAGTCATTCCACAGACTGTTACTTCTGTTTAGTGAAAAATCAGGATTTAACAGGAAAAATAAAAGTAAAATAGAATATCCAAATCTACCGTCAGCTATCAGACCAATGCCTCATTCAGCTGAAATTCCAGTGCCAGTTTTCGAACAGCTACCATCTCTAGAAGTTCTGAGTGATGTTGACGAACACAGTGACAGCAATGATGCAGAATTTGAAAGTCACAAGGATTCAGTTCGTAAGGGATTTGATCAGCACGAGTTAAATGATTTAGCACGTGAATTGGGCTTATCAAAAAAAGCTTCAGAATTACTAGCATCAAGGCTGAATGAGAAACAGTTACTTGAACAAGGAGCGAAGGTATCATACTTTCGTACTAGAGAAAGTACATTTTTGCAGTACTTTCGGTGTGACAGCAGTTTTGTGTTTTGCCATAATATTCCTGGTTTACTACAAGAATTAGGGCTTTCAATGTACAATCCAAATGAATGGCGACTGTTTATTGATAGCTCAAAGCGGAGTCTTAAGTGTGTCATTCTACACAATGGCAATTTATTTGGTGCAGTCCCTATTGGGCATTCTGTCTCTCTTCGTGAAGAACATGGAGATGTAAAGAGAGTTATTGAGTTATTGAAATATGACACAAACAATTGGATCATCAGTGTTGACCTTAAAATGGTTTGCTTCCTTCTTGGTCAGCAACGTGGGTACACAAAGTATACCTGCTTTCTCTGTATGTGGGATAGCAGAGCTCGAGAAAAGCATTGGGTTGAGTCGAATTGGCCTCCAAGATCTGGTCTTAAACCTGGAGATCCTAACATTCTACATCAGCCACTTGTTGACAGGAAGAATATACTATTCCCACCTCTGCACATAAAACTAGGTCTCATGAAGCAATTTGTAAAAGCATTGCCAACTGACGGCGACTGTTTTAAGTACATCATGTTGGCACTTCCTGGACTGTCCATTGAAGAAAATCAAGGCTGGTGTGTTTGATGGTCCACAAATTCGACAGCTCATCAAAGATGAACATTTCACCGGGACTATGTCAGATCTTGAGAAGAATGCTTGGTTATCATTCAAAGACGTCGTCAAGAACTTTCTTGGAAATACACGTGCAAGTAATTACAAAGAAATTGTTCAGAAACTATTGGAGAGCTACAAAGCGCTTGGTTGCAACATGAGTATTAAACTACATTTTCTGCATTGCCATCTTGCCAACTTTCCGGAAAATCTTGGTGCTGTTAGCGATGAGCAAGGTGAACGATTTCACCAAGATTTGAAGGTTATGGAAGACCGTTACCAGGGTAGATGGGATGTACATATGATGGCTGACTATTGCTGGAGCATCAAACGTGATTGTCCTCAAGTTAAACACTCCAGAAAGAGCTATAAATGTACATTTTTACCTTAAATACTTGCATATATATATATATATATATATATATATATATATATATATCCTTTGTAAAAAACATGATAGTGTTAAAAAACATATTTGTCATGCCTATTTCTTATATATTTCATTTTTTGTTCATATTTGTACTATTTAAAAAAAAAAAAAACCTTTTAGGTACAGTAGTTTACATATTTTTGAGAAGACAAAAATCCTATAGTTCAAAAACTTGACGTGATAGAGAAAAACGGAGATCATTTCTGGATTCAGCATTTAAACTAACACATCTATTATCACTAATATTCATAAATCTGCTGCAATAATGCTGTATATATTTGTGGATGAGAAACAATGCCGCATATTGCCCATAAACTAAAAAGTTACAAAAAAAATCCTTTATTTTTTTTTAAACATACATATGTAGAGAAACAAAAAATACGTAACGTTTTAAATACCTCCATCTTTTCCTCAAATATAAAAAAATAGAAAAGTGACAAAATCATTGTTCATTTGTCGCTTCACGTCCCACAAAATCAGGCATAAAGAGAGATCAAAAAGTTGTGTGGATCATAAATGGATACCAATAAAAAAAACTACAGCTTTCACTGCGAAAGCAACGAGACCTTACACCGCTCTAGCTACCAAAAAATACAAATTCACAGAATATGGTACATTTTTTTTTCAAAGTTTTTTTTTTTTTTTTATACTGAAACAAAAAAAGACCTATATAAAGTTGATATTACCATAATCGGATATTTAAGAAAAACAAAGAAAACAACCCCAAAACTTGAAGTTTTTCAGTCAAGGAGCAAAAAAATGAAAGTGAATAAAACCGAATAGTTGGTTTATTATTCCTTTACTATGCTATAATGCTTTGTACATACCATCTAATTTATGTCATTTATACCATACAAAACACGTATTGGGATATTTTTATTGCTAACATTACATTCTAAAGTATAAAGATTTCTGCATTTATTTTTTTAATTAACTGCAGCATTTAATGGCATGTATTGCAGAACAGCAAAGTGTGTTATGAAAAAAAATAAATGACAACTAGGCAACTAAAAGTGTACCGTAATTTTATTATATCACATGCTGGCAACTCATACTAAGGAGTACATTTCACTAATAAAATCAGCCCAGAAGAATAGCTCCCGGCCTAACAAGTCTCAAGGTTAGGGCTTATTCAGGTGTCAGTTTTCCACAGATTACACTTGATATGATAATCTATGGGGTAATTCACATTTCCGATTTTTTTCCTTGGACCAAGTGGTCAAAAAAAAAAATCACTGATGTGTGAATGATCCCTTAAAGGGAATCTGTCAGCAGGTTTTGGCTATGTAATCTTAGAGCGGCACCATGCAGGGGCAGAGACCTTGATTCCAGCAATGTATCATTTACTGGACTGCTAGGAGTAGTTTTGATGAAATCCCTGTTTTCCCTGTTGTACATGTAGCAGTGGTCAGAATACTGAGCTGGGCATAACCTCGCCCACACACCTGATTGGCAGCTTCCTGTGCTCACTGTGAATTGTCAGCAAGTGATGGGAGTGGGGTTACACAGACTAGTCTGACTGGCCTGCAAGCAAGATCTTGTCTGGCAGGCATAATCTCCTGCTGATAAAACACAAACTACAGCACGCAACCGAGCAAGTGACACATCCTTGGAATCAGGCTCTCTGCTTCTACATTATGCTGCTCTCAGATTAAATAGCAAAAAGCTGCTCAAAAACCCCTTTAAGGGTATGTGCACACGCTGCGGATCTGCAGCGGATTTGGCCTTGCGGGTCCGCAGCAGATTCTGTTGCGTTGTACAGTACCTTTATTTCCTATGGAAATAAAAAAAACACAGTGCACATGCTGCGGATTTGCTGCGGGTTACAATCCGCAGCATGTCAATTCTTTGTGCGGATTCCGCTGCGGTTTCACACCTTATCCATTATGAGGTGCGAAACTGCAGGGCAAAACCGCAGGCTAATCCGCAGGACAAAAGTCCTGCGGATTTACCTGCAGATTTTTCAACAAAATCCGTACACCCAAAAAACTACATATGCACTTACCCTTAAAAGAGTAAAAAAAAATTAACTACACATATAATTACACAGAACGAGACACACCTCGGGGGCACCTTCAGTTTCTGAAGGAAGGCTGCTTTCATATTTAGATACAGCAACTGCTAATCCAGTAAGTGCCAAGAGAGCATTGCCTTTCACCACAGGGCTATCTCTGCAAAGAGACAAGCAAAATTAGGATATATGATCGGCATAGGTTTTAGTAGACTTCTGTCTTCCTAGTCACACAGGACTTAATTATAGACTGTAATCTTACAGACAATAATGTACATCTGTATACCAAGAAAACATAAGTGAGAAAACTAAATCTAATAGTACTGTACGTCATTGTATCAAGTATATCCACATCTACATTATCAGCATCTGGGGGAAGCAATGACTCGCATAAAAGAGACTGGAGTCTTACAGACAATGCTCCATGGGAGAAAAGTATGCAAATTAGCTCTCTAGTAAATCAGAAGAAAGTATTTCACAAGTATCACCTAGGAGAGGAGGCTACAGTATAAGTCAATGCCCAAGCCTTTAACGAGCCTTCCTATATGGCCAAGGATAAATACCAAGCCAGAAACTCATTCATAAATAGCCCGTCATCAGTAACTAATACTTCTCACATGTTATCTCAAGGGCAAACTGTCTCTTCAGAGAGGAAAAAGACTTGAACTCTAGTGCCACCTATTGGAATTCGATATCATGCTTTGCACTGAGGAGGGGAAACATTCAGAAACAGGTGTCTGCAAATTGAGATTCTGGTTTGGCTTTTATCCGAAGTCATGTGGCAAGGCTCGTCAAAGGGTCGTTACAGACTTTTACGATTGTTACTTCCAATAGGTGACACTAGAGTTCAAGTCCTCTTCCTCTCTGAAGAGGCAATATGCATATTTAATTTCCTAGAGAAGCATGCATGGCATGTCATCCCAAGGACATCGCACTGAGCCAGCCAGACTCAGAGCTACAGAACACCCCGAACCAGGTTGTCTGTAGAGGAGTTTCTAGCTTGCATTTATCTCTGGTCATGTTGAAAACCTTGTGGAAATAAATATACTGATATAGCAGGCCCTTCAAAGGACTTTGTATCAGTGCATGTGTCTTTCAAAAGAGAAAGAGTTAAAGGGGTTGTCCCCTTTTAGAAAATCATGGTTCCTGGGTGCAGTTTGCTTTTCACCTTCCCTGGTTCCAGTGCTGAGTCTCCACTGCTCCTGATGTCTGGTATTGACTGGAGTGCTGATGTCACTTTGACAGTGCTGATGTCAATCGGTGATCTTGGTGGCTCTGCATGCTATCTGCACTGGCTAATGCACTATCGACATGAGATCAGCGCTGTAACCAAATACAAGACACTAGGATCAGCGGCGCAGACTCAGAACAGGACCCAGCATTTTAATATGACCAATCCTTATGTTCTTGAAGAAGGATATCCACTACCACAGATGTCAGTCATAGAAGTGGGACTACTTCCCTCACCCTACCGAGAACGCATGCTTGCTCAGAGGATCCTGGAAAGAGGGGTGTCAAACAGCCGAGTTATCAGTTATAGGATTAGTGCTGTCCAAATAGTGCTGACTATTGATCTAAACTGCTTAAAGGCAAAGCCCTCTAAACAAGGGAAATTGGAACATTCAAAGGTGTATACTGGAAACCTGTAGAACTTTATATTATGGTACGTAAAGAATAATATTTACTTGCTGGAACCAGCATACCCCTTTTACTTTCATGCAGCTATGTTCTAGCTTCCAACTTTTACAAGTGACTTCCCCCATAGCTAACTTCACCATAAGGTTAGTGATAAATGATAATGTTTTACAACCAGATTCAGTCAGGAATGTCTCTGAAAAGAGAGACGGATTAGAGGGTTCACTAATTTAAACTAATGTCAGGAAGAGCTGGGAATGGGAATAAAAAGGGCTCGGAGGGACTCTGTGCTAAAGAGGGCTCGGAGGGACTCTGTGCTAAAGGGGGCTCGGAGGGACTCTGTGCTAAAGGGGGCTCGGAGGGACTCTGTGCTAAAGGGGGCTCGGAGGGACTCTGTGCTAAAGGGGCTCGGAGGGACTCTGCGCTAAAGGGGGCTCGGAGGGACTCTGCGCTAAAGGGGGCTCGGAGGGACTCTGCGCTAAAGGGGGCTCGGAGGGACTCTGCGCTAAAGGGGGCTCGGAGGGACTCTGCGCTAAAGGGGGCTCGAAGGGACTCTGCGCTAAAGGGGGCTCGGAGGGACTCTGCGCTAAAGGGGGCTCGGAGGGACTCTGCGCTAAAGGGGGCTCGGAGGGACTCTGCGCTAAAGGGGGCTCGGAGGGACTCTGCGCTAAAGGGGGCTCGGAGGGACTCTGCGCTAAAGGGGGCTCGGAGGGACTCTGCGCTAAAGGGGGCTCGGAGGGACTCTGCGCTAAAGGGGGCTCGGAGGGACTCTGCGCTAAAGGGGGCTCGGAGGGACTCTGCGCTAAAGGGGGCTCGGAGGGACTCTGCGCTAAAGGGGGCTCGGAGGGACTCTGCGCTAAAGGGGGCTCGGAGGGACTCTGCGCTAAAGGGGGCTCGGAGGGACTCTGCGCTAAAGGGGGCTCGGAGGGACTCTGCGCTAAAGGGGGCTCGGAGGGACTCTGCGCTAAAGGGGGCTCGGAGGGACTCTGCGCTAAAGGGGGCTCGGAGGGACTCTGCGCTAAAGGGGGCTCGGAGGGACTCTGCGCTAAAGGGGGCTCGGAGGGACTCTGCGCTAAAGGGGGCTCGGAGGGACTCTGCGCTAAAGGGGGCTCGGAGGGACTCTGCGCTAAAGGGGGCTCGGAGGGACTCTGCGCTAAAGGGGGCTCGGAGGGACTCTGCGCTAAAGGGGGCTCGGAGGGACTCTGCGCTAAAGGGGGCTCGGAGGGACTCTGCGCTAAAGGGGGCTCGGAGGGACTCTGCGCTAAAGGGGGCTCGGAGGGACTCTGCGCTAAAGGGGGCTCGGAGGGACTCTGCGCTAAAGAGGGCTCGGAGGGACTCTGTGCTAAAGAGGGCTCGGAGGGACTCTGCGCTAAAGGGGGCTCGGAGGGACTCTGCGCTAAAGGGGGCTCGGAGGGACTCTGCGCTAAAGGGGGCTCGGAGGGACTCTGTAATAGTCAAGAGTTAGATTAGAATTGCACAATTGTCTTCACCATGCAACAATTCAGCGCGATCTATAACTTTCTTAACAAGCCAGTGGAAACATCTTACCTTACAGACAACATTGGTATAACTAGACTTGTTCATCCTTAAGTTGGATATCTCAGAAAGTAAAAGCTAAATATGCAAAGAAAATAGTAGAAAATACAGAAAACAATGCGGGAGACGTGGTAGAAGTTCGTAGATCTATGTGCTGTGGTATGGTTTCATTAGAAAAAAAAGGATGATATAATGTCTTGTAGCTTACTTGACTGCAGATCGGATGACTTCAGTAAGAGCATCTCTCATCCTGTAATATGCAACAGACAGACTGCTTACTCCTGGGGTACAACAACCAAAAGAAATCCAGAACATGACAGTTTTATAAGACTTAGCTTTAGAAATATCTATTATAATATTGAAGGCTAGGTCATTTATTATACACATAACATAAGGCACCTGTACAAATTAAACTAATGTCAGATGAACCCGCCGATATTCGCAGGCCCAAACCACAGTCTAAGGTGTATGGAGCCTCCCAACTGTACTCCGACACATAACATCATGGGAGATATGGATCCAGCATATCTGATTACCTTTACAGTTCCTTTTATTCTCCAGGAGATAAGCTGCCAGCAGAGTGTGGCAGAAGCTTTCTCATAAAGAATACAGGCGCACTCGCAGAGAGAGTGGTCCTGGGTATGGGAGAGTAGGGCGACATAGCATTTGGATGAACGATCAGTCCCAACAGTCATCTATTGTGTAATCCCTTACAATACCAGTTCCTTGCCAAAATCTGTACCATTCACGTGATATTCATTGTTTTAAATTATCTGATGCAGAATAGTGTTCACAGTGGGGAAAAAAAAACAAGCGAGAGTGATTTATATTAAGAAGGTCGGGATAGGGGGATATAGAAAAAAGGGCAAATAGAAATAGGGAGAAAGGGGCAAGAGATACAAAAAAGGGTTGGGAGAGAGATAATTAGAAATACAGAGAAAGGGGGGATTTAGGCAAGTGAGGGAAAAAGGGATAGGGATTGGGAAAGGGGAGGTAAGATATTGAAACAGACAGGAGGGAAGAGCGAGACCAAGAGAGAGAAAGAGATATACAGGTGCTTCTCACAAAATTAGAATATCATCTAAAAGTGAACTTATTTCAGTTCTTCAATACAAAAAGTGAAACTCATATATAATATAGTCATTGCAAACAGAGTGATCTATTTCAAGTGTTTATTCCTGTTAATGTTGATGATTATGGCTTACAGCCAATGACCACCATAAAGTCATTATCTCAGTTGTGAGGCAGTGGATGGTGTCATATGCGAGGGTCGCTATGTGTCCCTCAGGATGAGGACAGAGTCCTATAAAGGCCCCGTCACACTAAGTGATCTCGCTAGCGAGATCACGGATGTTGTGACACATAAGCGATCTCGCCAGCGAGATCGCTGTGTGTGACGGGGATCAGCGACCAGCCCCCCTGCCGGTTATCGTTGATCGTGCTCGAGCGGCCTTGGCCGTTTTTTAATCGCTGGTCTCCCGCTGCCCAGCATGCATCGCTGCGTGTGGCAGCGAGAGACCAGCGATCAGCGACACTGGCTGCTAATGTAAACATCGGGTATCCAGGAGCCGCGGCTCCTAGATACCCGATGTTTACCTTTTAAACCAGCGTGTACGCCGGTTTCCAAGGTAAACAGCGGGTATCCAGTAGTCACGCGGCTCCTGGATACCCGACGTTTACATTAGAAACCAGCATTTAGCGTCGCTGGTCCTGATCGCTGGGGCTGTCTATGTGACAGCTCACCAGCGATCAACCTAACGATGTCCCAGCGATCTCATCATGTCGGATCGTTGGTGGGATCGCTGGGACATCGTTTAGTGTGACGGGGCCTTTAGACCCGCTGGAGTGCCTTGTGTTCACAGCAGGATGCCAGTGAGTCACAAAGCAGAGATAAGAGTGAGCATGGACCTGGTCAGGCTACTTGGCTAAGGCATTATTCAGTAAAAACCCGGCATGGGCTTTTATTTTTCGAGCGATCTATAGGATGGTAGTGGGGCGGGTCAACCCACTCCAGGGCCAGATTTTACAAGTGGCAATGGCCACAGATTCCTTTATAAACCCTGCAGTATAGGGTTTTGGGTGTGTCAGTGTTGGTCTTGGAAGCAGACCAAGTAGGATGCTTGTGCAGAGCGTTTTCTGTGTGATGCAACATAGAGCCAGCGAAGCCTAAAGCCTGGTATGTCAGCGTACACGGCGGGGCCGTCTCTCATGACGGCAGTCCTGGACTGTATTTGATTTTCCCAGCTGCGATCCAGAGGCTACAGCGTGCTGTGCACTGTGTGAGTTTTTCTTTTTGGACATTAAAACACGTTTTGTTTTGCACTGGCTTGGGTCACTGCCTCATCACTGCACAGCGTGGACACAGCTGCACTACACAGTAAATTAGAATACTTTATAACACCAGCTTGAAAAATGATTTTAAAATTGAAAATGTTGGCCTACTGAAATATATGTTCAATAAATGCAGTCAATGCTTGGTTGGGGCTCCTTTTACATCAATTACTGCATCAATGCGGCGGGGCATGGAAGAGATCAGCCTGTTGCACTGCTGAGGTGTTATAGAAGCCCAGGTTGCTAGATAGCACTCTTCAGCTTATCTGCATTGTTGGGCATTGTGTCTCATCTTCTTCTTGACAATACCCCATAGATTATCTATGGGGTTAAGGTCAGGCAAGTTTGCTGGCCAATCAAGCGCAGTGATACTGTTGTTTCTAAACCAGGTATTGGTACTTTTGACAGTGTGGACAGGTGCTGTCCTGCAGAAGAATGAAATTTCCATCTCCAAAAAGCTTGTCGTCAGAGGGAAGCATGAAGTGCTATAAAATTTCCTGGTAGACGGCTGCGCTGACTTTGGACTTAAAACACAGTGGACCTACACCTGCAGATGACACGGCTCCCCAAACCATCACTGATTGTGGAAACTTCACACTAGACATCAAGCAGCTTGGATTGTGTGCCCTTCCACTCTGCCTCCGGACTCTGGGACCTTGATTTCTAAATGAAATGCAAAATTTACTTTCATCTGAAAACAATACCTTGGACCACTGAGCAACAGTCCAGTTCTTTTTCTCTTGGCCCAGGTAAGACGCTTCTGGCGTTGTCTATTGGTCATGAGCGGCTTGACACAAGGAATGCGACACTTGTAGCTCATGTCCTGGATACATCTGTGTGCAGTGGCTCTTGAAGCAATGACTCCAGCAGCAGGCCACTTCTTGTAAATCTCCCCCAAATTTTTGAATGACCTTTTCTTAACAGTCCTTTCAAGGCTGCAGTTATCCTGGTTGCTTGCGCACTTTTTTCTACCACACTTTTTCCTTCCACTCAACTTTCCATTAATATGCTTGGATACAGCACTCTGTGAACAGCCAGCTTCTTTAGCTATGACCTTTTGTGGCTTACCCTCCCTGTGGAGGGTATCAATGACTACCTTCTGGACATCTGTCAAGTCAGATGTCTTCCCTATGATTGTGGAGCCTACTGAAACAGACCAAGTGACATTTTTAAACAATTAGGAAGCCTTTGTAGGTGTTTTTTGCTAATTATTCTAATTTACTGAGATAATGAGTTTTGGGCTTTCATTGGCTACAAGCCATAATCATCAACATTAACAGAAATAAATACTATAAACAGATCACTCTGTTTGTAATGACTCCATATAATACATGAGTTTCACTTTTTGTATTGAAGAAATTAAAAATTAATTTTTTTGATGATATTCTAATTTTGTGAGAAGCACCTGTAGATAGTTCTATGGAGAGAGGGAAGATGATAGAGATGTGGGTGGAGAGAAAAGAAGGGAAAGGAAGAGATAAAGAGATAGTAAGAGGAAAAGGGGTAAGAGAGAGATACTAAAAGTGGGGAAGGGGAGGTAGATATATATATATATATATATATATATAACCCTGACATGATGGGTCAATAAACCAACATACTTTGGACTTTTGGAGTGCTGCATTCATCCTTTTTTTTTGGATGTAATGAGGTTTATAGTTTTGCCTGGTAGGCTTTGCACCAGTTGATAATTTTTTGCCTTGCTAGTGATGCAGAGGGAAATACAGAGAGCTAGGAAAGAGGGGTGGGTGAGATAGAAATGTAGTAAAAGAGGGAGAGCTAACTAATAAATTCAAAGTTAATTCATTCTGACACTGGCAATGTACTGTGATAAACAGAAGCTGCATAACATAAAAGCAACCTTTTCAATAAAACTGTATTGCAAAGATGCCTTTCAGCCAAAAATACATACATTCAAGTAAAATTAAAAAATTACCCCAAAGTTGTCCCCAATATACGGTAATTAAATAGGATCTCACAGGGTTTATGCGTAAGTTTCTGAAATAAGTGATTCAGATGGAACCCTGTTATGAATGGGTCACCGAGGAGAAAAAAGCAAAACAAGCTAAGTCATAGTAAACCAGAGAGGTTGGTATCTATGCAGATTGCAGATCCCTGATCCTAACCACACAACTAGCAGCAGCCATGGAGCGCACCTACGATGATCCTAGACGCCTCGGCACGGCCGGAGGACTAAATAAGCCTAAAGCAAGAAAAGGGGAAAACTAACTGCCCCAGAGCAGACCCCAAAGGAAAGACAGCCCCCACACATGTATTGACGGTGAAACAAGAAGAAAGCACAAACACAGGCAGGAAAATCGTCTGAGCAAACGATGGGGCCCAAACTAACTAGGAAGGAAAGGAGGAAAGGAAAGGGAAAGACAATGTCTGCAACCTGCAAAAAACCCTACAAAAATAATGTCCAACACTTCTGATAGCAAAATTAACCCTGAAGTCACTAGACTTCTCCCACTATATCAGCACTCTGAAATATTCTGAGACAGAGCAAAAAGAGGCCAAACTAGTAAGGGACAAAAAGCAAATCGGCAAAATAAGAGTGGAAATTCAGTACAGCCCCCAGCCGGGGCTGGCTGACCACACAAAAACTGAATAGACCAACAAAATCAAGTGTGAACATTAGCAGAAAAACTTAGCTTTACATGACTGGAACAGAGCAGAAAACCAAGAGCTAACAAGCCAGACGGCATCACCAGCAACTGAATAGGGCGTCGGCTGTCTTATATCCAATCTGAGATTCCTGAGGTCCAATCGTCATCCTCATTCTCAGGTGGCAGGTCTCCACCGATCAAATCGGCCTCACTACCTCCTGTTACCACCACAGGGAGTCCGGAAGGAGAACTCACAACTGGTGAACCAGAGAATGAACTCACAACAGTACCCCCCCTAGAGGAGGGGTCATCAAACCCTCATCCACGCCACCAGGCCGACCAGGATGGGCCCGGTGAAAAGCACGTACCAATCTATTGGCATGAATATCAGAGGCAGAGACCTAAGAATTATCCTCCTGACCATAACCCTTCCATTTGACCAAATACTGGTGTCTCCGTCTAACCAAACGAGAATCCAGTATTTTCTCTACCTCATATTCCACATTGCCTTCAACCAACACAGGGTCAGGAGGTGCTGCCATAGGCACCACTGGCTCAACAAACCTCTTCAACAGAGATTTGTGAAATACGTTACGGATCTTGAACGTAACTGGAAGAGCCAATCGAAACGAAACAGGATTAAGAATTTCCAAAATCTTATAAGGACCAATAAATCTTGGCTTAAATTTAGGAGATGCAACCTTCATAGGAATATTCTTAGACGACAACCAAACCATATCACCCACTTTAAACCGGGGACCAATGGTCCTATGCCGGTTGGAAAATCGCTGGGCCTTTTCCTGAGAGAGTGACAACTCATCCACCACTTGGTCCCATATCTGCTGCATTCTCTTAACCACAGTGTCCACACCTGGGCAGGACAAAGATTCCACTTGCCCTGAAGAGAATCGAGGATGAAACCCAAAATTACAGAAAAAGGGTGATATCAAAGTGGCAGAACTAGCTCTAATGTTCAGTGCGAATTCGGCCAAGGGCAAAAATGAGACCCAATCATCCTGATCAGCAGATATAAAACATTTCAAATAAGACTCCAAGGTCTGGTTTGTTCTCTCAGTCTGTCCATTGGTCTGGGGATGAAACGCGGAGGAGAAGGATAACTGAATTCCCAGATTGGAACAAAAGGCTTTCCAGAATCTGGAAACAAACTGGACTCCTCTGTCCGACACAATGTTCTCCGGAATCCCATGTAACCGAACCACCTGTTGTAAAAACAAGGGCACCAACTCAGCGGAAGATGGCAACTTTGGGAGTGGTACAAGATGGACCATCTTCGAAAATCTATCACAAATCACCCAGATAACAGTCATTCTCTGAGAGACAGGAAGATCAGAAATAAAATCCATTGAGATATGGGTCCATGGCCTCTTGGGCACCGGCAAGGGCATCAGCAACCCACTAGAACGAGAACAGGGTTTAGACCGAGAACAAGTCCCACAGGACTGTACAAAATTCCTGACGTCACGAGATAAGGCAGGCCACCAAAAGGACCGACTCACCAAATCTCTGGTACCAAAAATACCTGGATGACCAGCCAATGCGGAGCAATGAATTTCAGACATCACTCTCTTTCTCCACTGGTCAGGAACATACAATTTTCTCATAGGGCAACGCTCAGGTTTATCCTCCTGAAATTCCTCCAGGGCGCATCTCAAATCGGGCGAAATGGCAGAAAGAACTACTCCTTCACCTAGGATGGTAGTAGGCTCAGTCACACTAAGAGAATCGGCAAAGAAACTCCTAGAAAGGGCATCTGCCTTAACATTCTTAGTGCTCGGAAGAAAAGAGACCACAAAATTAAAACGCATGAAAAATAAGGCCCATCTAGCCTGTCTAGGATTCAAGCGTTTGGCCGACTCCAGATATATGAAATTTTTGTGATCGGTGAGGACCACAACTTGATGTCTAGCTCCCTCCAACCAATGTCTCCACTCCTCAAATGCCCACTTCATGGCCAACAATTCCCTATTCCCCATGTCATAGTTGCGTTCAGATGGGGAGAACTTTCGAGAAAAGAAGGCACAAGGATTCATCTTAGAAGTCACAGGGTCTTTTTGGGACAAATCAGCTCCTGCACCAATCTCAGAAGCATCTACCTCCACCTGAAATGGAAGTGAGACATCAGGTTGCCGTAAAACTGGAGCTGAAGTAAACCTCTGCTTAAGCTCCTGAAATGCTGAGATAGCCTCAGGAGACCAATTCAGCACATCAGCACCCTTCTTGGTCAGATCAGTCAGTGGTTTGACAATACCAGAAAAATTACCTATAAATTTACGATAGAAATTAGCAAAACCCAAAAACTTCTGGAGGGCCTTCAAAGAAGTAGGCTGAACCCAATCATAAATGGCCTGTACCTTGGCCGGGTCCATTTCAATAGTCGATGGAGATAAGATAAATCCCAAAAATGAAATCCTCTGTACACCAAAGAGGCATTTCGATCCCTTAACAAACAGGGAATTCTCCCTCAAAATCCGGAACACAGTCCGGATGTGTTCCACATGAGAATCCCAATCACTAGAAAAGATCAAAATATCATCCAGATATATTATCAAAAACTTATCCACAAATTCGCGGAAAATATCATTCATAAAGGACTGGAAGACAGAAGGGGCATTAGTGAGCCCAAAAGGCATCACCAGGTACTCAAAACGTCCCTCCAGAGTATTAAACGCCGTCTTCCATTCATCCCCGTGCTTGATGCGAATAAGATTATACGCCCCCTGAGGTCAAGCTTAGTAAACCAGCAGGCACTCTTAACTCTGGAGAATAAATCAGACATCAGAGGTAACGGTACTGATATTTAACCATCATCTTGTTAAGGGAACGATAATCAACACACGGTCTTAATGAACCATCTTTCTTGGCCACAAAAAAAACCCAGCACCTAAAGGTGACGAGGATGGTCTAATATGACCCTTCTCCAATGATTCCTTAATATAGGATCGCATAGCATCATGTTCGGGTACTGATAAGTTGAAAAGCCGACCCTTGGGAAATTTACACCCAGGAATCAACTCAATTGCACAGTCATAACTCCTATGAGGAGGCAAAGATGCAGACTTGCTCTCACTAAATACATCAGAAAAATCGGCTAGATAATCAGGAATATCATGAGACTGAGGAGAGGTGGAGAAAACAGGAGCGTCCCTAAGAACACACTGACAACCCCAACTCACCGCAGACCCAGATTTCCAATCCAAAACTGGATTATGAGTTTGCAACCAAGGAAAACCCAGAACAATAGTATCATGCAAATTATGCAGCACCAAAAATTTACAATTTTCTTGGTGGTCTGGGGCAACTCACATTGTCACCTGGGTCCAAAACTGAGGTTTATTCTCTGCCAAAGGAGTAGCATCAATACCCCTAAAAGGAATAGGCGTCAGCAGAGGCGTCATGGAAAAACCACGTTTAGCAAAGTCCAAATCCATCAGATTCAACGCTGCACCCGAATTCACAAAAGCCTTCGTGGAAAACGTGGATAAGGCGCAGATCAGAGTAATTGCCAAAAGAAACTTAGGTTGTACACTGCCCACAGCAAATGTGTGTGCAAAACGTTTCTCTCGTTTAGGGCAGACAGAAATAGTATGAGAGACGTCTCCACAGAAAAAACACAGCTTATTACGCCTTCTAAACTCTTGACGTTGCGCCCTAGACAAAACCCCATCACATTGCATAGGTTCAGACGTTTGTTCAAAAGGTGGCAGCGCCTCCCGTGTAGTTTTACGTTCACGTAAACGCCGATCAACTTGAATGGCTAATGACATAGAATCATCCAGACCAGAGGGAACATGAAATCCCACCATAACTTCTTTTATGGTCTCTGATAACCCCTTCCGAAAGAGAGCTGCCAATGCACTATCATTCCATGTAGTAAGGACCGCCCACTTTCGGAATTTTTGACAGTATAACTCTGCAGAATCCTGACCCTGGTTTAATGCCAACAGGGTTCTCTCAGCTTGATCAACAGCATTAGGTTCATCATACAACAACCCCAAGGCTTGAAAAAATGCATCCACATTAGTCAGAATAGGATTTTCAGGTGTCAGAAAAAAAGCCCAATCCTGGGGATCGCCGCACAGCAAGGAGATGACAATTTTAACCTGCTGCACAGAGCTCCCCGACGAGCTAGGCTTCAAGGCCAGAAATAATTTACAATTATTCTTAAAATTCAGAAATTTAGACCGATCCCCAGAAAACACATCAGGAGTAGGGATCTTAGGTTCAGCAGCATGTGACTGAATGAGGTAGGTGGAAATTCCCTGCACTTCAGCAGCAAGCTGCTCCACACGATCAGACAATTGCTTAATCTCCATTAGGAAAAAGAAAAAAAAAAGTTCTCCTACGGCCCCAGAGAAAAAAGAGGTAAAATAAAAAAAAAATAAAAAATTATTTTCTTTTTTAACAACTTTTTCCTGCTTTTGAGTACCCTAGAATCTGCTGTATGGCTGGTGATTCTGTTATGAATGGGTCACCGAGGAGAAAAAAGCAAAACAAGCTAAGTCACAGAAAACCAGAGAGGTTGGTATCTATGCAGATTGCAGATCCCTGATCCTACCGCACAACTAGCAGCAGCCATGGAGCGTACCTACGATGATCCTATACGCCTCGGCACGGCCGGAGGACTAAATAAGCCTAAAGCAAGAAAAGGGGAAAACTAACTGCCCCAGAGAAGACCCCAAAGGAATAGACAGCCCCCACACATGTATTGACGGTGAAACAAGATGAAAGCACAAACACAGGCAGGAAAATAGGCTGAGCAAACGATGGGGCCCAAACTAACTAGAAAGGAAAGGAAAGGGAAAGACACTGTCTGCAACCTGCAAAAAACCCTACAAAAATAATGTCCAACACTTCTGATAGCAAAATTAACCCTGAAGTCACTAGACTTCTCCCACTATATCAGCACTCTGAGACAAATATTCTGAGACAGAGCAAAAAGAGGCCAAACTAGTAAGGAACAAAAAGCATATCGGAAAAATAAGAGTGGAAATTCAGCCCAGCCCCCAGCCGGGGCTGGCTGACCACACAAAAACTGAATAGACCAACAAAATCAAGTGTGAACATTAGCAGAAAAACTTAGCTTTAGATGACTGGAACAGAGCAGAAAACCAAGAGCTAACAAGCCAGAAGGAATCACCAGCAACTGAATAGGGCGTCGGCTGTCTTAAATCCAATCTGAGATTCCTGAGGTCCAATCGTCATCCTCATTCTCAGGTGGCAGGTCTCCACCGATCAAATCGGCCTCACTACCTCCTGTTACCACCAGAGGGAGTCCGGAAGGAGAACTCACAACTGGTGAACCAGAGAATGAACTCACAACAGAACCCCTGGCAAAACATTCCCTATATTGAGGCACATGGAGACACATGCATGCCGTCTGGCCCATGATCCGTTGGTCTCAGTCTTTTTAGGCATGTATAAAAAGACTGGATTGAAATTCTAGGAATCCAATGCCTACCGTCTTCCATCAGACTGATGTGACCCACCCTTTTCCCCGATGCGTCTCTTCTCTGTCTGGATTGTGCGTCGCGTTGGTACAATGCCTGGCTGCACTATGTATGGTGTGGTGTAGTGACCACTGTGGGGCGCTGTTTGGATGTCCCAGGAGAGTGGATGAATGGCGAAATACGGAATGACCGTTATGTATCTCAAAGTGTGTGGCCTTGAGATGGAGATTTATGTGTGTGTTAATCAGTAGTGATACTGCTGAGGTGCTTGTTCAATGTGTCAGGAACTAGTTACCTCCAAACCCTCCCAGGGGGTGTGTTTATTAACGCTATTGTAAAGTGTATATGTGTGTGTGAAGGATCTGTGATGAGGTCATAGCCATGTGACCCGGTGGGCGTGGCTACGGACCATATAAGCTGGCCAGGATAGGTCACATGAGGTGAATGTTGGGACCCGGTTGGTCCAGTGTGGAAGGTCCCGCCAGGAGAAGCTAACAGCCTGTGGAGTGGCTGTGTGTCATGGCTGCCAGCGTCTGAGTGTCCCAGAGAAGAGAGTGGATGTCTGCAGCGTGGGGAAACAGCCATGAGGAAACCCTGACGTGGGTGAGATAATGATGAGGCTGAAGAGCCTGAGTATGGACATTGAGTAACCTGTGTGACCACAGGCTTAACCAGAGTGAAGCTATAATGGACACTATGCTGTAATGCTGTTTATGTTGCTTCTATGGGTTTATGAAGGAGGAATAGACCGCATGGACTGTGTTATGCTTTATGAAAAACTGTGCCGGATTTGGTTTTGTGGCTGCTGAGCGAGTATCCCCTACTTGAATGACAGCGCTACCTCACAATGGTTTCCATTGGACTTTAGTAACTTCATAATTGTAGTACTGATAGCTTAACCCCTTTACCCCCAAGGGTGGTTTGCACGTTCATGACCGGGCCAATTTTTACAATTCTGACCACTGTCCCTTTATGAGGTAATAACTCTGAAACGCTTCCATGGATCCCACTGATTCTGACAATGCTTTCTCGTGACATATTGTACTTCATGTTAGTGGCAAAATTTAATTGAAATAACTTGCATTTGTGGAAAAAATGGAAATTTGGCGAAACGTTTGAAAATTTCGCAATTTTCCAACTTTGAATTTTTATGCCCTTAAATCACAGAGATATGGCACACAAAAAACTTAATAAGTAACATTTCACATATGTTTACTTTACATCAGCACAATTTTGGAACCAAAATTTTTTTTTGTTAGGAAGTTATAAGGGTTAAAAGTTGACCAGCGATTTCGCATTTTTGCAACACCATATTATTTTTACGGACCACATCACATTTGAATTCACTTTGAGGGGTCTATATGATAGAAAATACCCAAAAGTGACACCATTCTAAAAACTGCACCCCTCAAGGTGCTCAAAACCACATTCAAGAAGTTTATTAACCCTTCAGGTGCTTCACAGGAATTTTTTGAATGTTTAAAAAGAAAATGAAGATTTAACTTTTTTTCACAAAAAAATTACTTCAGGTCCAATTTTTTTATTTTACCAAGGGTACCAGGAGAAATTAGACTGCAAATGATATTTTGCAATCTGTCCTGAGTACGCTGATACCTGATATGTGGGGGGACCACTGTTTCGGCGCATGGCAGAGCTCAGAAGGGAAGGAGCGCCGTTTGACTTTTTCAATGCAAAATTGGCTGGAATTCAGACTGGACATCATGTCATGTTTGGAGAGCCTCTGATATACCTAAACAGTGACCCCATTTTGGAATCTAGACTCCCCATGTAACTTATCTAGATATGTGGTGAGAACTTTGAACCCACAAGGGCTTCACAGAACTTTATAACGTACAGTCGTACAATTAAAAAATCATATTTTTTCCACAAACATGATCTTTTAATCCCCAATTTTTTTATTTTCCCAAGGGTAACAGGAGAAAATGGACCCCAAAAGTTGTTGTCCAATTTGTCCTGAGTGCCCTGATACCCCATATGTGGGAGAAAACTACTGTATGGGCACACGTCGGGGCTCGGAAGGGAAGTAGTGACGTTTTGCAATTTGTCCTGAGTAGGCTGATACCCCATATGTGGGGGTAAAACACTGTTTGGGCGCATGGCAGAGCTTGGAAGGGAAGGAGCACCGTTTGACTTTTTCAACGCAGAATTGGCTGGAATTGAGATCAGACGCCATGTAGTGTTTGGAGAGCACCTGATGTGCCCAAACAGTGGAAACCCCCCCAATTCTAACTCCAACCCTAACCCCAATACACCCCTAACCCTAATCTCAGCCCTAACCAAAGCCTTAACCCTAATCCTAGCCCTAACCCTAACTCTAACCCTAACGGGTGTTACGGAATGTGCTTAGGATGGCAAAATAAAGAGAGTAACCCGGAGTGGACCCTCTGGGTCACGGCTCCAGAGTCCCTGCGGGCGAGCTGGACCAGGTGGAGCCACCCCCTATACAGGTAGTGTTAGGGGCAGACCCACAAGGGATGGAACCGTGACAGCCGGAGCTAAAGGGGCGACTGGGTGAGCACCAGGGGAACTAGGGTGGAGAGTCAGCGGAGCAGCGGTACGGGAGACAGCGGGAGGAGCCAGAGAAACGCAGAGACTTGGAGGGTTCGGAGCTGGTAGTGGCTGGAGGCTGCAAGAGAAAAGGGGTAAGAGAGTACACGGACAAGAGGGACACAGGAGAGCAAGCACAAAGAAAGGACGGCAGGGACAAAGAGAGGTGAAGGCACCAGAGGCGAGGGGGAACCAGGACCGCCGGGATGGCGAACACAGAGAGAGACAGCAGAAACACTAACTAAGCAATGCAAAGGGAATATGCAGGGCCTGAGAGCGTACTGAGCGCTGGCCAAAAGGACAGCGACCCGGGAACGATACACAGACGTCTTACCTGGGGAGACGCCGGCCAGAAATAGACGATGTGCGCCGCCATGTTGGGGGCGGAGCCACCGCGTCACATGGTGTAGTCAGAGCGCCGGCCACAGGAGCGTGGGACCGATGTCGGAGAGGCCGGAGGTCAGGAGCGGGGACGCGCCAGGGAACGGGTGCGCACAGGACCTTGCAGGTGAGTATCGGTGGCGGCCGTGACAGTGGGAAAATGGAAATAAATACATTTTTTTAATTTTATTATTTTTCCCTAACTAAGGGGGTGATAAAGGGGGGTTTGATTTACTATTTATGGCGGGTTTTTATGTTTGGCAGCTGTCACGCTAAAAGACGCTTTTTATTGTAAAAATAGTTTTTGCATCACCACATTTTGAGAGCTATAATTTTTCCATATTTTGACCTACTGAGTCATGTGAGGTCTTATTTTTTGCGGGACGACTTGACGTTTTTATTGGTACCATTTTCAGGCACGTGACATTTTTTGATCGCTTTATATTCCGATTTTTGGGACACAGAATGAACAAAACCAGCAATTCAAGATTTTCTTTTGGGGGGGTGCATTTACACCGTTCCGCGTGCGGTAAAATTGATGATGCGGTTTTATTCTTCGGGTCAGTACGATTACAGCGATACCTCATTTATGTAATTTTTTAATGTTTTGGCACTTTTATGCATTGAAAACAATTTTATATAAAAAATAATTATTTTTGCATCGCTTTATTCTGCGAGCTATAACTTTACTTTTTCGCTGATGACGCTGTGTGGTGGCTCATTTTTTGCGGGACAAGATGACCTTTTCAGCGTTACCATGGTTATTTATATCCGTCTTTTTGATCGCACGTTATTGCACTTTTTGTTCGGCGGTATGATAATAAAGCATTGTTTTTTGCTTTGTTTTTTATTTTTATTTTTTAAGGGGTTCACTAAAGGGGTTAACTAATGGGACAGTTTTATAGGGTGGGTCGTTACAGACACGGCGATACAAAATATGTGTACTTTTATTGTTTTGGTTTTTTTATTTCCAAAAAATGAATTTATTAGGGAATTTTTTTTTAAATTTATTTAGCGATTTTTTTATAAATTATTTTTACACTTTTTTTTTTTGTTTTAACTTTATTACACTGTCCCAGGGGGGACATCACTGTCATGTGTGAGATGGCTGATCTGACACATCACAGATCGCTGTGACAGATCAGCGATCTGACACAGGCAGTGCAACAGGCTTCCTCATGCCTGCGCTCTGCAGGCAGTGAGGAAGCCGGCTCCCTGCAGGCCTCCGAAGGTCCCCGCTGCCATATTGGATCCGGGGACCTGCAAGGAAGGAGGGGGTCTCGGGGAAGCACGGAGGGAGCCCCCTGCCTGCCGATGCTTCCCTAAACCCCCGGTACACTGCGATCGTTTTTGATCGCAGTGTACCAGAGGTTAACGTGCCTGGGGCAGTCCGTGACCACCCCTGACACATAGTGCTGGGTGTCAGCTGTGATAATCAGCGGCGCTCCCCCCCGTGAGCGCCGCTGATCGCTATGACGTACTATCCCGTCCATGGGCATAGGGGCCCAGGTCCCATGGACGGGATAGTACGTCACATGTCAGGAAGGGGTTAAAATGTTCTCTTCCCTTCTTTTCCTTCCAATAACTTGATGTTTTATTGGACATTATACTTATATTCTATGATATATTGATGCTGATATTGTCCTAGTTATTTTTTTTTTTTTTTTGTGTTTTTGTAATTGAAAATTTAACCTTTCAATAAAAATTGAATTTTTAAAAAAGTGCGGTTGGCCATAGTTTTGTGCACTTCTGAAAAGAAGGACACCGCTGAACAGAAGCCAGACGGAGTCCTGAGTAACTGAAGCTTTATTATAGTGAATGGATCCCTCGGTGGTTTCGTCTGAATCACGTCACTTGGAGATTTAGAGGGAAACCCCAATGTAAGCTTAGCGTATAGCACCGAATAAATGTGGTCCCAAACATTATGTAAAATGTTCTCAATAAGGCTGGTTTCACACTTGCGTTTTTTTTCGCGGTATTTTAGCGCTAAATAGCGCATGCGTTTTTTTTTCCTATACTTTGCATGGGATGCGCTTATGTGCGCATACACATGCGTTTGTACGCGTTTTTCCGCGCATGCGTTTTTTTGCGGTATGCGCTCGGGCGCACAAAATGCAACCTGTTGCATTTTTTGGGCGTCCGACTTGCCTCAAAAAAACGCATGCGCGCGCAATGCGTTTTTTTTACAGCAAGACACCCATTATAAGTCTATGGTGAGCATATGTGCGCATTGGCATGCTTATGTATGCGTTTTTTTGCACATGCGTTTTTTTTTTTACCATTTAGACAATGGAATTTAGGGGTTTGGGTTAGAGTTAGGGTTAGTTAAGGGGGTTTAGGGTTAGGATCAGGGTATGGTTTGGTTAAGGGTTAGGGTTAGGGTCAGGGTTAGGGTCAGGGTATGGTTTGGTTAAGGGTTAGGATCAGGGTATGGTTTGGTTAAGGGTTAGGGTTAGGGTCAGGGTTAGGATCAGGGTATGGTTTGGTTAAGGGTTAGGGTTAGGGTCAGGGTTAGGGTCAGGGTATGGTTTGGTTAAGGTCAGGGTTAGGGTTAGGGTTAGTAAAGTCATGGTTTGGGTTAGTGTGAGGGGCCACCTAATGTTGGAAAAAACGCAAACGCGGTAAAAACGCACTAAAAACGCATACAAACGCATAAAAACGCTGCGTTTTTTTAATGCATGCTCATAAAAATGCTTGAAAAAAACGCAGCATCTGTATGCATTTGTATGCGTTTTTTCAATGCGTTTTTTTGCGGGAAAAACGCGCTGCAAAAAAAAGCAAGTGTGAAACTAGCCTAAAAGGTTTAACTCAATACACAAAATAAAGCAAATCCACACTCAGGTTCGTCATCCATTAACAGAAAAATAGGGGGCTTCCATGTTACTGGTAGTACAAAGGCTCTGGAAAGCGCCCCAAAAGAAATCCAGCTAATTTTGCACTTCCAAACCAAATGCCCTGTTGTTTCTGAGCCCCAATGTGCCTAAGCCACCTTTAGCATACACGTTTGGCTTGCCTAATTTACGAATTCATGTCTCCAGAAGCACGAGCTGGGCAAAACGTACTGGGCACTACAATGTACAGGCACTAGAATAGCAGATTTGTAATTTTCACTCAGCAACGCCACGGCTGCTTGTTTCTGGAAAACACCCATAGAGTAAAAATCATTACTACAGTTTTAGATAAATTCACAAAGGGGTATAATTTCCAAAATGGGGTCGCTTGAGGGGGGATTCTGCTCTTCTAGCACTTAGGGGCTCTGCATGTGGAGCCTAAAAACTATCTTAGGAAAATCTGAGCTCCAGGAGGCAAATAGTGCTCCATCCCTCCAGTATGTCAGTGTGGCTAAGCAGTACAGTACAGCCACATATGGAGTATTTCCACATTCAGCAGAAATTGTGTAACAAATTTTGGTAACATTTTTACCCATTTTCCCTTTTGGAAATATAAAATCTGGGGCTGAAACAAAATTCTTGTAGTAAAAATTTAATTATTTTTTTCTTCAATGCCCATTGGTATAAAATTATGTGACATGCCCGTGGTGTCAACATGCTCACTGCACCCCTGCATGAATTCATTGAGAGGTGTAGTTTGTAAAATGCGGTCACTTGTGGGGGAGTTCAGCTGTTCTGGCACCACAGGTGCTCTCCCAGTGGGTCCTTGAATCGCAAACCATAACAATAAAATCTGCACTAAATTATGGAGTTCCTTCCTTTCTGAGTTTTGCACTTGGCCTCAAAAGTAGTTCCTGACTACACGTAGGGTATTGGTGTACTCAGGAGAAATTGCACAACAAACGGAGAGGTCCATTTTTTTTCCTACTATCCCTTATAAAAATGAAACGTTTGGGGCTAAAACAAAATTTTTGAGTTAAAAATGTAATTATTCTTTCTTAAGCGCCTAATGGTATAAATTCATGTGAGGCACATGTGGTGGCAACATGCTCCCTACACCCCTAAGTGAATTTATTGAGAGGTATAGTTTGTAAAATTACATCACTTATTTGGAGGTTCTACTGTTCTGGCAACTCAGGAGCTCTGGCAATGTGACATGGCACCCTCATTCCAGTCCAGCAAAATCTGAACTCCAATATGGCGCTTCTGCCCTTTGCTTTGCACTGTGCCTCAAAAGTAGTTTTCGACCCCACATACTGTAGGTATCGGTGTACTTAGGAGAAATTACACAAATTGTACAGTTAAAAATTCAAATTTCAGAGTTATATAATAATATAGCCGAAAAGGAAGAGACACAGCAAAATAATATTAAAATAGTTATATATATTGATATATATTAAAATATTAGTTAAAAAAATAACAACAAGGATGACCAGTAGGAGGCTAGAAAGAAAAAACACAAAGGAAAAAAAAAACAAACTCACAATACGTTTTCTTTGTTTTTTTTTCCTTTGTGTTTTTTTTTTTCTTTCTTGCATTTTTTCTGGTATTGTGTTTTTAAGCGATTGCACCAGATTCTGTAATTTGTTACGACTAAAGCCCCCTTCATGCACAGCGAGATCGCTAGTGAGATCACTAAAGCGTCACCGATTTTGTGACGCAACAGCGATATCGCTAGCAATCTCGCTACATGTGACGCGTACCTGCGACCCGGCTCCCCGCTGAATATCACTGATCGCGCGAGATCGTCCTGGTCCATTTTTCATCGCTGGCTTCCTGCTGGTGCCGACGAGCGACTCATGGACACAGGCGGAAGACGTCATCAGAGCTGCGTGTGACAGGTAAGTAACGACCGCCGACCGCTGCTGCATCGCTGGTGAGATCTGCCTGTTTGGCAGC
Source organism: Dendrobates tinctorius (assembly GCF_039654945.1). NCBI lineage: Eukaryota > Metazoa > Chordata > Amphibia > Anura > Dendrobatidae > Dendrobates > Dendrobates tinctorius. The sequence goes on from NW_027361796.1 coordinate 16,930,545, forward strand.
TCACTAGCGACCATTTAGCGATGCACCAGCGATCCTGACGGCGTCGTAGCGTTGTCGGGATCGCGGGTGCATCGCTAAATGTAACGGTACCTTAACCCCTTAACGACCAAGCCATTTTGTAGGTTAAAGACCAGGCCTTAATTTTGAAATCGGACCACTGTCAATTTATGTGGTTATAACTCTGGAACGCTTCAACGTATCCCGCTGATTCTGAGAATGTTTTTTCGTGACATATTGTACTTCATGTTAGTGGTAAAGTTTCTTCGATATGACTTGCGTTTATTTATGAAAAAAATGGAAATATGGCGAAAATTTTTAAAATTTTGCAATTTTCAAACTTTTAATTTTTATGCCCTTAAATCAGAGAGATATGTCACAAAAATAGTTAATAAATAACATTTCCCACATGTCTACTTTACATCAGCACAATTTTGGAACCAACATTTTTTTTCTTAGGAAGTTATAAGGGTTAGAAGTTGACCATCAATTTCTCATTTTTCCAACAAAATTTACAAAACCATTTTTTTTTAGGGACCACCTCACATTTGAAGTGAGTTTGGGGGGTCAATATAACAGAAAATACCCAAAAGTGATACCATTCTAAAAACTGCACCCCTCAAGAAGTTTATTAACCGTTTAGGTACTTCAAAAGAATTGAAGCAATGTGGAAGGAAAAAATGAACATTTAACTTTTTTTCCAAAAATTTTTTATTTGGACACAATTTTTTTTATTTTGTCAAGGGTATCAGGAGAAAATGAACCACAATATTTGTTGTGCAATTTCTCCTGAGTACACCGATACCCCAAGTGTGGAGGAAGAGCACTCTTTAGGCGCACGGCAGTGCTCAGAAGGGAAGGAGCATCATTTGAGATTTTGAATGCCAAATTGGCTGGAATCGAGAGCGGACGCCATGTCGCGTTTGGAGAGCCCCTGATGTACCTAAACAGTGGAAACCCCCCACAAGTGACCCCATTTTGGAAACTAGACCCCCCAAGGAACTTATCTAAATGTGTGTTGAGCACTTTGAACCCCCAAAGGCTTCACAGACGGTTATAACGTAGAGCCGTAAAATTAAAAAATCATATTTTTTACACAAAAATGATCTTCAATGAGCTATACCTTTTCCATATTTCAGCCGACAGAGTCATGTGCGGGCTTAATTTTTGTGGGAAGAGCTGACGTTTTTATTCGTACCATGTTCGGGCATATAACTTTTTTGATCGCTTTCTATTCTGATTTTTCTGTTCATTTTTTGAATGAACAATAACCAGCAATTTAGGAATGCTTTTTTTTTCCCCCCCTCCATTCCGCATGTGGTAAAATTAGTATGGCAGCTTTATTCTTCGGGTCACTACGATTACAGCGATACCTCATTTATATCTTTATGTTTTAGTGTTTTTTACACAATAAAAACTTTTATAGAAAAAATATTTTTGCATCACTTTATTCTGCGAGCTATAACTTTTGTATTTTTTTGCTGATGACACTGTGTGGCAGCTCTTTTTTTGCGGGACAAGATGACGTTTTCAGTGGTACCATGTTTATTTATATCCGTCTTTTTGATCGCGTGTTATTGCACTTTTTCCAAGCAGTATGATGATACTGCTTGGAAAAAGTATAATTTGCTACTTTTCTGTGTTTTTTTTTACGGCGTTCACTGAACGGGTTAACTAGGGTGATACTTTTATAGATGTGTAATTTTTAGGGGATTTTTTAGGGATTTTTTTATATTATTTTTTAATAATTTTTTTTTACATTTTTTTTTAAATGTTTTTTTTTTCAAATTTTTTTTTTTTACCTTGTCCCTTTATGGGACTTTCACTTTCACTTTAGGTATAATACATTACAATGCTCCAGCATTATAATGCATTATAACAATGCTGAGAGCTGCTGACACCATGCTGTGAGCATGATCTCACCAGCTCTCCGTAGGTAAATGACCCGGAGGTTGTCATGACACCTCCGGGTCATCATGGCACAGGTAGGGCCCCGCGATTACATCGCAGGGACATCAACCTGAGGCAGAGGGAGCCCCCTACCCTCTGCCTCCCCCTCTGAATACTGCGATCACGCTCAATCGCAGCAGTGAGGAGGTTAACAGCCAGGGGCGGTGGAGGCTCCACTCCTAGCTGTCAGTGCAGGAGGTTCAGCCACTGCAGACCTGGGCTCCTACACTGATCAGGCAAGGAGAAGCTCAGATTTCAGCTTCTCCTGCTGATCAATGCTGTGTTTGGTCTGTGAGATTGACCGACCAATCACAGCGCTGTGGGTGCAGGGATCAAGTGCAAGGGTCCCTGCCCCCCTTCCTGTGCCTCTCAGCTGTCATAGATAGCTGTCGGCACTGAACTGAAACTGCGTGTTTACACGCAGTGACAGTTCAAAGGCAGGACATGCAGAGTCCGTCATGGTGCTGAACGTTACCTCCTGCCATGACGGACTGTGCACGTCCATAGACATTAAGGGGTTAAGGCTTCCGCCGAAACGCGTCAACCAGTTACTGTCTACCCTGATGTGATTTTTTTTAAATGATTTTCTAATAAAAACAAGAATATTTTTAATTCAAGGATGCAGTACAACTCTTTATTTCTGCACTCAGCCGACGGGTGGCTGTTTCCTGCTTACATGGATCGGTCAGGTCAGAGGACTTACTGGTGAGCAACATATTCCCTACTGTCAGAAGCTGTGGTCACAAGATGATGGTGCAAGACGGGAACATCGCCAAAAAAGTGAAGATTTCGTCAGGCGAGAATCAGAGTAGGAGCAGAAACCTTACAATAGAAGCACAACTCTAGTGCTGAAATTGCTTTGACTCTTTCATACAGAACAGAAAGCTGTTGGCTGAACAATTCATCTCTCTTGACTCCTCCACACTTGGCCAAGTACTCCTGTGTTGTATATTTAAGAGCCAAAACCAGACTCTGGTAGCAGCTTATCTCCCAAAAAATAATGAGACAGGAAAACCTAAATCAGAGGCCCCGTACACATTAGGCTATTGGCCAATTCCGCTGATAGCGGCGGGTTGGACTGGCGTTGGGGCCCAGTCACACATAGCGACTCACGAGCGATCCCGACGACGATATGAACTTGTCAGGATCGCTGGTGTGTCGCTACATAATTGCTGGTGAGCTGCCAAACAGGCAGCTTCACCAGCGCTCAGTACAGCGACACGCGGGTAACAAGCGACGCACGTCGCTTAGTTACCCACTGTGTACCTTAGTTACCAGCGTGCTGGTGCAGGGAGCTGGTTACCAAGTTACACATCGGGTTTCTAAGCTCCGCCCGGCGCTTAGAAACTCGATGTTTACCTTGGTTACCAGCTCCAGCTCGCTGATCGCTGGTTTCCCGCCTGCCACACACAGCGATGCATGCTGGCCAGCGGGAGACAAGCGATCAAAAAAATGTCCTGGCCATTCCAGGACGATCAGCGATACCCGACAGGGGGGCCGGTCACTGATAAGTGTCACACACAGCAATCTCGCTGGTGAGAATACTGTTGCGTCACAAAACTTGTGACTCAGCAGCGATCTCGCTAGCGAGATCGCTGTGTGTGACGGGGCCTTAATCTAAAGTGTATGGGGGCCTTTAGACTGTGTAGAAACACACCTTTTCACAAAAGAAATGATAACACCCAACTGTTAACTGATTTAAAAGTATTCAGAAGTTTCAGTTACACCGTAATGAGCTTAAGGGTTAAATAAGTGATATTCTCACCAAATGTGAAAAATACAATGATATACTTGTTGCCTTCATATTTCTGTCAATTTATTGAAGATAAATTTATCTTTTCAACCCTACTGTGTATATTTATCCAATGACAAAGCTTTGTCCAACTGCTATCATCTAACTTTAGTATTCACAACTGTACAGCTATAAGGCTATCCATGGGCTCTTTAAGTGACTGATTATATGGGCCCCTGACCCATGTAATCGTAGGACTTACATATTCAGGAGAGTAAAAGTAACCGTCCACTTTGGGACTAAAAAGGGACTATACATTTCTTACGTTGACTCACTCTACCTGGTGTCCGCCGTTTGCCTCCCACCGTTTCTATTTAGATTGGTACTCCTTTCCTTTTGCATCTAATCCGGCTGCCACAGTGACCAAGGGTGAGCAGTGATAAGTTTAAACTCTCCCATCTTTCTGATCCAGCAGTACAGGGAAGGAGTGGGTTAGATTTACCACTACACTCGCATTGCAATTGCGACGGCCATCTTGGGAGCAGGAGAAATGGAATGCCGCCCGAAGCACGGGGGACAAAGGGAGGTAAATGGAGGGCACAAGGTAGAGTAATTAAACATGTAAAATCTAGTCACTTTTCAGTCCCAAGGTGATGGGTCACTTCAATATTACGTTCAACTGTCATATACAATGAACCATTATGGCATATTTTTGGGTGGTTCGAGCTAATATTTTTGTTTGTTCACACTGTTGAGTAGAGAAATCAATGGCAATGCTAAATAAAAATGTACAGTGCAATTCCTTTTTTTACCATAGCCAAGCTGTAAATGTCTTATACTGAAGTTCTTGAGGGTCATCTTTTCCATGCTTCAGTTGCATCTCCAGCTCAGCTTGCCTGCCCTACAAATAGCAAAGGAAACATTAGATCCCAAAAGATTAATAAGCTGATACTAAAGGAAGCACTCCAATCAAAAATGTTATCCTCTTATATAGCAATCATCATATTATTTAGCAGTGTGAATTTACAATTGCTCATTTCGCCTTTCTACCCAGTTAATTATTTTCATTTTTATTAAGTTCATAACGTCACATTATTAAAAACAGACTACTTTTCCCTTCATGAGTCATCCCCCTCTTCAACTCCTGATTCAGCTGCTCATCTCCTTCCCCTGCCAGGGGCTTTTGCAGTGATGACTCATGAAGGGAGCAGAGACTTCCTGCTTCTACATAGAACTTAAAAGGATTCAGCTAGTCAGTTTTTAATCATGTGATGTCATAGACCTAATGGAAAAGAGAACAATTTACTGGGTAGAAAGGCAAAATGAGCAATTGTAAGTACACAGTGCTATATAATGATGACAGCAATATACAGACAGGATAAAAAATTTGATGGGAGTGCCTCCTTAAATAAAAATGATTCAGCAATGTAGATTTAGTATACTTTTTGGGTAGGACATCAGCCTTCCTTTCTTACTACACTGTATTTATTATGCTTGCTTATATAGCACCATCATATTCCCCAGCTCTTATATGGCTTTGGTTGTACCTTGTTTGTGGCTTTACCTTTAGAATATGAACTTTGGGTTTGCTATACAGTGTACAGAATTGTCTATCTGGATGAATGGAAGCTTGAAAGCTATGTATACCTTCACACAGAATGTTTTATCACTTATTTCTCAAACACAAAAGGTAAGATCATTTCTAAATAATTTGCATAACAAGTTTTCTACCATTTTGCTGCTGCAGTGTTTCGGTAATGTTACACATCTGTCAGAGGAGTTCCGGATGGCCGTCTACTCCTCCCTCCTTTATTTATGTGTCTCCAGTTTCATATAACTGTAATTCATGGCCATCAGAACCAATCCCAGATCTCCTGACAAGACATTGACTGCTTCATAGACTATACAAAGCTGCTGAGTCTGGCTCAGGAGACCCACTGTCAGTCCAGACACGGACCGTTAACTGCGGATTTGTGAAGCTGACATTAGATGTAGCAGGAGGCAAGGGAAGGGTGTCTTACACACATCAGCAATGGACAGAGGCCAGAGTGAGTATCTCAGGAAGGGCAGCTACATCAGGCAGATTCATGAAAGCTGCACCCAGGATATACAGTGACTTGCAAAAGTATTCCCCTCCCCCCTATCCCCTTGGCATTTTTCATGTTCTGCTGATTTTTTTGTAGGGTTTGCATAAGTTCATGTAAATAACATTCCTCCAACTGTGAACATTTGTTTTTCTTTTTATTGTGAAGTAAACAACAAATAAGGCAAAATAGCTAAAAAATTGAGTGTGCATAACTATTCACCCCCCTAAAAATCGGTACTTTGTAGAGCCTCCTTTTGTGACATTTACAGTTGCAAGAAGTCGCTTTGGAAAAAGTCCACATCTTGCCACTGGGATTTTTGCCCATTCCTTAAGGTAAAACTGCTCCAGCTCGTTTAATTTAAATGGTTTCCTCTGGTGAACAGCAATCTTCAACACTGACCACAGATTATCAATTGAATTAAGGTCTGGCCTGTGACTAGACCACTCCAAAACATTCAGGCTATGTGCACACGTAGGAAAAGAGGTGCAGAATTTTCTGCACAAAATCCGCATCTCCTGGCAGAATCCGCAGCCGCGGATTTGCCGCTGTTTTTATGCGGATTTTGTGCGGATTTTGTGCAGTTTTTGCCACTGCGGATTTCTATCATGGAGGGGTCCAGAAACGCTGCAGATCCGCACAAAAGAAGTGACATGCACTTCTTTTAAATCCGCAGCAATTCCACACTGATTTTTCTGCACCATCTGCACAGCTTTTTTTTTTTCCATTGATTTACATTGTACTGTAAATCACAGTGCGGATCTGCAGCGTTTCTGTGCGGAAAAATCCGCTGCGGATACGCAGCAAATCTGCATCGTGTGCACATAGCCTTACAGGTTTCCCCTAAGGCCCTGTGCACACGGTGCAGATTCTGTGCAGTTCTGCAGCAGATTTGGCCCTGCAGAACTGCAGCAGAACTGCACGTGATGTACAGTACCATTTAAGGCTATGTAAAACAAAAAACGCTGTGCACATGCTGCAGATTTTTCCACGCAGATTTGGTGCGGAATAAAAGCAGCATGTCGCTTCTTTTGTGCGGTTTTGCTGCAGTTTTCCACCTGCTCCATTATAGAAATCTGCAGGTGAAAACTGCAGGGGAAATCCGCACTAAATCTGCACTAAAACTGCAGGTAAAACGCAGGTCATTTTACCTGCAGATTTAGCAAAATCTGCGTGAAAAATTCCACAGCAGAATCCGCACCGTGTGCACATAGCCTTAAACCACTAGAGTGTTGCTTTAGCCATATGCTCTGGGTCATTTTCTTGTTGGAAGGTGAACCTTCGTACCAGTCTCAAATCACTGACAGACTAAAAAAAGGGTTTTCTCAAGAATATACCTGCATTTTGCACCTTCCATGTTGCCCTTAACTCGGACCATTTTCCCTGTCCCTGCTGCCGAAAAAGATCCCCACTGCATGATGCTGTTTCACTGTCACGGGGTTACAGCGACAGTGTGGAGCTAGAAGACTGCAGCGTCTGATTGCTCCTACTCCGATGCTGAGAAGAAGCACTTCTTCATTTTAAATGTGTTTATTCCTTCTGGCAGAACAGGGGTTAATCGGACATGTTGGAAATCTCTGTGCTCACAGATTCGCTCGGTTAGCCGCTCTTTTCCCCTTTATGATCTGGGCTTTGTTACAAATCCTTGTCAGAACTAGCATTTGCTGCATGGATAATGGAGGGAGAGGAGTACATTTGATAAGGAGAGTTGGAGGAGTCATCAGTGACTGCTGCTTGGTTTGTATGTGTGGTAACTCTCTATCCTTCTCCATTTTAGTTTATTCTTCTACCTTTACACCCTGATGCATTCCTCTGTTATACGTGAGTGAATATTTTGTATGCCTGGAGTTTTCCGTTAACTCTTGTTTGTGTTGCCTTGTTTGTTGGGTTGGTGTACTACGGTGCACAGTAGCGCCCCTCTTCCCTGGGTGAGGGATGAGGGCTAATTCATGAGATAAGGCAAGGGTGAAGGCCCCAGTATCTTCACCTTCAGAAGTGTCGCGGGGCCACAGTACCTTCCTCCATACATTTGGGAAGTCTCCCACGTCTTTTGGCAAACTCAAAACGAGTCTTAAAATTGTGTGTCAGTAAAGGCTTTTTTCTGCCCACTATTTCATAAAGGCCACCTCTGTGGAGTGTCTGGTTTATTGTGGTCGTATGGATAGATACTCCAGTCTCTACTTGAGACCTCTGCAGATTTTTCAGGATTACCTTTGGTCTGTGTCCTGCCTCTCTGATTAATGCCCTCCTTCCCGGGTTGAGAGTTTTGTTGGGCGGCCCTCTCTTGGGAGGTTTGTTGTTGTACCATGTTCTTTCCATTTGATGGTCCTCCGGGGGATCCTCAGAAATTGTGATTTTTTTTTTTTTGATTTTTTTTCTTTTCTATAGCCCAACACAGACTTGTACTTCTCAACAACTTTCTTCCTGACTTATCTGGAGATCTGCTTGGTCTTCATGGTGTTGTTTAGGTAGTGGCACCTCTCCCTTAATGGTGTTGCAGCCTCTGTGGACTTTCAGAAAAGGTGTGTACCGTATTTTTCGCTTTATAAGACGCACCACAAATTTTGAGGAGAAAAATAAGAAAAAAATATTTTTTAATAAAATGGTGGTGCCTCTTATAATCCTTGCATCTTATTGCTTACCGGGGTTGGTGGCTGCGGTGTAGCGGGGTCCCAGGCTCGCTGCTGGAGGAGGCAGGCGTGGAGTGATGCTGCAGGCCGCATTCAGGGATGAGGGGGGCTCCGATGTGTGCCGTTGCTGCGGGGGTTTTATGCTGCTGAAGGGTCTTGTGCTGCTGCCGGGTTTCTCCAGGTGTCCGGCGGTTGCTGGCCGGTGCTGCAGGTGTCTCCGGTGCCCAGCGTTGCTTCGTTGTGCGCCCGGCGCTGCCCGAGGCTCTGCCGACATTGTGCGACAGGCCAGAGCCCCGGCATTTCCTCGGTTCCCTGTGTGTGTGTGGTGGTGCCGGGCACACAACGCAGCACCGCTGGGCAACGGAGACACTCGCAGCACCGGCCAGCAACCGCCGGACACCCAGACGCCCCCTGATCACGGCCTGTGGTAAGGCATGTCCGCTTTGTAAGACGCACCCCCATTTTCCCCCCAAATTTGGGGGGAAAAAAGTGCATCTTACAAAGCGAAAAATATGGTATATACTGACAGCCCATGTGACACTTAGATTACACACAGGTGGACTTTCACTAAACATGTGACTTATGAAGGTAATTGCTGGCACCACAAATTTTTAGGGACTTCATAATACGAGGTCAATATATATGCAAAAGCCAATATTTTGTCATTTGATCCCATAAATGTAATTTATGCCTATATTTTTCTCACTTTCCCAACTTAGAATATTTAGTACGGATGCATCACACACAAATCGGATTACAAACATATTTTAGCACAGGCTTTAATGCAACAAAATAGGTAAAAAGCCAAGGGGGTGAATACTTTTACAAGTCACTGTACATATGCCTCACATCCAGCTTATATTACTGGAAGAGACATTGCCACAAGAGAAAAACCTGAAACTTGGATCAGGCTGCAAATTACATATCAGGGGGTGTAGAAATAAATGAAGGACTGGAAATCGAATATGCAAATTGCCTCTTCAGAGAAGAAGAAAACTGAGTGGAAACCGAAAACTGCAACTTAGTGTAATTTTAACAACAAAAGATAACCACTATGATATGTAGATAGTCTGCCGTTAAATAGCTGTGGAAATGTGACATTACACGGCCATGAATGCATTGCACACAGTTCTCGTTTCAATGTAGGTACTCCTCTGTCTTTAATTTGTCACATGTGAAGTGATGGCATGGTGAGACAACCTCATTAATGAGGGTGCAGCTATCTGGAAGCTGTGTTTTTCAACCTACCTGTAGTACAGCATGGTAGGTCCTTGTCATAAAGCCGAGCCAAGATTGTGGAAGCAGGATGGATCGATGCCATTCAGAGGACTGGATATTTACCTACAGAAAAAAACGAAGAGCAATACACATTGTTACAATCCCAATAAAAGTGTAGCTAGTACACCATAGGATTCCATCAGGTATTTCCTTTACACCAATTAACACAATTGGGGCATATGTTTGAAGTGGCATGTGAAAGTTTGTGTACCCTTGTCAAAATTATTGTTATTGTGAACAGTTAAGTAGGTTGAAGATGAAATCTCTAAAAGGCCTTAAGTTAAAAATGACACAATTTCCTTTACACTTCAGGCAAAAAAATACTGTATTTTGCAGATTATAAGACACTCTGGACTATAAGACGCACCCCAAATTTTGAGGAGAAAAATAGGGAAAAAAACACTTTTTTTTTTTTTTTTTTTTTAATACAATGGAGGTGCTTCTTATAATCCATTCCTCTTATTGCCTACCGGGGATGGTGGCTGCAGTGAAGCAGGGTCGCTGCTGGAGGAGGCAAGAGTGGAGCGCTGTTGCAGGCCGGGATTAGGCGGTGTTCGGATGTGCGGCACGCCGCTGCGGGTGGCCAGTTCTGCTGCAGGTGTCTCCGATGCTGCTGTGGGGGCTCTACCGTCATTTTGTGAAAGGCCAGAGGCCCCGCAGTTCCATGGTTTCCTATGCTCCCCTGAGATCTTGGTGCCGAGATCTCCGTCAGTGCATGCACTGCCGCCTCCCGGCAGCTATTTTCCCAGAGTCCACCACATAGGAAATCATGGAACTGCAAGGGATCTGGCCTTTCACAAAATGTCAGCAGAGCCCCCGCAGTAGCACCAGACACCCGCAGCGGCACCGGACATCCGCAGCGGCACGCCGCATATCGGAACACCCCCCTCATCCCAGCCTGCGGCAATGCTCCACTCTTTCCTCCTCCACAGTGACCAGTAAGACATATCCGCATTATAAGACGCACTCCCTTTTCCCCCCCAAATTTGGGGGGAAAAAAATTCATCTTATAATCTGAAAAATACTGTATATCGCATTCTTCGCACTATAAGACGCACAATTTTTCCTCCAAAAAATATAGTCCGGATGTACCTGCTGTGGCTGTGAATGGGGGAATGAGGGAGCAGAAGCGGAGGAGGAGCAGGTTCCAGTAGGCAAGAGTTGGTGGCATAAAAATATTTGTTGAAATTTCATTGAATCCATATTTGCCTCTACCCGTGAAATATTCCCCATGCCATTGGCTGCAACACAACCCCAAAGCATAATTGATCCACCCCCATGCTTACTGGTTGGCAAAGATCTTTTCTTGAAATTCTGTGCCCTTTTTCTCCACACATACCTTTGATCATTGTAGGCAAAGAGTTCTATTTTAACCTCATCTGTTTAGATGTTCTTTTGCATATGTCTGAAGCTGAATTTTATGATGAGGACGCAGTAGAGCAATGTACCACGAATCCAGACTCTGAAGGTCTTACCTTCCCAAGTCTTCCAACGATTCTCCCAATCAGAGCTTTGGGTACCGGAACCACATCTTTCCGCAAACCCAGCCGATCCATAGCCTCCTTCGCTAACTCTAGGTGTCGAGCAGCTTTCATATTACTCCGCCAGACCAGCTGTTTGGCGTGGAGACATTGTAAATGCATCTCTTTCAGGACAGCTACCCGGTTTGCTGTATCTTCCCTGGCTGATATTATCACCAACTGCCGAATCTCAGGTGCCCAGTGCACCTTACACGCCTTGACCGGCACTTTGGAAGCCTCATGTACACCTTCCGCCACACAGGCTTCTTGCATGTCTTCGGGTACCTCGAGTACAGATTTGAAGGTCGTGGTCTTGCTCTCTTCCTGGACAGAAGACTCTGGCTTTACCACGGACACTTCCCTCACTACAGTTGACCCGACCGGGTGACTGTCTTCTTCAGTCCTTAGCTCACAAACTTCACAAGAGTTTACCTCTTCATGACCCTTCGCCACGATTGGCACTGGCAGTTCCGTCTTGTTGTCACTCGTGCTCACCAGCGGTAAGTCTTCGTCCAACTTCCTCTCCTGCCGAAGATCTTACAGTTTCTTTGAGTTCTTCTATCTCTTCCCTAAGGGTCTTGCTCACACTTTGCCAGGTGGACAGGTGACCTCTGAGCTCCAAGACTTCTTTCTCGTGCTCGGCTGTTTGTCTCGAGACTCTTTCTCCTTTAACATGTTCTTCTACCTCATCTCTGAGGGCCTTATTCAGTCCTTGCCACGTTACCATGAGACCTTTGAGCTCAGAGACTTCTTTTTCTAGCTCCTCTAGTCTGTGCTCCCTGTCTCTCTCAGAGTCACAGTCACCCCCAGAGTCTGAGTCACCCCGACCTGCCGAGCAATCTCTCCAGTTACACATTAACCGTGCGAATACTCCAGCCGTCTTATCGACCAGGTCAACGTCAGTCCTGTCACGAGATGTCAGGTCCGTCCATTGGGCCGACGTACCCCTTTTCCCGGTCACTTCTACCTCTAACCTTCTCCACGTCAGGAGCTGTTACAGTCTTAGTATCTGTTAGCCCAACCGTAGGAACGTCTCCACCCTCCAGGGATATGTCATCAAACCTGACAAAGTCCCGGCCCCACTCCAAGGCATACACTAAGTCTGGTGGTATACTGCCACCTTGGCACTCACTGCCTCTGATCCCCTCAAAGATTACTCTGTCTACCGCACAGTTCACGTGACCCCATGTTTACAGCGAACCTGGACCATTTTCTCGGTCAGACAGAAAGTGAGAGGAGTTCCTACCAGAGTCACCTGACTCTGAGTCCAACCGTCCTGAGATTCCTTCCCGGTGCAGCATCACAGTACACACTTGCGGCCAGTCATCATCTGGAAAGAATATCCCACATTCTGGAAACAACATACAGGAACACTGCGATTCCTCTTTTGCCACACCGGCCCCTTTCTGGACCACCATCCCAATTTGGGTCACCGCCCCCTTCTGGGACTCCACCTCTTTTTGGGCTACCACCCCGATTTGGGACTCCACCCCCTTTTGGGCTACCACCCACTTTTGGGCTACCACCAAGATTTGGGCCACCGCCCCCTTTCGGGATTTCCCCATGTCAGTTATCCCGGTCTTCTCAGACCACAGTTCACACCACACAGTTTATGTCTCTTACGATACCACACAAGTCCTTCTTGGCACCAGCACAGCTCCTGCTGTCCCCGATACCACCGGCTGCCATTCACACACAGCTGCTGGTGTCACCTTCGTAATCCCTCCGAGTTACAGGAAGCCAATGGTCACCTTCTTGACTCCCACTGAGCCACCGCAGGCTGAGCTGAGAAAAGAAGAAAAAATAAAAAACACCACACAAAACTCTCGTGTCCTGGCTGTGTGCTATTCAAGACGTTCCGTCTCCGCATGAGACCGTCCAACACACAGGGCGCACCGGGTGCGATTCAGGGAGCGACCCTCCTCCCAGGGTCTCCCCACACACCGGCCTCATCAGGTCGAGGGGCTCGGCGGGTGCTCTTCAGGACATCCGTCTCCGCCTGGGACTGCCCAACACTCGCGCCTCACCAGGTCCAAGGTCATACCACGTGCTCCCGGGATGATTCTTTCTCCTAGAATCTCCCAACACTGACCCTCCAGGACATTTCCTCACTGAACCCTCCAGGTACACAGTCTTGCTCACTGACCCAGGTCAGTACCACACGAACACCTGTCCGTTACCTGTGTCGGCCACACAGGTCCTCGGGTAACTCTTCTCCGCAGAGGCACACTAGCAATCACCGATCTCTTTCTGCTGGGGAAGCAGCCGCACTGGGCTCACCGATCCAGACAGTGCCTTACTCACTAGGCCGCCCCACGGTTCCAGAAACAGAGGCGGACAGTGGCTTCCCCAAATGCAGGCCGTCACAGGCTCTGCTCACACACGTGGCCGGTCAGCATCTTACACGGCTTTCTCGACCGTCAGCCCTCCTGGCTCAGCATTGCCCTTAGCCACAGAATTTTGCGGCCCTCTTCCATTACTCCCAGCAACAAGGCTACAATATTGCCCAATGCAATCTCCACCAATTGTGAGGTAGCGCTGTCATTCACATAGGGGATTCTCGCTTAGCCGCCACAAAACCAGATCCGGCATGGGTTTTCCATAAAACCATTATAGTCCATGCGGTTTATTTATGCAGCAAAAACCAAAGCAAGCAACATAAAGTTCATATCGGCATAGCGTCCTTGACAGAGCTTCTCTCTGTCCTCCCTGTGGTCACACAGGTTGGCATACACAGGCTCTTCAGCCTCATAGTTAACTCACCCACGTCAGGGTTTCGTCATGGCTGTTTCTCCATGCTGCAGACATCCATTCCCTCCAGGGAATCATCAGGCACGTGCAGCCATTACACACAGCCACTCCACATGCTGTTAGCCAGGAGACACATCTTCCAGCGGGACCTTTCACAACGGACCAACCAGGTCCCTGCATTCACATGTGACCTACCCTGGCCACCTTATATGGTCCTTAGCCATGCACACTGGGTCACATGGCTATGACCTCATCACAGGTCCTTGAACCATTCACACACACTTTGCACTAGCGTTCTTAAACACACCCCCTCGGTGGGTTTGTAGGTAACTGGGTCCGCCCATCTCCCCAGCTACCTGGAGACTTCTCCCTGACACATTGACACAACAAGTCAGCAGTATCGCTGCTGATCAACACACACATCAGTCTCCATCTCAAGGCCACCCACCTTGAGATACATAACAGTGCCTTAGGATTTTGCCACTCATCCTCTCTCTTGGGACATCCACACAGCACCCCCTAGCGCACACAGTGGTTATTACACCACAGTATATTCCTTACCAGAGAGAAGTAGTGTGGTGTAGTTCATAGCAAGAATAGACAAGTACTTATGGTTCACTATGTGCCCCTCTGGAACCTCCAAATATTATGAAAATTTGGACTCCTCATTCTTGTGAAGCACTTCAGAAAAGAGTTGAAGACAGGTGGCCATACATTAATAAGGCTCTCTTGAATAGCAGATCGAGCAACATATATGGCCTCTTCCTTTCTAGAATGGAGATTGGCGAGGAGGGGTCTCCTCATTTCCTGGAACTCTAACTTGCATACATCTGAGATTTATGGCAGGTAGTTATAATATGTTTTAAATGGCGAAGACTATAATACCACTTTAGACTTTTTTGTGGTCCTTGGAAATTCAATCTGACAATGTGGACTCGAAACGATTGTACACCCCTGATACGGATAAAATCGCACTACTCTAAACATAAAGATGTGCTCTGGCATCTCTGGATGCTGCTAAGGCATTTAAATTGATCGAGTGGGCCTATCTTGAGAAGGCCCTTTGACAATTTGGCTTTGGACCAGGCTTCAGAATATGGATTGCAGTCTTGTATCGATCTCTGAAAGCCAAGGTCCTAATTAATGATTTTATGTCTCGTAAGCCATCAGGATCAGTCAGAATGTAGGGTATCAAGGGATGAAAGTGGGTTCCCGTGAAGACCACTTGGGGTTATATGCAGATGATTTAATCCTGTTTATGGCCCGTTCAAGAATTACACTGCCTTTGTTAATGGATCTGATTGAGAAATTTGGCTGATTCTCCAGTCTAAAAATAAACTGGCAGAAATCTATGTTGTTACCTCTAAGCACTTTGGGATGGAAAGTAGAGGATGAATTCTGCAGGGTAACAATTCCATAGCCCCTAAAGCTCTTTGCCTTCATCAACTCCCATTTAGCATAATTCATATGGGGCTCAAAAAGACACAAACTGAAACAAACCACTCTTCAGAGGAAAAGGGATGAGGCAGGTGCGGCACTCCTGGACTACTTTTTATACTATTTAGCTAGCCAACTTTGCTTTTAACAACAATGGATAGCAGATAATTATTTACTTAATTTTGAACACCACCTTGAGCGCTTTTTGAGTTTTGGAGTCTATGAGGGGTCTTGGAAGCACTAGAGTAATACTCACCATCCTACTTCTCAATTCGCAGACTTACGGTTCAAGAGTGGAGAGCCACCAAAAAAATGTTTTTGTTCGAGTATACAGTAGCCGAGTACCCCTTATGGCATAACATTGCTTTTCTCAAATTGCTACATTCTCAAGATGCTCAGTTCTAATCGTACTTAGGAGTAAAGACACTGGCATAGGTATACATCCAGGGCATTCTTGCTTCCATTGATCAATGTCAACAGCTTTAACAAGTCCCCAGACATGCTTTCTTTAGGTATCTGCAACTAAAGCATGCCCTAAATACTCAGTTCCCAGACATTTTAAATTTTGGGATGCTAAGCAGGAGATGCTCCTCATAGTCATTGTTGGTTGATGCCAAATGGAGAACAGTAATATCCTCCCTATCAGTGGGGGATTAGAGTGAGGCTTTGATCTCCCCTTAATAACAAGCTAGTCCAAATATATATAGTCCATCAATGATACCAGACACCTAGCAGGTTATATAAAATGGATAGATCTACCACTGCAGATTTACATACGTGTGGGGAAGAGGTGGAAGATTTTCTACACCTGATGTAGTATTGTCCTCCTATTGCAGACTTTTGGAAATAGGTCACAGCTATCCTCATCGAGGTCATACAATCCCCTGTGCCACTCTACTCTAAGGTGTGTTTTTAGGAATCCTTGAGGAGATTTGGCCTCACTACCCTTGCACTCTTCTCAAGGGAACATTGTTTTCGGCTAGCAAGACTATGGCCATGAGATGGATTGATAGAAAACCCCCGCGAATTTCACACTGAGTCAATACACAGCTTCGTATGAGAGGGTGGTATATAAAAATAGACACTGTCCTAAAAAAGTTGATAAGATATCGAAGCCTTGGTTTGATTCCCCTTTGACTCATATTAGTCCCTAGGTTATTAGGAGTATTCTCTGAAGAAAAAGTATGTGATATTTGGTGCCTGACATGGGTCTCATGCTTTTGGTTACGACATTAGACCCATGGTATGTTAAGAACAGGATTAACTTTGCCAGACAGCATTAATGACCAATAAGAAATGCTGTTTGTTCTATGACGTAACCTTTTCATATAATCTTCAATTAAAAAAGTTAACAAAAGAAAAAAAAAATACTAGTTGTAAAATATGATCTCAAAACTTTTGCACCCTATTGTAATAGTGACAAAGTTTTCGATTAGTACAATGAAGAGAGACAATTAACAGTAAAAGTCTGTCAACTGTTCCAGACCTCATCATCAGTGATCGGATTGTTCGCACGTAAGCCATACCTCATGTATAAGGGCTGTTAACATCTGCTGGTAACTGCGGCCCCTGCTGGCAAGAAAGCGATTGATAGGTCTGCCATCTCGGTCCGTCTGAACAGGCAGGTCATAGCACAGCAGCATGCCGGCTGGGAAAAGGAAGATTTGATAGAGAAAAATAAAGTAATATGCATGAAAACAACCATCTTGAGTGATTGCATATTAGATAGGCAAAGCACAGCATTGAGAAATCGTTCTTGTTTCTATTTCTGCTGATCTCACAGCGATACAACCGGGATGTTATCGCGCTTTACTTCTTACACAGGGAACGCAGCAGGATGTTTATTATGCATGATCCATTTACTGCCTACTCCATATGTCTGCCGCAACACAATGAGCGCTGCCAGCAAACCTGGGAAATAATCTGTGCACTGCATTGGGTATAAATTTGCAATGCATTTCATCACGATTAGATGTAAATCACAAGATATTGGGCAAGTGTGTTCATATCTGGAGTGATACATGCTGAAGCAATGGAAGGGAGACAAATACGATATCACATAGCTTTCTAATAAAAGATCTGGTCCTGTTTTATCACCGCCATATGTAAATGTACTTATGAGGACAACAAGAACTTCTCCATGGCAGAGACCCAAAATAATAGGCTTACATTGATGAATCTCACATGAAAAAGATCTTGAGTTTTTAAGATGTAGAAGAATGTCATTCAAAATACTCGTGTAATAAGACTCTGCTCCGTATACCACGCAGATACACCAGCTTGTTTTCCATCTATCTTCACCATTTAACCAGCGCTTCCAGCCGCCGGGCCGGCAATACGCGCATCGCCGACCCCCGTCACGTGTAAGAACAGACTGCTTTCACTAATGTCCACGCTGTTTGTCTGATCTAATACTAGAGATACAAGGAGTGCTAAGGTAAGAAAAGGCTGTTCACATTGCTGTCCAACCTGTCTGCCTGATCTAATAATGGAGATTACAGGGGCACCGAGTTTAGTAGTGGCTCTTTATGCTACTGTCTACGCTGCCTTTTGATGTAAAACTGGAGATATGAGAAGTGCTGAGGTAAGAAAAGCCTGCTCACACTGCTGTCCACCCTGTCTATCTAATCTAATACTGGAGATACCAGGGGTGCTGAGGCAAGAAGAGGCCACTCGCACTGCTGCTCTGGAGATACCAATGGTACTGAGGTATGAAGAAGTTGCTCACAATGACATCTACCTTGTCTGTCTGATTTAATTTTCGAGGTACTATCAGTGCTCAAGTAAAAGGAGGCTGCTCACACTGTTTCCACCCTGTCTATCTAATCTAATACTGGAGATACCAGGGGTGCTGAGGCAAGAAGAGGCCACTCGCACTGCTGCTCTGGAGATACCAATGGTACTGAGGTATGAAGAAGTTGCTCACAATGACATCTACCTTGTCTGTCTGATTTAATTTTCGAGGTACTATCAGTGCTCAAGTAAAAGGAGGCTGCTCACACTGTTTCCACCCTGTCTGTCTGATCTAATACTGGAGATACCAGAGGTGTTGAGGTAAAAAAAAAAGGCTGCTCACACTGCTGTAGACCATTTCTGATCAAATACTAAAGATACCAGGGATGATGAGGTAAGAAGAGGCCGCTCACTCGAATGTCCTCCCTGTCATTCTGATCTAATACTGGCGATACCAGGGGTGTAAAGTCAAGAAAAGACAGGTCACATTAATGTTCTTCCTGCCTTTCAGATCTAATATTGGGGATAAGAGAAGTGCTGAGGTAAAAGACTGCACACACTGCTGTCTACCCTGTCTTTCAAAACACTGAGCAGTTCCAATAACCAGGCAATAGCCTATACCATGTATTTTCACGTTATCTCCAAATCACAGAACTGGAGCTTTCTACCGGCAGGCACCTGTCCGATTTACATTCTAGGGATATGTTCACACATTTTCCAGATTGTTTTTGCTGCTTTTTTATGCAAATTTTAAGCTGTGTTTTACAATAACAGCAAAAGCTATGAGATTTCAGAAATCTCATGCAAACACATTGGTTTTATTTTTCCTGACTGAATTGGAAAACTGCTGCGCTTTGGCAAACTGCAGCATGTCGCTTCTTTCAACGTTTTTGTAGCGTTTTTTCACCCATAGAAAGCAAAGGGTAAGTGCAAAAATGCAGCAAAAAATGCAGGTATCAGGTTTTGCTGCGGGTTTTTTTTTTTTTTGCAAAAACTGAAGGAATTTGCACCATGTTTTGTTTTTTTTTGTTTTTTTTTGGGGGGGGGCACTAACCTTTATCAGCATGCACAAGAGACAATAAAAACACAGCCAAAAAACGCAGCAAACCCTGCATATTGTAAGCGGCCTCTTTACCGCCAAGAGAGCAGGTTTTGCCTGCAAAAAAACAGCAAAAACGCAACGTGTGAACATTGCCTTGGATAGGTTTTGTCGAGTGTAACAAGAAGAGGAGGACCATTATACAGTAATATACCACAATGATTGGCTGCCTAGATAAAACAAGTGTGATTTGCTAATTAAAGTTATTTTGGAATTTACTTATAGCAACATTTGTTTTCCTACTCCAAGAGAATCCCTTCCATGGCAGCATGAAACAGCATTCTGAACACATCTATCACTTATTAGTAATTTGTGTACATGTAGCATGTTCACCTGCGAGTCCTGGTTTTAGGCCGGGCTGTCTGTTTTTCTCATACATTTTTAGCATGAAGCTTGGGATTCCAGCTACAGCTTTGCCTTGGTCAGACCTTATAATGCCACCTCTGAGGGCATTATGATATATACCACGTGGCATGTTGCTCATTTCCTTCTTCACCAGTGAGGAAATGAACTCTTCATATGCTGCAAGCAGAACACATTTTATTTGATTAGTACAGCGGAGAAAAGCGCTAATGACTTTATATTACAAACACGAAATTACCTTGGGCACAATAAAAGCCTATTTCATAGTACTGAAGGTGCAGGCTCTAATAAACAGCTTCATCAACAGTAATAACTAAATAGAAAATCAATTAAGGCGTAAGCCCACAGATGAAGAAAATTGTACCTCTTAGATTATGTGTCTACGCAAGTTATTTAGTAGACTGGAATTAAATATTTGCAGATTAATTATCCACAAATGAAATTTTGTTTCCAAAAATGACTACTAAATTTATGGTTACATTAAACATTAGCTGAAGAGTGCACTTAGACATTAAGGTTGTGTTGACGGACATGTGAAATCTAAGAAAACGGAACAATTATTATACAAAGGCATTCTAGTATTGTGCTGGGCACAGTTTTGGCAATGGCAGAGTACAAAAGGGTTCAAAAGTTCAGCAGCTTAAGTATCAAGTTTGGCAAAGTGGGGAATATTGCTGTGGTTGCCTTTAAAAGAAAAACACAGACAAGAAATAAACATTTAACTATATTTAAAAAGGACATTAACCTCTTAAGAAACGGGCGATTTTTTGTTTTTGCGCTTTCAGTGTTTCTTCCACTTATTCCAAGAGCCAATTTTTTTTTTATTTTTGCGTCGACACAGCCAAGTAAGGGCTTGTTTTTTTGTGGGATGAATTGTACTTTTGAAGGACAACCTTTTATCATATGATGCACTGTACTGAAAAGCAGGAACAAAATTCAAAGTTTGTCGAAATAGCAAAAAGTGCAATTCTGCAAATGTTTTATTATTATTATTATTATTTTTATTATCATCATTATCATTTACAGAGCCGATTTCAAGGTAAAACTGACCTGGCAGTACGATTATACAGATACAAAAAGTTTTTGTTTAACTTAAGTGGTGAAAAACAAAAAAAACAAAAACTTTTTTTGCTTGTGTTGCCATTTTTTGAGAGCCATAACTTTTAAAATTTTTTGGATATGGGGTTTTGAGAGGGTTTGGTTTTTGTGCCCTGAGACAATGTTTTTATTGATATTATTTTGGGGTATATACAAAGTGTTGATTGCCTGTTATTACATATTTTTCTGTTAAAGTGGCTGAAAAACTGCAATTCTGATGTTTTGATTTTTTTTCTCGTTACGCATTTTACGGATTGGATTAATTTATACTATACATTTTGATAAAACGGACTTTTACGAATACATTGATATCGAATGTGAAGTTTTTTTGTTTCTTAATTTTTAATGGGTAAAAAGGGGTGTAATTTGAACATTTATATTATTTTAATTTTTTAAAACATTTTTTTTTTTACTTTTCACAGTATTTGTTAGTCCCCTTGGGTGAATTGAACCTATATACTAGCATTGCTGTATATAGCAGAAATAACAGTCTCCTATGAATGTCAGCCACGGGTTGGCTTTCACAAGAGCACCATGATGATATAAACAGGGATCTTCAGCAGACCCCTGGCTGTCATGGAAACACATTGGCATCCCGCGAGCACATCGTGGGAACGCCAATGAGGGGATACTTGACATGTTCCCCCTGCAGGTGCACTGTTAATGCTGCTGTCACATATTGACAGTGGCATTTAACAGAATAAAAGCCTAGGGTGGTGTGAAGATCGGAGGTTGTGGGTTGTAATAATCATCTAGGCAGGTTAACAATGCAACTATCTTTTATTCCTTACATCTATGGTCTTACAGAAATTGTGGGTAGATGGTCTCCAGTACAACAGATCCCATCTTGGAGCGAATAGTTCCACTGCCCCCGTACCAGGCGATACCCACTGTCTCCCAACTTTTGGTTGGCCCACAGTTTTTGTATCTCCCACCAGTACAGTCTGTAGTCACAGTCCATGCTCCATGACATGACCGTAGCAAATCTCCCGCTCCAGCTGCTAACAACATATCATGACCGTAACACGTGTATCGAGCTCCAGCCGGCAACCGATCTCCAATCTCCATAGGCCATCCATACAGGGGCACCAGGACCTCACCATCCTCGGTGTCACTGCAACAACTGTCTCACTATATTTGTGACTTATTGCTCTCCCTCTTCTGGATGGACAGAGTGTTTACACCCTCCCCCTTAAACATTTGCTTTTAACTTAAAGAATGTTCCAGAAGCCAAGTCTCCAGCCTGTCTGCAGGGTTGTGTATTAGGGATGTCCCTTGCAGAGAGAAACAAAGACACACATGCCCCCACCAGATGCAGGACAGAAATGCTAATGTAGGCCTTATGTATACCTGAGATCCAGCCCACATGTCTAAATCTGCTTACTGTCACTGATTGGAAAACATTGATTCCTGAAGCCGAACACTTTCCAAATGAAATTAGTGCACTTAAACTGACGGGAAAGCAAATCTCTAATAAACAGAACGATAAGATTGACGTATCGGTGCTCTGTGATGCAAAAAGTCTGTGGCCAAGTCCTCACAAGTGGAATTTTGTTTCACCCGCGCAATCTAGAGGCAGATGATGGCTAAATATTTCAGCCATTGGCTGGCAGGAAAGATGCATAAAAGCCCTCATCAAAGGCAGAGAGACGACTTTTGATGGACCTAGTACATTATACATCGTTAAGGGGTTAAAAAGAGGGAAGTGGTCTAGATTATTTTGATACCCATGCAAATTTGAAGGAACTTGTTACTGCAGAGGACAACAACATAGACAGTGTCTTTGTGTTATGGGACTTAAGGTCTGCCACATATAAAGTTAATAAATATCTGCAGAATGGCAGTTTCTTCAAGATTTTAAAGGAACAAATTTCACCTGTATTGAAGGAGTTATTTAAAAAGATATTAGGGGGAGAGCGAGTATCGGCTACCCTTAACACAGCATACATAGAGCTCATCCCTAAAGCAGGAAAGGACCTAGAGGACCCAACTAGTTATAGGCCTATCTCGATAATCAACCAGGATCTGAAAGTTTTGGCAAAGTTGATGGCTAATAGATTGGCATAGATATTGCCAGAGATTATAGATCTCCCCCAGGCGGGATTTGTCAAGGGGCGCTCAGCAGTGACGAACATCAGGAAAGTAATGTTGGCAGTTGACATAGCTAAGCGGAGAGGGGGAGAAACTCCAGCCTTGATCACCTTGGATTCGGAAAAAGAATTTGACAATGTGAGGTGGTCATGGCTGGAACAGGTGTTAAATCATCTGGGTTTGCATGGCACTTTTAGAAATTTTGTGCAGGTGATGTACGCGATTCCTCAAGCTAAGGTGAACACCCCAGGATTCTTATCAAGAACGTTTCCTTTGTTAAAGGGAACCAGGCAGGGTTGCCCGATGTCACCTTTGTTATTCAATTTAGCTATCGAACCATTAGCTAGACTTTTGAATGGTGGACGATGGTTTGAAGGGATCAAGGTGGGGGGCGGAGAACTGTGTTTGGCATTATTTGCTGATGACATTGCCCTGTTTATGAGTAGGCCCAAAACACAACTGAGTGAAGTCATAGCACAAATTGAGGGGTTGGGGAAACTGGCAGGATTCAGACTTAACAAAAAATAAATGTGAAATACTCTTTTTGGGAGAAAAAAAGAGTGGAGAGAGAGAGAGGCTCAATATGTGACATTCCTATTGCCAGAAACACTTGGGAGTGCTGGTTGGGAGGGATCCAAAAGCTTTATATTCCTTAAATTATTCCCCACTAATCGAACGTATAGAGAAAGAACTGCAGGGATTGGCTAATCTTCCGCTGACCCTTTTGGGAAGAAATCATCTGATAAAAATGATGAGCTTCTCTAGGCTCCTTTATACCCCATGCAGACAATCTCATTACTTCTCAAACATACAGATTTAAAAAGATTGACAAAGGCATTCTCTCACTTTTTGGAAGGGGAAGAGACCGAGGATTAGCGCTAATAAGTTAATGCTGCCAACGGAGGGGGGGGGATCAAACTACCAAATATTAGAGGCTATAACCTGGCTTGCATTTTGAGACATGCAGTTGACTGGATTAGACAAACAAGTAGACACTCTGACTGGACTTTAGAAGCCGAATTCTGTAAGCCATGGGACCATAGATCAATATTACATACATCCATACCAAATTTACCACCCAATATTAAACACTCATTGATATGTAGGGACACAGTAATGACCTGGAAGGCGGTTAGAAAAAAGTTTGGGCTAGCATGGAATATTTCAAAATTCATTAACATCTGGGCAAGCCCAGATTTCGCACAGGGAAGGGAAAATGACCTGTTTAGAGAGTGGAGGGAGAAGGGGATAAGGACTTTAAGGGACTTGATGCATGATACAGAATGGAGATGGATGAAGTGTGGGGAAATAAGAGAGAAATATGACTTGCGCCCATTCCAGACTCTCCAGTATGAACAGACAAAGCAAGGGATAATGAGGAAATTACTCAACGTAAACAATGAATATGAGGTAAACAACTTGGACACAATTTTATTAAAGGACATTCATGAGATTACCATTTTGGGTCTCTATAGGGACTTGCGAGAAGCATTAGTTCCCATCATACCAGGGAAAATTTTAGAGGGATGGGCAAAGCAGTTGGGAGACCAAGAAGGGGAAGAAAAAATCTTGAAAGGGTGGATGGAGATGAGGAAAAAGATAGTAAACGAAATTTGGAGAGACACTCAATACAGACTTATACATAGGGCCATATGTGGTTTCAATTTTTTGAATATTAGACAACAAGACAAACTGGTGAAATGTCCGAAATGTGATACGGAAAGAACGGACTTATACCATGGGATTTGGCAGTGCGGAAAAATTGAGGGATTTTGGAAGCAAGTTCAGGGATTGGTTCGAACAATCTGGAATAGAAACTTGGAGCTGGAACCAATGGCTTGGCTATTCCATTATCATCATCAGGAGGGAAGGGATAAAGGAGGGGGTACAATACCATCTCTCTTCCATGATATAGACTTGATAAGTAAAAGGGCAATTCTCCAGAAATGGTTGGTGAGAGAAATTCCCTCGAGAAGGTGATAAGCCAGCTGAAAAAAACGCTCATGCTGGAGAAAATGGTGGTGGAGAGGAGAAAGGAAAGATCGACAGCAATTTTTTTCAGTAAATGGAGAAAGTTCATAAGTGGTATATGCTCAGGAGAAGAAATAAGGCAAATAATGTTAACATTTGTATCTAATGAATGGTATATGAAGGAAGATCTGTTAGGATCACTAGGTAAGCTGAAATTATAGGGAGAGGTTCCGAGGCCGAGTCGCATGGGGAGTGGGAGGGAAGGGTGGAGGGGGGAAGTGATAGGGTTGTTAAGTAAGTTTGGATTTAAGACATAAGAAACTGTTGAAGTATGGGAGAAGGAAAACAGGAAGGAAGAATATATAAGGAGGAGGAAGTGAAAAAGGCAAATTGGAAGGATTATGTGAATGCATTGAGATTCCTTGATAACTACTACGACGTTTGATATATTTTTGTATGCTAATACTTATCCTTTTTATTCTATAATTTGTATATTTTATGTAAGAAAATCAATAAAAAGCTGGTTTAAAAAAACAAAGTGGACACATCCCCTTCATGACTATTAATAAAATGTTTTGAAATGCAAAAAAAAAAAAAATTAAAATCTGCAGAAATCAGGGCATGCTACGGTCTTTTCAAATCTGCAAGCCTTTTCAGAGTGGAAGACAAATTGAACTCTAGTGCCACCTCTTGTTTGTAGCCATCTTAAAAGTTAATTTCGACCCTTGTCATATGACTTTGGATAGGAAGCCAAACCAGACATTTCATTTGCAGACACGTTTTGGGGTATCTGCCCCTCCACAGTGCAAAGCAGAAGATATGATTTGTTACTGGGAACGCTGTGGCCCGGGAATGCAGTGCGGGACGCCGGAAGGTAAATATACACTTTTTACAATTTTTTATTTTTTTTAGCATTTTAACATTCTATCTTTTACTATTGATGCCGCATAGGCGGCCTCAATAGTAAAAACCTGGTCACACTTGTCAAACACTATGTTTGACGAGTGTGACCAACCGGTCAATCACTTTCCAAGCGATGCTTCAAATCGCTTGGAAAGTGCTTGAATATCGCACACGAAAATCGCGGCAAAATCGCGATCATAATCGCGGTGAAATCGCGCGGAAAAAAACAGCGCGATTTCTGGGAAGGAGTCTGGTTTTTGGTGTGCGTTTTAACACGCACCGTGGGCACATAATGTATGAGCGGGGCATTAAATATATATGTATATACATGAGGTTACAAATGTAACATGCAAGGACATGAATACAACCACATAATAAGCTACCCAAATGGGTCAATACAAACCAACCAAAGGCAGGAAGATTCTTCTAACCAAATGTATAAGGGAATAAATAACCCATGTGTATAGCACAATAAAGCTGAAATGGTTAGAGAGAAGAAAGGGCATCTGCCATATGCAGGATCATGACAGTATAGATTGCACATTGCATAATGTGGAATACACAGCCTGGAGAACAAGGTGAGAACATAGAAGGCAATGTGGAGGTAAACAGGTGGAAAAATATATAGTAACCTGCTGAAAAATAAGGTGCAGGCTTTAAATAAAGGTGCCCATGCCCAAAGGCATGGCTACCTAACCGTCTCAAGGAGAAATCATACAATAAGCCAAAATAGGCAGAAACGTCCACATGAAGCAGGGGTGTGGGAGGACCCCACGCGTATCACTGATGGCAGCTTCGTCACATGTTTCTGCCTATTTTGGCTTATTGTATGAGTTCTCCTTGAGCTGGTCAGGTAGCCATGCCTATGGACATCTTTATTTAAAGCCTGCACCTTATTTTTTAGCAGGTTACAGGAGCTGGGCCCTAGGCAGAGGGTCAGAGTCTGTCTAGACCTACCATGCGTGCGGCGTCGCAACTGCGGACGCCGAGAGGAGCTGCAGACTGCAGTGCGGCGACAGACACTGCCGCTAATCGACAATGCCCGGAAGCAGGCGCACTGTCGGACGCTAGCGCTGTGGAGGATGCGGTTGTGGCTTGTAGCTTGCCACTGGCTGGCGTAGACTCTAAAGCCAAGTCCCTATACACACTCGTAATATCAGAGGAAGGGGAACTTAATGAGTCATTCGCAGGTTCATGCATCCATCGTCATTCACACAGTAGCAACTAGAGTGTTTGTAGAGTGGTTGTATTCATGTCCTTGCATGTTACATTTGGTCTTTTTCTCCCCGATTTATAGTCTTTCTCCATACAAGGTGTTGCACCCTGTTATTTATTTGTTACTTATTTGTTGATGGATGGAGGTGCACCCAATTGTTGTTAATATATGAATTTGTGTAGTAAACCAGACCTAAATGTGTCACAAAAATGTCACCAATAAAAGAGAGGTTCAGAAGGGTCAGAGATAGGTTTAGATAGTTTTAATTTATCCACATAGACAACCAGAAAACTCCATGAGCTTGGCTAAGATTCTTTGCACATTTCATCTCGACCCAAAATTTAGAGTAAAAAAACATTTTGCTAAAGAGTTTCTTCCAAATTAAGTTGATTCAAGAGCTCAGTTACTTGGCATTAAGCTGTAATGCGTAAGGACACAAGTGTTACATTTTTCTGCAATTACCCACAAATAAACTGCAGCATTAAAGGGCCCAATTAACCCAAGTGGCTATTCCTACAAAGCACAGACATAGAAGCTGCTTCAACTTACAGATGAGGTAATTGAGTATGAGGCATGCCCACTATACACTCATAATACTCTATGAGGGAATTTAAAATGTCCTTACCAGGTAGTACGGCAGAAGGAGTAATAGCCATGAGCTTTATATATGAAGAACCTGGTACAGAAAGGTCCACCTCTTTATCTTCTTCTTCTCCATCTCCTTCAGCCCCATCTGGTAGAACAATTTCAGGTCTGGCCTAAAGTTCAGTTACAAAGATTGTACTAACATGATTATCCACTACATGCCATTTTTGTGATAAATTATTTACATATTTTACAATGAAAACACAACAATAATTGTTTCATATCCAGACTCAGACTCAACCCTTTCATTCATTTAATCATTTTCAAAAGCAAAAAACACGAACCTAAACAAGGTAATAAGTAAAATATTTTTAATCATATTTATAATTTATCATATGAAAATATTAGGTTTTTGTAACATACGTACTGGAGATACACCTGTGATGAACCCGCTCCTCGCCACCCTGCATGACGTCACTATTACGTCAGATAGATCACGTAATGCTGTCTCCCCACTTTCATCAACGTGACGTTCCGCACCCCCTGGGTACATGCAAGGTCAGCCTGGTACAATTTTACACACAGGCTCAGGAAGGCACGGGGAGTGAGAGCAAGTGGCCCATGCAGTCACTGATGTGGCACCACACTTGCTCACAACTCTGACAGGCTGAGAGGTACCTTTTACTAGTACCAGTGAAACAGAGTGCTGCCAGCACAGTAGAACTGCCACCAGTTCCTCGCTAAATATAAGCCCGGTCCGTTAACGACATTATATCGAGCCAGAAACAAGCCCCGGTAGCATGGAAAGTTTAACCGAGAAATGGACTGTGGATTTGTGTATCGAATAAAAAAGAGCAGCCTAAGGTTAAATTTTATATTTAATTGCCTTAAGGGCACACTAGACAATTCAAAATATCCAAAATGGTTATACATATACAATGGTACGATATGCAAAAACAATAATGGTAGGACAAACAATTTTAGCAGATGGATCGTGTCAATTACCGGGTGATGTTAAATCATGAGTTCGCTGGGCAGCAAGGGGCATGGACTGCCAGCTGACTCATAAGTCCTTCACAGCACTTTACTCAACGTGGCTCCCACTGTCGAAGTGGACCGCATGCATAACAGAGGGAGAGACCACATGGCCTTACACTAGCCTTTATCCTCTTTGGGTCACTCCCCTCCTGCCCTCTGGGATATACATAAATACCCTCCACTTGCCTCTGAAGCTGAAAACGCCAAAGCCTAAGATGGGTCATAATTCCTTAAGATGGTCCTAGGGTGACAGAACAGGTCGAAACCCGGGGGGGGGGGGGGGGGGGGGGGCGCTCGTCATGTTCTGGGGATCTCAGAAATATACACTATGAACGGCTAGGACTTATGGTATCTCCATAACGCCTTATGGAATTATGTTTCTAGAATGTTCTTTGGCAGCTGCAGCATGACTCTATATTGCAAACAAGCCTTTGCCCTGCTCTGAGCTGACTCAAGATGTGAGATCTGTCACTCACATCCTTCGGAGGTTTGCCCCCCCTGCTGAGATAGCTGCACACTGAAGAGGGTTTTATAATCCCGTGCCACAAAGGATACAAATGATTGACATGAAATTACACTCACTGGCCACTTTATTAGGTACACCTGTCCAACTGTGTTAAGACTTAATTTCTAATCAGCCAATCACATGGCGGCAACTCAGTGCATTTAGGCATGTAGACATGGTCAAGACAATCTCCTGCAGTTCAAACCGAGCATCAGTATGGGGAAGAAAGGTGATTTGAGTGCCTTTGAATGTGGCATGATTGTTGGTGCCAGAAGGGCTGGTCTGAGTATTTCAGAAACTGCTGATCTACTGGGATTTTCACGCACAACCATCTCTAGGGTTTACAGAGAATGGTCCGAAAAAGAAAAAAAATCCAGTGAGCGGCAGTTCTGTGGCCGGAAATGCCTTGTTGATGCCAGAGGTCAGAGGAGAATGGGCATACTGGTTCGAGCTGATAGAAAGGCAACAGTGACTCAAATTGCCACCCGTTACAACCAAGGTAGGCAGAAGAGCATCTCTGAACGCACAGTGCGTCGAAATTTGAGGCAGATGGGCTACAGCAGCAGAAGACCACACTGGGTACCACTCCTCTCAGCTAAGAACAGGAATCTGATGGCTACTTTCAGCAGGATAATGCGCCATGTCATAAAGCTCGAATCATCTCAGATTGGTTTCTTGAACATGACAATGAGTTCACTGTACTCAAATGGCCTCCTCAGTCACCAGATCTCAATCCAATAGAGCATCTTTGGGATGTGGTGGAACGGGAGATTCGCATCAGGGATGTGCAGCCGACAAATCTGCGCCAACTGTGTGATGCCATCATGTCAATATGGTCCAAAATCTCTGAGGAATGCTTCCAGCACCTTGTTGAATCTCTGCCACGAAGAATTGAGGCAGTTCTGAAGGCAAAAGGGGGTCCAACCCGTTACTAGCATGGTGTACCTAATAAAGTGGCCAGTGAGTGTATATATTATGTTCTTCACAATAGCTAAAAAAAATCATCTATTATTAATGTCAGATATAGGCAGTCTTCAGACATCAGTTTTTTATGTTCGTATGGCGTCCTTTTTTTAAGAACCACAAATACGGACATACGCACACCCATTGTATTCAATGGTTGTTCGCATGTCAGGTTTTTCACACAGACCGTGTGCCCATGTGAAAAACCAGCAGATATGCGTGCCGCACTCTGATGACACATGGGTAACATTCGTGTGTCATCAGCATGACACATACCAGCGCCTGGGATGAAGAGACACACTTTGTGCTGTTCCCTGGCGCCGGCCGGCTGCAGAATGCAGCTATCATCATTATCTCCTGCTTGCACTGAGAGTTGTATTCAGCTGCAGCTGTTTAACTCCAGTATAAAATAAAGAATGAAATAAAAGAAAACTGTGTGGGGCTCCTGTACAATTTTTATAACCAGCAGAGGGAAAGTCCATTGCTGGGGGCTGATGTTAGTAATCTATGACTTGAGACAATACCCCATAAGGTTCACAGGCTACTAATAACTGTTTGCGTAGCCTTTTCTGGTTAATTTACGGGGGACCCCAGAAAAAAATGATTTTGGGTCCCCCTATAAATTAAAACCAGCAAAGGCTAAACATACAGCTGTCGGTTGATATTAATAATCTGGGAAGGGGTCAGAGATATTGCCCCACCTCCCCCCAGGCTACCAACATCAGCCGTCAACCGCCCCAGAAATGGCACTTCCATAAGATGCGCCAAATGTGGGGTTTAACCTCGGTGTTCCCACATGCCCTGTGGGAGTGGAAAGTGTGGTAATAGAGTTGGTGCTGATGTCACCTTTGTATTGAAAAGTGACATCAAGCACAGAAGTTAGTAATGGAGAGGCATCTATAAGACTGTCCATGTCTGTGATATGTGGCTTATAACCTGAATGGTGGCATGATGCGACTGTCCAGGCTGAAAACTATGGGAGAATGATGTGCTGTTTGCGCAACTACAGTGACGAACGGTCACAGAGGTTACCGCAGGTCATTGAGTCTGCGTTCACACACTACACTGTGAGAAGCCCGATGAACTGTGGTGACCTCAATGAGATCACGGAGAGCACAGTGAGAATTTTCTATGGTTTCAATGTAATGGGTCACCATGCTTAAAGGGAATCTGTCAGTAGGTTCAACCTTCCTAGGCTGATTAAAAGGATACCTTGATATGTGCGATTCAATGTTTTGTTTCAGAGATAGCTATGTTTTTTATATGTAAATGAGCTGCTAAGATCTACTGTATGGGCTCTATGGTTGAGTTACCAGTGTGAGATGTAATGGCTGCTCCCTGCTCTCATAATGACACACAGCTCTGCAGTGAGATCAGATCTGACAAGATACAGTAGAGATGAACTTTGTTACATTACAAAAATATTTGCAGTAGTTATCTCACAGTGCTTAGCTTCCATCTCACAGGAAGGCAGTGTGGGGGAAGGGCAGTATAGCAGAGCTGAAAGCACTGTTAGAAGAAAAATGCATATGTGATTGTTTTGTTTTGAATGAGACAAGGTTCAGCTCTGGTGTACTGTGATGGTTGTAACCAGGTACGGTTCTGCAGCAGTGCTACTAGCATTATAAGGGCTGGTGCAAATTGCTTGTAATTAGACAAAATTCACTTCTGGTGTACTATGTTAGCTATGCCGTTAGTCCTGATCTCACTACAGAGCTGTGTATTAGAGCAAAATGTCAGTCATTACTTGTCTCACACTGGTAACTCCCCCTTTTATTTAAAATGAACTCTGGAGGTGGAAACTCATGCAGACCAGTGTCTGGCCAACAGCCTGGAACAGCTCATTTACATATAAGGATAACATAGCTTTCTCACCTATCAAGGTATCATTTTATCCAACTTTCTATCACCTACATGCCCCTATAGAAGGGCTCTATGGTTGATCCTATTGACAGATTCCCATTAAGAGGAGCAATAGAGAATCTCTTCCAACAGTATGGTACTTTTTACAAAAATAATTCTTCATTTCAGTGTGTAGACTAATGCAGGTAATCATGTAGTTCCATTATAGATGGAGGCTGAAGTGCTTCTATGTTATAACGCAAATGTTACACTCTTCCGTCTGTACAGGTGCATGCACAATAGTGTTTTGTTTTCAGCAGAAAATTAAATAATCGGGGGGAAAAAAGCAAAGTATCAGTCAGTGAACTACAGAAACAAACAGTCCTGCAGAAATTTGCCAAAAGAAGGATATCATCTTTTTTGATAGTCTCCAGTTGTAACACCGTTTCAGACGTCTGAGTTGGAGACAGAGACTGGAACAGGTTCCTGCTGGAACTACTGGACAGCCTGCCAAAAACTGTCATGATCTTAAATAGTTTGTCGAGGGCACCATGTATCAGGCACTGGCTGTATTAACTCAGCCAGGTATGTTTGACTCAAATTCTGCAACGTTTCAGAGAAAACATGCTTCAAGAGCTGCCGGGGACAGAGACCGTGCTGTGGACTAATCGGACAGGAGGGTACACGGCAGCTTTTCCTCGCCCACTGCACTGTATTGACAGGTCTCTGTCTAGATGCACACAGTCTTAATTATATAATTGTACACCTATGTGCCTGCCGTTGAACTGTCAAGCACTGGGGAATATGTTCACACTTATAAATATAAAGCTAAAAGCAACTTGATATGCCAGTATTATGTATCTACATTGAATTAGCCTGATCATCAATGTACTTGGAATTATCTATACTGTACATTCCCCTAAAACAATGGGGAAATTTATCATTTCCACCTACGCTAAATTTATGTTGGAAAAAAGTCACAAATAATGGCCCCAATTCATCATTTGTGGGGTTTTCAGTCAGTTTTCTTTCTTAGTATTTAGTATTTAGTGTCATTTTTTGTACAAAAGTCTTTGAAATGGCACACACGGCCCATGAATTTGGAATAAAGTCTAAAAAAACAGGATTTTTGGTTGCTTATCGTAAAATCTGTTTCTCGGAGCCTTCATTGGGGGACACAGAAACCATGGGTGTATGCTGCTGCCACTAGGAGGCTGACACTATGCACAGAAAAAGGTTAGCTCCTCCTCCGCAGTATACACCCCACCGACCGGCACTAATTTCCTCAGTTAGTGAAAAAGCAGAAGGAAAGTAGCAAAACAGAATGAAAACAGAACAGACAACTCAACTGTAATCAACAAACAACATAAGAACAGGAGTTGCAGAATATGGGAGGGTGCTGTGTCCCCCAATGAAGGCTCCGAGAAACAGATATTACGGTAAGCAACCAAAAATCCTGTTTTCTCCATCGCTTCATTGGGGGACACAGAAACCATGGGACGTCCCAGAGCAGTCCCTGGGGTGGGAAACAAACTTCCATCAGGTCAGCGGACTCACCACCGCCGCCTGCAAGATCCTTCTGCCTAGGCTGGCGTCCGCCGAAGCGTAGGTGTGGACCTTGTAAAATTTGGCAAACGTGTGGATCGAAGACCAGGTTGCCGCTTTGCAGAGCTGATGCGCAGAAGCTCTGTGGTGCAGCGCCCAGGAGGCACCCACTGCCCAGGTAGAGTGAGTTCTAATTCCCGGAGGGTGCACTCGATGCTTGACCCGGTAGGCCTCCAAAATTGCCGATCTGATCCAGCGAGCAATGGTAGCCTTGGAGGCCGGCTGACCTTTCCGTGCACTATCTGGAATGATGAAAAGAGAGTCTGTCTTCCGCAAGGGAGACGTCCTAGCCAGGTAGACCTTCATGGCCCTGACCAGGTCTAGCTTGTTCAAGGAGCGTTCCAGAGGGTGGATTGGACCCGGACAAAAGGACGGGAGAACAATGTCCTCATTTAGGTGAAAAGTGGACACCACCTAAGGAAGGAAGGAAGGTGGGGGCCGCAGGACCACCTTGTCCTGATGGAGCACCAGGAAAGGGGGGCGACAAGAAAGGGCTGCCATTTCCGACACGCGCCGGGTGGAGGTGATGGCCACCAGAAAGGCCACTGATTGAGATAAAGAAGAAGCCCAGTCAGGAATGGGAGATTCGCTCTCACGTGGAGCAATATGGGGTTCCAGGGCAGCGAGCTGGATGGGGTTGCTGCAGTCACTGCAGAGGGGAGTGGACTAACCTGAGGGAAGTTTGCGTTTGCAAGAAAAGCATGCAAAGAACTTGACTAAGGTGCAGGTGAAAGCCGGAGGGTGAGCACGATCAGGCTTAGAGTTAGACATAATGAGGGAGTCACTGAAGCAGTGCCGGAAGGTTGGGAGACA
Source organism: Dendrobates tinctorius (assembly GCF_039654945.1). NCBI lineage: Eukaryota > Metazoa > Chordata > Amphibia > Anura > Dendrobatidae > Dendrobates > Dendrobates tinctorius. Next base: position 16,964,749 of record NW_027361796.1, read on the forward strand.
GGAGGCAGAGGAGGGTGTCAGTCTGCAGTTGCAGAGCTATTCACGGTCCGGTGTCCTGTGGATGCTTTCAGCGAGCGCTGCTGCACAGCTCGTCCGTAACTGCAGGGCCACAGAAGAGGCGAAGGAGTCCGGCTGACAGGCTGGAGAAAATGGCGGCCGCCTGAGAGCCCGGTAGAAAAAACGCGCGCTTCCTTGTGGAGACAGGGAGGAGGGCGGGGTTAACTGCAGCCAAATGGTGGTACCGCCCGCTGCTGAGCGCCGCCTCCGGAGTGCAGACGTGGAGGGAAAGAGCGGAGGGCGGCTTAGAATGGGTGGGAGCGAGCGGTGGGCAGGCTTTGAACGGGCGGGAGAGAAGCCCGCCTAAGGAAAAAGGCGGGGGGTGTGCCCGCAACGCGGAACAAGGCCGCAATAGAAGCCGGGGTCTGGAGTAGATGCGGCGGCCGGCGGGGAGCATGGGGGCAATGCTGCACTGCCGCGCGATCGCCCCGCAATGGATCCATGCCTGCCGAAACAAGATAAGTGCAGCTGGGGAGAGGAGGGGAGGGGGGCGCAGAGAGAGGAAGAGGCTGCTGAAAAGAGCCGTAACACCTGGGGACGTGTCACTTAGGGCGCCCGCTCCGCAAGGTACCCAAGCCTGCAGCATGGCTGGCCAAAATAAGAGAGAAAGGTGTAGCTGGGGAGATGTGGGAGGCAGGGAGAGGAGGTGACACTCTGGGGTCCCATACTTACCTCTCAGCAAAAACCTGTACCTTATCATGATCCTGTCCTCTTCCATAGAAGGAGGTCTGCGTCTCTTCCAAACCAACAGGTTCTGGTGGGCGAGTGGGTGGGAGATGGGGGGCGAGGACCAGGTGGATCGCCTGACACTCATCCGTGCTCGGGGCTCTTGGTCCTGCCGTGTAGAGCTATGAGGATACGGGGTGGCAGTACACGCCGTACTCATAGTCTCTTTGTGGGAGTATGGATGTGACTGTTCACTCCGTATCCCTCCGGAACCTGCAAGGGAACGAGGCACGCTGAGGTAGATATGGGTCTAATGAAAGACCCGTGTCCACCTCCTACTGACACTAAGCTAAACTGGGGAAATTAGTGCCGGTCGGTGGGGTGTATACTGCGGAGGAGGAGCTAACCTTTTTCTGTGCATAGTGTTAGCCTCCAAGTGACAGCAGCATACACCCATGGTTTCTGTGTCCCCGATGAAGCGATGGAGAAAAACATTTTAATTTTTTGGCTTCAACCAATTTTTAAACCAAGAAGTGGCACGTTTTACAAAATATTCTCTATTCTAGAATACATGAAATCACTCCACAGGAACATTGACATATATTTGAGACTAATTCTATGAATTTTTAAAAAGATGCAAATAATAAATCAGCAAAAAACATATGAAAATTTGAAACTCCTGCACAGCAGGTAGTTCCTGCAAATGGATATACTGGTAGCGGAACAATCGCCTCCTAAAGCTCGACTTAAATGACAGTCAAGATCCTGCTATAACAGCAAGGGCAAAAAGCCTATGCTGCCCTTGGCTACTTAACCATCTGATTGTCGTGATCAATAGCGATCGCAAGATTGAGAAGGTTGTGAGAGGGCACTGTTAAGTGAGAGCACCTGTTGATTTGTTCATTCTGCCTCCCAAAAATCAAAGTAAGGCTCACATTTATGCTGCGTTCTACATTGAGCGCTTACATAGGGATTTCCGTATAAATCTCTGAAATGCGTGATTCAGACAAAATCACTGGTGGAAGATTTCCTATAATGAAGCACTGTGGATGCCGTGTGGTCTATGAAACAGCAGTGTGTCTTTTTAAGCGTGCACAAAAGCAGAGTCGGCTGCAGTTTTGAGAACCTATGATGAGCAGGACACCACTAAACAGAGACCAAAACGGAGTCCAGAGTAACTCTGCTGCCTCATTATAGTGAACTGATCTATCTGAAATACGTGATTCAACTGGATTTCATTTGAATCACGTATTTCAGATAGTTACATGGAAACTCCAAAGTAAGTGCTCAGCGTAGAGCACTGGATAAATGTGAACAGATCTAAACTGCTTTCTATCCCAAAATACCAAAAGTCCCCACTTGGGTCCGTAATCTGTTAACAGAAATATAGGGGGTGTCCAAGTTACTGGTAGCACAAAAGCTCTGGAAAACAATATAGCTTCCACCAAAAGAAATCTAGCTAAATCTGCGCTCCTAAATCCAAATGCCCCTCCTTTCTTTTGAGACTCACAATGCGCCTAAATCGCAGTTAGCATCCACATGATTGACATTAAGGAAATAAGGGAAGCCCACTTATTTTACAGGTGCATGGGTCCAGAAACACAAGCTGGGCACAATGCATCAGTGCACGACTTTACTAACTCCCCCCTCCCACTCTCTGACCACAACCTTCTTTCCTTCTCTGTCAAGAATTGTCTCCTCATCCGGGACACCCACACTTATAGGAATACATGTACCATTAATGCCCAGCAGCTTATGGACAATCTACACTAATTTTCAGCTCCCATCTCCACCCTCCAGAAGTAGCATTGCCACACTACAATAATGCATTGCAGAGTGCTTGGGAAGATCAGCACCTGCTACACACAGAAAGACGCAACACAAATGACGGCAACCCTGGCACATGATGCCAACAAATTTTCCTCAGTATTGCTCAAGATGCGCTGAGCATCAGTGGAGAAAATTGCTTTTTGCAGAGGATTTCATCAACTATAAGTTCATGCTCTAAAACTTACAACTATGCCTTTCATCTGGCCAAACAATCCTACTTCACCACCCTCGTCACTTCACTAGCCAACGAGGGTTAGATACCTTACACTCTCCTGAGCCCTAAAGCACAGGTACCTCAGCGGTGAGGATCTGGCCACTCATTTCCTAGAAAAAAAATTAACCACATCCATCAAGACATTTCTGCACAATCTCCTCAGTGACATGATACTCTTGCCTGCTGCACTTAAAGATCACTTGCCATCTTTGAGCCTGTTACAGAAGAAGAAATTACTTGGCTTCTCGCTTCTGCTTGGCCTACAACCTGCAACAGTTACCCTATCCATTCACATCTCCTGAAGTCTCTCTCACGGGTTGTTACCACTTATCTAAATAAAATATTTAACCTCTCTCTATCTTATTCGCCTCCTTACCTTGACAAGCCAGAGCTGGCATGTCACTCTCCACAAGGAGAAACCTTACCCCTTAGACCTCAGTCCAGAGCCTCTCACCTAGCCAAATCAGTTCTCATACTTTGCACTGACGAGAGCTAATAGCTCGAAACACCGTGTCTGCAAATTGAGATTCTGATTTGGCTTTTATCCTAAGTCATATTATAAGACTCGTTAAAGGGTTTATTGTGACTTGTAGGATCGCTACTACCAACAGGTGGCGCTATAGAGTTCAAGTCCTCTTTTTCCCTGAAGAGGCAATTTGCATATTATTTTCCCAGAGGAGCATTGCACGGCGAATAAGCCTCCTTACCTTGACAAGCCAGAGCTGGCATGTCACTCTCCACAAGGAGAAAACTTACCCCTAAGACCAGAGATGTGTAAATTCTAATAAGGGTCACTTGATGGGGATTTCCACTGTTTAGGCACATCAGGGGAACAGCAAATGGAGTCCGCAAACTAGAAAATCTGCGCTGCAAAAGTCAAACAGCGCTCCTTCCTTACTGAGCTCTGCTGTGTGGCCGAACAGTACTGTACAGTACTTTTGCTGGTTGGAGAATTACAAGTTCCAGGGACTCAGAGAGGCTGCTGAGCAGAGTGAGGGCTGCATTTTAAGTGCCAGGCTGCAGGTAAGTGCATAGTTAAACACAATGTCATAGCTTGTTTTTTTTCTTACTAGTTTTCCATTGCTTTTCTGCTTTTATCTATTGTTTATCCCCATTTAATATGTGCTTCATTGAAAACGAGGTATGCATGTCTTGAACAGACATTTGAGGGTGAATATATCTGCGCTCCGAGGTCAGCGAGTTACATGTTTGGCCCAGGTAATGGATCTAAATGTGTAGCTTACAACACTCGGGAGCATTGCAAACCTGGAGAGGAGTTTACAGCTCACTGAGCATGCGCTGACCAGTGATATGGAGGAGGGTAGGGTGGGAGATGGGGAAGATCAGGAAAGAGAAGTAAGCAGCTGGGTAACAGGTAAAAAAAAAAAAATAGGGGGTAGCGGAAAAGTGCCTGTTTGGCTGATATTAGGAATGCAAGCCCAGGACTGCGATCATTACCATAGGATATTGCTCCTAGCAACCAGGAAAATGACTGCTGTAGGAAGGAGGGAAACAGGAGAGCAGTAAAGGCCAGACCGATATTGGTGGTAGAGGACTCTACAGACAGTGTCATGTGGCGCTGAGACCGTGAATGCTGAACATTGTGTTGTCTGCCGGGTGTTCGAGTTCGGCATATTGTGGATCGGATGGACAAATTGCTAGTGGGGATGGAGAAAACCCAGCTGGCATGGCATATATCAGTACCAATGACAAAGTTAGAGGGATGTGGAAGGTCCTTAAAATTATTACAGGAAAAAAGGAGAGAAGCTGAAGGAAAAGTCCTCCAAAGTGGCGTTTTCAGAAACACTGCAGGTGACACAAGTGCCACTAGAAAGACAGCGGGAGCTTATTGAAATAAATAAGGGGTTTAGAAATTGGTGCAGGAAGGAAGGGTTTGGGTTCATGGAGAACTGTGCCGACTTCTCTGTCGACTACAGGCTCTACAGTAGGGACGGGCTGCAAATGAATGTGGAGGGGGCAGCTGTGCTGAGGTAAAAATGGTCAGACGGATGGAAGAGCTTTTAAACTAGGATCTGGAGGGAGGGTAGTAATGCTGATAAGGGGATAGATAGTGTACACAGAGTGAAACAGTAGGGGTCAATGAAGATTTAAAGGTGGGGACTGGAATATGCAGGGAAAGTAGGGAGGTGAGTAGGAGTAATAGATGTGCTAATAGTATTAACTGTCTGCTGGTAAATGCAAGAAGTCTTGCAAACAAAATGAATGAATTTGAGTCTCTTATGTCAGTCACAAATTACGATGTGTTGGCATCAAGGAATCCCGCCTTAACGAAGGATATGACTGGGTGACAAACAGAGGGTTACACTATATTTAGAAAAGACAGGGAAGACAGGGTGCGTATTTTCGTTAAATCCAAGTTAAGACCTGTGCTCAATGACGACATTGGGGGTGGTTTTGATAATGTAGAGTAAGTATGGGCAAATGTGCATGGGGATGGCAATAATGGAAAGCTGCTAAATGTAGTTAGCTACAATATAGCAGAACAGAATTTTGTGGTCCATTTTCTCCTATTACTACTTTTGAAAATTAAAATACTGGGGCCAAAACAACATTTTTATTTTATTTAATTAATGGCTGTAATTTTTCAATTCTACAATCCAATGTCACACAATTTTGTAAATCACCTGTGGGTTTAAAATGCTCATTATACCCCTAGCTGAATTCCTCGAGAAATGTAGGTATTTCAGAGGCTCTTCTAATGCGACAGACTCTGTAATCTATTCTGGCAAAAATTGCTCTCCAAAAATCAAATGGCGCTGCTTCCCTTCTGTTTTCCCAAACAGTAGTTTCTGAACACAGAGTATATCGGCGTAGTCAGGAGAAATCACACAACAAATATGGTCCATTTTCTCTTGTTGCCTCTTTTGAAAATGAAATGGAAAAAAATAAACTGTAATATTTCATTTCAAGCAATAATATTATATGATTATGTGATACACCAATGTGTTCAAGATGCTCATCAGACCTCTATATGAATTTCTTGAGAGTTGTAGTTTCCAGAATGGTGGCACTTTTGGGGGTTTCAGAGCTCTCTGCAAATTCAACTTGGTGCCTGCAATCTATTTTAGCTCCCACCAAAAAAACAAAACAAACAGTGCTGCTTCTCTGCCTATTGTGTGCCAAAACAGCAGATTCCGATTAGGTACAGAGTACTCAGGAGAAATTACACAGCAAATTGCGAAAACAATTTTCACTTGTTAGCCTTATGAAAATTTGAAATTTTTGCCTAAAGCTACATTTTTGACTAAAATTTTGTTTTTTAATTTTTACCGCCCAAACTTTTACATGCCACTATAGATGCCCCTAGATTTTTCTGAGCTGTGCATCTTAATACATTAGATGCATCTTATTCTAGGGGAGTTTTTTTTTTATTAAGACTACTGTAAAAGACGGTATTCAATATATTCCCCCAATAAGTTGGCGATGTGATGATTTGTTTCTTCTAGCAGACCCCATTACTTTCAGCAAATAGACTGTAGATATCTCACAATTTAATCTTCTATTCTAGATCTGCCCCAATCAGGGTTGCTGAACTTGAGCTAAACTATACAAAAAACAAAAAAAAAACAAAAAGAAAGAGCTAACACAGAAATGAAGCTATCTACTTCTATATTTCACTGCAATGGAAATTCCTAGGATTGCCCACTCAGCAGAGCGATACATGAAAATTGCCCTTTTATGAATACCACATGTAGGCTCTACTCTGGATAATTTTTTAATATGTTAGTTATTTCCGCATTTGACTTCCACAGCTGCCAAATAAGTGCCTCATGTAACATATCGCATTACATTGCACATTTGCAAAATATCCCATGTGATTTAACTAGTAAATGATGGAAAAGACAAAAATACTGCATTTTTTTCTGCAGTGAAATAAATTTCCAGATTTAAAGGGGTTATCCAGGACCATTTTATGTGTTACGTCATGAGGCTAATATCTGACAGGCAAGTAGTTGCTAATTACCTGCCTGTTTTGCCCGCGCCAGCGCAAAGCAGTCACACACCAATTACACCGATCCTGCTGGTAATTCTACTGCTTCACCAGAGAAGTTCTCCTCTTTTGATCTGCTCTGTCAATAAGGACTGAGTACTAACATCAAGCTGATTGACAGCCGTCACACCGCAGTTAGGCAGTAGGGAGCTGGCCGTCAATCAGCAGAACATCGGCAGTCATAATGCCATCAACAAAGTAGAGTGGAAAGGAAGTAGCTGCTCTGTCAACTTGACGTCAACGGAATCTGCAGAATCCCGGGTGAGAGTGGTCAGTAACCGCTCTGAGCCGGCAGAGATTATTGTCGGGCACAACAGGCAAGTAGATAGAAACTACCTGCCTGTAAGTTATTAGTCCATAAGAAAAAAAAATAATTATCTTGGAAAACTCCCTTAACCCCTTCACCCTGGAACCTGTTCCACCTTCTTGACCAAGCCAAATTTTACAATTTTGACAAGAGCCACTTTATGCGGTAATAATCCTGGAACGCTTCAATGTGTCCAGAAACACTTTTTTCGCAACACTTTGTACTTCATGTTAGTAGTAAATTTAGACTGATTAGACTGATTTGGCGCAGTTACACTAATTAACATGTTACTTGGGTTGAAGAAATCCATCTTGAGGTTGTTGATTAATCTTTGTTTGCAGTTTTGTGGATGGGTCGTTTCGTCATCCTTGCTTGAGCACTTAATATTGAGGTCTTTATAAAAAATAAAAATTTAACTACAGCAAAATGGAACCGGCAGCAAGTGATAGATGCGACTGCGCAGGCGCCGCTATTTTGCTGTAATTACTTTTCTTTTGTTGCCAAGAACACAATATTAACTGCGCAAGTGCAATACTTAAAATAGGAGGCAGGTCACTGAAGGTTCAGTGACCTGTAATTTAAACCCACAAGGACAACAATGAGACAAAGCACCAAAAAAGCACCGCTCACAGGCCCACCACAAAGCACGAGAATCTCATTAAATGAAAACTGCAAAGATTAAACAACAACTACAAGATGGATTTCTTCAATTCAGGCATCATTTTAATCAGTGTAACGGCACGAACCTGACAATGCCTGTAATTTACTTAGCAAAATCCCAATGACAGGTTCGCTTTAAAGCAATGTGGAAGGAAAAAATGAAAATATTACTTTTTCTCACATAAATATTTAGCCCCAAATTTTGCATTTTCACAAGAGTAACATACCATATAATATGTTATGCACTTTCTCCTGAGTAGGCAGATACCTCATATGTGGTGGAAAATGACAGAGCTCGGAACGGAAGGAGCACCACTTGGTTTTTGGGACGAAAAACTGTCTGAAAATCGATGAGAAAGTCATGTCCGGTGTGCAGAGCTCCTGATCTGCCTGAATAGTGGAAACCACCCACAAGTGACCCCAATTTGAAAACTAAACCCTTTAACAAATTTATCTAGAGGCATGGTGAGTACAGATGCTTCACAGAATTTTACAACATTGAACCGTAAAAATGAAAAAACAAAATTTTTACAGCAAAAATGTTGCTTTTGCTACAAAATTTTTCAGTTTCACAAGGCTAACAGGGGAAAGCCCATCCACCAACATCAAGGTAATCTCATGGATCGGATGGGTCCCTGGCCTAACTGCCTAGTGTGAACATTTACCTCTGGCTAATATCTTGGTAAGGCCTATATTTATGGGTAGGTTCGAACAAAGTGTGATTGGATGCAATTAAAATCACAGAATGGTGAACAGCGGGGTGTCCAGGTCAGAAATACTGGTATATTAGAAAGGAATAGAAAACTGACCTTGCTTTAGTGCAATTTAGTTCAACCTTTTTCTTTATTTGCTATGTGCGTTGTTTTTGGTATGCAATAGTTCAGACTAGTTCTTTGTTCAGTCAGTTTTGTATTACTCCCTTTAAAAGTAATCAAAAATCAGATATGAACTCAGGTGGTCCCAAACCCCATAACAGCAGTACATAGTCTGGAAATGTGATTGTTAGTAAGAGATTGTGGGCAAGACTGCATTATACACATTAGAAGGAAAAAATTGCTGATAAAAGGTCAATTTAAAGACTTGCTATTAATTGTTTAAGACTAGAGTATATGGTTTTATTTTATAGCTTTATGACTTAACTAATTTACTACGGTATTTAAAAAAAAAATTAAAAGGACATGTCTAGTGACGTAATAATAAAAAAGGGTTACATGTACAGTATATTTAAAGTGATAAAATATCGATTCTTTTAATTTAGTATTAAACATATAATTAGGAAGAGCACTTATTTATAAAACCATAGTTCAAAATATGATCCTAAGGAGATCCCAACTTGAATCCCTGTACAAATGTAACCAAGAACACAAGTAACATACACGCATTCTTTGAAAAATAGATAACATATTGTTTCCCAAAATTGCCCATCAAATTTTTGAATTTGACTCATGAAAAACAAAATATCAACAGTCTTGTGACATATAAAATTATGGCCTGTACAATTCTAAACTAAATTGCGCATGTTGCATCTCTTTATCTTAATTCTAGCCCGAGATATGATAAAAATGTAAAATCGTACAACCCCAAAAGTCAGGCTTTTTCAAATTTCTTGTGTTTTTTTTGGAAATTTCAAAAGCCATTATGCTATTCACACTTCATGTATTTCACATTGACCGTGCAATTTAGTGCAACCTTTTTCTTTATTTACTTTTAAAGGGAACCGGTCACCAGTTTTGGCTGATATAAGTTACCGCCATCACCTTTCAGGGCTGATATATAGCATTCTATAATGCTATACATCTGTCCCCAAACCGACCTGGAAGAGAAGAAAAATAAGTTTTATTATACTCACCTGAGGGGTGCTCTGGTCCGAGGGGTGTCGCTCTTCTTGGTACAGTGCCTCCCATCTTCATGCGATGCTGCCCTCCTGCTTGCTTCGTGTGGATGACACGTCTCTGCGTCATCCACACAGGCTCCCCAGCATCATGCTCCTGCACAGGCGTGCTGTATTGCGCAGGTGACGCGGCTCTTTGACCTTTCCAGGCACCTGCACTCAGCAATACGTTGGAAGTATGCCTGCACAGGAGCATAACACGAAGAAAGCAGGAGAGCAGCATCGCAAGAAGATGCGACACCCCTCGGTTGGGGCAGATAAACAGCATTATAGAATGCTGTATATCAGCCCTGAAAGGTGATGGCCGTAACTTAAATCGGCCAAAACAGGTGACAGATTCCCTTTAAAATGTCTGGTTTTCTTGATACACAAAGGACGGTGATGGACAAGAAGGATTTAAAAAAGTCAATTCTACTTCTTCATTGTCATAATCTTTGGAGAGTACATTAGCCAGCCAGCACATGTCACATAACCAGTTATATCATTCATTGTCAATCTTGTGCCACTTTCAATCACTTCACAGACTTCACTGTCATTGCTGAATGAAAAAAAGTTCTCTTGATGGGTTTTGTTGCCTGTAACCAATGTTTTAACAAACTCTCCTCTACTTCGTAGCTCTGGTTTGCACAGTACATGAACTGGATGTTAGGAATATTTTTCTCACTCCAGTTGGAAAGTTGTATGGGTATAAAGATTTGGTGTGAATATGGCCTCTGGAGGCTAGCTCAAGCTGTAATTTTTGGGTGTAAGTAAATGTTTTTCCCTGCCTTCTCTTCTATGAAGGCCACCTCTATGGAGTGTACGGCTTACTGTGGTTGTACGGACAAATACTCCAGTCTCTGCTTGGGAACTCTGCAGATCATGCAGGGTTACCCTTGGTCTCTGTGCTGCCTCTTTGATTAATGCCCTCCTTGCTAAGGCTGAGAGTTTTGGTGGGCAGCCCTCTCTTGGCAGGTTTGTTGTGATACCGTGTTCTTTCCATTTGAAGATAATGGATTTGATGGTGCTCTGGGGATCATCAGGGATTGGGATATTTTTTATTAAGTCAACCCTGACTTGTACTTGTCAACAACTTTGTCCGTGACTTGTTTGGAGATCTCCTAGGTCTTCATGGTGTTGTTTGGTTAGTGATGTTTCTTGCTTAAGCCTCTGTGGCCTTTCAAAAAAGGTTTGTATATATATTGACAGACCATGTGACACTTAAGGGGGTTTTACACATAGCGATATCGCTAGCAATATCGCTAAATCGTCACTGATTTTGTGACGTAGCAGCGATATTGCTAGCGATATCGCTATGTGTGATACTTCCCTCCGACTGGCTCCACCCGCTGTCCATCGCTGATCGCGCGAGAATGTCCGGCTCCATTTCTCGTCGTCTGCTTCCTGCTGTGACGACGAGCGACGCGTGGAGGCGGGCGGGAGGACGTCTTCATCGCTGTGTGTGAAAGGTGAGTATCGTGCGCTGCGTCGCTGCTGCATCGCTGTGAGATCTTTCTGTGTGAAAGCTCACTAGCGATCATTTAGAGATGCACCAGCGATCCTGACCGGGTCGCATCGCTGGTGCATCGCTAAATGTAAAAGGGCCTTTAGATTGCACACAGGTGGACTTTCATTCACTAAACATGGGATTTATGAAGGTAATTGCTTGCACCAGAAATTTTTAGGGGCTTCATAGCAAAAGAGGTGAATACATATGCACATGACAATTTTTAGTTATTTGGCCCCATAAAATTAATTTATACCTACATTTTTCTCACTTCACCAACTTAGACTATTTAGTGCTGATCCATCACACAAATCAGATTACAATAATATTTAAACACAGGTTGTAATGTAACAAAATAGGTAAAAAGCCAATTGGGAGGATATTTTTTGCAAGCCACTATAGATTTATAAAGTTCTCACTGTTTTTATACTATACAGAAGAGCCACACAAGAAGTAGTATACCTTGCTCAGACTTGGTAGGATGTCAGTTTAGATCATGGAAATACATTTTTTGATACTTGTTAATAAATAAAAAAAATTTATAAAAATAATATGGGGTCACCCTATTTTTGATGACCAGCCAAGGTAAAGCAGACAGCTTGGGGCTGATATCAGGCAGGGAATATATATCGATATTGGTCCCTTCCCAGCCTAAAAATTCCAGCCCACAGCCGCCCCAGAATTGATGCATTCATTTCTGTCACTTTGCCTGGCTTGTCCTGATTTCCCTTGTGCGGTCGCAATCGGGGTCATGTTTTTTGAGGATGATGCCAGCTGTGTAATGTCAGCTGGCATCAAGACCAGACACCCCCATTACTAAACCTGTATTCCAAAAAAACACAATCACAGAAAAAATACTTTAATTGAATAAAGACCCCCCCACCACCACACTATCCTTCGTTCACCAATCTAATATAAAAAAACGTTCCCACAAAGCTTCTCTGGCATCTGTGAATAGCAGAAAAGTACTGCTATTTACAGGCGTCAGGAACGGACAGCTCTTATCAAAGCCGTTGGTCTACATAGCACTCAGCGGCTCTGATGAGAGTTGTCATCACTTACCAGCTCCTGTGAATATCAGCATTTTATGGTTATTCACAGATACTGAAGACACCAGAGAACATGGAATACGACGGAGGAACTTCGTGGGAACATTTTTGATAAGTTGGTGAAAGAGGGATAGTGTGTGTGGGGGTTCTTTATTCAAATAGAGTATTTTTGTGTGTGTGTGTGTTTTTTTGGAATACAGGGGTAGTATTGGGGGGTGTCTGATAGACACCTCTCCATTACTAACCCCTTGGGGCTTGATGCCAGCTGACATTACACAGCTCACATCAACGCCAAAAAAAATTACCTCAATTGCTAAGGCACCAGGGCAAATCAAGAAAAGTCAAGGCAAAGAGCCAGAGTTGGCGCATGTAATGTGATGAGCCAATTTTGGGGTGGCTGTGGGCTGGTAACTTTAGGCTGGAAAAGGGTCAAATAACCATGGATATTGCTTGCCTAATATCAGCCCCCAGTTGTCTGCTATACCTTGGCTGGTCATCAAAAATGGAGGAGACCCCACGTTATTTATTTATTTACTTTTTAACTATTTAGTTAGTTAGTTTCCAGCAGTGACCTGGGAATCAGAGATCTGTCCAGGCGTCTTCCCCATGTTGTTCACATTTCATTTGAGTGCTGTTTCTACCCATTTTAACAAATTTCCTGCACTCCAGGCCTTCTGTTAGGGTCTGCCGGAAAAATGCTTGAGTTTCCGATTGACTTCCTTTATACACTTTACTAGAATCGAGGCCATCCAAGCATCCAACCTGCTCGATTTGAGTAATGAGCACTCAAGCATTTTAGTGCTCAATCATCACTATTAAACATCAGTCCAAGATAAGAAAGAAGGAGATGTTTCTGTTTAGACAGATTACAAAGTTGCATATTTTCATGTGTACTATTGACTTATGAAATTAAAATTAAAATGATGGTTACTGTTATGATTGAGTAACCGTAGGAGGCAAAAACAGAAATGCTAGCTAAGTCCAGAAAACCAGAGAAGTTGGCAGCTATCGGATTGCAGACCCCTGAACCTATCAACACAACTAGCAGTAGCCGTGGGGGGTTCCTACGATGCCCTAGACCCCTCGATCACAGCCGGAGAATTAAATAGGCCTAAAGAAAGAAAGGGGAAATCTAAACTGCCCCAGAGCAGACCCCAAAGCAATAGGCAGCCCCCAACATATAATGACGGTGAAGCAAGATGAAAATACCAACACAGACAGAAAGATAGACTGAGCAAAGAGGGGCCCAAGCTAACTAAATAGAAAAGGACAGGAAGGCTGCTGTCTGCAATCCGTGAAAAACCCTATGAAAATAAGAGCCAACAGACTGACAGTGAAAAAGGCCCTGAAGACGCTAGTCTTCAAAAAAGCTATGTCAGCACTCAGGAAAATACTGAAGACAGAGCTACAGGCAAAAGGAGATTCAGCTCACCCCAGCAGGGAATGGCAGAATACTGAAAAGCAAGGAAAACAAAAAACAAAACAAAAAGCTAACAAGCAAAACAGAAACTTAGCTTTAGAGGAGCAGGAATCAAGACTGGTGTCCTAGAAGTCCACAGAGAAATCACCCGCAGGGCAGAAGGGCGTCGGCAGCCTTATATCCAGTCCGTGACTCCACTCAGCCAGTCATCCTCATTAGACTCAGGTGCCTGATAATCAGGCTCATTACCTTCCTTTACCAGAATAGGGAGTTCACCAGACCCCAGTGACGAGGGGGAAAATGAACTCACAACAGGTTACTCTTTAAGGGGAATCTGTCAGTAGGATCAACCCTCCTAAGCCATATATATGTGCATGAAGTTCATAGAAAGCTGATTCGATCGATATATTGATATCTGTTATTCGATGTTTTATTCCAGAGATTTTTTTTTCTTAATATGTAAATGAGATGCTAAGATCTATGGGCCAGACAGTGATCTGCATGAGAATCTGCCTCCAGAGCTTATTTTAAATGACAGAGGGATTTTCTAGTGTGAGACAAGTAGATCAGGAGAGCAGACTGTCAGTCATTACATCGCACACTGGTAACGCCCCCTTTCATGTGAAATAAGACTTGGAGGCAGAGTCTCATGCAGATCAGTTTCCGGCACACAGAGCTTAACAGCTCATTTATATATTAAGGAAAATTTGGATTTCTCTGGAGCTAAACATCGGATTGCAGATATCATGGTACCATTTTATTAAACTATCTATGACCTACATGTCCATATACACTGTGTTCCAAATTATTATGCAAATGATATTTTTCTATGATTTTCCTAAATAGTCGGTACAAATGACAGTCAGTCTAATAAAAGTCATCACCTGTTAGATTATACATCGAATTTTATTGAAGAAACCTCCCAAAGATAACAGTATAATCTACAAAATGAATAAAAACTCAAATTGCACTGTTCCAAATTATTACGCACAGTAGAGTTTCTAAACATTTGATATGTTTTAAAGAACTGAAAATGCTCATTTGTGGAATTTGCAGCATTAGGAGGTCACATTCACTGAACAAAAAAAGCTATTTAACTCCAAAACATCCTAACAGGCCAAGTTACATGTTAACATAGGAACCCTGCTTTGATATCACCTTCACAATTCTTGCATCCATTGAACTTGGACGTTTTTGGAGAGTTTCTGCTTGTATTTCTTTACATGGAGTCAGAATAGCCTCCCAGAGCTGCTGTTTTGATGTGAACTGCCTCCCACCCTCATAGATCTTTTGCTTGATGATACTCCAAAGGTTCTCTATAGGGTTGAGGTCAGGGGAAGATGGTGGCCACATCATGAGTTTATCTCCATTTATGCCCATAGCAGCCAATGACTCAGAGGTATTCTTTGCAGCATGAGATGGTGCATTGTCATGCATGAAGATGATTTTGCTCCTGAAGGCACATTTCTGCTTCTTATACCATGGAAGACAGCTGTCAGTCAGAAACTCGATATACTTTGCAGAGGTCATTTTCACACTAAAGAGCCCTACCAGCTGTTTCCCCATGATTCCGGCCCAAAACATGACTACTCCACCTCCTTGCTGATGTCGCAGCCTTGTTGGGACATGGTGGCCATCCACCAACCATCCACTACTCCATCCATCTGGACCATCCAGGGTTGCTCGACACTCATCAGTAAACAAGACTGTATGAAAATTAGTCTTCATGTATGTCTGGGCCCACTGCAACCATTTCTGCTTGTGAACACTGTTTAGGGGTGGCTGAATAGTAGGTTTATGCACCACAGCAAGCCTTTGAAGGATCCTACACCTTGAGGTTCGAGGGACTCCAGAGGCACTAGCAGCTTTAAATATCTGTTTGCTGGTTTGTAATGGCTTTTTAGCAGCCGCTCTCTTAATCCGATGAACTTGCCTGGCAGAAACCTTCCTCATTCTGCCTTTATCAGCACAAACATGTCTGTGCTCAGAATCAACCACAAATCTCTTAACAGTACGATGATCACGTTTAAATTTTTGGGAAATATCTAATGTTTTCATCTCTTGACCAAGGCATTGCACTATTTGATGCTTTTCAGCAGCAGACAGATCCTTTTTCTTTCCTAAATTCCTTGAAACCTGTGCCCTGCTTAATAATGTGGAACATCATTCTTAAGTAGTTTTCCCTTAATTGGGCTCACCTGGTAAACTAATTATCACAGGCGTTTGAGATTGATTTCAGTGATCCAAAGAGCCCTGATACACAATACCATCTATGAGTTTATTTGAAAAACAAAAAATTACATCTTTATGACACTTAAATCCAATTTGCATAATAATTTGGAACACAGTGTAGATGGCTTAGGAGGGCTGATCCTACTGACAGATTTCCCTTTAAGGTTTGGATTCCAATTGCAATAATAGATGATTGCCATGACACACACATCAAACACAGCTCATTTATACTATTAAGGCCCCGTTACACATAACGATGTCCCAGCGACCCCACCAACAATTCGACGTGGATGGGAACGCTGGGACATCGTTAGACTGATCGCTGGTGAGCTGTCACAAGACAGGCCCTCCAGCGATCAGGACCAGCGACGCTGGATGCTGGTTTCTAATGTAAACATCAGGTATCCAGGAGCCACGGCTCCTGAATACCCGCTGTTTACCTTGGAAACCGGCGTACACGCTGGTTTCCAAGGTAAACATCGGGTATCTAAGAGCCGCGCGACTCCTGGATACCCGCTGTTTACACCGGTTTCTAAGGTGAACAGCGGGTATCCAGGAGCCGTGGCTCCTGGATACCCGATGTTTACATTAGAATCCAGCGTCGCTAATCGCTGGTCTCTCGCTGCCACACGCAGCGATGCATGCTGGCCAGCGGGAGATCAGTGATTGAAAAACGGCCCAGGCCGATCGAGCACGACCAGCGATAACCGGCAGGGGGGCGGTCGCTGATCCCCGTCACACACAGCGATCTTGCTGACGAGATCGCTGTGGCGTCACAAAATCAGCTGTGTGCGATAGGACCTTTAGGGGCATTATGTCAGACTTCTCTCCTGAACTAAGCAAACATCAAGTAGAAAATGCAAAACTTGCAGTTTCAATTTCCAGAGAGACACTATATCTTGTGGTTGGTTAAGGGTAGTCAATATCTGCCGTCAAGATTGGAGAAAATTTATGAGAAGATACACTACACTTCTTCACATTATTTGCTGACACCGCCAAAGAAGAAAAATAAAGTAATCTTTATAACCAATAATGAGTCAATGAAGTAACCCCATCCCTTATCATGAAATGATACATCTATTACATATTATCAATATTTTACAGGTTTATTGATCTTGATCACCGATTATGCCAAGTCTTCATTAAACGAAATGATCATAAGTGGCTCACAATATTAAGCTGCCAAAGGCACTGAGTGAGATAGTAGGGATAGAAGGCCAACACAATACTTCACCCTTTATATGCCTGTATATTGTGCTCTGATCAGTCAGAACATTATAACAACTGACATGGAAAATGCATATTCCCATTAAAATAGCACCTGTCAAGAGCTGCTATATAAGGTGATATGCTGAAAGCAGGAAAAATGGGCAAGAGTAAGAATCTGAGCTACTTAGACAAGAACCAAATTGTGATGGCTAGACTCAGTCAGGGCATCTCAAAAACTGCAGGTCTTCTGGAGAATTCTCTACATATAGTATTAAAAGGGTCCGAAAGTCCGAAGCACAAAAGTAACTTTCAATTAATAAATCTTCAAACAATTTAAAATTTTTGTAACTTATGGTAAAATTCCACCCAATACACTCTGACTGCAATTTAGGGTTCTGTCTAAATTACCCAAATCCTATAACGATTCGTTTGAAAATCCCCAGTGCATGATGGGATACTCAACTGAATCGTCATCTGCTAACTGAAACTGCTGTCACTACCCTTTCCGCCCTGAAAAGCATCATCATAGGGTGGGGCGGGGGATGCTGGGACAGCCCAACACCCCCCTTGCTTCTTTTGCTGCCCTGGAACGAAGCATCATCAGGGGGCAGTAACGCATTTGTTCTCTTGGCCCATGAAATGAGACGTCACTGACGTCCATTTCATAGGCTGAGCTGTGTATTTTCTACTTTATATTCGTCGATTTTAAAGCCAGACACATGCTCCGTACGCGCTCCTTCATTGCAGACATTCAGAGCGCTCTGCCGCCGCAGTTGTATTTGCACCGCCAGCCCATGAAACGAGACTTCATCACTGCCATCCGTTTCATTAGCTGAGCAGTGTATATTCTTCAGCCCTCGTCACTTATCTCTGCATTCCCTCTTCAGTTCACTTGCGACACACGCAGAGTAGAGAATACACAGCACAGCCTATGAAACGTATGTCAGTGATGACGTCTCATTTCATTGGACGAGAGAACACGTGTTACCGCATCCCTGATGCTGCCTCGTTTCAGGGAGGTAAACGAAGTGAGGGGAGAGTCGGGATTTCCAAGACCCCCCCCCCCCTGAAGGCGCTTCGTTACAGGGCAGAAAAGGAAGGGAGTGACAGCAGTTCATAGGAAGTGGATAATATCAACAAGTATAAACTAAATGTAGTACAGGGTGAAAAAAAGTTTTTAAAGATTTATTAATTGAAATTTACTTTTGGTTTTGGACTAACCCTTTATGTACTTAGCAAAAGTGGTCCAAGGAGGGACAACCAATGAATTGGCAACAGGGTTATAGGTGCCAAAGGTTCACTGATGCTTGTGGACTAACTTTTATGGTCTGATTCTATAGAAAAGCTTCCCTAGCACAAATTACTGAAAGAGTTCATGCTAACTGATAGAGATGTTTCAAAATGCAGTGCATTGCGTCTTTCCTCATAGGGGGCTGTGGATTACCCTTACTGACTACTGTTCTCCACCAAAATTTCATACAAGAGATATCGGATCTATAAGGTGTGTGAGCTTGCTTACCAGGGAAGTGGTGGCAACAGGATACACAAATGGAAGGATGCAGGCTGGCAAATTGATTTGTTGACAATGGCCTTTTTCTGCAGGAGAACGCCCCTTCAACACTGCAAATTTGTTCAGGAATGGCTTGAGGAACATGATAAAAGTTTCAAGATGTTGGTCTCCACCTGACAGCTTTCTGCATTAGCACCTCATCTCCAGATGGTGACTGTTATGAGTAGCCCTACACACAAGAGAATATCTGGATGCACATATACTGGCTGTGGTGTTAGTAGGGTAATATTTTAACCTGGTGATAGGATGATACTGCAAATTAGAGGGATGCTTGGAACTGGATGAAACAGAGGGGAGGAGAGTGCTTGATACAAGAATATGGCAAAGGGGGAAGGTGGGAAGCCCTAGATGTAAGTATACTGCCTATAAGGGAGGAAGGTACAAGGTCGCAGTGTAATTTCTGTGGGAAAGCTTTGGCTGTCATTACATTGGTAATGAAGGCATTGGATGTCACTACTCAGGAAGCTCTGGATGTGGCTCATGCTCATCTCTCACAGCTAAAATTTGTCTCTTAAGGTAAGAAAGGTTGGTGGCCACTGCAATCTGTGAGATGTGTTAAAAAAAAAAAATCAAAACCATGGAGTACCTACCTTGCCTCTTATATGCCATCATATTCCATAGCTGTTTACGGTGAAAAAATATGGATTATTTAAAGGGGTTTTCCAATCTTAGGGACATTGAAATTATTTTTGTAATTGGGCGTCATTAAAAATTGTGCACCATGGGGCTTGTACAAACTCTTAGTTTTCCTGCACATCACAACTTTGATGTGGACTGCGGCCATATATCAGCTGAGAGGAGTCCAGGAAATGACAGATAAAATGATTACAAACACCCTGTCAGACCACTATATCGGATTCTCAGTTAACTCATTCTGCTGTCAGCTCTCCTAGTCTGTGTAACACAAGCGCATGTTTAGCATTGTGCAAACAGTGATAAAGAAGGTGTTTTTTTTTCTCTGTGGGAAGTCTGGCTGTGTCTGACAACTGACATCCTGGCCATAAAGCTAATATTCTTGTGCAAACTTCTTACACTGCACTGACGTTTCAGCATGTCAGTGCAGAAATCTATGTGGACTGCAGACATTTATAGTCCATGGGCAGTCCGGAAGTAGTTAAATTCACAAATTGTAGTTTTAAAGCATGTTTCTGCAGCAACCTTTACTGCTCAAGTATTTTGAAAAATAAACTATCGGCATAGAAAACTGCATGTATAATGTACAGCACAACACAGAGATAGTCAAGCTGCACAAAGAGTTGTCAGAATCAGAATCCGTGCTTAGTGTACACAGCACAGTGATCCTATTAGAATTGGTAACACAAAGTGAACTCTTCAACTCAATTAAGACCTCTCGCTGTCTGGAGAATGTGTTGGCTGCGTGGCAAGGTTAACATTGAGATAATTAAAAAGGAATTATGATAGAGTAGGTCATTCAGAGCAATTCATCTTCAAGACCCAGTGAAAGGCTCCCATTGGTGTGGAAGCAAAAAATACATTCAGAGCATTATTTTAGATGACTGGCTTTCAGACAGCAGCTGAAGAAGCAAAAAAATATTCATTGCAGACGAATGGTTCAGCACTCTCCTCCATCATACTAAAGGAGGCAGGAACATTTCAGTTTCATTGTGCAAATAGAAAACAGGCTGTCTCTTGTAGAAGAAAATAAAAAAGTACATGTTAATATATGTTATTGTTCTACTCTCTCAAATGTCATACTGATAAAGATAAACGTTCTACTAACCAAACCCTAAATGTAAGAAGCCATCAGACTCAGCATTACAACCTTGAGCCAGCACCGTGCTAAATTCGTGCACTGCAATATGGATATGGCCAATGGTCTACAGATGTGAACAGTGTACACAGTATGCAGCAATATTAATACATTTCTGCACTAATGACATAGATCAATGATTAATACAAACGTGGTTTAATAGATGTGTGTCTATCATGTAATGCAGTGACCCCTGTAACAGCTAGTGGGCGCTGTATGGCCTTCCCAGGACATGCATGCAGGCGTTTCCCTTATTGTGATGGGGAAATGATGAGCGGCAGAGTTGTGAATGGCTGATATGTATCACAAGGATGGGTGGTCTTGTGGTGAAAGCTTGAACGTGTGTTGATCAGCAGATAATACTGCTGAGGGTTTGTTACGGTGTATCAGGGAAGCTTCCAGGTGACTTGGTGAAATGGGTGGTACCAGTCACCTACAACCCACCCAGGGGCGTGTGTCTGAATGCCCAGGATAAAGCCTGAGTGTGTGGCTGTGTAAAATAGGACCTTTAGTGAGGTCATAACCATGTGATCCATACCTCACCGGTGGGTGTAGTTATGGACCATATAATGTGCCTGAGGTCTGGTCACATGGGGAGAGTGTATGGACCGGATTGGTTCATGTGGAAGGTCCTGGAAGGCCTACGTGTTGGAAGGTGTGCTACCTCCCTGAAGAGCACATGGAGGCTTTGGACCTGGTGGCCTGTGTGTTGGATGGTTCCAAGTGGGGACAAAAGTACTGAACAAAACACAGAGAGCCCGTGTTTCCAGAGTCAGTGACGGCTCTGCATTAGGAAGCTACCGCCCGGCAGAGGATCTGAAACTGTTAGGCGGCCTAGTGAGCAAGGCGTTGTCTGGGATGGTGATCCCAGTTCGGCAGCTTCCCTGACAAACAGGAGTGATACTGACCGAGGTCAGGAAGAGACTGGGTTCAGACTATGGAGCCGGCATCTGGAGCAGGAGCTCCTAAGAGGTAACTCTGGACAGGGGGAAATAACTGTGTTGAGGCTATAGAACCTGTTTACTCGACATGGCACAACCTGTGTGGCCACAGGTCTGAGAGAGCGGAGCCCTAATATGAACACTGACCTGTCTGATGTAAGACTGTTGCATTTTATGGTTTATGCTGTATAATAAACCACATAGACTGTTTAAATGGAAAGTGTTCCTGTGTGCCGTGAATCTGCTGCCAAGTGAGTGTTCCCCAACACTAACAATAAGCGCTACCTTACAATCATTAGAATACTAAAGTGGCCATTAAGTGTCCAGAATTGAGTAATATGGTCCTGGCTTCATGATATAGTACCAAGACACAGCCCATCTGTGATTCTTCTTTGAATGTCTAGCATTGCGTTCTAAGGGGTCTGGCACTGGAAGAGATACAGGATATATACAGGAGGCAAGTTGGCTTTCGGATAGGAGTACTGTGGTTGGCGTTAGCTGGCATGCATGATTGGGCACGGCTGTAGCAGTAACTGAACAGTTGATGATGCTAGACAAGTAGTACAATTTAATGGACATGGCGGTATGGAAGGCACTCAGCCCCATTGTCAGCAGGGCTGTTAAGGCAGAACAGCTGGTACTGGCTGGGCCTTTGCAATCTGTAAAAGTAAAAAATTAATTTTTTACTTAACATAAAATCTGTTTCTCGTAGTCTTCATTGGGGGACACAGAACCATGGGATCGGCTGCTCCCACCTGGAGGCTGACACTATTACAGCAATTAAATAAAATTGGCTCCTCCCTAGTAGACTATACCCTACCTGTTGGAGCAGGCTTCTTCAGTTTTGCGAGAAATCAGTAGGAGGAGAAAATAATTCAGACAAGTAGAAACATAACTGTGCGCCCAACCGGTCAATCAAGGGAGGGAGCTGTATCCCTGTTATGATTGGGTCACCGAGGAGGAAAACAAGACCAAGTTAAGCCAGAGAAAACCAGAGAGGTTGGTAACTAAGCGGATTGCAGACCCCTGATCCTATCCACACAACTAGCAGTAGCCGTGGAGCCTACCTATGATGATTCTAGACTCCTCAACACAGCCGGAGGACTAAATAAGCCTAAAGCAAGAAAAGGGGAAATCTAAACTGCCCCAGAGCATACCCGAAAGGAATAGATAGCCCCCAAACACATGTTGTCAGTGAAACAAGATGAAAACACAAACACAGGTAGGAAAATAGGCTGAGCAAACGATGGGGCCCACACTAACTAGAAAGGACAGGAAAGGAAAAATACTGTCTGCAATCACGCCAAAAAACCCTGCAAAAATGTCCAACACTTCTGATAGCAAAAATAAACCCTGAAGTCACTAGACTTCACCCACTATATCAGCACTCTGGCATAGTCTGAAAACAGAGCAAAAAGAGGCCAATCTAATAAGGGACAGAAAGCAAACTGGCACTAACAGCAATATAAGGATGGAAATTCAGCACAGCCCCAGCCGGGGCTGGCTGACCACACAAAACTGAATAGACAAAATCAAATCAAATGTGAACAATAGCAAAGAACACTTAGCTTGAGAATGCAGGGACTGAACTGGAAACTAAGACCTCAGGAGGCAGGAAAAATCACCAGCAGGGATAGAGGGCTTCGGCTGTCTTAAATCCAGTCAGAGAATCCAGATGTCCAATCGTCGTCCTCATTATCAGGTGGCAGGTCTCTATTAATTAGATCAGCTTCATTACCTCCTGCAACCACCAGAGGGAGCCCAGAAAGAGAACTCACAACTCCTCTATCAATACAACCAGCTCCACCACCCTCACCAGCAACCAGAGGTAGACCAGAAAGTGAATTCACAACATATCCCCCAATGAAGACTATGAGAAACAGATTTTACTGTAAGTAAAAACTCTTTTTCTCCTTCATCCTATTGGGGTACACAGAACCATGAGACGTCCTAATGCGAATAGTATTAAATTTTATACCGTTAACACCTGGTCTTTCGCCACAACTTAAGCAGAAGTCTGGGCTACTGCCGCCTGCAGTATCTTCCAACCAGGGCTTGCACCTGCCGAGGCAGAAGTATGCACCTTGTAAAGCTTATAAAAAGTATGCACTGCTGCCCAAATAGCTTCTTAAGGGTATGTGCACACGTTGCGGATTCGTGTGTGGATTTTTCCGCACGAAATCTGCAGAATCAGCAGGTCAAAATGCCTGCGTTTTATCCGAGAAATTCCTGCGGATTTCTAGAAGATTTTGTGCGGATTTGGCATGCGTTTTTACACCTGCGGATTCCTATAATGGAATGGGTGTAAAAATGTGGTATAACAAACAAGGAATCCGCATAAATGAGGCAGCAGCTGATAAATAATATCTTACAGCTTTAACAATGTACAAGCTATGCAGATCCTTCTCCCTAGGATGAGATGGTGCAGGACAAAAGAAAGGTAAAACAATATCAGTGTGTCAAGAGGGGGAGAAGAGGGTAGCATTGACAATCCAACACAACGGGCAGCACTTTGAACACATTTTATAAGTGGTTATAAACTTGTAAATAACTCATGAAAGAATAAAGTTACGTTAAAACCAAGCACACCGGTATAACGCGGTGTAACGCAGTCCGTTAACGCCACCATAGACCCCCATTATGTGGTGCATCGTGACGTATGCTGTAAAGCGGCATACGTTCGTGACGTGCCGTTATTCACTGACGGAGCCTTGGACGCAGCCTGCAGCGTCTGAGGCTCCGTAACCGCTAGCACTGATGAAGCATCAGCGCTAGCGTTATGCTATAGCGCTAACGCAGCCCGTCAACACCATGCATTGAACGGGCTGTGATACCGCTATGTGAACCTGGCCTAAGGCTGAATCTAAGGAAGGTCAGTAATCAGCCCAGAACTACACGGGAGGACCTGGTCAATGGCCTGAAGAGAGCTGGGACCACCTGCAGGGAATGCACTGTCCCCCTGCTAAAGCCAGCACATGTCCAGGCCTGTTTGAAGTTCACCAATGACCATCTGGATGATCCAGAGGAGGCATCAGAGAAGGTCATGTGGTCAGAGGAGGCCAAAATAGAACTTTTTGGTATCCACTCTACTCGCTTTGTTTAGAGGAAGAAGGATGGGTACAACTCCAAGAACACTGTCCCAACCGTGAAGCATGGTGAGTGAAAATAAACTTTGGGGGGTGCTTTTCCGCAAAGGGGACATGACGAATTCACCGTAATGAAGGGAGGATGGATGGGGTCATGTATCACGAGATTGTGGCCAACAACCTCCTTCCCTCAGTAAAAGCATTGAAGATTGGTCGTGCCTGGGTCTTCGAGCACGACAATGACCTGAAACACACAGCCAGGGCAACTAAGGAGTGGGTCCATAAGAAGCATTTCAAGGTCTTGGAATAGCCTAGCCATTCTCCTGACATGAAACCAATAGAAACCCAAAAGAAAAATCTTTGGAGGGAGCTGAAACTCAATGTTGCCCAGTGACAGCACCGAACCAGATCTGTATGGAGGAGTGGGCCAAAATCCCTGCTTCAGTGTGTGCAGACTTAGTCAAGAACTACAGGAAATGTCTGACCTCTGTAATTGCAAACAACAGTTTCTGAACCAAATATTAGGCTATGTTTTTCTATGGTATCAAATACTTATTTCATGCAATAAAATGCAAATTAAATATGTAAAAATCATACGATTTTCTGGATATTTTTTTTAAGATTCTGTCTTTCACATTACAGACCTCTCCATTCTTTGTAGGTAGCAAAACTTGCAAAATCGGCAGTGTGTCAAATACTTGTATCATAAATTGTGAAAAAAGTAAAATTGTCATTTTTCCTTACACATTGCTTTAGTTCTCGTGAAGAACCTGAAGGGTTAATAAACATTTTGAATGTGGCATTGCGCACCTTGAAGGGTTCAGTTTTTAGAATGGTGTCACTTTTGGGTATTTTCTGTTATACTGACCCCCCCAAACTCACTTCAAATGTGAGGCGGTCCCTAAAAAAATGGTTTTGTAAATTTGATTGGAAAAATGAGAAATCACTGGTCAATGCTTAACCCTTAAAACGTCCTAACAAAAACAAAAATATGCTTTAAAAATTGTGCTGATGTAAAATTGACATGTGGGAAATGTTATTTATTAACTATTTTGTGTGACACCAGACTCTGATTTAAGGGTGCAAAAATTAAAAGTTTGAAAATTGCTAAATTTTTTAATTTTTTTTCAAAATTTCCGTTTTTTCATCAATAAATGCAAGTTATATCGAATAAATTTTGCCACTAACATGAAGTATAATAGGTCATGGAAAAAAATCTCAGAATCTGCGGGATCCGTTGAAACGTTCCAGAGCTATAACCTCTTAAAGTGACAGTGGTCAGAATTGTACAAATTGGCCTGGTCATTAAGCTGCACATTGGCTCTGTCACTAAGGGGTTAATGGTTTTAATGTTTTCATACTGAATGATTTTGAACTCTGTATTGGTGTTTGCTTGTAATCACAGCAATATAACGTTTGTAACCAATCCTATGGACGAGTAATAAAAGTTTATTTTGGAAGGAATCGCTTTAATATGGTAAAGTATAATACTGGTAAACTGTGCAAAATAAATCACGATGTACTACATAGTGATGAGCGAGTGTGCTAGGATATGGTGTTATCTGAGCATGCTCGGGTGATATCCGAGTATCTCGAGTGTGCTTGAGTAATATCTGCGGCTGTTAGACAGCAGTAACATGTGGGGATTGCCTATTTGTTAGACAGAAGCAACACATGCAGGGATTGTTTAACAGCCGCGAGACATGCAGATGCGAGACATGAGCCATGCAGATCCGAGCACTCTCGCTCATCACCAGTAATAAAGCAATAGTACAGTTGTGGCCAAAAGTATTGACACCCCTGCAATTTTGTCAGATAATACTCAGTTTCTTCCTGAAAATGATTGCAATCACAAATTCTTTGGTATTATTATCTTCATTTAATTTGTCTTAAATGAAAAAACACAAAAGAGAATGAAGAATAAAGCAAAACATTGATCATTTCACACAAAACTCCAAAAATGGGCCAGACAAAAGTATTGGCACCCTCAGGTTAATACTTGGTTGCACAACCTTTAGCCAAAATAACTGCGACCAACTGCTTCCGGTAACCATCAATGAGTTTCTTACAATGCTCTGCTGGAATTTTAGACCATTCTTCTTTGGCAAACTGCTCCAGGTCCCTGATATTTGAAGGGTGCCTTCTCCAAACTGCCATTATTAGATCTCTCCACAGGTGTTCTATGGGATTCAGGTCTGGACTCATTGCAGGCCACTTTAGAAGTCTCCAGTGCTTTCTCTCAAACCATTTTCTAGTGCTTTTTGAAGTGTGTTTTGGGTCATTGTCCTGCTGGAAGACCCTTGACCTCTGAGGGAGACCCAGCTTTCTCACACTGGGCCCTACATTATGCTGCAAAATTTGTTGGTAGTCTTCAGACTTCATAATGCCATGCACACGGTCAAGCAGTCCAGTGCCAGAGGCAGCAAAGCAACCCCAAAACATCAGGGAACCTCCGCCATGTTTGACTGTAGGGACCGTGTTCTTTTCTTTGAATGCCTCTTTTTTTCTCCTGTAAACTCTATGTTGATGCCTTTGCCCAAAAAGCTCTACTTTTGTCTGACCAGAGAACATTCTTCCAAAACGTTTTAGGCTTTTTCAGGTAAGTTTTGGCAAACTCCAGCCTGGCTTTTTTATGTCACGGAGTAAGAAGTGGGGTCTTCCTGGGTCTCCTACCATACAGTCCCTTTTCATTCAGACGCCGACGGATAGTACGGGTTGACACTGTTGTACCCTCGGACTGCAGGGCAGCTTGAACTTGTTTGGATGTTAGTCAAGGTTCTTTATCCAACATCCGCATAATCTGGCGTTGAAATCTCTTGTCAATTTTTCCGTCCACATCTAGGGAGGTTAGCCACAGTGCCATGGGCTTTAAACTTCTTGATGACACTGCGCACGGTAGACACAGGAACATTCAGGTCTTTGGAGATGGGCTTGTAGCCTTGAGATTGCTCATGCTTCCTCACAATTTGGTTTCTCAAGTCCTCAGACAGTTCTTTGGTCTTCTTTCTTTTCTCCATGCTCAATGTGGTACACACAAGGACACAGGACAGAGGTTGAGTCAACTTTAATCCACGTCAACTGGCTGCAAGTGTGATTTAGTTATTGCCAACACCTGTTAGGTGCCACAGGTAAGTTACAGGTGCTGTTAATTACACAAATTAGAGAAGCATCTCATGATTTTTCGAACAGTGCCAATACTTTTGTCCACCCTCTTTTTTATGTTTGGTGTGGAATTATATCCAATTTGGCTTTAGGACAATTCTTTTTGTGTTTTTTCATTTAAGACAAATTAAATGAAGATAATAATAACAAAGAATTTGTGTTTGCAATCATTTTCAGGAAGTAACTGAGTATTATCTGACAAAATTGCAGGGGTGTCAATACTTTTGGCCACAACTGTAAATGAATCCAGCGTGACACAGCAAACAAGTCACATTCCAGGACTCAGGAACAGTCTATAAAGAGTCAATGAATTCATGACTCACCTGCTCAGGAAGATGAAGTATAGTGTGTTCATCGGAGCCAAACTCACGGAGAGATATGTAGGCAGACGTGCTCACAACAGGATCCTGTCACAAAAAAGAATATTACACATAGTATAAAGGAACTAGGAAAATGACAGCAGCCATCCACAACGTACTGCTCTAATGCACTAATTGAAAAATACATTGGATGCATGTGTAAAAATCATAACAGAACTCCACCTCCAACATAGAAACGATTATCAGACTTGGCAATCTAATAAAGGTGGAGCTGTCTGTGTCCGGAGTGAGATTCGCAGAATGCTTTTTAGTCTTTGATGTAAAGTTGAACGGAATCTTGAGCAACTATAACACTGGGGAACGCAATTTTTTAGGAGTTAGGTCAGACAACTGTTCTTAATTAATTTTTGGATGCTGAATCCAGAAATGATCTCCGTTTTTCTCTATCACGTCAAGTTTTTGAACTATAGGATTTTTGTCTTCTCAAAAATATGTAAACTACTGTACCTAAAAAGTTTTTTTTTTTTTAAATAGTACAAATATGAACAAAAAATGAAATACATGTATATAAGAAATAGGCATGACAAATATGTTTTTTAACACTATCATGTTTTTTACAAAGGATAGATATATATATATATATATATATATATATATATATGCAAGTATTTAAGGTAAAAATGTACATTTATAGCTTTTTCTGGAGTGTTTAACTTGAGGACAATCACGTTTGATGCTCCAGCAATAGTCAGCCATCATATGTACATCCCATCTACCCTGGTAACGGTCTTCCATAACCTTCAAATCTTGGTGAAATCGTTCACCTTGCTCATCGCTAACAGCACCAAGATTTTCCGGAAAGTTGGCAAGATGGCAATGCAGAAAATGTAGTTTAATACTCATGTTGCAACCAAGCGCTTTGTAGCTCTCCAATAGTTTCTGAACAATTTCTTTGTAATTACTTGCACGTGTATTTCCAAGAAAGTTCTTGACGACGTCTTTGAATGATAACCAAGCATTCTTCTCAAGATCTGACATAGTCCCGGTGAAATGTTCATCTTTGATGAGCTGTCGAATTTGTGGACCATCAAACACACCAGCCTTGATTTTTTCAATGGACAGTCCAGGAAGTGCCAACATGATGTACTTAAAACAGTCGCCGTCAGTAGGCAATGCTTTTACAAATTGCTTCATGAGACCTAGTTTTATGTGCAGAGGTGGGAATAGTATATTCTTCCTGTCAACAAGTGGCTGATGTAGAATGTTAGGATCTCCAGGTTTAAGACCAGATCTTGGAGGCCAATTCGACTCAACCCAATGCTTTTTTCGAGCTCTGCTATCCCACATACAGAGAAAGCAGGGATACTTTGTGTACCCACGTTGCTGACCAAGAAGGAAGCAAACCATTTTAAGGTCAACACAGATGATCCAATTGTGTGTGTCATATTTCAATAACTCAATAACTCTCTTTACATCTCCATGTTCTTCACGAAGAGAGACAGAATGCCCAATAGGGACTGCACCAAATAAATTGCCATTGTGTAGAAGGACACACTTAAGACTCCGCTTTGAGCTATCAATAAACAGTCGCCATTCATTTGGATTGTACATTGAAAGCCCCAATTCTTGTAGTAAACCAGGAATATTATGGCAAAACACAAAACCGCTGTCACACCGAAAGTACTGCAAAAATGTACTTTCTCTAGTACGAAAATATGATACCTTCGCTCCTTGTTCAAGTAACGGTTTCTCATTCAGCCTTGATGCTAGTAATTCTGAAGCTTTTTTTTGATAAGCCCAATTCACGTGCTAAATCATTTAACTCGTGCTGATCAAATCCCTTACGAACTGAATCCTTGTGACTTTCAAATTCTGCATCATTGCTGTCACTGTGTTCGTCAACATCACTCAGAACTTCTAGAGATGGTAGCTGTTTGAAAACTGGCACTGGAATTTCAGCTGAATGAGGCATTGGTCTGATAGCTGACGGTAGATTTAGATATTCTATTTTACTTTTATTTTTCCTGTTAAATCCTGATTTTTCACTAAACAGAAGTAACAGTCTGTGGAATGACTTTTTTGCTCTCTCCACACCATGGGGATACCAAATGCCAACTTTTCACGTGTTCCTTTGGTCCACATCCGTAAACTCTCGACACACTGCTTGCACACTATGTGAGGGGCCCATGGCTTATCTTGATCACCGAGTTTTACTTTAAAATATGCAAAATATGCTTGTTTGACAAATGCACTGATGTTTGCCCTTTGAACTGGAATGGTGAAAACACCACAAATATAGCAGAAGGAGTCAGGGTTGTTTAGGCATTTACGACGAGAGGAAGAAGGAGCAGACATGATCTGAAACAAAGGAAATATGTACATAAGTAAATAAAACACTGAGATGGAAAGTTACAAGCTTTGAAAACTAACAAAGAAAAAAATCATAAAAGATATATAAATTACAACTAAGCGTCCAATGTAAAGAGAAAAGCTATCACAAATCCTATTTATTCCTACTATGATACATTTTTTGTGTAAAGATATTGATAATTATGACGTATTGGGAGCTGTACACACCTCTCACCACACTGTCTCAGTTGTGACTACTCTTACAAGTTGCCACGTAGCTCTATATGAGTCGAATTGTACTCAGATAACAAGTCTTATTACAGAAATCAGTGCAATTGTGCTTCTATGGCAGGTAAGTTGAGGAGGAAAAACTTGACGTGATAGAAAAAAACTGACTACATTTTTGGAATCAGCATGCCAATTTTAGTATAAATCAGCTCAAAAACCTAACTTGACAGAAAATTTTTTTCAAATTGTTCCCCAGTGATAATCACAGGAACTAATTACATAATTAAGAAAAAATACTGCTGAAAATCTACTGAGGGTAGAAACCCATGGATGGAGCGGAATCTTTTTTATACTACTGCAGATTACGGCAACTTACTGAGTTGCAGAAATAGAAAAACAAAAATAGAAACTGAATGTTAAATTATCCTGGTGGTTCACAAAGAAAAAACAAACTATATTCAATGGGGACGTCAGGGGCCTGGCCTTCAATCTCTGGAAAGTACCTTTCATTTAAAGAAAATATTTATTTGTACAGCATTTGTACGCCACATGAACTGTATTGTTTAAATGAAATGGACGGAATGCCTAATAGAATTGCCTTACAGGGTAACCGTCGCCTGAGGCTGGTTTCACACTTGCGTTTTTTTGCGCTGTTTTTGTGTTACATACCCCAAAATGTTACCAGTGAAAACCCAGAGTTACCGCACCCAAATTTGACCCCCACTCACGTCTATCATCTGTAACTGGAAATATCAGGGTTCTCACTTTAATGGTAGAACAAAAGACTTTGGAAAAGTAACACATCTCCAACAGCCCCTCAAATAAAATCCAACAAAATCTGCGCTTCCAAATCCAAATGCCTCCCACCTTCTTAGTACCACTGTGCCTAAACTGCAGTAAGCGGCCACATGTTTGACATTACTGTAGTGGGGAGAGAGCACTTAACACGTTACGGGGTGCATGTCTTCAGAAGCACAAGCTGGGCACAATGTATGGTGGTGCTACAATACATGGGGGCTCTACACTGTATGGGGGCACAATGTATGGATGCTAAACTGTCATATTTGCAGCTCTCCAGAATAAAGCCTGACATGGTTGTTATAAAGTAGTCACTGCAGCCGTAGATTAATTCATTGAAATGTGCAATTTCAACAATGGGGTCATTTTATTGTTTTTTTTCTGCTGTTCTGGCACCTTTGGGGCTCCACAAATGTCTCAGGTAAGCTATTCTAGAAAAATCTGTTCTCCAAAAGCAAAATAGCGCTCCTTCCTTCTCAGCCCTGACGTGTGGGCTAACAGTAGCTTCTGACGACATATGGGGCATCACCACATTTGGGAGAAATTGCACAATAAATTATGGGGTCCAGTTTCACCTATTAACCCTTGTGTAACTGAAATCTTTCTTCTATTACCCATTGGGTAAAAAATATATTTGGTGCTAAAACAGTACATTAGTGGAAAAAAAAATGTTTTCGTTTTCAAATCTAAATGTGATATAGATTCGGGAATCACCTGCAGGTTAAAAATGTTCAGTTCACCACGAGATAAATTCCTTGTGGGGTCTAGTTTCAAAAATGGGGTCACTTGTGTGGGTATTTCTGCTGTTTTGGCATGTTAGGGGCTTTGCAAATGTGACTTGGCATTCACAATCTATTCCAGATGAAATTGCGCTTCAGAATTCAATTGGAGCTCCTTCCCTTCACAGCGCTACCGTGTTACCCAACAGTAGTTTCCAATACATATGGGGTATCAAGGTTCTCGCAAATGCGACATGACATTCCTAATCTATTCCAGACATCTTTACGTTCCAAAAATCAAATTGCACGCTTTCCTTTCGGAGCCCTGCCATGTGGATATCACTGAATTCAAGAAAAATTGCTTAACACATTATGGGGTTCGTTTTCTCCTATAATCCATTGAAAAAAATAAATAAATTTTAAAAAGTTCTGTGAAGCACCTATGGGTTCAACATGCTCAACATTGCCCGAGAATAATTCCTTGAGGGGTCTAATTTCCAAAATTAGGTCAGTTGTGGGTGTTTCAGCTTTTCTGGGAACTCAGGGGATCTGCAAATATGACATGATGTCTGCCATTTATTCCAGCCAAATTTACATTCCAAATACCAAATGTCGCTTATTCCCTTTCAAGCTCTAACTTTTGTCCAAACATTCTTGACTACATATGGGGTATCTCTGCGCTCATAAGAAAGTGGGTAACAAACTCCATTTAAAACTGAATAGGTCCCTAAAGAAACAGGTTTTGCAAATTTCTTGTAAAAATGAGAAATTGCTACTAAACTTTTAACCCTTCTAACATCCCAACAAAATAAAGCGAATTTGAAAAATGATGCAGATGTAAAGTACACATATGGGAAATGTTATTTACTAATTATTTTATACACCATGACTAATTGGTTTAAGGATATCAAAAATGAACCTATGAAAATAGCAAACTTTTGAAACTTTTCACCTAAATTCCAAAATTTTATCATTAACAAAGTACAATGTGTCACGGAAAAAAATCTCAGTATCACAGATTCGTTACAGCGTTCCAGAGTGACATGAAGTGACACTGGTCAGATTTCACAAATATGGCCTAGTAAATAAGGTCAAAATTGGCTCCATCACAAAGTGGTTAAAAGAGTTTCTATTATGTTTAGGAAACAGGGAAAAGATCTGTGTAAAAATGACGACATTCCCATCCATCAGTTACCAGATCCAGTAAATTAATTGGTAGCCTGAAAGGTTATGTGACTGAATCACAATTTCTAGTCCTTGTTGAGTCCACTAGTTGTGGGGATTTGGAAGGGTGAGTATCACTTCATTCTTGCTAGTTTTCAAAAAGTTTTTGGAAAACCTCTTGTAACTACCCACACTTAGCCTCACAGCTGTCCCTTAAGATCCTCCTGAGGGCACGTTCACACGTTCAGTATTTGGTCAGTATTTTACCTCAATATTTATAAGCTAAAACCAGGAAAAGTATAATAGAAACCCGTCACCACTTCAGGATTTATCACCCACTCCTGGATTTGGCTTACAGATACTGAGGTAAAAAATGTACCAAATACTCAATGTGTGAACGTGGCCTTAGACGAGCATGCTTCATTGAGTTTGTGGCATGTGTGTGCAATAGGAACATGTGAATGAGCCGAAGAGTTATGTCCTGCAAGAAAAAAAGATTTGGCATGTTGAAATCAGACATGCCAGATCCTCATTTCCTCATCATCCGCTGTTTCTATTGAGGGAATGCTGGGAAACCGACTTACACATTAGAAAAATTAAAAGTGTTGTGCCTTCTACAAAAACAAAACGATCATTTCCCATTGATCAGAACTATTCCATGACGGTATCGAAATATTATCATTCAAACCATACATTATTGATAGAAATGAGCCTGAATTAATTTTTTTTATTTGCTAAAAATGTATTAAATCTGTCTTGAACTAAAATCCAAAAGCATATCTTACTTTAGTCTGAGTATGCCTCCAAAGGATGCTGAGAATATCCACTTTAAATTTCTATAAAAGAAGAAAGTAGACCTTTAAGTACCATTTAACACATTTTCAGTATTGTATATTTCAAATGTACCCCATATTTTCTTATTCATTGACAGACATAAGAGTAGATTCATCAAAACTCGCATATCGCACACTCTCTCCACACGAGTCTACCTGGAGTAGAATGTGCCAATACCCTTAAAGAGTCACTGTCATTTTAATTTTAGCCTCTCTGCTGCGAACAGCAAAATGACGCCCCCCCCCGAACACAAAGTAAATTTTAATTTCTATATTGTAAAACTGAGTACAATAGTGGACATTTTGATTTAGATAAATAGAAAAAAAAAGGTGTCCAAACACAAGGATGTCAGCACCATCACACGCACATACAAAAACAACACAGAAGTATCCAGAACAAGGATCAATAATGGCAATGGCAGGCCTGGCACAGGGCCGGACTGGGACAAAAAAGCAGCCCTGCCACATAAATCCCACCAGCCCACAAACTATAACACTTATCAGCCCCGATCAGTGAATTTTTGCTATACTTTGTTGTCCCCTCATCACTCTGTTTAAGGAGATATTTGAAGAGCCACAGGTAAATGGCACCACAGTGCGTATGATTGACCACAGCTCCATTTACATGGTGCTCTTCAAAGCTACGTTTCCCAGGATCATGGGGGTCCCAGGGGTCAGATCCACAACAAAGTCATCCCCTATCCCCACATAATGCTCCATACAGTATTATGGGCCCCATATATTACTGCATACAGTATTATGGGCCCCATATAATGCTCCATACAGTATAATGGGCCCCATATATTACTTCATACAGCATAATGGGCCCCATATATCACTTCATACAGCATAATGGGCCCTATATATTATTTCATACAGCATAATGGGCCCCATATATTACTTCATACAGTATAATGGGCCCCATATATTCATTCATACAGCATAATGGGCCCCATATATTACTTCATACAGCATAATAGGCCCCATATATTACTTCATACAGCATAATGGGCCCCATATATTACTTCATACAGTATAATGGGCACCATATAATTCTTCTCACCATACCCCACTGCTCTGGTCTCCTCAGTGTATTCTGATCCTCTGCTTGGCACAGGGACATCATTAACTTTACATACATAATTGTCCACTTGGACTGATAGTAATAGTGATTTGTTTGTACTCTGTTGTCTGGGGCTGGCCCACTTTATGGGGGTGCTCAGGGCATATGATTATACACCAGCAAAAAGTATGAAAGGCTCAATGTGACCAGTGCCACCTAGTTTCCTACCCCTCTTATTCTACCAGTACTGTGGGCACACTGATTGGTACTGAGGAAAAGAAAGAAAGAACAGAGAGAGATAAAAAAAGAAAACAGAGAGAGAAAGAAAGAGAAAGAAAGAACAGAGCAAAAGAACAGAGAAAGAGAGGAAAGAAAGAACAGAGAGAGAAAGAAAGAGGGGAAAGAAAAAGAAAGAACAGAGAAAGAGAGGAAAGAACAGAGAGAGAGAGAGAAAGAAAGAGGGGAAAGAAAGAAGAAAGAAAAAGAACAGAGAGAAAGAAAGAGTGGACAGAAAAAAAGAACAGAGAGAAAAAAAGAGGAGAAAGAACAGAAAGGGAGAGAGAAAGAGAGGGGAAATAAATAAAAAACAGAAAGTAATAAAGAGGGGAAAGAAAGAACAGAGAGAGAAATAGGGGAAAGAAAGAACAGAGAAAGAGAAAGAAAGATGGGAAAGAAAGAGAACAGAGAGAGACAAAGAACAGAGTGCGAGAAAGAATGAGGGGAAAGAAAGAGAACAGAGAGAGAAAGAAAGAACAGAGAGAGAAAGAACAGAGAGAAAGAAAGAACAGAGAGAGAGAAAAAGAACAGAGAGAGAAAGAAAGAACAGAGAGAGAAAGAAAGAACAGAGAGAGAAAGAAAGAACAGAGAGAGAGAAAGAACAGAGAGAGAGAAAGAAAGAACAGAGAGAGAAAGAAAGAACAGAGAGAGAAAGAAAGAACAGAGAGAGAAAAAGAAAGAACAGAGAGAAAGAAAGAACAGAGAGAGAAAGAACAGAGACAGAAAAAAAGAACAGAGAGAAAGAAAAAGCATAGAGAAAAAGAAAGATTAGAGAAAGAAAGAAAGAAAGAAAGAGGGGAAAGAAAGAACAGAGAGAGATAAAGGAAGAGGGGAAAGAAAGAAACAACAGAGAGAAAGGGGAAAGAAAGAAAGAACAGAGAAAGAAAGAACAGAGAAAGAAAGAACAGAGAAAGAAAGAACAGAGAAAGAAAGAACAGAGAAAGAAAGAACAGAGAAAGAAAGAGGGGATAGAAAAAAAGAACAGTGAGAGAGAAAAAAGAAAGAGGGGAAAGAAAGAACAGAGAGGGAGCCAGAAAGAAAGAGGGGAAATAAAGAACAGAGGGAGAAAGAAAGAGGGGAAAGAAAGAGAAATAAAGAACACAGAAAGAGAGAGAGAGAGAAAGAATATAAAGAAAGAGGGGAAAGAAAGAGAACAGAGAAAGAAAGAACATAAAGAAAGGAAGAACAGAGAGAGAGAAAGAACAGAGAGAGAAAGAAAGATTAGAGAAAGAAAGATTACAGAGAGAAAGAAAGAGGGGAAAGAAAGAACAGAGCGAAAGAAAGAACAGAGAAAGAGAGGAAAGAACAGAGAGAGAAAGAAAGAGGGGAAAGAAAGAAAGAACAGAGCGAAAGAAAGAACAGAGAAAGAGAGGAAAGAAAGAACAGAGAGAGAGAAAGAAAGAGGGGAAAGAAAGAAGAAAGAAAAAGAACAGAGAGAGAAAGAAAGAGTGGACAGAAAAAAAATAGAGAAAAAAGTAAGAGGAGAAAGAAAGAACAGAAAGGGAGAGAGAAAGAGAGGGGAAATAAATAAAAAAAAAACAGAAAGAAAGAGGGGAAAGAAAGAACAGAGAGAGAGAAATAGGGGAAAGAAAGAACAGAGAAAGAGAAAGAAAGATGGGAAAGAAAGAGAACAGAGAGAGAAAGAAAGAACAGAGAGAGAAAGAACAGAGAAAGAAAGAACAGAGAGAGAAAGAACAAAGAGAGAGAAAGAAAGAACAGAGAGAGAAAGAAAGAACAGAGAGAGAGAAAGAAAGAACAGAGAGAGAAAGAACAGAGAGAGAGAAAGAAAGAAAGAACAGAGAGAGAAAGAAAGAACAGAGAGAGAAAAAGAAAGAACAGAGAGAGAAAGAACAGAGAGAGAAAGAACACAGAGAAAGAAAAAGCATAGAGAAAAAGAAAGAAAGATTAGAGAAAGAAAGAAAGAAAGAAAGAGGGGAAAGAAAGAAAGAACAGAGAGAGATAAAGGAAGAGGGGAAAGAAACAACAGAGAGAAAGGGGAAAGAAAGAAAGAACAGAGAAAGAAAGAACAGAGAAAGAAAGAGGGGATAGAAAAAAAGAACAGTGAGAGAGAAAAAAGAAAGAGGGGAAAGAAAGAACAGAGAGGGAGACAGAAAGAAAGAGGGGAAATAAAGAACAGAGGGAGAAAGAAAGAAAGAGGGGAAAGAAAGAGAAATAAAGAACACAGAAAGAGAGAGAGAGAAAGAATATAAAGAAAGAGGGGAAAGAAAGAGAACAGAGAAAGAAAGAACAGAAAGAAAGGAAGAACAGAGAGAGAGAAAGAACAGAGAGAGAAAGAAAGATTATAGAGAGAAAGAAAGATTATAGAGAGAAAGAAAGATTATAGAGAGAAAGAAAGAGGGGAAAGAAAGAACAGAGCGAAAGAAAGAACAGAGAAAGAGAGGAAAGAACAGAGAGAGAAAGAAAGAGGGGAAAGAAAGAAAGAACAGAGCGAAAGAAAGAACAGAGAAAGAGAGGAAAGAAAGAACAGAGAAAGAAAGAGGGGAAAGAAAGAAGAAAGAAAAAGAACAGAGAGAGAAAGAAAAAGAGTGGACAGTAAAAAAACAGAGAAAAAAGTAAGAGGAGAAAGAAAGAACAGAAAGGGAGAGAGAAAGAGAGGGGAAATAAATAAAAAAACAGAAAGAAAGAGGGGAAAGAAAGAACAGAGAGAGAAATAGGGGAAAGAAAGAACAGAGAAAGAGAAAGAAAGATGGGAAAGAAAGAGAACAGAGAGAAAAAGAACAGAGTGCCAGAAAGAATGAGGGGAAAGAAAGAGAACACAGAGAGAAAGAAAGAATAGAGAGAAAGAAAGAACAGAGAGAAAGAAAGAACAGAGAGAAAGAAAGAACAGAGAGAGAAAGAAAGAACAGAGAGAGAGAAAGAAAGAACAGAGAGAGAGAAAGAAAGAACAGAGAGAAAGAAAGAATGAAAGAAAGAGAAAGAAAGAACAGAGAAAGAAAAAGCATAGAGAAAAAGAAAAAAAGAAAGATTAGAGAAAGAAAGAAAGAAAGAAAGAGGGGAAAGAAAGAAAGAACAGTGAGAGAGCTAAAGGAAGAGGGGAAAGAAAGAAAGAAAGAAGAGAGAGAAAGAGAGGAAAGAAAGAACAGAGAGAGAGAGAAAGAAAAAAAGAAAGATTAGAGAGAAAAAGAACAGAGAGAGAAAGAAAGATTCTATAAAGATACTATAGCAGCCCGGCTCCCATTGTAGTGCCCACCTGAGCCTCCCGATGCAGGACATATCATGATCCGCTCACATGGCCAGCATCCCCGAGTCCAAGGCGATCCCACTATCCACGCTGTTGGAAGACACGGTGATGGATCTGAAGCATTCCCTGAAGAGCCTCCATGGTTCCGTCACAATCTCCTCCCGAAATTACCTCATTTCCGGTCAGCTTCTAGGACGTCACTTCCGGTGGAACGTCATGTGCGAATTTTAAAGTGCTCCTCGGGGCTCCGCCGTGTACTCCTGTGTCCGCGGGAAAAGTAAGCTCCCGGCCGGGGCAGACTCTCTCTCAAAATCGGGACTGTCCCGCTGGAGGTATGGATGCTCCCCACCATACACCTTGTACACATATGGCTCCGCACACCTCATACACACACGGTTCCGCTTTTTATGCCTTGCACACACACAGCTCCACTCAGTACACACATGGTTCCACTCCGTAAACCTCATACACATGCGGCTCTGCTCCATACACCTTTTACACACATGGCTCCACTCTGTAAACCTTGTACACATGCGGCTTTGCTCCATACACCTCGTACACACGCGGTTCCACTCCATACACACAGTGCTCCGTTTTGTATGCCCCATACACGCGCGGCTCCGCACACCTCGCACATGCGCGGCTCCACTCCCTACACCTCGCACACGCGCGGCTCTGCTACATCTACCCTGTAAACCCCTCCTGATCCCACACAGAAACTGTTCCCTCATTCAGCACGATGACAACCAGCACAGCGTCTTGCATACACTGAGGCCCCTGATCATGTGACCTCGACTCCTCCCCTACTGTGACCTCACCACAGGTCCTGTGGCAGAGAATAGAACATAGAGGCAGAGCAGGGACGGAGATGATCGATAGACCGAGGGCTGATGCGCACAGCACAGGACCTGTGATGAGGTCACCGTAGGGGAGGAGTCAGGCGTCACATGATCGGGGGCCCTGACTCCTTCCCTGCTGTGATCTTATCAATTACAAGCCTTTGAACGCTAACAGCAGCACCAGCGTGCAGGCTAAATTGTAGGTGCAGCTGGAAGCAGAGCACATAATACTGCCCCTGTGCACAGCAGCTGTCTGCCGCCTGAGCCACAGGCTCAAATGGCCTCATTATAGGTGCGGCCCTGAGTACACATAAAAATAAACAACAACTTGTATGTAATATATCTTTATCAGAGAATTCTGCTTCTTTGACCTCCTGGACAGATCATTTATTCTATAAATTCTCAATGCACAGGTAAAATCTGTATTACGGAAGCAGTGCGCAAAAAAAAAAAAAAAAAGTACCCATATTTGGTATTGCGTAAACACACAACCTGATCTATAAAACTGTCACTAGTTAGTCCCCTCTGTGAACACCATACAAAAACATACATAAAAACCGTTGCAAAAAAAAATGTTTTTCATTATACCGCAAAAAAAGTGGAATAAAACGTGATCAAAAAGCCAAATGCAAATAAAAATGATACAGAAAACGTCATCTTCTCCCACAAAAAACAAGCCACCATACAGCTCCATCAGCAGAGAAATAAAAAAATGTATACCTCTCAGCATATATTGATGCAAAAACAATTATTTTTCTATAAAATAGTTTTGTCATGTGCATGAAAATGGTACCAATAAAAACATCAACTTGTCCTGCAAAAAAAAAAAACCCTCACATGACTCTTTTGGCAGAAATACAGAAAAATTATAGCTCTCAAAATATGACGATGCAAAACAAGCATTTCATTAAAGGGTTGTAGTTTCCAAAATGGGGTCACTTATGGGGGGTTTCTGCTGTTCTGGCACCGCAGAGGTTTTGCCAGTGTGACAAATGGCACCCTCCAACAGCTCCAGCAAAATCTGAGCTCCAATATGGTGCTTCTCTTCTGAGCTTTGCATTGTGCCTCAA
Source organism: Dendrobates tinctorius (assembly GCF_039654945.1). NCBI lineage: Eukaryota > Metazoa > Chordata > Amphibia > Anura > Dendrobatidae > Dendrobates > Dendrobates tinctorius. The sequence goes on from NW_027361796.1 coordinate 17,005,173, forward strand.
AAGTAGTGTTTCAAACACTGGTGTACTCAAGAGAAATTATGTAATAAAATGTACTGTTTATTTTCTCCTATTATCCTTTTTGAAAATAAAAAAAACTTGGGTCCAAAGCAACATTTAGGTGGAAAAAAATGGTAATTTTTCATTAACTTAGCTCAATTTTATACAATTCTGTAAATCACCTGAGGGTTAAAAATGCTCACTATTCTGCCCCAGATGAATTCCTCAAGAATTGTCATTTTCAAAACCAGGTCACTTGTGAGGCTTTCTGCTGTTGGGGCACGTCAGGGGCTTTTCAAATGTGACATAGCATCCGCAATCTATTCCAGTCAAAATTGGGCTTCAGAATTCAATTGGTGCTCCTTTCCTTCCGACCCCTGCCGTGCGCTCAAACAGTAGTTTCCAACACACATGCACTCTGTGTACGCAGGAGAAATTGCACAACAAACTGAACCATCCATTTTCTTCTGTTAATCTTGTGAAAATGAAAAATTTGGGGGTAAAGCAACATTTGTACTGGAAAATCGTATTTTTTAATTTCACGGCTCAGTGGTATAAAAGTCTGTGAAGCACCTGTGAGTTGAAGGTGCTTGCCACACATATAGATAAATTCCTTGAGGGGTGTAGTTTCCAAAATGGGGACACTTTTGGGGGGTTTCCACTGTTTAGGCACGTCAGTGACTCAGCAAACGTTACATGTGATCAACTATCTATTCCAGTCAATTTTGCGCTCTAAAATTCAAATGGTGCTGCTTCACTTCCGAGCTCTGCCGTGTGCCCAAACAGTAGTTTTCCACTACATTTGGGGTAATGGTGTACTAAGAAGAAACTGCACAACAAATTGTACAGACCATTTTATCCTGTTACCCTTGTGAAAATTTGTGTGGGAAAAAATAAAAATGTTTTCCTTCTATACTGCTTTAATTCCTGTGAAGCACCTAAGGGGTTAAGAAACTTCTCGATTGTGGTTTTGAGTACTTTGAGGGATAACATTTTTTAAAATAATGTAATTAAAATATGATGTAGTCTCAAAAAACATTGGTTTGAAAATTTTTTTGGGAAAAACGAAATATTGCTTATAAAACTTTTAACCCTTATTACTTCCTAAGGAAAAAAAATGTGTTTAAAAAAGATGCTGATGTGAAGTAGACATGTGGTAAATTTTATTTGCTATCTATTTTGTGTGGTATAACTATTCTGGTCTAAGGGCTGTAAGGTAGCGCTTGTCATTAAGGTAGGGGATACTCGTTAGGCAGCTGATAAATCACGTCCGGCACAGGTCTCTCAACATAACTCAGTTCATTCGGTTTATTATGCAGCATAAACCAAAGCAACAGCAACAGAAAGTTCATATCAGATCAGCATAGCGTCCAGGACAGAGCTTCACTCTGTAAATCCTGTGGTCACACAGGTTATGCAAAGTCCAGCAATCAGGCTCTCTAGCCTCACAGTTATATCCCCCTGTTCGGGTTACCTCATGGCTGCTTCTCCATGCAGACGTTCAATCCCTCTCCCTGGGAACACTCAGACATATGCAGCCATTATACACAGCCTCTCCACGTGCTGTCAGGAAAGCAGCCATGTCAGCCAGATGAGACCTTCCATACGGACCAACCGGTTCCAAGCATTCACTCATGTGGCCTACCCTGGCCACCTTATATGGTCGGTAGCCATGCCCACCGGATCAGATGGCTATGACCTCATCACAGGTCCTTTAAGCATTCATACACATATACTTTACTATGGCGTTCTAGACACCCGCCCCTAGGTGGGTTTGTAGGTGATTGATCCCACCCATCTCACCAATCACCTGAAGGCTTCTCCCTAACACATTGGAACAAAGGATCAGCTCTGCTGATCAGCACATAATCAAGCCTTCATCCCAAGGCCACCCACCTTGGGATACATAACAGTCCTTTAGGACCCAGCTCCTATTCCCACTCTGGATCTGGCTATACGCCCGTCCTAGGACACCCACACAGCGCCCCCTAGCGGACACAGTGGTCACTACACCACAGGGCACATAAGTTGAAATTTTAAAAATCGCTAAGTTTTCACATTTTTTTGACAAATTTTCGATATTTTCATAAACAAATGTAAATCATATCGTTCAAAATTTACCACTAACATGAATGTGTCATAAAAAAAACTCAGAAGTGATTCAATAAATAAACATTAAAATGACAGTTACTCTGTAAGAGGTGCATTTAATGAATTTGGCGCATCTCCTCTGTGGTGTGCAAATGGAGTGGCATTCTTGGCATACAAAATGTCAGCATTTTTTTTTACGTCTTTTCTTACCCCTTAGACCTCAGTCCAGAGCCTCTCACCTAGCCAAATCAGTTCTCATACTTTGCACTGACGAGGGCCAATAGCCCAAAACACCGTGTCTGAAAACTGAGATTCTGATTTGGCTTTAATCCTTAGTCATATTACAAGACTCGTTAAAAGGTCGATTGTGAGTTGTAGGATCGCTACTACCAACAGGTGGCGCTCTAGAGTTCAAGTCATCTTTCTCTCTGAAGAGGCAATTTGCATATACCATTTTTTTTATTAATTTGACAAAGGTGACAAATGGCATACTCACACCACAACTACGCTCATTTTGCTGGAGCAGATTCAAACTAGCGTGAAAATGCCAAAAGTTGCAAAATTTTTGCACAACAGGTAAGTTTGTCACTTTGACACTTTTACGCTAGCTTTCTTTGGGGCTTTGATTAATCTGTGTCCCTTTTAAAACAATGTCATTACTAGAGGTCCCAGTACTCATTAGATAGAAGTTGACCACACCCACAGATTTCAGCAGGATCGGCCTTCTATCTCATGCTTTTCTGCGGACACCCAAAGAGATGATGTTGCGGATTGAAGAATTGGGCAGTTGGAAATTCCACAGACGATCTTTTATTTTCAGGTGTGCCAAGATACTGCATGAGGTGCTTGACTAGAGCCTTCTTTTCTTTTTCTTGTCAAATTAAATGAAATCTGGGCCAAACTGAGCATTCCTCTGTAAGGAATAGGGAGAGATAGTCTGCCAAACCAATGGATACTCAACAGCTATTTCATGTGAATTGCCAGCTTTACACTTATTAAAATTATGTAATGACATACTGTGGTTTGATGGGAAAAAGAGTCTATCACCCCCAAAATCAATAATAAACTATCTATACTATGATATAGGGGACATGGTCCCTATAAAAATCATACTAGCACTGTGCCTGCTACCGTTACAGTGACGGGAAAAATACTTTTAAATTGCCTGCAAATGAGGATTCAGCGCACCCTTGGTGTAGGAAGGCACATTCATGCCCCCTCATGCTCTGATTGAAAGTGCTCGCTTTTTAGGGTCTGAACTTAACCTGCATAAGTGCACGCTCAATGACGCTGCCTGAGCCCTGCTGCACACAGTGGTGATCTTCCATCGGCACAGACAGGCTTTTAAAAACTTAAAATCACTGCAAGCTCAATAGGTAGTATGAGGGCGACTTGCATACCTCATAGTCTTCGGTCTTGACAACCAAAGAAGGAACCAAGGAAAAAAATTCATGCAACACCTTCAGCACGAGGGGACGCTTGTCAGACTCCAGTTTAGGAGACAGAGCCTTCCAGGTAGACTGAATATCCACCACCTAAAAATAATAATATAAATAAGTAAATACTTTTTGAGATTAAAGACGTATGATCACTGTCAGAGCTTCTTTGCAACTACTGTATACACAGTGGCATGCAAAAGTGTGGGCACCCCTGTTCAAATTTACTGTTCTTGTGAACAGTTGAGCAAGTTGAAGATGAAATGATCTCTAAAAGGGCTAAAGTTAAAGATCACACATTTCCTTTGTGTTTTATGCAAATATATATAGATATATTTTCATCTTTTACGTTTTAAAAATTACAAAATGGAAAATTGGCCAATGAAAAGTTTGAGCGCCTTGCAGGGATAGTTCCTAGTAACACCCCTTTTTGAAAGTATCACAACCTGAAAACGCTTTTTGTAGCCAGACAGGAGTCTTCCAATTATTTTTTGAGGGATTTTCATCAATTATTCCTTGGAAAATTCTTCCAGTTCTGTGAGATTCCTGGGTCGTCTTGCACGCACTGCTCTTTTGAGGTCTAACCACCGATTTTCAATGATGTTCAGATCAGGGGACTAATTGTAAAATCTACAGATTATTTTTATGTAATCTATTGTGGATTTTGATGTGCGTTTAGGATTATTATCCATTTGTAGAAGCCATTTGCTTTTCAAATTCAGCTTTTTTACAAATTGTGTTATGTCTGCATCAAAAATTTGTTGAAATTTAATTTCCCTCTACCCCTGAAATGTTCTCGGTGGAACTGGCTGCAACACAACCACAAAGCATGATTAATCCACCCCCATGCTTAATGGTTGGCGAGATGTTCTTTTCCTGATATTCTGTGCCCTTTTTTCTCCACACATACCTATGATAATTGTGGCCAAAGAGTTCTATTTCAAATTCATCGGTCCACAGGATTTGTTTCACACATCTGGCTTGTTTAGATGTTATTTTCCATACTTCTGATGCTGAATTTTATAATGAGGACACAGGAGAGGTTTTCTTCTGATGACTCTTCCATGAAGGCCATATTTGTGCAGGTGTCTCTGAACAGTAGAACAATGTACCACAACTGCAGAGTCTGCTAAATCTTTATGAAGGTTTTTTGCAGTCGAGCGGGGGTTCCGATTTGCCCCTTTAGCAATCCTAAAAGCAGCTCTCAGAAATTTTCCTTGGTCTTCCAGACCTTATCTTGACTTCCACTGTTCATGTTTACTCCTCAGTTCCAAATATAATTAAGAAACAAAAGGCAACTTGAAAACTCTTTGCTATCATTTCATAGCCTTCTCCTTCTTTGTGGGCCTCCACCATTTTCAGAGTACTGAGCAGCTGCTTAGAAGAACCCATGGCTGCTGTTTTCTGGCACAAAGTTAGAGTAACCTGGGGTTTTTATAAACCTGGGAAATTTGCATCACCTGGCCTTTCCTAACGATTACAGTGAAGAAGCCATAACCCTAAAAGGCTAACAAAGATCTGAAACCATGGTCAAAGTTATATGAGCACATGAATCTCCAAATGAATGCTCTTTTTCTTTTTGTAATTTTTAAAATGTAAAAAATATTTTCTTTCTGCCTAAAATACAAAGGAAATGAGTCATCTTTAACTTTAGGCCTTTTAGAGATCATTTCATCTTCAAGTTGCTTAACTGGTCACACTAACAGTAATTTTGACCAGGGGTGCCAAAAATTTAACAATGTGTAGCTAGACATTGTAACCCCCAACTAAATCCCTAATATAGAGTATTTTAAAGCTGCGGAAAATTTTGTGACTTTTGGCATTTTCATACCATTTCGAAGCAGCTCCACCAAAATGGGCAGAGATGGGGAAAAGCCGTGGTGGGAAGGGACGTAGCTAGTAGCGCATTGCTAATAACAGCAGAACACGCAGCTGCTTTAGGGCTTGTGAGTCAGGGGTATCAGATCAATCGCCTGCTCTGGACCACCCTCCTCTGGCATCGCACTTTCACATGTGTTGGCATCCTAGATACCAATGTAGTTGAAAGCAATTATGGAAAAGGGAGCCGTCCGTTCCCTGCTCCGTCATTCTCCCTCTGCGTCTGATCTCTGATGTCTCAGGGCAGCGGGCGCAATAATGTTACTACATCACTGAGGAGACCACACGCTGAGGAGACCAGAGCAGTAAGGGAACAAGAAGAGGTGAGTATTCTTTTTTTATTTTTTTTTGCAAATAAATGGTTGCCACTATTCTGTTTGGGGTACTATGTGTGGGTCATTATACTGTTCGGGGGGCTATGAGTGGGCCATTATACTGTTTGGAAGGCTGGTGGGATGCAATATAATGTGCGTGGGCGATTATGCAATGTGGTGGGGCGTGTTGGGGCAATCATACTGTGTGGAGGGATGTAAGGGCCATTATACTGTATAGAGGGCTGTGTCAGGGACATCATACTGTTTAGGGGTCACTGTGGGGGTATCATACTTTTTGGGGTGGGGGTAATGTAGAGTCATCAAACTATACATTTGGAGAGTGCTGTGTAGGAATTCAGTGTGGGAGTATCATACTGTGTTTAAGGAGCACTTTTGTTGGCATCATGCTTTATGAGGGCCATGAAAGGGGTATCTAATGAGTGGGAAAGCTAAGGGGCTTCAATAAGAGGAAAATTACTTTGTAAGGTCTGCAAAGTTATGAGCTATAGGACGATAGAAAAATAGTATGCAACAGGGAAGGAAAACTATCCGCTTAAGGCCGGTTTCACATTCGCACTTTTTGAGCGCAGCGACGGCCTGCGCACGGCCGCAGCTAAGCCCCGCCCCCTGCCCCGCCTCCACCGGTATCTCCGCCTCCGGGCGCATGACGTTGCATGCGTCGTGCGTCCCCTATCCTCATCACAGAGGGCGCAGGCCGTGCGCAGTCTGCGCACAGTCTGCGTTTGGCGGCGCATGCGTCCTTTTGACGGTGCGCCGAGCAGCGCCAAACGCAACCTGTTGCATTTTGGTTATGCTCGGCGCACCGTCAAAAGGACGCATGCGCCGCCAAACGCAGACTGTGCGCAGACTGCGCACGGCCTGCGCCCTCTGTGATGAAGATAGGGGACGCACGACGCATGCAACGTCATGCACCCGGAGGCGGAGATACCGGTGGAGGCGGGGCAGGGGGCGGGGCTTAGCGGCGGCCGTGCACAGGCCGTCGCTGCGCTCAAAAGCGCGAATGTGAAACCGGCCTTACATGGATATAACAATGTAGCCATATTGTTCAATAACGCCTCTTCACCAATAAAATAATGTTAAAGGCTGAAAAAAAAAAAACATTAAAAAATAAACAAATAAAAACACAAAAGTAGATTGCATAAAGCACACCCATAATTCATACTTTTTGTTCCTTCCATACAGAAATTATATTTTAGAAGATGAATGAAAAGTTAAAATTTAAAGTTTGCAGTCAGTACTTCACGTGTAATCATCTCACCTCTGCCTGACATAAAGCATGAAGACCCTGTAATACCAAGGCTGCGGGAGTAGCCTGGTCCGGTTTGGTATATTCATCCAACACTTGTGTAATAGCAGCCAGCATGTCTGCCCCATGCTGATATGGTCTAAGATAAAAGCGTAAAAACACAAAAAGGTTTAGAAGAAAGGATGCATATGTACATCATAGTATAGGTTCAGCTTAGATCGATCTACAGAAATATGGGGAACTGCAAACAGGCTTAAACCGGTCATAAAGCAACCTGAATGTGCTGATAAACTGCAGGGAACTTGTGGGTGCTCGGTTTACCTATACCATTATCTGACTACTCCCACTCATAAAGAAGTAAGTCTGATAACAGCCATATATTAGAGAATTAGGAGCAAATTCAAGCCATCTGTTGCTGTCCGAACAGAGGCAGCTTGCTTCTCTATAAGGCCTACAAAGGCTTCACAGTCTAGGCAAAGGCAAACTTAATCGAATATTCATAGGATAATTAATATTTGTATTAATAATAAAAGGAAGAATGAATAGCTCAGCCCAAACAGTAAAAGTTACCTTTGCTTGCAGATGTCTCTGATAGTTGCTGCTTTAGCGATACTTTTTTCCCACCGGGTCTCCTTCCCTATAGATAGACTTTGGGAATCCGCCTTGGCAATCAGCTTCTGGAGTTCTGGATAAACTCTATCCTGCAACACAGAACAGTAACAAGTAAGGTTCCTGAAGAGAAGGTTGAAAAGTAGCATGAAAAAGACTGAGCTAGTTAGTTAATGACCTTTTCTAATTGGCATGTCATGAATTATCAAGAGTAAGTTCTTTTAGTACTAGGAACTCTATGTATCTGGTAAAAAGTAATAAATCCCATGAAAGGCGATTTCCAGGAATTCAACATTCATAGCCCATCATAAGAATAAGCCAAGAATATTTCACTGATGGGGTCTGGAATCCTAAAAAATGATAACATTCTGGATGTCAGCAATCACCACTAGGGTGTGCCCAAAAATAATTTGTAAATGTGTTAAAAACAACTTATTATCCCCTTCCCAACATAAGTTGTGTACATCCTGTATCTGGTGTGGGTGCATTGAGAAAACTGGATTATACAACCTCCTGTGACAGCAGCAACTGGAGCTAGATTGGATCGCTGCTGTTCAACCATTTAAATGCCCCTGTCAATTTCCAACAATGACATTTACATGGACTAGTTACTGAGCCTTCCCATGGCATCAGCACAAGGTCCTATGGGGTTGTTATGGCATCCTGAAGGCCCAGATTGTTGCCATCTTTTGACCCATGGGAAACCCAGCCGATGGTTGGACTGCAAAGAAGAATGTAATTTTCACTCTATTCCGTGCAAACAATTGCAGATTCAAGTCCCCTGTGGGGACTAAACAAATAGAGTACAACAAGTAATATCTATCAAAGTCTAAAAATCATTAACTTACATAGCAAACACTGTAGTGAAAAACATGTGAAACCCCTGAATTGCAGTTATTCGATAGCTGGACCTCTTTAAAAAAAATTCAATAAAATGACTTCAACCTTATATCTATAACAAAATGGTATCATTAAAATCGATAGTGAACCAGGCAAAAAAAAAAACCCTCACACAACTCCATCAATGGAAAATCAACAAAAGATTACGGGTCTCAGAAACTATGACACAAACCAAACTTTTTCGGCTTTTATGAATTTCTAATTTTATTTTTTTAACCACTTACATGAAGGGAAAAAATATACAAAATATATGGCATCTCCATAAACATCCTGACCTGGAATATCATGCTGGCAGCTCACTTTGTCACTGTATAAATAAATACAGAAAAAAACAAAACCCCAAAACAATGTATTTTTTTACCATTTTGCCTCACTTTGATATTTTTTTCTAGTAAATTGTATGGTAAAAAAATGGTGTCATTCAGAACTACAACTTGGCCAGTTAAAAAAAAGACAAGCCCCATATGGCTATGCTGTCAGAAAAAAAAATTATGACTCTTGGAGGTGGGGAAGATATAAAAAAAAAGTAGGAGAAAAAGAAATTTAGCAGCAAGTCGGGGTTGATATACTCAAATTATACCTTCTCCTCAATTCTGAGATTTAAACAAATTGCAATTGAATTCATAGTATAAAGAACATCTCTCTCTGCTTTGTTGGTAAATTTCAGAATACATCTCTACCTGTTTTTCCCATAAGGATGTCATCAAACGCAGAGTGATGGGCTGAAGTTGTGATGTACTTCCAATCATCTGCAATGCGCGCAAGATCTGTGGCACACACACCTTTGATTTTAGAAAAGGGGAGGATTATCAACAACAGTCACAGCTTAACTATTACTTACAATTATGCCTCCTTCAAAAGTGAAGCAAAGAGGGAGGAAAGAGTCACCTTATGTGTACCCATCGCAGGCAGTGTATACAGAATTTCCAGGGACAATGCAGGATCCTGGGTACGGCCAAGCCTGAACATCACAACTGGGACCAAGTAAGGGACCTAAAATACAAAATTTGGTTGCTAGCGTATAGATGTTTAAGTTATTTTACATGGAAGTATTCTTAGGTCAATTGATCTACAAATACATACATATATATTATTTATATATATATATATATATAGAGAGAGAGATAGAGATAGAGATATATATATATATATATATAGAGATAGAGATATATAAATATATATATATATATATATATATATATATATATATATATATATGTATATACATATATATACATACATACACATACAGTTGTGCTCAAACGTTTACAGTACCCAGCAGAATTTTTGCTCTCTTGGCCTTTTTACAGAGAGTATGAATGATGACATCAAAACTTTTTCTCCACTCATGGATAGTGGTTGGGCAGCCATTTATTGTCAAACTACTGTGTTTTCTCTTTTCAAGTCATAATGACAACCCAAAACATCCAAATGACTGTGATCACAGGTTTATACACCCTGGTGATTATGGCCTGATAACAGAAGTTGACACAAATGGGTTTCAATGACTACTAAGGGTAACATCCTCACCTTTGACCGGTGACAAATGCCAGGATTATTGTTTGGGATGCAAAGAAAAACCCACAAATAACATCAGCTGAAATACTGGACTCTCTGAAAACTAGCAGTGTGGCTGTTTCAAGATGAACAATAAAGAGGCACTTGAAGAAAAATGGGCTGCATGGTTGAGTCACCAGAAGAAATCCATTACACAAAGTATCTCACCTACAGTACACAAAACAGCACAGAGACAAGCCTCAAAACTTCTGGCATTTTGGAGTGACAAGACCAAAATTGATCTTTTTAGCCACAACCATAAACATTTGGAGAGAGGTCAACAAGGCCTATAATGAAAGGAACACCATTCCTACTGTAAAACATGAAGGTGGATCACTGATGTTTTGGGGATTTGTGAGCTACAAAGGCACAGGAAACTTGGTCAAAGCTGAAGGAAAGATGAATGCAGCACATTATCAGCAAATTCTGGAGGCAAATTTGCTATTATCAGCCTGGAAGCTGCGAATGGGACATTTCAACATGACAATGATCCAAAACTTGAGGAAAGGTGGACCTGTCATTGGCTATAGCAGAACAAAGTGAAGGTTCTGGAGTGGCCATCTCAGTCTTCTGACCTCAATATCATTGAGCCACTCTGGGGAGATCTAAAGTGTGCAGTTCATGCTAGACAGCCCAGGAATTTACAGTAACTGGAGGCTTTTTGCCAAGAAGAGTGGGCAGCTTTGCCATCTGAGAAAATAAAGACCCTCATCCACAACTACTACAAAAGAATTCAAGCTGTCATAGATGTTAGAGCGGGAAATACAAGATATTAAGAAATGGGGTATTTGAACTTTTGATCAGGGACATTTAAATGTTTTGGGTTGTCATTATGATTTAAAAACAGAAAACACAGTAGTTTTACAATAAATAGCTTCACCCAAACACTAACCATGAGTGGAGAAAAAGTTTTGCTGTTATCAGAATATGAAAAAAGGCCAAGAAAGCAAAAAAATCGGCCAGGGTATGTAAACTTTTGAGCGCAACTGTATGTATATATATATATAATTTTTTTTTTTAACAGTTTATAATATTATACAAATTATCCAACAGCATTTAACATACATGCTCCAATAAAAGCCCTAACAAAAACTTAAGTTCTTGGTTGATCAAAGTGGAAAATTACTTTTTTGCATCCTGCGCCATAAAACCCTTGGACTATTTCCCTTAATCGATGACATCTTAATAATATGGACCAAGTCTGAACAAGGACTTCTAAAATTCCATGACAAATTCAAAACATTTCATCCCACCATTATCTTGACATTGTACCTCTTGAAAACAGAAATCAACTTCCTGGATACCACCATAAAAATTCAAAATGGTTCAAGCCAGACATCGTTGTATCGGGAGCCAATTGACTGTCCCACATACTTCAGATGAGACAGCTTGCACCCGAAACACATTAAAAAGTACATTGTCTACAGCCAGGCTCTTAGATATAATCGTATCTGTTCCAGCGCAAAGGATAGGGATGAACACAACACATCATAAAAATACATTTTTAAATCAAGGCTACCACCCCACCTCCATTGATGATCATATCAATAGAGCCACAAGGATCCCTGGAAGTCACTTACTTTAATAAGGAGAAAAAGTTGGAAATTAATAGTGTGCCTCTGTCATGGCTCTGGACGGGAATTCCTTTCCCCGTCCTGGGCTCTATGGAGTTAACTTTGCTGGCCACCCTTTGGTCTGGGGAGGGCTATAATAACCCGCCCTTCTGTTGGGTTTTTGTGATAGTTCTGTCCTCGGTTGAGTAGCTGACCTTGCTATACTTGTGTGTACCGTTTGTTCCCGTGTGCTTGTCCTGTGTATGATACAGTGTGTCCCTTATTTTGTGTCTGCGCTCTGATTCTGTACCTATGCTATTCTCTGGCTTGCCCTCTGACTACCCTCCTTGTTTATGCCCTTGGTTACTGCATTCCTGTCCAGTTTCTGACTTTGGCTTCTGTTTGACCATTCTTCAGTCTGTGCCCCTGGATACTGCGTTACACTCTGGCTTTTGAACTCAGCTTGTCTGACCTTTCTCTCTCTCCCGGCTCCCTCTCTCTGTCTATCTCCCTTGCACGGACCTTAGCTCCTCCTCCAGCCACTCCCCCGGTGGTCGCGGGTCTCAGGTCTTGTTTAGTGCAGCGTGCTCTCAGCAGCAGCCACACGCTTCTATTTGTTACTGCTGTCTCCCCACTCACTTCCCCTTGTGTGCATTCCCTGGACACAAGCAATGTGTCGGTCACACGTGTACCTCTGGTGGTGACATACAACAGCTTGAGGGACGGAGAAAAACTGGTAAAAAAACTTCAACATATCCTACACAAGGATGACCAGATAAAACAATACTCAAAAGACCTTCCCTTTTGGTGGTAGAGGCAACCTGATAATTTAAGAAACATCATGATCCGAAGTTCAATGCCCTCGGATACATCAAGAGGATCCTATCCTTGCAATGGGAAGAGCAGCAAAACCTGCACTTTTGTACAGACGAAAGACAGGATACAGATCCCCAACACACAGCAGGACTATAAGATTCCCGTAACAGTCACATGTTCCTCTTCCAATGCAGTCTACTTAATTCTGTGCAATATATGTCCTATTGGGGAGTCTCTATGTTGGAGAAACAGGACAGAAACTGAGAGCAAGGATGAGGACTTATTGCCACAAGATTACAGATAAAAAAAAAAAAACATTTACATGTGGCCAAACATTTCTGTGGTCCAGGAAACAACAAACATTATGAAAGTTGTCTTATTAAACCCTTAATGACCGAGCCAATTTTGACCTTAATGACCAAGCCAATTTTAAAATTCTGACCACTGTCACTTTGTGAAGTCATAACTCGAACGCTTCAATGAATTCCACTGATTCTGAGACTGTTTTTTTCGTGAGATATTGAACTTCACGTTAGTGATACATTTTCTTCATTATGACTTGTGTGTATTTATGATAAAAAGGGAAATTTGGCAAAAATTGACACACCTGCAATTTTCAAACTTTTAATTTTTGTGCCCTTAAATCAGAGTGTAATGTCACAAAAAATAGTTAATAAATAACATTTCCCACATGTCTACTTTACATCAGCACAATTTTGGAAGCATAATTTTTTTGTCAAGACGTTATAAGGGTTAAAAGTTGACCAGTGATTTCTCATTTTTCCAACAAAATTTACTAAACCATTATTTTTTAGTGACTACCTCACATTTTAAGTGACTTTGGGGGTCTATATGACAGAAAATATACAAAAGTGACACCATTCTAAAAACTGCACCCCTCAAGGTGTGCAAATTCACATTCAAGAAGTTTATTAACCCTTCAGTTACTTCACGAGAACTAAAGAAATGTGGAAGGAAAAAATTAACATTTAACTTTTTTCACAAAAAAATTTACTTTAGACCCAAACTTTTTTTTATTTTCACAAGGGTAATAGGAGAAAACGGATCCCAAAATGTGTTATGCAATTTCTCCTGAGTACACGGATACCCAATATGTGGGGGAAAGCCATTTTTTGGTAGCATGGCAGGGCTCAGAAGTGAGGAAGCACTGTTCAACTTTTTGAACACAAAATTGGCTGGAATCGATGACTGGCACCATGTCACGTTTGGAGACCCCTGATGTGCCCAAGCAGTGGAAACCCCTCAATTCTAACTTCAACCATAACACAGCCCTAACCCCAACACACACCCCCTTTCCATAATCTCAACCCTAGACACCACAACCGTAACCTCGATACCACAACCGGAACCCCAACAACACAACTTTAACCCTAACACAAACTTTATCTCAAAACAACCATAACCCCAACCCTAACTTTAACCCCAACCCTAACTGCAAAGAATAGGAAAAAAATTCAATTTTTTTATATTATTATTTTTATCTAACTAAGGGGATGACAAAGGGGGGTTTGAGTTACTATTTTTTTTATTTTGATCACTGTGATAGACCCTATCACAGTAATCAAAATGAACCAATAGGAAAAAATAACCTATTGTTGTTGGGTACCGGCTGGCATATCTCGGCGGCGGCACTGCGCATGCACCCGCCATTTTCTTACAGGAAGATGACGCGGAGGGTTGGGGGGATGGAACCGGAGGGTCCGGGGATCGCAGAGATACTGGTGGGGCTTGGGGGACCACATTTCTCTCTCCTCTGGTATGCTAGATCATATCAGAGGAGATACAGTTAGGTCCATATATATTTGGACAGACAAAATTTTTCTAATTTTGGTTCTAGACATTACCACAATGAATTTTAAACAAAACAACTCAGATGCAGTTGAAGTTCAGACTTTCAGCTTTCATTTGAGGGTATCCACATTAAAATTGGATGAAGGGTTTAGGAGTTTCAGCTCCTTAACATGTGCCACTCTGTTTTTAAAGGGACCAAAAGTAATTGGACAATTGACTCCAAGGCTATTTCATGGACAGGTGTGGGCAATCTCTTCGTTATGTCATTCTCAATTAAGCAGATAAAAGGCCTGGAGTTGATTTGAGGTGTGGTGCTTGCATTTGGAAGGTTTTGCTGTGAAGGAAACATGCGGTCAAAGGAGTTCTCCATGCAGGTGAAACAAGCCATCTGTCACATTGCTGTCAGACTCGGAGCCTGCAGTCCCGGCCTCGGCCACTAGGAGGCGCCGGACTGTCACATCGCCGTCAGACTCGGGGCCTGCTGTCCCGGCCTCAGCCACTGGAAGGCGCCATGGTTCGCCCCCGAGTGATGGCGGCGACAGAGAAGGGGCTCCTGCACAGGCATCAGATGGACGCAGGCTCTGCTCCTGTCAATCATGAAGGGGTGGGGTTGGTGCATCACCATCTGGCATGGTCCTGGGGGCGGTCCTGATGACATCATCAGTCCGGGAGCCTGTGAGGGATGACCTGATCCCTCAAATACCTTGGGACTGGTCTTGCAAGCCGCCGGATATATTCTTGGTTCCCCTGTGTGCTACTGTGTGATTTGCTATTGTTTGACTCTGACCTCATCCTGGATTTCTGACCCCTCTACTGCATGACGATTTTGTACCTCTGCCATTCTCCCGGTTTGTGACCTTGGCCTGGATATTCGACTCTGCTACTGCCGGCCGTTTTTGTACCTTGCCGCTCTCCCGTTTTGTGACCTTGGCCTAGACTGTCGACTCTGCCACTGCCTGCCGTTTCTGTACCTCGGCTGCTCTCCCGGTTTCTGACTACGTTTTTGGTTCCCCGCCTTCTTCCCTATTGGCGACCGTCCTGCTCTGGCGCACTGCTCCACCAGACAGCCACCCCCTGGGCCTTGCTACAATTCCAGATCCCTGTATAGGGGTTAAGGGTCTCGGGGTTTCTCGGGGTGCTGTCCCTACTGCAGTCCAGATCCGCGGACGGACATCACATTATATCCGGCGATAAAAAAAAAACAAAACTGCTTCTTGTGTATATATCCAACATATACAAAAGCAGTCTCCCTGAACTTTATTTTTTCTCCTTCTCCTGCCTGAGCTGATTTTTGGCCTGAACACCTGTTACTTGCTTCAGTGCACAGTCTGGAGGATAACTCTCATCTTCCTGCATAAACATGCTGCAGTCTAGAGACTTCAGGGAGAAAGCTGAACGTCAGAGATCCACACTCCTGGGACATCGGCCCCTGGGCAGCTCTGGCCAGGGTTGCCCAGGGGCTCAGGTTCTGCCCGCAGATGCAGCTAAAGTTTTTTTTACCTATCTTTCATTTGGTCAGAAATCTCTGTGTTTAAAAGCTTATGTGGATAGTGGATCTGAAGGAAATTATATGGATTCTTTGGCTGCTAGGAATCTGGGTGTACCGCTGCTAAGGCTTAATGCCCCTATTAAAACCACAGCTATTAATGGCACATCCATTATTCAGGAGGGGGTTAAATTTATTACTGACAAAATTGCTATGTCTGTGGGAGCATTACATACCGAGCTTATGTCATTTTTTGTGATGGATAATTTATCTTCTGCAGTTGTTTTGGGAATGCCGTGGTTACGCCAGCACAATCCTGTAATTGACTGGCACCTGGCTGATGTTGTACGCTGGAGTTCACAGTGTCAGGATAACTGTATATCATTAGCAGTAAACCAAGTTAAGGTTAAAAACCCCCTCATACCGTTTGCTTTCAGAGACTATGAGGATGTTTTTTCTATTGTAGAATCTGAGAAGCTACCCCCTCACAGAGAGTATGATTGTCCTATAGACGTGATTCTGGATGCCAGTCTCCCAAAAGGGAGAATATTTAATCTCTCTGGTCCAGAGCGTCAGGCCATGAATGACTATATAGCAGACAGCTTAAAAAAAGGGTTTATTAGACCATCCATTTCACCAGTTGGGGCCGGATTCTTCTTTGTAGAGAAGAAAGATGGTGGTCTCAGACCCTGCATTGATTACCGGGAATTAAACGCAATCACTATAAAGAACCAGTATCCGCTTCCACTCATCCCTGATCTTTTTAATCAGCTAATGGGAGCCCATTGGTTTACTAAACTTGACCTCCGGGGGGCATATAATCTGGTCCGCATAAGAGACGGCGATGAGTGGAAAACCGTGTTTAATACACCTCTTGGCCACTTTGAGTACCTTGTAATGCCGTTCGGACTCAGTAACGCATCTGCCATATTTCAGAACTTTGTTAATGATATTTTCAGAGACATTTGTGGGGTGTATGTCATCGTGTATTTAGATGACATTTTGATTTACTCTGCTGACCCTGTGACACAAGCTCAACACGTCTGTTCTGTGCTGCAGAGACTGCAAGAACACTCCTTGCTTGCTAAACTGGAGAAATGTGTTTGTTTTTTTGAGGAGGTACAGTTTTTAGGGTACATGGTCTCAGGCAAAGGGTTCCGCATGGATCCTGCCAAGATCCAACCTATTAAAGCTTGGGTACAACCCAAACTGCTAAAAGCGCCGCAGCGATTTTTAGGGTTTGCTAATTACTACCGCAAGTTCATCAGGGGTTTCTCAGAAATTGCCAAACCACTCACGGATTGGACCCGGAAAGGGGCAGACGTGGCCAATTGGAACCCTGAGGCAATTCAGGCATTTTCTACGCTAAAGGAGTGCTTTGTGGCCAACCCGGTTTTGGTTCAGCCTGATCTAGACCGCCCATTTATTGTAGAAGTAGATGCCTCTAAAGTCGGAGTGGGAGCAGTGCTATCGCAAGGCACTGCATCCCTCACTCAGCTTCGCCCATGTGCTTTTTTTTCCCGCAAATTCTCTGCCACTGAGAAAAACTATGATATAGCTAATCGGGAATTATTGGCAATCAAATGAGCCTTCGAGGAATGGCGCCACTTCCTCGAAGGCACCAAAGATGAGATCACTGTAATTACTGATCACAAGAACCTGACCTACCTGGAGTCAGCTAAAAGACTAAATCCTAGACAGGCAAGATGGGCCTTGTTCTTCCCTAGGTTTGATTTTTTAATCACCTTTCGCCCTGGTACTAAAAATGTGAGGGCCGATGCCCTCTCGCAGTTTTTGCCCCTCACAAGCCGAGGACTATGAGCCAGTCCCGATATTGGCCAATGGGATCGTTGTGTCGGCAGTGTCTTTGGACTTTCTGGAGGAGATCCGTAGGTCCCCAGAACAAGCTCCTGACACTACGCCCCCAAAAAAATTGTTCGTCCCAGCTACGTTTCGCCTACAAGTTCTTAAAGAATCGCATGACTCTATTCTGGCAGGCCATCCTGGTCTCAATAATACCACCAGATTGGTAACCAGGAACTTTTGGTGGCCGACGGTGGTTAAGGACTGTAAAGACTATGTTTTAGCGTGTAAAGGCTGTGCCCACGCCAAGTCCCCCCATAATCGCCCTCCCTGCTGGCTCCAGTCCTTGCCCACCCCTGAGAGTCCATGGACCCACATCTCCATGGACTTCATTACGGACCTGTCGCCCTCAGATGGAAAAACGTGTATCTGGGTGGTAGTGGACAGGTTCAGCAAACAATGTCATTTTGTCCCCCTGTCTGGGTTACCTAACTCTGAAACCTTGAGTAAACTGTTCATTGTGCATGTTGCACGTCTTCATGGTGCTCCGGTGAATATTGTGTCCGACAGAGGTACCCAGTTTGTCTCAAAATTCTGGAGGGCGTTCTGCAAACGCATTGGTATTGAGTTGTCCTTCTCCTCTGCCTACCACCCCGAAACCAATGGTCAAACCGAGCGTACCAACCAGGCTCTGGAGCAATACCTCCGCTGTTATGTGTCAGAACATCAGTCCGATTGGGTGGAACATCTGCCATTAGCTGAGTTTGCCCTAAATAATCGATACCAGGACTCCATTAAGACTACCCCTTTTTTCTGCAACCATGGACTGCATCCGCGCTTTAGTTCATTCTCGGCCAGGATGTTGGAGGTCCATGGGGTAGAGAAAAATATACATTGCTTAAAAACGATTTGGTCTGAGGTAAACTCGAACTTGAAAGGGGCCCGGGTTAGACAGGCTTCGGCTGCGAACAGTCGGCGATCTAAGGGGCGGCACCTGGGAGTTGGAGACAAGTTTTGGCTCTCTACCAAAAACATCAAGCTTAAAGTGCCGTCTGCCAAACTGGATCCCAGATTTATTAGCCCATACGAAATTATAGCGGTGATTAACACGGTAGCCTTCCGTTTAAAACTTCCTCAGTCATTTAAGTTGCCCAACGTGTTCCACAAGTCTCTCCTCAAGCTGTATCGCTCCCCAATTCACCCTGTCCAGTCCCCTCCTCCTCCTGTTTCGGTCAGGGGTACCTTGGAGTATGAAGTCCAGGGTATCCTTGACTCCCGCCTTGTGAGATGCTCCGTACAGTATCTTGTACACTGGGAGGGCTACGGTCCGGAGGAAAGGTCCTGGGTCCCCGCGGGGAACATCCATGCCAAAACATTAATTAGGAGATATCATCTCCTTCACCCTGACAAACCGGGTTTTGAGGATCCGGAGGCCCCTCTTAGAGGGGGGGTACTGTCACATTGCCGTCAGACTCGGGGCCTGCTGTCCTGGCCTCAGCCACTAGGAGGCGCTGGACTGTCACGTCGCCGTCAGACTCGGGGCCTGCTGTCCCGGCCTCGGCCACTAGGAGGGGCTGGACTGTCACATCACCGTCAGACTTTGGGTCTGCTGTTCCTGCCTCGGCCACTGGGAGGCGCCGTGGTTCGCCCCCGAGTGATGGCGGCGACAGCGAAGGGGCTACTGCGCAGGCATCTGATGGACGCAGGCTCCGCTCCTCTGTCAATCATGAAGGGGTTGGTGCATCACCATCTGGCTTGGTCCTGGGGGAAGTCCTGATGACATCATCAGTCCGGGAGCCTGTGAGGCATGACCTGATCCCTCAAATACCTTGGGACTGGTCTTGCAAGCTGCCGGATATATTCTTGGTTCCCCTATGTGCTACTGTGTGATTTGCTATTGTTTGACTCTGACCTCAGCCTGGATTTCTTACCCCTCTACTGCCTGACGATTTTGTACCTCTGTCATTCTCCCGGTTTGTGACCTTGGCCAGGATATTCGACTCTGCTACTGCCTGCCGTTTTTGTACCTTGCCGCTCTCCCATTTTGTGACATTGGCCTGGACTGTCGACTCTGCCACTGACTGCCGTTTCTCTACCTCCACTGCTATCCCGGTTTCTGACTACGTTTTTGGTTCCCCGCCTTCTTCCCTATTGGCGACCGTCCTGCTCTGGCGCACTGCTCCACCAGACAGCCACCCCCTGGGCCTTGATACAATTCCAGATCCCTGTATAGGGGTTAAGGGTCTCTGGGTTTCTCGGGGTGCTGTCCCTACTGCAGTCACGATCCGCGGACGGACGTCACACCATCCTTAAGCTGCAGAAACAGAAAAAACCCATCTGAGAAATTGCTAAATTAGGAGTGGTAAAATCTACAGTTTGGTACATCCTGAGAAAGAAAGCAAGCACTGGTGAACTCATCAATGCAAAAAGACCTGTGCGCCCACGGAAGACAACAGTGGTGGATGATCGCAGAATAATCTCCATGGTGAAGAGAAACCCCTTCACAACAGCCAACCAAGTGAACAACACTCCCCAGGAGGTAGGCGCATCAATATCCAAATCTACCATAAAGAGAAGACTGCATGAAAGTAAATGCAGAGGGTTCACTGCACGGTGCAAGCCACTCATAAGCATCAAGAATAATAAGGCTAGACTTGACTTTGCTAAAAAAAAAAAAATCTAAAAAAGCCAGCACAGTTCTGGAATTACATTCTTTGGACAGATAAAACCAAGATCAACCTCTACCAGAATGATGGAAAGAGAAAAGTATGGCGAAGGCGTGGTACAGCTCATGATCCAAAGCATACCACATCATCTGTAAAACACGGCGGAGGCAGTGTGATGGCTTGGACATGCATGGCTGCCAGTGGCATTGGGTCACTAGTGTTTATTGATGATGTGACAAAAGGACAGAAGCAGCCGAATGAATTCTGAGGTATTCAGAGCCATACTGTATGCTCAGGTCGAGCCAAATGCAGACAAACTGATTGGTCGTCGTTTCATACTACAGATGGACAATGACCCAAAACATAAAGCCAAAGCAACCCAGGAGTTTATTAAAGCAAAGAAGTGGAATATTCTTGAATGGCCAAGTCAGTCACCTGATCTCAACCCAACTGAGCATGCATTTCACTTGTTAAAGACTAAACTTCAGACAGAAAGGCCCACAAACAAACAGCAACTGAAAACCACCACAGCGAAGGCCTGGCAGAGCATCAAAAAGGAGGAAACACAGAGTCTGGTGATGTCCATGAGTTCAAGACTTCATGCAGTCATTGCCAACAAAGGCTTTTCCACCAAGTACTAGAAATGAACATTTTATTTACAATTATTTAATCTGTCCAATTACTTTTGGTCCTTTTAAAAACAGGGTGGCACATTTTAAGGAACTGAAACGCCTAAACCCTTCATCCAATTTTAATGTGGATACCCTCAAATGAAAGCTGAAAGTCTGAACTTCAACTGCATCTGAATTGTTTTGTTTAAAATTCATTGTGGTAATGTCTAGAACCAAAATTAGAAAACTGTTGTCTTGGCCAAATATATATGGACCTTAATGTAGAAATGAATGGAAAAACTTTATTATTGTGATCGCCGCTATTGGGTGAATAAAGGCAATCAAGTGACTAGGGACGGTAAAACCAACACAAATCATGTTCTCCAGGGTCTCAGGTACCGGTAGCTGAGATCCCAGAGATTTTCCAATGCTAGGGGGGAGCTATACACATATTTCTCAGCACCACTAAAAAGCGGCGCTGAGGAATAAGTGCCCTTAACTGCCGCAGTTAAAACGCGTATCGGCGGTCATTACTGTAAGAGGTTTAATAGCAACTTCAAATCACAAAAACATCACAGGGTCTAGTAATACAGGGTCTTTAATTCCCTCTACACAGGAATAAATCTGTCAGGAGGATTTATCACTTACTACAAAATCTGAACAGGAAATATATATATATCTTTGTACCGTGATAGCCAGTAGATAGATGGCTAACTGAAAATATGGTAACAAACTGCAAGCTTTTTAGACTACTCAGGTCTCTATAATGCCTGATGAAGAGACCCAGTAGTCTTGAAAGCTTGCAATGTGTTACCATCTTTTCAGTTAGCCATTAAAAAGGTATCAACCACTGAGGACGCTCAATTCTGAATATTTTACAAAATCTGAAGAATCTGATGAGAGAAGGTGAGGGCACCAGGCTGCTGACCTTACTTGGATATAGTGACAATAAAATTTTCACACCACTAATTTAATCCAATTAGAATTCACTATCTAACCTCAGTTTATCTGTTTATTTAAATATCCATTTATCATACCATGCCTCTGCTCTTTTTGAGTATTTATTTGTGCTTCTTCAGGTACTTTTTTAAATCATGCCTGATGAAGAGACCTAAGGGCCCCGTCACACATAGCGATGCACCAGCGATCCCGACAACGATATTACCTTGTCAGGATCGCTGGTGTGTCGCTACAGGATCGCTGGTGAGCTGCCAAACAGGCAGCTTCACCAGCGATCAGCACCAGCGACAAGTGGGTAACAAGCGACGCACGTCGCTTAGTTACCCACTGTGTACCTTAGTTACAAGCGCACTGATGCAGGGAGCTGGTAACCAAGGTACACATCGGGTTTCTAAGCTGTGCGCGGCACTTAGAAACCCGATGTGTACCTTGGTTACCAGCTCCCTGCACCAGCACGCTGGTGACTAAGGTACACATCAGGTTTCTAAGCGCTGCGCGCTGCTTAGAAACCCGATGTTTACCTTAGTTACCAGCGGCAGCTCACTGGTCTCCCGCTTGTCACACGCAGCGATGCGTTCTGGCCAGCGGGAGACCAGCGATCAAAAAAATGTCCTGGCCATTCCAGGACGATCAGCGATACCCGGCAGGGGGGCCGGTCGCTGGTAAGTGTCACACACAGCGATCTCGCTGGTGAGATCGCTGTTGCGTCACAAAACTTGTGACTCAGCAGCGATCTCGCTAGCGAGATCGCTATGTGTGACAGGGGCTTAAGTATTCCTGAAAGATTGCTTTGTAACAACATTTATTTTATTTTTGTTAGCCATTAAAAATGAATCATAAGCTAGAAGATTATAATTTTGGCTTTCCCCCTGAGAGCAATCTTTTTTCAACTGGCTAATACAGTACCAAAATATTTTTGTCTTATATCTTTAGGCTATGACACAATTCTGTGATAGCTACTCTGAGAACAAGGATCCCATGACACAAAGAGCTGTCTGATGCTTAGAGGTAGAGTGGAGATGTGGCATTGTATGTGAGACTCAAAGAAAGGTAAACAAAATTATTTGAGATGGGAATACCCCTAAAAGTTGTCCTCTAATCAGATGTTTTTTTCAAAAAGTTTTATGCAAAGGATATGTAGAAAAAAATGCACATATGACCTGAAAATCAGCACCTAACTAGAAAGATTTACCTTATCTAGAGATCTTTTTTGATAAAGCAATAACGCTTTAAAGGTACTGTCACACTTAGCGATGTACCAGTGATCCCGACCAGCGATATGACGAGGTCAGGATCGCTGGTACATCGCTAAGTGGTCACTAGTGAGCTGCCACACAGGCAGATCTCACCAGCGACATCGCTGGGGATGGGGGTCGCTACTTACCTGTCACACTAGGCGATCCTGACGTTCTCCCGCCCGGCTCCATGCCAGGAAGCTGACGACGAGAAACGGTCCAGGACGTTCTCCCGCGATCAGCGATAAGCAGCGGGGGAGCGGGTCGTAGGTAAGTATCACACATAGCGATATTGCTAGCGATATCGCTTAGTGTGACAGGCCCTTAAGTCTATGTTCACAAGTTGCATTTTTGCTGCAGTCAAAACCTGCTCTCATAGCAGTAAAGAAGCAGCTTACAGAAAGCAGGTTTTGCTTCAAATTTGCTGCGTTTTTATTGTCTCTTGTGAATGTCGATACATTTTAGTGACCACCCCCATCCAAAAAAACAGGATGTAATTTTCTTAGGTTTTTGCACCAAAAACCATTTCTGCATTGTTTTTAAACCCATAGAAAGCAAAAAATACGTGCAAAAATGCAGTAGAACCTGATGCCTGCATTTTTTGCTGCATTTTTGCACTTACCCATTGTTTTCTATGGGTTAAAAAAATCACTGCAGAAATGCTGAAAGAAGTGACATGCTGCAGACGGCAAAAACGCAGCAGTTTTCCAATTCAGTTATGAAAAAAACCAAGTTGTGTATGAAATTTCTGAAATCCCAGAGTTTGCTGGTATTGTAAAACGCAGCTTAAAATTTGCAATAAAAAACGCAGCAACAACGCAACGTGTGAACATAGCCTAATACAGAAGGCATCTGCGTGACTTATATATCTGTTACCTAAATGGGGCATTCACATATATGTAAAGTAAGAGAAAATTAATGCTAATTATTTTTGATAGACACATTTTTAGATGTACAAAGTCAGGCTTAAATGGATTGTCCACCTTTGCAGACAATTTTTTTTTTCTTACTTATATGCATGCATCTTTGGCTTGGCTAAAAGTAATGTTTATAATAGGTTGTATTAATATGTTGCACATTTGCCTTCTGTAGTGTCTGTGTTACATTATCTATTGCAGGCTGCAGAATGAGTTAACTGATAATATGTCAGTCAGCCCACTATAACAGTGAGACCGGGAGTTTGTAAGTCAGATCTGTCTTTTCCTCAGTTCCTCTCAGTCGATTTATGACCACATCAAAGCAGAATGTGCATGGAAACAAAGGGCCTACAGGGAAAAACGGTGAAGCCCAGTGGAAAAAAAAAGACCTTCAGCCTTAAATACATATATTTTAGTAAAAAGAAGGCCCTGCACAACCCCATTAAATGAGAAATTGATGACACTCCTTGCATGGAATATGCCCGTTTACAAGACTATAGGAAAATATAGGAAAGAAATATGAGAATCCTGACGTTAATACGCCAATCTGACAACCAGGAGGAGTGCAGGGTAGAGAAAGGGTAAACTACAGACACTTGCAAGCCCTGAATTATCCAACAGCTGGATAAGTGCAAAGGATTCATTAGCTCCAGACATAAGTGGGCCGCTCAGGAGCTGGTAAGGCATGTTGCTAAGCAACAGGGGGCATTTTACATCCCATCTCGATCCTAAATATTCAGTAGCTAGGTCATCTGTCTAATTAATATTGGGTGCTTTATCCTCACATTCTCATCTCTGCCTTTTTATTGCAAGTCATTTTCCACTGTCCACTGCTTCATTCAATGTGTCGAGAGCGGCTGTTCTCACTACTGTGGATACGGACATATCACCCTACACCCTCATAATGGAGGGACTGGCATTCTGCATGGCAGATTGGGTGGCATAGATTTTAAGGTCAAAGTTAAAAAGGCAAAATGTTTCCAGAGTACAACCTGATGAAGAGAAGTATGGGTGATCCTCAGATCTCATTTTAAGCATTCTTTGTGTTAGGCAAACCAAACTTGCCAAGGTGACAAACAGCAACATAAAACATTATATAGGTAACCTGGCAAGAGGATTTACCCCTAGAATGTAGTCAGGATACTTTATTGGGCTCCCAATGACCCCTTTAAAGCAAATCATTTTATACAGTTATATCACACCTGCTCACTTAGTTACAGGGTTGTGCTTCATTTTGTTCGGTCATGGTTGCCGCCGACCCATGCAATTTGAAAGATGTTCCTGGGGTTGCGCTGATTATATTTTGGTATTTTTTGTTGATTTCAGGGTTGATCGCATCCATTTCACACACTTCTTTTCTCTTCTATGTTGGGGTTGCGTTGACGTCACTCAAATCTGCTTTGAAATCCCACGCATGCGTAGTGTGTATCGTGTAGCCGTGCATGCGCAGCTTGAGCCGCAACGAGCGCCTCCCTGTGTATGTGCACTGAAGCTCTGTGTAGTACCTACGGTAGCTTCACTGACTGTGTGCGCATGCATCTGAGGCGCTCGTCACGGCGCATGAGCGGCTCCCCAATCGACACCATGAGTCCAATCGACATCATAAAACCAGGGGAAGAGTCCTGAGGAGATAATTTGCATATTCCCAGTGACTTCTGGGATAAGTGAAGAGTCTCCGCGAACTCAACGATCACTGCATTTTGGCCGTTGCAGCAGAAAAGAGGAAATCGGTAAACCGCGCGCCTAGCTTTGAAATCTCTTTACAATAACAATATGGAAGATGAGGAGCCATTTGGTGAGCTGCATTTCTTGCTACATGTTCACAGACTTACCAGTGGAAAAGCCAAACTTCACATGCCACAAATGCAAGCTTGTGTCCCTGTTGGAGGAAAAGTTACAAAATCTCGAAGAGAGGTTAGCTACATTGAAAAACATTGAGGAAGGTGAAGAGTTCTTAGACAGAGCAGAATTATCTCTTCATGTTACAGAAAGAGAAGAAATTCGAAGTGCACCTGAAGAAACAAGAGGAATGGAAGCATGTGACCCAGAGAAGCAGGAGGATCGGGAGGCAGTCAGCACCTATACTGCTCAGGAACCAGTACCAGGCTCTTACAGAGGAGAACGATGAAGAAATACATCAGGATAAGACTTTGCCCACAAACAGCAACCTTGTACGCCCTCAGAATCCTCCTGGATGGAGAAAGAAAAATGTTGTGAAGAAGAAATGGAGAGTGGTGGTCATGGGGGATTCCCTGTGGAGAGGAACAGAGGCCGCTATCTGCAGACCGGATATAACCTCAAGAGAAATGTGCTGTCTTCCAGGTGCAAAAATTAAAGATGTGTCTGACAGGATATCAGGACTCTTCAGACCTACAGATGACTACCCATTCCTGCCAATACATGTGGAGACAAATTACACAGTATGAAACGACCTGGAAACCATCTGCAGTGACTTTGAAAACCTAGGTAAGAAAGTGAAAGAACTGGGAGCGCAGGTGGTCTTCTCTTCCATCCTCCCAGTGGATGGCCATGGAACAAGGAGGTGGAATAAGATTGTGCAGGTGAACATATGGCTACGTCGATGGTGCCGTCAGCAAGGATTTGGATTTCTGGATCATGGAGTGAATTACCTAAACGATGGACTACTTGCTAGAGATGGGGTGCACCTTACGAAGACAGGAAAACATGTATTTGGAAGTCGCCTTAATACACTCATCGGGAGAGCTTTAAACTAGAACAATGCGGGAAGGGAAGCAAAAGGCCAGAAAAAGCCATACACCTGACTTGAGAACTCTGCTATTAGAAGTGGAAAGGAAGAACAAAGACAAAAGAATCTAAATAATAAAAATATTGGAGAAAGAGAAACCAATCACAAACAAAAATGTTTCTATACTAATGCACAAAGTATGGGTAACAAACAAGGAGAATTGGAACTACTAACGCAGGAAAAGAAATATGATGTCATTGGAATCACTGAAACTTGGTGGGATAATACACATGATTGGAATACAAGGCTAGAAAGATACAACTTATTTGCAAGAAACAGACTTGATAAATGAGGAGGTGTCGCATTGTATGTTAGAAACACGTATATCAGCACAGAGATTGAAGCTTCAGAGACTGGGAGTTCTGTGGAAACTGTTTGGGTAAGAATACAAGGACAGAAAAATGAAAAGGATACCTGTTATGAATGGGTCACCGAGGAGGAAAACTAAACAAGCTAAGTCACAGAAAACCAGAGAGGTTGGTAACTATGCAGATTGCAGACCCCTGATCCTAACAACACAACTAGCAGCAGCCGTGGAGCGTTCCTACGATGAATCTAGATGCCTCGTCACAGCCAGAGGACTAAATAAGCCTAAAGCAAGAAAAGGGGAAAACTAACTGCCCCAGAGCAGACCCCAAAGGAATAGACAGCCCCCACACATGTATTGACGGTGAAACAAGATGAAAACACAAACACAGGCAGGAAAATAGGCTGAGCAAACGATGGGGCCCAAACTAACTAGAAAGGACAGGAAAGGAAAGACACTATCTGCAATCTGCCCAAAAAACCCTACAAAAATAATGTCCAACACTTCTGACAGCAAAATTAACCCTGAAGTCACTAGACTTCTCCCACTATATCAGCACTCTGAAATATTCTTAGACAGAGCAAAAAAGAGGCCAAACTAATAAGGGACAAAAAGCAAATTGGCAAATACAGATAAATAAGAGTGGAAATTCAGCACAGCCCCAGCCGGGGCTGGCTGACCACACGAAAAACTGAATAGATCAACAAAATCAAGTGTGAACATTACCAGAAACACTTAGCTTAAGATGACTGGAACAGAGCTGAAAACCAAGACCTGAAAAGCCAGAAGGAATCACCAGCACCAGAATAGGGCGTCGGCTGTCTTAAATCCAGTCTGAGATTCCAGAGATCCAATCGTTATCCTCATCATCAGGTGGCAGATACCTACTAATTAAATAAACCTCACTACCTCCTGTTACCACCAGAGGGAGCCCGGAAGAACAACTCACAACTGGTAGACCAGAAAATGAGTTCACAACAGTACCCCCCCTTGAGGAGGGGTCACCGAACTCTCATCCACGCCACCAGGCCGATCAGGATGGGTCCGGTGAAAAGTCCGAACCAATCTATTGGCATGAATATCAGAGGCAGAGACCCAAGAATTATCCTCCTGGCCATAACCCTTCCATTTGACCAAATACTGGAGTCTCCGTCTAACCAAACGAGAATCCAGTATTTTCTCTACCTCATATTCCACATTGCCTTTAACCAATACAGGGTCAGTAGGTGCTGCCATAGGAACTACTGGCTCAACAAACCTCTTCAACAGTGATTTCTGAAATACGTTATGGATCTTGAACGTAACTGGAAGAGCCAATCGAAAAGAAATAGGATTAAGAATCTCCAAAATCTTATAAGGCCCAATAAATCTTGGCTTAAATTTTGGAGATACAACCTTCATAGGAATATTCTTAGACGACAACCAAACCATATCACCCACTTTAAACAGGGGACCAATGATCCTATGCCGGTTGGAAAATCGCTGGGCCTTTTCCTGAGAGAGTGACAACTTATCCACCACTTGGTCCCATATCTGCTGCATTCTCTCAACCACAGTGTTCACACCTGGGCAGGACGAAGATTCCACTTGCTCTGAAGAGAATGGAGGATGAAACCCAAAATTACAGAAAAAGGGTGACATCAAAGAGGCAGAACTAGCTCTATTGTTCAGCGTGAATTCAGCCAAGGGCAAAAATGAGACCCAATCATCCTGATCAGCAGATATAAAACATCTTAAATAAGACTCCAAGGTCTGGTTTGTTCTCTCAGCCTGCCCATTGGTCGGGGATGAAACGCGGAGGAGAAGTATAACTGAATTCCCAGATTGGAACAAAAGGCTTTCCAGAATCTGGAAACAAACTGGACTCCTCTGTCCGACACAATGTTCTCAGGAATCCCATGTAACCGAACCACCTGTTGTAAAAACAAGGGCACCAACTCAGCGGAAGATGGCAACTTTCGGAGTGGTACAAGATGGACCATCTTCGAAAATCTATCACAAATCACCCAGATAACAGTCATTCTCTGAGAGACAGGAAGATCAGAAATAAAATCTATTGAGATATGGGTCCAAGGCCTCGTGGGCACCGTCAGGGGCATCAGCAACCCACTAGAACGAGAACAGGGTTTAGACCGAGAACAAGTCCCACAGGATTGTACAAAATTCCTGACATCACGAGATAAGGCAGGCCACCAAAAAGACCGACTCACCAAATCTCTGGCACCAAAAATACCTCGATGACCAGCCAATGCGGAGCAATGAACTTCAGACATCACTCTCTTTCTCCACTGGTAAGGAACATACAATTTTCCCATAGGGCAACGCTCAGGTTTATCCTCCTGAAATTCCTCAAGGGCGCATCTCAAATCGGGCGAAATGGCAGAAAGAACTACCCCCTCACCTAGGATGGTAGTAGGCTCGGTCACATTAAGAGAATCAGCAAAGAAACTCCTAGAAAGGGCGTCTGCCTTAACATTCTTAGTGCCCGGAAGAAAAGAGACCACAAAATTAAAACGCGTGAAAAACAAGGCCCATCTAGCCTGTCTAGGATTCAAGCGTTTGGCCGACTCCAGATAAATCAAATTCTTGTGATCGTTGATGACCACAACTTGATGTCTAGCTCCCTCCAACCAATGTCTCCACTCCTCAAATGCCCATTTCATGGCCAACAATTCCCGATTCCGCACGTCATAGTTGCGTTCAGATGGGGAGAACTATCGAGAAAAGAAGGCACAAGGATTCATCTTAGAAGTCACAGGGTCTTTTTGGGACAAAACAGCTCCTGCACCAATCTCAGAAGCATCTACCTCCACCTGAAATGGAAGTGAGACATCAGGTTGCCGTAAAACTGGAGCTGAAGTAAATCTCCGCTTAAGCTCCTGAAATGCTGAGACAGCCTCAGGAGACCAATTCAGCACATCAGCGCCCTTCTTGGTCAGATCAGTCAGTGGTTTGACAATACCAGAAAAATTACCTATAAATTTACGATAGAAATTAGCAAAACCCAAAAACTTCTGGAGAGCCTTCAAAGAAGTAGGCTGAACCCAATCATAAATGGCCTGTACCTTGGCCGGGTCCATTTCAATAGTCGACGGAGATAAGATAAATCCCAAAAATGAAATCCTCTGTACACCAAAGAGGCATTTCGATCCCTTAACAAACAAGGAATTCTCCCTCAAAATCCGGAACACAGTCCGGACATGTTCCACATGAGAATCCCAATCACTAGAAAAGATCAAAATATCATCCAGATAGATGATCAAAAACTTATCCACAAAGTCTCGGAAAATATCATTTATAAAGGACTGGAAGACAGAAGGGGCATTAGTGAGCCCAAAAGGCATCACCAGGTACTCAAAATGTCCCTCCGGAGTGTTAAAGGCCGTCTTCCATTCATCCCCGTGCTTGATGCGAATAAGATTATACGCCCCCCTGAGGTCAAGCTTAGTAAACCAGCAGGCACTCTTAACTCTGGAGAATAAATCAGACATCAGAGGTAACGGGTACTGATATTTAACCGTCATCTTCTTAAGGGAACAATAATCAACACACGGTCTTAATGAACCATCTGTCTTGGCCACAAAAAAAACCCAGCACCTAAAGATGACGAGGATGGTCTAATATGACCCTTCTCCAACGACTACTTAATATAGGATCGCATAGCATCATGTTCGGGTACTGATAAGTTGAAAAGCCGACCCTTGGGAAATTTACACCCAGGCATCAACTCAAATGCACAGTCATAACTCCTATGAGGAGGCAAAGATGCAGACTTACTCTCACTAAATACATCAAAAAAATCGGCCAGATAATCAGGAATATCATGAGACTGAGGAGAGGTGGAGAAAACAGGAGCGTCCCTAAGAACACACTGACAACCCCAACTCACCACAGACACAGATTTCCAATCCAAAACTGGATTGAGTTTGCAACCAGGGAAAACCAACAACAATAGTATCATGCAAATTATGCAGCACCAAAAATTTACAATTTTCTTGGTGGTCTGGGGCAACTCGCATTATCACCTGGGTCCAAAACTGAGGTTTATTCTCCGCCAAAGGAGTAGCATCAATACCCCTCAAAGGAATAGGCGTCCGCAGAGGCGTCTTGGAAAAACCACAACGTTTAGCAAAGTCCAAATCCAAAAGATTCAAAGCTGCTCCTGAATCCACAAAAGCCTTAGTGGAAAACGTGGATAAGGAGCAGATCAGAGTAATTGCCAAAAGGAACTTAGGTTGTACACTGCCCACAGCAAATGTGTGTGAAAAACGTTTCTCTCGTTTAGGGCAGACAGAAATAGTATGAGAGGCGTCTCCACAGAAAAAACACAGCTTATTACGCCTTCTAAACTCCTGACGTTGCGTCCTAGACAAAACCACATCACATTGCATAGGTTCAGACATTTGTTCAAAAGGTGGCAGCGCCTCCCGTGTAGTTTTACGTTAACGTAAACGCCGATCAACTTGAATGGCTAATGACACAGAATCATCCAGACCAGGGGGAACAGGAAATCCCACCATAACATCTTTTACGGTCTCTGATAACCCCTTCCAAAAGAGAGCTGCCAAAGCACTATCATTCCATGTAGTAAGGACCGCCCACTTTTGGAATTTTTGACAGTTAAACTCTGCAGAATCCTGACCCTGGTTTAATGCCAACAGGGTTCTCTCAGCTTGATCAACAGCATTAGGTTCATCATACAACAACCCCAAGGCTTGAAAAAATGCATCCACATTAGTCAGAATAGGATTTTCAGGTGTCAGAGAAAAAGCCCAATCCTGGGGATCGCCACGCAGCAAGGAGATGACAATTTTAACCTGCTGCACAGAGCTCCCCGATGAGTTAGGCTTCAAGGCAAGAAATAATTTACAGTTATTCTTAAAATTCAAAAATTTAGACCGATCCCCAGAAAACACATTAGAAGTAGGGATCTTAGGTTCAGCAGCATGTGACTGAATGAGGTAGGTGGAAATTCCCTGCACTTCAGCAGCAAGTTGCTCCACACAATCAGACAATTGCTTAATCTCCATTAAAAAAAAAAAATCCTCCTACGGCCCCAGAGAAAAAGAGGAAAAACTACATAGAAACAAAAAATCTGACACCTTTTTTCTTTTTTTTTTTTTCTTTTTTAAACAATTTTTTCCTGCTTTTGAGTACCCTAGAATCTGCGGTATGGCTGGTGATTTTGTTATGAATGGGTCACCGAGGAGGAAAACTAAACAAGCTAAGTCACAGAAAACCAGAGAGGTTGGTAACTATGCAGATTGCAGACCCCTGATCCTAACCACACAAGTAGCAGCAGCCGTGGAGCGTTCCTACGATGAACGTAGATGCCTCGTCACAGCCAGAGGACTAAATAAGCCTAAAGCAAGAAAAGGGGAAAACTAACTGCCCCACAGCAGACCCCAAAGGAATAGACAGCCCCCACACATGTATTGACGGTGAAACAAGATGAAAACACAAACACAGGCAGGAAAATAGGCTGAGCAAACGATGGGGCCCAAACTAACTAGAAAGGACAGGAAAGGAAAGACACTGTCTGCAATCTGCCCAAAAAACCCTACAAAAATAATGTCCAACACTTCTGATAGCAAAATTAGCCCTGAAGTCACTAGACTTCTCCCACTATATCAGCACTCTGAAATATTCTGAGACAGAGCAAAAAAGAGACCAATCTAATAAGGGACAAAAAGCAAATTGGCAAATACAGATAAAAAAGACTGGAAATTCAGCACAGCCCCAGCCGGGGCTGGCTGACCACACAAAAAACTGAATATACCAACAAAATCATGTGTGAACATTAGCAGAAACACTTAGCTTGAGATGACGGGAACAGAGCTGAAAACCAAGACCTGAAAAGCCAGAAGGAATCACCAGCACCAGAATAGGGCGTCGGCTGTCTTAAATCCAGTCTGAGATTCCAGAGATCCAATCGTTATCCTCATCATCAGGTGGCAGATCTCTACTAATTAAATCAACCTCACTACCTCCTGTGACCACCAGAGGGAGCCCGGAAGGAGAACTCACAACTGGTAGACTAGAAAATGAGTTCACAACAGACACCACTGTAGGCATTTACTACAGACCGCCTGTGCAAGCTGAAGATATGGATGAACGCTTTATGCATCAAATGTCCGAGTTCTCCAAAAAATATGACATAGTTGTCATGGGAGATTTCAGCTATCCAGACATTTGTTGGGAATCTCTCTCAGGCAAAACAGGTCAAGGAAATTCTTATCCTCTCTTGCTGACAACTTTATCTTCCAAAAGGTAGGAGAGAAAACAAGGGGAACTGCTACCCTGGACCTAAACCTTATAAACAGGGAGGAAATGGTTGAGGAGGTAAAAGTGGCTGGGACCCTAGGAGGTAGCGACCATGCTATTTTAGAATTTTGAATAACTAGAGGAGGAAGACCTGTGAAGACTCAGACTTCAAGGTTAGATTTCAGAAAGGCAGATTTTAAGGGATTCAGAAAGAGAATTGGAGGGATCCAATGGCTGGATATCCTTAAAGACAAAAATGTCCAGGAAGGATGGGAAATCTTGAAAAATGAAATTCTCAAAGCACAATTGTTAACAATACCGAAAAGAGGGAAGAATAGGAAGCGCTTAAAGAATCCAGGATGGATGAACACAGAACTTAAGCACATGCTAAAAAGGAAGAAAGAACTGTTTATAAAATGGAAAGAGGGAGGCATATCTAAAGAAGAATATAATGCTGTCTGCAGAACCTGCAGGGCACGAATCAGATTATCTAAAGCTGACAATGAATTGAGGCTTGCAAGAGACGTCAAAAACAATAATAAAGGATTTTGGGGATATGTCAAAAGTAAAAGAAAAGTCAAAGATGCTATAGGATTTTTACAGGATGAAAATGATGAAATGGTAAGACAGGATGTTGAGAAGGCCGAACTTTTAAATTCCTATTTTGCATCTGTTTTCTCTCAGAAAGGAAATGTAACATCAACTATTCTTCACTGTCCTATTAAGGTAATAGAAGAATCCAGGATATCTATAAACAGAAAGATAGTGAGGAAACACTTAGCTAACCTAAATGAATTCAAGTCTCCAGGTCCAGATGAATTACACCCCAGAGTACTGAAGGAGATAGCAGAAGAAATTTTTGAACCGCTCTCCATAATCTTTGAAAATTCGTGGAGAACAGGAGAAGTCCCAGAAGACTGGAGAAGAGCAAATGTTGTTCCTATCTTCAAAAAGAGGAAGAAGGTGGACCCAGGCAACTATAGGCCGGTGAGTCTGACTTCTATACCAGGAAAGATCTTTGAACAAATTATTAAACAACATGTATGTCAGTACCTGGATAAGAATGAAGTGATTAAATAGAGTCAGCATGGGTTTGAAACTAATAAGTCATGTCAGACTAACTTAATTTCCTTCTATGACAGAATCACTGATTGGGTGGATCAGGGTAATGCTGTATATACAGTATATCTTGACTTCAGCAAAGCATTTGACAAAGTATCTCACACAATTCTTATTGAAAAAATGACTAAGTATGGAATGGACAAGGCAACTGTTAGGTGGATTCATAACTCGCTTAGTGATCGGACCCAAAGAATGGTCGTAAATGGCTGCACATCCAGTTGGAAGAATGTCTCAAGTGGGGTACCACAGGGCTCTGTCCTGGGCCCTGTATTGTTCAACATCTTTATCAACGATTTAGATGAAGGAATTGAGGGTAAATTGATTAAATTTGCTGATGACACAAAGCTAGGAGGGATAGCTAATACTAGAGAAGAGAGAGAGAAGATTCAAAACGATATAAACAAAACTGGAGCAGTGGGCAGCAACTAACAGAATGGTTTTTAACAGGGAAAAATGCAAAGTACTACATCTGGGCAATAAAAATGAAAAAAGCATATACAGAATGTGAGGAATAGGGCTAAGCAACAGCACATGTGAAAAAGACTTGGGTATACTAATAGATCACAGACTGAATATGAGACAACAGTGTGATGCAGCAGCAAAAAAGGCAAATGCAATTCTAGGATGTATTAACAGAAGCATACAGTCTAGATCACGTGAAGTCATTATTGCCCTATACTCCTCTTTGGTCAGACCTCATCTGGAATATTGTGTCCAGTTCTGGGCGCCACATTTTAAAAAATGCATCAACAAACTGGAGCAAGTTCAGAAAAGAGCGACCAGAATGGTGACCGGTCTGAAAACCCTGTCTTATGAGGAAAGGTTGCAGGATTTGGGAATGTTTAGCTTGCAAAAGAGAAGACTGAGAGGAGACTTAATAACTGTCTACAAATATCTCAAAGGCTGTCACATTGTAAAAGGATCATCTTTATTCTCATTTGCACAAGGAAAGACTAGAAGCGATGGGATGAAACTGAATGGGAGGAGACACAGATTAGATATTAGAAAAAACTTTTTGACAGCTAGGGTAATCAATGAGTGGAACAAGCTGCCCACGAAAAGTGGTGAGTTCTTCTTCAACAGAAGTCTTCTAACAGAGGCTGGACAGATATCTGTCTGGGATGATTTAGCGAATCATGCTTTGAGCAGGGGGTTGGACCAGATGGCCCAGGAGGTCCCTTCCAACTCTACGATTCTGTGATTCTATGACATTGCGCAAGCACAGCTTCACAACCATGACTGAACAAAGTGAAGTGCACCTCTATGGCTAAATGAGCAGGTATGACATAACTATAAAGTGCTTTTTGCACAGGATTACAGCGCCGTTTGCACTGAAAAAAACGTGTTGGTGATTCCCACAGTTTTATTCGAGCGTGCTGTTTATGACATATTCATTCCCTGAACATGGTTTGTACTTTTTGAAATGTAGGGGGAGGAAGCCAACAAGGAGCGTTATGTAGCACATAATTGTGGCACAAGGCTCATCTTGATAAGATATTCTCTACCTATAGCAGATAACCAATGACCCCTTTATTACACATATTTGTTGCTACAGTGTGCGTAAAATAAAGGTTTCATTTTTATGTGTAGGTACCTAGACTAGTCCGAGAGCCCTTATCCCTATGGTTTATCAACACCATGTGTGGCTGTGGAAAAAAGACATAAAATGGAATAATCATAATAATAGATATTATTTTTACAAACACTGCAGCAACGCTTATATGTCATAAAAGTATTATAAATACGTTATTAAGAACCTGATACCATTTTAGTGATAAATCTCCTTGACAGGCCCACTTTAATTTTTACAACCAGTTTGTTAACTCCCAGCAAGCAGTGATTGGAAAAGCTTAATGTAAAGTTCTACCTTATGGCACTATGCCTCAGTTTCGCAGAGTTCTCATTTCCAATACATAGTGGATTATCTAGATGGCGCTGCCTAGTATATTACCTGTCGGCACTGTTACAAGTGTGTAATGGTCACGATCCCCCACAATACACTTCTCTTTGGTAAGGTGTGTCTAGCGGAATTCTGAATGTAGTTTTCTGTCTGAATAGCCAATGAAATATCAACTTAACTTAGGGTAGATAAGTGAAACAAAAAATTCATATAAATACTTAAAGGGGTTACTGCAAGATCACATGTTATAGAATTAAGATCATTTCTCTCCACAGCTTATTCATCGTTCTACTTTACATAATGAAGCAAACTAGCTTTGTTTGCTATGGGAAGGGTTCACGTGCCATCTTGCCTTCAGAACTTCCTGTACTGTGGCCTAGAATAATGGCTAGTGTTGGCATCGCCATCAAACAAGTCATCATCTGGTTGTTCTAGGTGAGTGCAGTGGGCTGTGAATTTGGCATAGAAGAGCCCCCAAGTCATGAGATGGTACTGACGGTAGAGTGGGTGGCGCAGCACAGGTAATGAGGAAACGTAGTCTTATGGAGCAGACATGTAAACAGGCTTGCAACAGTGGATTTGGGGGCTGAAAAAGAGGTTGCTTTGTTGGCTGGTTGGTAAAGGTCCATATGTTTTTTTTTACCATATTAAAAATTACAACGAAAAACCCTTCTAAAGTGTAACAGTGGTTTCAAGAGAACTTGCAGCAGAATGTCTGTGTCTGCCTCTAAGCTCCTCCCTACTCTTCTCACCATAGAACTTTATGAACACCAACTGCCATCTATCTCAGTAATGGGAAAATTTGTGTTCATGGAATACAAATTTTACCTGTGAATTGGGAATTTTGAAAATCATTGATCAGTCCTGGTGGAGAAAGAAGTAGATTTCTCCGATAAGCAATATTACAAAAGTTGCTTACTTTCATGTGTATTATTCACTTAGGATATAAAATAAAATATTGGTTTCTCTTTAGACTCTGGTGCAACTGTCATCTGAATATGCTGTCTTATGTTAGGACAGCATATTACAGAGGCGGTCAGCTCTCCTAATAGCCCGAAGAGGAAAAAAATATATACTTTGTGCAATCAGCTAATAGGCATGATGATCCTAGTTATGTGGATCAGTTGTACTCATAAGAACTCCCATCTGCCTCCCTTAGTAATGATTAACACACTGTTCTGCATTAATGCATAGACCACAGCCTGTCAATCATCACTTTGGCAGTTTTCATAGTTTATCATATCACTGGACATTCATTCACAAATGTATTCACTACTGGAGTACATAAAGAAATGAGCCATTAAAGGATTTTAGATCTCAAACATCAGTTCACCACCTGATCAATCCCCTCCTAATAGAACTACGGTCTCCCCCATAGTTGTGTAGGGAAGGAAAGCAACATCCAACACCTTCCAGGCCCAGGGTCATGGTTGTCACTTTTAGATCCGTCCTCCAAACACATTATCTGGCAAAAATTGCAGTCATTCTGTCTTAGGATAAGGTGACTTGTAGAAAAAAAAGCAAGTATGATCTATCAACTATTACCAATATCACTTTAAATGTCACAGTGTATCAAGGTCAAAAATGTAAATTTTTAGACATTTATTGCTGAGAAAAAAGCCAAAAACAAACGGCAAAACTAACAAAAAAAAGAAAGAAAAACAGAAAAAAAAAGTAGAAAATGCTTTGGGCACCTGGGAAGGATCAGCTTTGGCAACTTCACTGGTGATTTTTAGGACTTTTTTCAAATTTGGTCCCGTCTCATGGATCAGTAGATATCCCAGCAGCAGGGACACATGTATGGGGACAGAGTTAGTGAAAGGAAGCACTGAAGACAGAGATGTCAGCCAGGTGAAGGTCGCTGTGCCATCATCAGCTTTCAGCATGTTCAGGATGTTCAGCGTGACTGTCACTGTGGAGTGCCAGGTAGTCACGGGAAGAGGCAGAATCACACAGGCCTAGATAAAAACACAAAGAAAGGGAATTATGAATAGCCATCACTGTACATGTAAAGTGCTGCAGAATATGTCGGCGCTATAGAAATAAAATTTATTATTATTATTCACAGTCTGTTACCATCAAAGACGTTGTCAACTGATTTTCATCAGACAAGTTATGACACATTGTACCAAACTGATATTTTTTTGTTCGCTTAATTATCCCTATGTGTAATTAAAAATGGGAATATTATTTTAATAACTCATCTGCTCATATGTCAGTGCTGACAATAAGCGTATGTGCACATGTAGTCTTTTGGAGCTGTGCCACTACAATGCTTGATGGGAGAAAAGAAGTGCATGTCACTTGTTTGAAGAGTCAATCCAGGCCCCCACCACCGACCTTAGCGCTGACAATCTGGCCAATTATTTAAAAGAAAAAATTTACCATATCAGACTGGAGATTTTTTTCTCAAAGTCCTAGCATAATGCACTCTCCTCCCTCCCGCATGGCATCTAGCTCACTTTCTGTTTCTGAACCTTTCACTGAAGTAGTTACCTGGCTCCGTGCATCTTCTCACCCTACTACCTGAAGCAG
Source organism: Dendrobates tinctorius (assembly GCF_039654945.1). Classification (NCBI taxonomy): domain Eukaryota; kingdom Metazoa; phylum Chordata; class Amphibia; order Anura; family Dendrobatidae; genus Dendrobates; species Dendrobates tinctorius. The sequence continues at coordinate 17,043,976 of NW_027361796.1, forward strand.
GGATCCTATTTCCTCACATCTCCTCCAACCCCTTTCCCTGGCTGTCACCACTTACCTAACTAAAATATATAATCTCTCTCTCATCTGGTATCTTTCCCTCCTCATTTAAAGTGGACCGGTCTGCAGGATTTTGCCAAGTAAGTTACAGATAGTGTCAGGTTGGCGCTGTTACACTGTTTAGGGCAGGGGTCTCAAACTCGGCAGAGTAAATGGGCCGCACATGAAAAAAAAATTGAGCTGGGGGGCTGCATTCCTTTCAAACTTAATACACCCCGTACACACTCGACTCCGCTCCATACACCTCGTACACACAGGGCTCCGCTCCATACACCTCGTACACACAGGGCTCCGCTCCGTACACCTCGTACACACAGGGCTCCGCTCCATACACCTCGTACACACAGGGCTCCGCTCCATACACCTCGTACACACAGGGCTCCGCTCCATACACCTCGTACACACAGGGCTCCGCTCCATACACCTCGTACACACAGGGCTCCGCTCCATACACCTCGTACACACAGGGCTCCGCTCCATACACCTCGTACACACAGGGCTCCGCTCCATACACCTCCTACACACAGGGCTCCGCTCCATACACCTCGTACACACAGGGCTCCGCTCCATACACCTCGAACACACAGGGCTCCGCTCCGTACACCTCGAACACACAGGGCTCCGCTCCGTACACCTCATACACACAGGGCTCCATACACCTCCTACACACAGGGCTCCGCTCCATACACCTCGTACACACAGGGCTCCGCTCCATACACCTCGAACACACAGGGCTCCGCTCCGTACACCTCGAACACACAGGGCTCCGCTCCGTACACCTCATACACACAGGGCTCCATACACCTCGTACACACAGGGCTCCATACACATCGTACACACAGGGCTCCGCTCCATACACCTCCTACACACAGGGCTCCGTACACATCGTACACACGGCTCCGCAGGAAATCTGCACTAAATCCGCAGGTAAAACGCAGGTCATTTTACCTGCGGATTCAGCCAAATCCGCACGGAAAAATCCGCAGCCAAATCCGCAACGTGTGCACATACCCTTAAATTGACAGCTTGGTTGATGAAATCTGTCTTGTGGTTGTTGTTAAATCTGTATTTGCAGTTTTCAGTTAATGAGATTCTCGTGCTTCGGGGCAGCCTGTGGGCAGGTCTTTATGTGGTGCTCTGTTTACATATTCATCCTTATGGGCTTATGATCCCTCAGTGACCTGCCTCCTATTTTACATACTACTTATAATAGTGTTGGCTTTGACAAGAAAAATGTAGCTTCAGCAAAATAGCACCATTTTGTTGGAGGAAAAAAAATTTGGCTGCAGCAAAATGGTGGCGGCACTTGCGCAGTAATATTTATTAGCAAGCAATGGATGCTACTGCGCATGCGCGGCGCCATTTTGCTGTAGTTGAATTTTTATTTTTTCAAAGCCAACACTCTTATATTCCGTATGTAAAATAGGCGGCAGGTCACTGAAGGATAAGGATGTGAATGGAGAACCAAATAAAGCCCGTCAACCATGTTATCAATTTAATTAGTATAATGGCGCCAAACTGACGGTGTCTGTAGCTTACTGAGCCAAATCCTGACAAGTTTCACTTTAAAAATGCCAGCATACATCCATTAATTAAAAAAACATCCCTCCACCAGAACTGTGCTGCTTAACTACAGACGTGTCTCTAATCTTCCCTTCATCTCTCAAATCCTGGAACACTTGGTCCACTCCCGTGTAATCCGATGTCTCTCAGATCACTCTCTCTTTGACCCTTTACAATTTAGATTCCACTCTTTACACTACTGAAATTGCCCTCTCTAACGTCTCTGATGATCTACCAACAGCTAAATCTAATGGTCACTAGTCCATACTGATTCTCCTGGATCTCTCTGCAGCATTCAACACATTGTGGATCACCAGATCCTCCTCACTATGCTCTCTGTTCAATGGCGCTCAAAGACACCACTCTCTCCTGGTTCTCCTCCTACCTCTCTGGTTGCTTCTTTACTGTATGTTTTGCTGGTTCCTCTTTCTCCCCTCTTCCCCTTGCTGTGAGGGTTCAATTCTAGGGCCCCTCCTCTTCTCCTTATATACTGCTCCTAATAGGCAATCCATCTGTAGCTTAGGTTTTCAGTACCATCTCTATGTTGATGACACCCAATTTTACACATCCCCTGATCTCACCCCTGCAGTATTACAAAATTTCAGTATTTCTGCTGTCTCTAACATTATGTCCTATCTCTATTTAAAACTGAATCTGTCTATAACTGAACTCCTTGTGTTTCCTCCCTCTACTAACCTTCCTATATGTGGATAGATAGTGGCTGTATAACATGTACTATACACACATAGGGAAGACAGGACAAATGGTGGGTGTGTAATGCATACCATACATACACAGTGTAGATGGGACAGATTTTGGGTGTGTAATGTGGCTCTACCATGGCACCCAAGTAACACGCCCACCGTTTTGGCCATGGGTCACTCTTGAAGCAGATTTTTCATTGATCCCTTACATTCGTTCACTTGCTTGGTCATGTCACCGACACCTCAAAAACATATCTAGATTTCGACTTGTCTTACTTTTGACGCTGCAAAAACACCTCCTGTGCTCTTATTCATTTTCTTAATATTTCAACTCTCTACTGATCAATCTCCCTCTTACTAAACTCTCCCCTCTCCAATTCATCTTGAATGCTGCAGCAAGGATAATATACCTGTCCAGCCATTACACTGATGCCTCTATCCTGTGCCAGTCACTGCACTAGTTACCTGTTGTGAGTTCATTTTCCCCTTCGTCACTGAGGTCTGGTGAACTCCCTATTCTGGTAAAGGAAGGTAATGAGCCTGATTATCAGGCACCTGAGCCTAATGAGGATGACTGGCTGAGTGGAGTCACGGACTGGATATAAGGCTGCCGACGCCCTTCTGCCCTGAGGGTGATTTCTCTGTGGACTTCTAGGACACCAGTCTGATTCCTGCTCCTCTAAAGCTAAGTTTTTTGCTTTGCCTGTTAGCATTTGTTTTTGTTTTCCTTGCTTTTCTGGATTCTGCCATTCCCTGCTGGGGTGAGCTGAATCTCCTTTTGCCTGTTGCTCTGGCTTCAAAAAAGCTATGTCAGTACTCAGGAATATTCTGAAGACAGAGCAACAGGCAAAAGGAGATTCAGCTCACCCCAGCAGGGAATGGCAGAATCCAGAAAAGCAAGGAAAACAAAAACAAATGCTAACAGGCAAAGCAAAAAACTTAGCTTTAGAGGAGCAGGAATCAGACTGCTGTCCTAGAAGTCCACAGAGAAATCACCCGCAGGGCAGAAGGGCATCGGCAGCCTTATATCCAGTCCGTGACTCCACTCAGCCAGTCATCCTCATTAGGCTCAGGTGCCTGATAATCAGGCTCATTACCTTCCTTTACCAGAATAGGGAGTTCACCAGACCTCAGTGACGAAGGGGAAAATGAACTCACAACAGTTACCTATCCATTGCAAAGTCCAACATAAACTTATTACACTCACTCACAGAGTGCTCCATGGTTCAGCACCAACCTACATCTCCTCCCTCGTGTAAGTCTACCACCCTACACGTGCCTTGCATTCTGCTAATGACCGAAGATTAATATCCTCTATAATCCAAACCTTCCACTCCAGTCTACAAGATTTCTCGAGTGCAACACCAATTCTTTGAAATGCACTGCCAAGGACAATTCGACTAACCCACAATATCCACAGTTTTACACGTGCCTTAAAAACCCATTTCTTTAGACTGGGCTATTGCCTCACCTCACTTGTCTAACAAACCGGTTCATGCAATGTTATATAAATACTGTTTATTATATTGATGGCTGGACCATACAATAGAAGCATTTTTTCTTATCTTTCACCTTTCGTTCTCCCCCATTTCCTCATGAATTGTAAGCTTGCATGCAAGGCCCTCAGTCCTTTTTGTATCTGTTGATTTAGGCGTTATTCTATAATGTCTTTATTGTCTGTACAAGTCCACTCTAAAATATAACGTTTAAAGTGCTGCGGAATATGCTGGCGCTATAGAAATAAAAACTATTATAAGAGTCTACTGATGACATAACCCTCCAAACTAGTCACATACGTCATTGTACCCCAGCATCTCTGACATAACTGGAGCTGAGCTGCAATACTGTACACAACCGGCGGTTTCATAGTGATGAAGCATTCTTAAAAGTCATAAAAATTTTGTGCAACGTGGAGTTGCACAAAAATGTTGTGACTCACGGCCAATTTCATCCAGCTCAGCCAAAATGGTGAGAGGCTCATGAATTAGGTACCTCTGACTCAAGTACTAACCGTCATCAAGACCAGTAGAAACAACACCGGTGTCCATGAATTGGTGTCTATGTTTTTTCAGCCAATACTACCATACATTAATTATAAACCTGAGATGTCAAAACATTTGAAAAAGGAAAAACTCCCATCAGAACAATAAATGAAACAGCATTCAAGTAAAATTTCATGTCAGTAGCAACTAATTGCACCATGTGTACTCTCCAAAATGTCAACACTTTCTGTTCTGTACCATCATGACAAATGTTCCCATAATTACTTCTCAAACAAAGACACTGATCCTAAGCTAACAGTGTGCACAGGAGCGATCTATCAAGTTCTGTAGTGGCTTGGCATATTCACTTTAGCACCATATTGGCATTATTTCTAGGAACACTAGAAATAAAACTCTTTTGCAATGTAGATATGTTTTGTAGTGAAGGTAATGCTTCCTAATCTGAAGATTACAATCTGGACATTAAAGGGAAATTTTTATGATAATCCTTTAGGGACGCAGAGATTTTTCCATTTCTTCTGTAATGTGCTCCACCAACCATAGCTTTTGAAAGTTTGCCCTGTAAAAAAAAAAATTAAGCCCTCATGTGACTACATTGAAGAATAAAGATTTTTCCTTCCCTTTTTTTTTTAAATTATTTTGGGCGTCATACAGAGCTGATGGAATCATCCCACTATGAACCGAGTCAAATTTCCTTAAATTCGTGAATTAAAACAATTGGTAATTTGCTTTGTCCAGCGTCATTTTACACTGCTGAAGATTGCATCTGCCAGAGAGCAAGCTCACACCAAGTCAAGTGTGGACATGCAATCTTCTCCATAATGTCTAGCTGCTATCACATAGTCTAGAGCAGTCAAGAGGGGGCTCTATCACACGGACGATAAATGATGTGTGCAGGAAAACCAGTGGCCATTTTAGAGTTTTATGGCCTAGATATAGGAGGTCAGTGTGTACAGCCCATCATTACAAATTGGAATACAAAGACCTTGTCAGAGTGTGGTGTACAAAATAGAAAATTGGAATAGTTGTCATTATATAACTATTTCCAGACTAAGATTCGAGTGATAATAAGTTTATGGACCTGCAGAGTCTGTGTGACCATGAAGAGATGCATCCATGCATCTTCGACAACCTACAATCTGGCTTCCGTCCCCACCATTCCACTGAGACTGCCTTGACCAAATTTGCTAACGACTTACTTACAGTCAAAGCTAATAGACAATTCTCTCTACTCCTCCTTCTAGACCTGTCCTCTGCCTTTGACACAGTTGACCACTGCCTCCTACCACAGATCCTCTCTTCCTTTGGTGTCAAAGACCTTGCCCTATCCTGGATCTGCTCATACCTTACCAACTGCACATTTAGCGTTTCCTACTCCCATACTACCTCTTGATCTCGACCCCTCTCTGTTGGTGTCTCTCAAGGCTCTGTCCTTGGACCCCTTCTCTTCTCAATCTATACCTTTGGCCTGGGACAACTCATAAAGTCCTATGGCTTCCAGTACCACCTATATGCTGAGGACACTCACATCTACCGATCTGGCCCAGATGTTACCTCTCTGTTGTCCAGAATTCCAGAGTGTCTATCAGCTATATCCTCCTTCTCCTCTCGCTTCTTCAAGCTCAATGTGGAAAAATCTGACCTAATTATCTTTCCTCCATTTCGCATACCTACCCTACCTGATCTATCACAATAAATGAAATCACACTTTCCTCTGTCCAGGAAATCCACTGCCTAGGAGTAACCCTTGACTCTGCCCTGTCCTTCAAAAAGCACATCCAAGCTCTTGCCACCTCATGTCGCCTCCAGCTCAAAAATGTTTCCAGAATCTGTCCTTTCCTCAAGCCTCACTCTACCAAAATGCTTGTGCATGCCCTAATCATCTCCCGCCTCGACTACTGCAACATCCTCCTCTGTGGCCTACCTTTTAACACTCTCACACCCCTACAGTCCATCCTTAACTCGGCTGCCCAACTAAGTAATCTCTCTCCTCGCTACACTCTTCTTTCCCCTCTTTGCAAATCCCTTAACTGGCTCCCAATTTCCCAGCGTATCCAGTTTAAACTACTATCACTGACCTACAAAGCCATCCATAACCTTTCTCCTTCGTATATTTCCGAACTAATCTCTCAATATCTTCCCTCACTTAATCTTCGGTCCTCCCAAGACCTCCCAGTCTCCTCCACGCTTATTCGCTCCTCACCCAGTCGCCTCCAAGATTTCTCCCGAATATCCCCCATCCTCTGGAATTCTGTGCTCCAACACATCCGGTTATCCACCACATTTGGATCCTTCATACGGAACCTGAAAACCCATCTCTTCAAAAAAAAGCTTACAACCTGTAATGACCACACGGCCACCTCAACACCATCGGAGCTACTGCAACCCCTGACCTACTGTCTCCTTCCCCATAACCCTGCAAGGACAGGGTCCTCTTCCCTCTGTACCAGTCCATCATTGTTAGTTTGTTTACGGTAAGTGATATTTGTATTTTGATGCAACCCAGTCTCATGTACAGCACCATGGAATTAATGGTGCAATATAAATAAATGTGTATATATGTATATATATATTATATATACATACACACATATACACATACATACATACACATAGGGTGCAGATTTCAACCCCTTTGCCCCAAAATTTGATTTTTTTATCTTCCTAATCAGGCCAAATCTCCAATTCTGACCAGTGAAGTTTTATGAGGTAATAACTCTGAAACGCTTCAACGTATCCCAGTGATTCTGAGACTGCTTTTTCGTGAAATATTGTACTTTAGTTAGTGGTAAATTTTGGTTGACTTTTTTGCGTTTATTTTTAAAAATATGAAATTTGGTGAAAATTTTGAAACTTTTAATTTTTATACCCTTAAAATAAGTTATATTACACAAAACTGATAATAAATAACATTTCCCTCATGTCTACTTAACATCATCATCATTTAAAAAAAAAAAATCTTTTTGTTGTTAGAAGGTTAGAAGGGTTAAAACTTGATCAGCCATTTCTAATATTTCCAACAAAAATTACAAAACCATTCTTTTTTAGGGATCACAGCCTGTTTTTGTGGGGCCTATGTGAAAGAAAATACCAAAAAGTAACACCATTCTAAACACTGCACCCCTCAAAGTGTTCAAAACCACATTCAAGAAATGTATAAACCCTTCAGGTGCTCACAGGAATTAAAGCAATGTGAAAGGAAAAAACTAAAATATAAAATTTTTCCCAAAAAATGTTGCTTTGGCACCACATTTTGCATTTCCACAAGAGTAACAGGAGAAAAAGGACCATACAAATTGTTGTGCAATTTATCCTGAGTACGAAGATACTGTATATGTGGAGTAAAACTACTGTTTGGGCACATAGCAAGGAGCGCCATCTGACTTTTGAAGAGCAAAATTGGCTGGAACAAACAGCGTATGCTAGGTCGTGTTTCACAGTTCCTGATGCACTGCAACAGTGGAAACCCACCACAAGTGACCACATTTTTGAAACTATACTCCCCAAAGAATATAGGTGCAACAAGCACCTTGAACCCATAGATGCTTCACAGAATTTGATAACATTGAACCTTGAAAATGAAAAAAATACATTTTTACCACAAAAATGATGCTTTAGCTCCAAATTGATCATTTTCACAAGGGTAACAGAAAAAATGGACAATACAATTTGTTGTGCAATTTCTCCTGAGTACGCAGATACCGCATATGTATGCAAAACTACTGTTTGGGCACACGGGTGGGCTCGGAAGGGAAGGACCACCATTTGACATTTGCAATGCAAAATTGGCTGGAATAGATAGCGGATGCCATGTTGTATTTGCAGAGCCCCTGATGTGCCTAAACAGTGGAAAACACTACAAATGACATAATTTTGGAAACTACTCCCCCTCAAGGAATTTATCTAGTACTGTGGTGAGCACCTTGAACCCCTAAGTGCTTCACATAATGTTATAATATTGAGTCGTGTGAAAAAAAAAAATTACCTTTTCCCACAAAAAGGTTGATTTACCCCAAATGTTTAATTTTTATAAGGGTAGACAGGAGAAAACAAATGGTACAATTTGTTGCACAATTTCTCCTGAGTATTAATACCCCATATGTGGTTAAAAACTTTTGAGGCACAAGTACAAAGCTCAGAATGGAAGGAGCGGAATATTGACTGACTTTCTCTTGATGTTCAAAACGTCTGAAGGTGGGGCCAGTGATGCCAGCGCCGACTGGATGCTGGGTTCACGTGTCATAAACAGACGAGAGCCCCGGAAACACAAGTGCCGACACCAATTATAAGCTTTTTTTTTATTTATTGGGGGCAAGCATGGGGTATGAGAAGTGCAATCTAAGTGTCACTTGGTCTGTCAGTATATACACACCTTTTCTGAAAGGCCACAGAGGCTGCAACACCATTAGGCAAGAGGCATTACTAACCAAATAACACCATGAAGATCAAAGACATCTCCATATATGTCAAGGACAAAGATGTTGAGAAGTACAAGTCAGGTTCGAGTTAAAAAAAATATCCCGATCGCTGATGATCCCCCCAAATCACCATCAAATCCATTATCATCATATGGAAAGAACATGGCACAATAACAAACCTGCCAAGAAAGGGCCGACCACAAAAAAACTCACAGCAAAAGCAAGGAGGGCATTAATCAGAGAGGCAACACAAAGACCAAAGGTAACCCTGAAGGAGCTGCAGAGTTCCCAAGCAGAGACTGGAGTATCTGTCCATATTACCACAATAAGCCGTACACTCCATAGTGGTGGTTCAAAAATTATAAGGCTCGTTTTGAGTTTCATGAGACCAGAATTGAACTTTTTGGCCATCAAGGTAAACGCTATGTTTGCAGCCAAACCAACACAGCTCATCACTCCAAAGTGCCAGAAGAGGAGAATCCCCCCTCAAGTGACCCCATTTTGGAAATTACACCCCTCTGGGAATTTATCTACAGGTGTACTGACGATTTTGACTACATGGGTGTTTTTCAGAAATAAACAGCAATAGATGTTGCTCAGTGAAAATTGGAAATCTGCCATTGTAGTGCCCAGTACGTTGTAGTGCCGAGCATGTTGTAGTGACCAAACATTGTGCCTAGCTGTTGTTTCTGGAGACATGCACCCTGTAAATTAAGCAGGCTCTGATTACTACAGAGATGCCAAACAAACGAATGCTAAATGTGATTTAGGCAAACTGAGGCTTAGAACGGAAGGGGACATTTGAATTTTGGAAAGCAGAAGTCACTGGATTTTTTTTGCTTTTGGGAGTTTGGGTGGGGGGCAAGGTGAAAAGCTCCTTATATTTCCATTAAACGAAGATGGATTTGTTTGGTGACTTGCTTTTTTGTGGATTGAGTTGAAGCTTTTACTAAGAACATTTTTGCATCACATTTATCCTGCACTCTACGTAGAGCACTTACATCGGGGTTTCCATCTAAATCGCTGAATGACGCGATTCAGATATCAATCCTGACAGATCCGATCACTGTCGGGGGTGACTCCGTCTGAAAACATGGTCCGCGACAGTTTTGTGCACCTCTGAAAAGAACACCATTTATGCTCGCTTAAAAAGATGTACACTGCTGGATCACAGGCCGGGCGATGTCCACAGTGTCTCCATCTGCCTCATTATAGGGAATCTTCAGCTGGAGGTTCTGTCTCAATCACGTATTTCAGAGATTTGCACAGAAACCTGGATGTGCTGTAAGTGCTCGAGCAGGATCCATATGAGCAGAGCCTTACTGCGATCTTTGGAAGGCATAATGAACAAATCAACAAGTGAAGAATTTGTTTTATTTTTAACATCCTTTCTGGTGTAGTGTAAGTGTTTAGATTGCTTTATTTTTCGGTGCGATTCCAGAGATTCCAGATTTATCTCGTTTTTATGTTCTGCAGTTTTTACACAATAAAAACCATTTTAGAAAAAAAAAAGAATTGTTTTTGCATCGCTATATTCAGAGAGAACTTTTATTTCTATGCTGATGGAGCTATATGGTGGCATGTTTTTTACAAGACAAGATAAGGTTTTCAGCAATACAATTTTTTTTTAAATTCGTTTATTAAACCATAAGCAGTTTTACAATACATACATTCAGTGCAAAATGTTAAACCTAGTACAAAATAGATATGTATAACTAGCATGAAGACATGAGGCATAATATGTGCATCAACTGTATGTAAATAAAGCAGACATAATATCAATTGAATCACAATGGTGTTATGTTATTGTACCAGTAATAGAACCTGCCTGGCTTCTAAACTCTACCGACATCTACTAAAACATTAACTATTCTGCAGCCTACTTCTATATAGCAAGCAGTTTATTGTGCGACATCTCCGCTCTGCAAGGTAAAGTGAGAGGAGTTCCATCTCTCCCAGATCTTTTTAAATTTACCTGGGCACCCTCTATTCTGATACAGTGTCCTTTCATATGGGATAATCGAATTTACCAGAGTGATCCAGGACCCAAGAGAAGGAGGTGAATTCCCCATCCATCGTAGTGCCAGTATCTTTCGTGCCATGAACAGTGTCTCCCGTAAAAAAATTCCAACATAATGACCCCACGTCTCCTCATCCCACACTCCAAACAGACATATCAGCGGTTCGAGGGGAACAGGCGTTTGTACCAAGGATGTTAATAACGACGTCACCCCTCTCCAGAATTGCACAACAGCAGGACAGCACCAGATCATATGAATAAAGTCTGCATCCATTGAATGACATCTCAAACATTCCGATGACAGATATCGACCCATCTTAAAGAGTCGAATTGGGGTCAAATATGATTGATTAATAATGTACAATTGTATCATCCTATTGTTGGCAGACGGAGACACCCAGATTGGTGACTCCAGAATTTCTTCCCATTCCTCATCCCGTGTATCAGGAATGAGCCTCTCCCATTTCTTCTTAACGGAGTCTATGGCACATTCTGTCCCCACTGACAACATATATGTATATAGAGAGGAGATGAGACCTTGAGAGTCCTGTGACTTGAGGATCCCTATCAAGAGCAGAGACGAAATGGCATCACTCATATCTAAATTTCTCATATGCGATTGAAAAGCTGATCTTAGTTGTAGATAACGGAAAAACTGGGATCTCGGGACACCGCAATTGACTTGTAATTGCTCAAAGGATATTAAAGTACCATGATCGTATAGATCACCCATCGTAGAGACACCGTACTGAACCCAGAACTCGGCAGACAGATGTTCACGCAGCACCGGGAGGTAGTCATTATTCCACAGGGGCATTTCAGCTATAACATCGCCAAATCCAACCACGCCCTTAATCCGTCTCCATATTGATGGTGCCAGACGGAGCAGAGGCAGCAGTCTCGGGAGATTTATTTTCCTCATTTCTAAAATACCTAGTGGGCAACTAGTCCCTGCAGCATGAAGAAGATGACTCTCAGAATTCCTGAGGTGGCCTCCGGGCATCCATGTGCTTAAGGCCTTGGCCTGTCCAGCTAGATAATATAAAAATAAATTAGGCAATGCTGCCCCCCCTCCCCTCTTGGGTCTCTGTAGAGTGGTCAACTTTAGTTTAGGCCTGGCTTTCCCCCAAATAAAGGATGTGATTTGGGAATTTAAATGAGCAAAAAAGGATTTGGGCACCACCACCGCACTATGTTGAAGAAAGTAGTTAAGCTTGGGGAGTAATATCATTTTGACTAAATTAATATGTCCGGCCACAGACAATGGAAGCTTACCCCAGATCGCAAATTTACCCCTAACCGTCTCCAGCAGTGGTTGTATATTGAGTTGTAGATGAAATTTACTGCCCTTAGAGATATGAACCCCCAAATATTTGAAACTAGTCACGATGGGCAGCAGGGAGAGAGTCTCAAGTCGTGGCAGTGGAGCATGGGAAAGAGGCATCAAAGCAGATTTATCCCAATTTATGTAAAGGCCAGAATATTTACTAAATTTATTTATGGTAGTAATCACTCTTGCCAGGGTTTCCTCTGCTTTGTCCATAAATATCACCATATCATCAGCGTATAAGCCTATGGTATCCGTCCGACCCGCTATCTCTATACCAGCGATAACAGGGGATAGTCTTATACGAATTGCTAGCGCCTCAATAGCGAGAGCAAAGAGGGCCGGGGAAAGAGGACACCCCTGACGGGTTCCCCTATGCAATGAAAATGATTCAGATATGGAGCTATTTACGATGACCCGGGCCTTGGGCTTCATGTATAAGACATTGACCCAGTTTTGGAATTTTTCGCCAAATCCATATCTCTGTAAACATGCACGGAGAAAAGGCCATTCAAGTGAGTCAAAGGCCTTGGCCGCATCTAGTGATGCCAATGCCCATTCATTATCCGGTACCAGCGAACTATATTGGGCCACTGACTGGACACGTCTGATATTTGTGGAAGTGCTCTTACCCGGCATAAAACCCGTCTGATCAGGGTGTACAAGATCCAATATAACGGTATTTACTCTTTTGGCTAAAATTTTTGTAAAAATTTTATAATCCACATTTACTAGTGATATAGGCCTATACGATCCACAATCCAAAGGGTCCTTCCCCTCCTTTTTTAGAACTATTATATTGGCCTCATAAAAAGACTCCGGCATGCATCCCCCCCTCCCAAATCCCACAAAACACTGTCAACAAAAGAGGCGCCAGTATATCTTGATATTTTCTATATAACTCCACAGGGAATCCATCCGGCCCAGGGGCCTTCCCGGAGGCCATGCCTTGTATGGCATCCTCTACCTCCTCCAGAGTAAACTCAGCATCCATATAGGCCTGTTGGGAAGGACTTAGCGTGGGAAACTCTATGTCTAACAAATAGTCCAAACACTCTGGGCCATCCACATCTGTCTTAGAATTGTACAATGAGCCATAATAGTCGGAAAAGCACTTTAGTATCTCCTCAGTTGAGGAGACCAACGTACCATCTGAATCACGGATCTGTAGAATTGTGTTGGTTGCATTGTGTTGTCGTACTAAGTAGGCCAGAAACTTACTCGCCTGATTCCCCATCTCAAAATAAGACTGCCGGGCAAAAAATAATTTACGTTTCGTCTTAGTGTCCGTGTATTGAGCATATAACCTTTGAGCGGTCAGCCATTCTATCCTATTACTGTTAGATTGATCCGATATATAGGCTGCCTCCGAGTCTTTCAGACGTCGCTCCATCTCGCCATCCTCCTCCGATGTCACTCGCTTAATGTGAGAAATTGTAGAGGATAAACAACCCCGTAAATAGGCTTTAAGAGCATCCCAAAATACATTAATATTTCGGGATTCGGGGTGGGACGAGACGAAGCAATGTAGCTGATCTATCGTTCTATCAGGGGGTGTTATGAACTTCAGCCAAAAAGGGTTCAGCTTCCATGCTATTCTGTTAGTCAATGGCCCATATTTAAGTTTGAGAAATGACTGGACTATGATCCGAAACTCCCCCGTTCCCGTGTTTAATGTCCTCCACCCACGCCGCCAAACTGCTGGATCCAAAAATGTAGTCTATGCAAGACAGAGAGCGTTTGGTGGAGGAATGGCAAGTGTATTCCCTCGTCTCTGGATGGTGCACTCTCCATAGATCTAGTCACCCACTACCCGCCATGAATTGTGACAGTTGGGATGAGCCCGGGGGACCCCACACTGTATTCCATCGCCCAGTCTCAATTTATCAAGACGGCTATGCATGACCAGATTAAAATCTCCCATACAGATGACATGTGCATCTGGGTAACTTAAAGCGAAGCTCAATGCCCTCTGGAGAATTGATATATTAGCCGGAGGGGGATTGTAAATACAAAGGATGACATATTTCCGAGAGTCAATCAGCGCATGGACAAACACAAATCATCCCTCGGGGTCTCTCTGGGCTTCCCTGACCTCCCACAGAACATCCTTATGAATTAACAGAGAAACTCCCCTTGAGTAGCTAGTGTGAAAAGAATGCATAAACCATTGCACCCACGGCTTCTGCACCCACCGAACTGTATCCCTGGTCAGGTGCGTCTCCACTAGGGCCAATATGTGAGGACGGCAATGTCTGATCTGTGAGAATACCTTAATTTTCTTGCGAGGGGTTTTTATGCCCCTCACATTCCAGGTCATACAAATCAGCTCAGAGCCCATTACCATCCATTCAAATATGGTGTATAATGGCGCCCGAGCCAGGTGCAGAGAGTCCACACAGATAGCAGAATTTGACGTAGGCTGCAGCCTCTATCTAAACAACGACAAACATAAAAAAAACTTTTAAAAAAGAAAAAGCAAAAGCAATGCAGGAACCTAGTAACATAGGCGTACAGTCTTACGCCCCCCACAGAAAGTGAATAAGGGGATACCATCACTGAACACAGTGTCCGGTATAGCTGGTATCTGGGAACTCGCCGGGAGAGCTCCAATTAGACCTTTGGTTGAAAGGATCCGAAATAACAGTCGCCGCACTAGGACTCCCCCGCCGGGGATCTCCCAAGGGATCGCAGCCATTCAGTCGCCTCCGCCGGATCCGTAAAAAATACAGAAGAACCCTCATGGACAACTCGGAGCCGGGCTGGATATATCATAGAATATACAATGTTCCTGTCTCTGAGCCGCCTCTTGACCTCGAAGAACTGCGCCCGCTGTTTCTGCAGCTCCACGGAGAACTCCGGAAAGATGGAAATGACAACATTAATGAATTTAATAGGACTTTTCAGGCGCGCCAGGCGTAAGATGGTGTCTCTGTCCTTGCAGTTGAGCAGGCATGCCAGGAAAGGTCGAGGTGGGGCCCCCGGAGGCAGGGGTCTGGTAGGGACCCTATGAGCTCTTTCAACGGCGAATAATGGGGAGAATTCGTCGCCTAAGGAGGTCTTAAGCCAATCCTCTAGAAACTGCTCAGGATGCTGACCCTCCGAGCGCTCAGGCAGCCCAACAATACGTATATTATTCCTGCGCATTCTGTTTTCTAAATCGTCCGCCTTTTGCTTCCAGGCATTCATGGAGCCTGCCACCTTCGTTAATTTAGCCTCCATAGGTGTCATGGTATCTTCCACCCTGGACACCCTCGTTTCCACCTCCGTAATGCGTCCCTTCATGGCCTGCATATCCTGACGGAGTCTCCCCACCTCCGTATAAACATCCTCAATTTTCTCTGTCAGGGATGTCCTGGTCAATGAGATAGCCTGCATCAACTGCGAGGACGCTTGTTTAAGGGTCAATTCTTCCTGATCCGTCTCTTCCTCTCCCCCAGAAGGGCGATTTTTGCGCTGAACTTGAGAGGATGTGCTCCTACTGTGCCGCGCACTTTCAGCGGGGTCAGGTCTAGCAAACTCTGTTATGATTGAGTCACCGTAGGAGGCAAAAACAGAAATGCTAGCTAAGTCCAGAAAACCAGATAAGTTGGCAGCTATCGGATTGCAGACCCCTGAACCTATCAACACAACTAGCAGTAGCCGTGGGGGGTTCCTACGATGCCCTAGACCCATCGATCACAGCCGGAGAATTAAATAGGCCTAATGAAAGAAAGGGGAAATCTAAACTGCCCCAGAGCAGACCCCAAAGCAATAGGCAGCCCCCAACAAATAATGACGGTGAAGCAAGATGAAAATACTAACACAGACAAAAAGATAGACTGAGCAAAGACGGGGCCCAAGCTAACTTAGATAGAAAAGGACAGGAAGGCTGCTGTCTGCAATCCGTGAAAAACCCTATGAAAATAAGAGCCAACAGACTGACCGTGAAAAAGGCCCTGAAGACGCTAGGCTTCAAAAAGCTATGTCAGTACTCAGGAATATTCTGAAGACAGAGCTACAGGCAAAAGGAGATTCAGCTCACCCCAGAAGGGAATGGCAGAATACAGAAAAGCAAGGAAAACAAAAAACAAAACAAAAAAGCTAACAAGCAAAACAGAAAACTTAGCTTTAGAGGAGCAGGAATCAGACTGGTGTCCTAGAAGTCCACAGAGAAATCACCCGCAGGGCAGAAGGGCGTCGGCAGCCTTATATCCAGTCCGTGACTCCAGTCAGCCAGTCTTCCTCATTAGACCCAGGTGCCTGATAATCAGGCTCATTACCTTCCTTCACCAGAATAGGGAGTTCACCAGACCCCAGTGACAAAGGGGAAAATGAACTCATAACAAAACTCCTTTAATTTCTCCGCCGCTCCCGGCCCCTTAAGTCGGCTCATGATTGTCTGCAGTGCGGCTGATAAAACAAATTAAGGTGTGTAATCCAGGTATTGCCCACTACAGATGGGTATCACAGCGGGCTGGTAACAGTTAATTGTGAATCAAGTTACAGAGGGACGTTTGAGGGATTACCAGGGCAGCAGCTAGGTACAGTCCAGATGATCTTTATGGCCTGGGGAGGGAGGGGGGAGTGGGTCCCACAGAGGCAGCTGCAGTGGGGGAGGGTGCACAAAGCCTCCCTTAATAATGGCGCCAGCCGGCAGTGAGTGGATGGGCAGGGGGGGATACCGCGCAGGGGCCAGTTTCCCAGGGCACTCACCTCGCGCTCCCCCGCATTGTCAGTCAAATCTCCTCTCTCCCCGGCGGCGGTGCAGCAGTGGGAAGCCGGCGCTGCAGCTCTCAGCAGTTGAGCTGCGCGCCCAAGATGGCAGCCGCCTCGTGGGAGAACCAGCCGCCCGCTCTTATCTCCCCCGTCGCCCGCTCTCAGGATCCGTCTCCCGACCTGCCACAAAGCTCCCAAGGGTCCCAGCGTCCGAGGGAGGTCCAGCCAGCAGCAGATGAGCCGCCAGAGAAAGGTCCAGGGATCAGGATATGGCAGGATGATACGGAGCTCTCCTCACCAGCGCCCTCTCCATGTCACGGCATAGCCACGCCCCCAGCAATACAATTTTTATTTACATTAAAGTTATTTGATCACAATGTATTTCAATTTTTGTCTTTTTTATTATAAAAAAGCGTAGTTTGACAGTTTTTTTCCTTTCTTTAAGTGTTTACTGAAGGGGTTAACTAGTGGAACAGATTTATAGATCAGGTTGTTCCAGACGCTGTGATGCCAAATAAATGTAATTTGCTGGTTTATTTTTTACATATAAATATATGTATTTATTGGTATATTTTTTTTTCTTTTCTTTATTTTGTGATTTTTTTAAATACTTGTAAAAATTCTAAAACTTTATTTTTACTTTTTTACATTGTCCCTCCATGGGACAACAACTTTCATTGCCCTGATCATTGATTTAGCATTTTGTAATGCTTTTGCATTGCATGTAATTAGATCAGTGTATCGTACACAGACAGGAGTGTCACCTCTTGCTCTGAACAGGAACTTACAGGCCACAGTACCTGGGCGAGCCCGTGGGCCATCTTTTGCCCTGGGGTCACCACGGAGACCATCGTTACAATGTGATTGCAATCGTAATGTGCCGATCGGAGCAGAGAGGGAATTCCCTCCCTCTGTTATGCTGATCGATGTTGCGATCCCTATTGACAGTGGCATCAGAGGGGTTAAACGTCCGATAGGAGCTAGTACTGATCATGGATGCATCTGCAGTATGTCAGCTGTAACATATTGATGATCGCGTCCTGCTCTACGAGTAAACCAATGCACACTCGATGTAACAGTCCAATATTAGACCTGAACATACCACCTGAATACAGTGGCCTGTAGCATGAGCTTGCTTTTGGGTTGTAAACCTACCTAGCTATTCTGGTCATGTCCTCTTTAGTAAGAGCCCGGAAAGGGAGAGGTATATTTTATTTTTCTTAATCTTTGAAAAAAGGACACATTTTTAATTTTTGCATAACTGTTTTACTAGTCCAATTTATCTTAGTAAGTGTACAGGTCACAACAACACTGCTTGCTTTTCCGCATTTACCTTTCCGTGAATGTACCTACATAGCAACTTAGCTTTTTAAAGCATATATTTTTTGCCAAGAGAAGAGGAGAAAACATAACTATCAGGCATGCTGGGACCAAAATTAGGCTTTATCTACATTACCACTTTTTCGTTGCCTTTGTTGTCTGTATCTTGTATTTTCTCCAAAATGGTTAGTGCCAATTGCTGTAATGACAGTCCTTTATCCTTCTCGCTTAAACAGTCTACCAAGGCTGCTGATGATAACACGTGTAATAATGGCATGAGCAACACTTGAGCAGTGGCTGGAGCTTTGCTTCCATCTGGTAACATCAAAATCTTAAGTGCTGTGAATAAAAAAAATAAACGTGAACTAGCAGAGCATCTTTCCTCGAACTGAATGAAAATTACTGTTAGTGCTGCCAAAAAGCATTAACAGGTACTCCTAATGCAGATATTCATAGCATATGGTCAGGATATGGCATCCAAGTCCAATCAATTTGATCTCTACTAATACCTTGAATTTAATGGCACCTGAACAGGAGAGATCCGCAGTCAAGACAGAACGAGATGCAAGGTCCAGACAGGTGACAGCAGCCGCAGCCCACAGGACAGAGAGGCCCCACCAGCCTACAGGACAGAGAGGCTCCACCAGCCCACAGGACAGAGAGGCCCCACCAGCCCACAGGACAGAGAGGCTCCACCAGCCCACAGGACAGAGAGGCCCCACCAGCCCACAGGACAGAGAGGCCCCACCAGCCCACAGGACAGAGAGGCCCCACCAGCCCACAGGACAGAGAGGCCCCACCAGCCCACAGGACAGAGAGGCCCCACCAGCCCACAGGACAGAGAGGCCCCACCAGCCCACAGGACAGAGAGGCCCCACCAGCCCACAGGACAGAGAGGCCCCACCAGCCCACAGGACAGAGAGGCCCCACCAGCCCACAGGACAGAGAGGCCCCACCAGCCTACAGGACAGAGAGGCTCCACCAGCCCACAGGACAGAGAGGCCCCACCAGCCCACAGGACAGAGAGGCTCCACCAGCCCACAGGACAGAGAGGCCCCACCAGCCCACAGGACAGAGAGGCCCCACCAGCCCACAGGACAGAGAGGCCCCACCAGCCCACAGGACAGAGAGGCCCCACCAGCCCACAGGACAGAGAGGCCCCACCAGCCCACAGGACAGAGAGGCCCCACCAGCCCACAGGACAGAGAGGCCCCACCAGCCCACAGGACAGAGAGGCCCCACCAGCCCACAGGACGGAGAGGCCCCACCAGCCCACAGGACAGAGAGGCCCCACCAGCCCACAGGACAGAGAGGCCCCACCAGCCCACAGGACAGAGAGGCCCCACCAGCCCACAGGACAGAGAGGCCCCACCAGCCCACAGGACGGACAGGCCCCACCAGCCCACAGGATGGAGAGGCCCCACCAGCCCACAGGACGGAGAGGCCCCACCAGCCCACAGGACAGAGAGGCCCCACCAGCCCACAGGACAGAGAGGCCCCACCAGCCCACAGGACGGAGAACCCCCACCAGCCCACAGGATGGAGAGGCCCCACCAGCCCACAAGACAGAGAGGCCCCACCAGCCCACAGGACAGAGAGGCCCCAGCTCACAACAAAAAAGGCAAATACAATTCTAGGAGGTATTAACAAAAGCATACAGTCTAGATCACGTGAAGTCATTACCCCCTCTACTCTTCTTTGGTCAGACCTCATCTGGAATACTGTATCCAGTTTTGGGCACCACATTTTAAAAAAGACATCAACAGGAGCAAGTTCAGAGAAGAGCGACCAGAATGGTGACCGGTCTGCAAACCATGTCCTATGAGGAACGGTTAAAGGATTTGTGAATGTTTAGCTTGCAAAAAAGAAGACTGAGAGGAGACTAAATAGCTGTCTACAAATATCTCAAGGGCTGTCACATTACACTGGTCAACAGCATTTTTGGTGCCAAAGATATTTCATCGAATTTAGGGTATTTTTGGGGTGCTGATTCTGAATATGTCATCAGTTTTGCCAGATTGGCTCAAGTTTTTGAGATTTTTGGTATCTTATTTATAGCACTTGTTGGTAAATGCGACGCATCATCTCATTAATTTCTTTGGATTAGTACTTGAACTGAGCAGTTCTCAATATAGTTTTGTGTTAATTAGTGTTCTAAAAGTTTGTTCATAGCTTGATTTTTGCACTAACTTTATGTTGTTGTCTGTTTTCCAGTGAAAAGCATGAACTCATCATGAAGAAGTTGTCTTAACGATCCAGACTCATTCTGTTACATTTGTGGTGAATATACACTGCCAAAACATAGAAGAAACATAACACACTTCGTAAAAAAAGTGTATTTTGCCTATTTTGGGGTTATGCTTGGGGACCAAGACAAGTTTTGGGCACCACACATAGTGTGCAAAGCATGTATCGAATTATTACGAAAATGGAGCAAAGGACAAAGAAAAAGCTTCAAATTTGGTGTTCCAATGGTGTGGAGAGAGCCAAAAAATCATCATGATGACTGTTATTTATGGTAAACACAGGTACAGGCACATCTTCACAATGAGGGACAGGCCTTCTTGCAGATTCCATGTTACTCCCATTTTCGTTTCTTATGCTTATTGAATCCTTGCACTTGCACTGCACAGAAATAACAGTCATCATGATGATTTTTTGGCTCTCTCCACACCATTGGAACACCAAATTTGAAGCTTTTTCTTTGTCCTTTGCTCCATTTTCGTAATAATTCGATACATGCTTTGCACACTATGTGTGGTGCCCAAAACTTGTCTTGGTCCCCAAGCATAACCCCAAAATAGGCAAAATACACTTTTTTTACGAAGTGTGTTATGTTTCTTCTATGTTTTGGCAGTGTATATTCACCACAAATGTAACAGAATGAGTCTGGATCGTTAAGACAACTTCTTCATGATGAGTTCATGCTTTTCACTGGAAAACAGACAACAACATAAAGTTAGTGCAAAAATCAAGCTATGAACAAACTTTTAGAACACTAATTAACACAAAACTATATTGAGAACTGCTCAGTTCAAGTACTAATCCAAAGAAATTAATGAGATGATGCGTCGCATTTACCAACAAGTGCTATAAATAAGATACCAAAAATCTCAAAAACTTGAGCCAATCTGGCAAAACTGATGACATATTCAGAATCAGCACCCCAAAAATACCCCAAATTCATTAAAATATTTTGGACACCAGAAAAAAAATTTTTTTTCGTTGACCTGTGTTATAGAAGGAACATCTTTATTCTCATTTGCACAAGGAAAGACTAGAAGCAATGGGATGAAACTGAATGGGAGGAGACACAGATTAGATATTAGAAAAAACTTTTTGACAGTTAGGATGATCAATGAGTGGAACAGGCTGGCACGAGAGGTGGTGAGTTCTCCTTCAATGGAAGTCTTCAAACAGAGGCTGGACAGACATCTGTCTGGGATGATTTAGTGAATCCTGCTATGAGCAGGGGGTTGGACAAGATGACCCAGGAGGTCCCTTCCAACTCTACCATTCTATGATTCTATAGGATGAAGGAGAGGAAGAGGAAGGCCGCAGCCCACAGGGGAGAGAGGCCGCAGCCCACAGGAGAGAGAGAGGCCACAGCCCACAGGAGAGAGAGGACGAAGCCCAAAGGAGAGATGGATTTGTGTACCTGCTTGGCTCATGCACGGATAAAGTAAGCACTCTGCTCCTGCAGGGTCCATATGTGCATGAATTGCCGTTTTCAGTTTAAACAGCACAGTCAATCAGCAAAGGGAAGGGCAAATTGGTGCACTGAGAGTTTTGGCCATGCCAAGGGTTCACTTAGCACTAACATTTGCAAATGGATTAAAAATCATTATCTGTATAATAAAAAGCTAAGAAAACTAAACAAAATTAATGATTTTTATAGGGACTAAGTCCCCTATACGATTAAATGATTAGTTTAAACTGAATTTTAGGGTGACAGATTTCTTTTAAAAGTTAAAGGCCTTTCACAATGTACATTAGCATGTAAGAGAAACATTATCTTATATTCTGATACAACAACTTGTAGTTACAAATCCAATCCATGAGCGGCAGTGAGATTGTGATCATGAAGTGTATTAATTTCTGTATATTATGAATTTATTTTGGACCACTTAGCTTCAAACTTACCTAAATGTAGAATTGGATCATAATGGTTGCATGGAGACTTCAGCAGAAGCAAGCTCAGTCCAGTTAAAATCTGATCTCTAGGAATACTCTGAAGATCAAAAAGAAAAAAAGAAAAATAATAAAAACCCGTAATGGACAAGCTAGAAAGTTTGTTCTTTTTATTATTGCGCGTCTACTCTGTCACTTACTTCTTTCTGAAGGTCTAAACTTTCTTCCACAATGTGCAAGAGTGTGGAACAGTCCCCAGTGATTTTTAAGCTGTCCTCACAAGCACACAAGGCCTGTAGCGACAGTAGACGAAGCTCGTTCCTCCAAACGTCTGGATGGTCACAAAACTTCACACACAAATCCTTCATGTGCATGGTAACTTCTGTCACTTGTGCACAATCTGTGAGCTGTAAGAAAAGAAATTGGAAAACAAATCAAGAAATGAGGTTCAAAATACATGAAATTCGGCACAAGTTGCTTAACAAATAGTAGCTCGGCTCCATATTTGAAGAATGAGCATGTAACCTAAAGCTAGATCTAAATAGTGGAAACGCCTGCTTAATGTTTAACGTTAGGAATTCTCCGGTCCAAAATTTAGGGTCAAAGAATTTGTAGGAAATCTTTGCTACCACTTTGCCACGGGGTATAGATTAATTACCGTATAGCAAAAAGAGTCACTAGGCATACAGAACACTTCCTCAAATAATGTAACATTGACATGCATATCAATCCTTTCAGAGCTGAAGGCTAGCTTGCTGGTATTGCACAAAGGCGACCGCAAATAAGAAATTAAAAAAAAAAAAAGAATAAACATTGTTGAATTGTTTGCAGCTAAAAATGAAGTTACAAGAAACAGCACATACAAAAGTTAGAAATAGCCATGTGCAGAACCATTGTGGACCCTAAAATCTAATTTCAGGACCAGTTTTGAAAACAGCAGGTAAGTAAGCCAAGAGAATAATGCCGGAATCACTGCTTAAAATGACATCTGCAATGGTGTCAAGTGCGGAAGAAGAGAGGCCGAGGCTGAGGCATTAATGTGATTTCACTTCAGCAGATGTGGTCTGTCAGGGGCATCACAGATCGATGTCATCAAGTAGCAAGGATTTACCCTAACAACTGCACAGGCTCCTCTTCCCTTCTTTGATGGCTGAATGTATAGCGTTTCCCACGCTATGGATCTGGTATGTAAATATAAATATGGGACTACATGAAAAACTTGAATTCGCTGACTAAAGGGTTTGTCCACTACTGGAGTGATTGATACCAACATTCCATTGGAGCATATGTCTGTCCGGTTTACACAGCTCCAACACCACTGTAATTACAACTGTCCAGGGGGTGTGCATGTGTGTGAATATACTATATATATATATATATATATATATATATATATATATATATATATATATATATATATATATATATATATATATATATATATACACACACTGCTGAAAAAAAAATAAAGAGAACACCATTCCTTTTGCAACAAGCTGTTTGTGTTCCCTTTGTTTCTTTGAGCAATATATATTGTAGGGATTCTACTCACTCAGGTGCAGTGGGAGACAATCAGGAGGCAGGTTC
Source organism: Dendrobates tinctorius (assembly GCF_039654945.1). Classification (NCBI taxonomy): domain Eukaryota; kingdom Metazoa; phylum Chordata; class Amphibia; order Anura; family Dendrobatidae; genus Dendrobates; species Dendrobates tinctorius. The sequence continues at coordinate 17,067,804 of NW_027361796.1, forward strand.
CTTTAAAGTTCATGAGGATTACTGCATCATAAACCAGCACATAACAAAAGAGATAGCCTTTAGCTTAGGCAAAAAGAGAACACAAATGTCCGTTACTTCAGACTCAGTCCTGGAGCCTCAGCACACACAGGAGGCTTGTCCCTCCCCACATACAGCCTTGTCACCATAGGTCCTTGCAAAACATCAGAAACAGAATGATATTAATTAGGGCTTACATTACAGAGCGCACCCATCTCTGAGCCACATACCTCCCATCAACTATACAACCCTTAGCCACGCCACAATATATATATATATATATATATATATATATATACACACACACACACTGTATTTACACACATAACACACATGCAGGACCATATATATAATAATATATATGGGTAGTTCTAAAGAGTTGACTGAATTTCCAGTAGACTACAATCACAGGATGCCAATGCAACAAGTCAGCTCACAAAATTATTGCGCCCCTAAATATTCAAACATCAACAGTAAATGGTATTATTGAAAAGCGGAAGCATATAGGAACCACAACAACACAACCAACAAAGTGAAGAACAGATAAAGTTACAGAGTGGGTTTACAGAGTGCTGAGGAGCATAATGTATAAAGTCTTCAAAGCTCTGCTGTGTCAGTCCACACCTCCTCTGACATGGACATCAGCACAAAACCTGTGAATAGTAGTCTAACGTCAGGGATTTTAATGGCAAAGCAGCTGCATTCCAGCCTTACATCACTAGGCACAATGCTAAACATCGGACAGAGTAGCATAAAGCATGCTACCACGGGACTCTGGTGAAGTGGAAACATTGTTCTGTCCCCACGAGGCGAATGGAGGTGTAGTTAAATGGGGTTGGGAGAGATTCCTACCTTCCGTTTCCTCAATGCAGAGCAGACAGGACCATTGTTGCTGTTTTGCTGTTCATGCGTCCGGAGAGAGGATACACACCAGATATTGTTAAGTCCAGACTTGTTTATTGGAAATCTGGACATACAGCATATGATTGGTAATGCAGTACTTCTCCAGAAATGCAGGTGTAATGACCAAGGTGGTACAGAAAGATGCAGCAAGGTGAGCAACGGATTTGTATGTGAAATTATGGTAAAAAAAATGATGCCTTTCACAGCCTGGTAAGCGTGTCTCTCCCAGGAGAAAATGAAACTAGTAATGGCCACCGGCAGGAAGAGAAGGACTGACCTGACCTGGAAGTGGAAGGCATGCACTAGAAATAATTAGCTGCAGTCTGCTATACAGAAAAAGGACAGCAGGTGGCAGCAGACCAAATGCAAAACTGAACACAAAGAATGGTAACATAACAATCTATATAAGCATATAGTCATAACTTTAGATGGAACAGCACACTCCCCGTCTGAAATTCCGTAAGAGACTTCACTATATTGATGTTTTTTGTTTAAGTAAAGTTCAATAACCTAGAAAGGAAACACAAATATGCATGCAACAATAACAACTTCAAAACGAGGTAGATGACAGCTCCTGAGACAATCCAATGAAAACCCATCTTCGGATCGGAGAAGCCGCACTAGGCCAAACTGTCTCCGACCCAACGGTAATCCAATGGACGAAGTAGTAGGGTAGTGTTCTGTTCATGGTTCATCCTAGCGGAATGTCCTCAATTGGTAGTATCAATACGAGCTTGTGGATTGGCCTCTGAAATGTCTTAGGCTCGCTTTTCCTAAGGACCTTCCGGACCCTACCGTCTTGACTAGGGAAAGTCTTTGTAACGATTCCCATAGGCCAGTCGATTCTTTGGGCTTGTTGATCTTTCATTAGTACCACGTCTCCTTCTTTCAAGTTCGGTTTATTCTGTCACCATTTTCTTCTTCCTTGGAGAGTCACGAGATATTCCTTTCTCCACAGGTTCCAGAAGTAGTCAGCGAGGTACTGCACACGTTTCCACTGTTTCTGGTAGGTGTTTGCGTGAGTAAACTCTCCACTAACTGTTAGCGGGTTCCCGATCTTTTGGGTGAGAAGAGTAGCTGGCGTAAGAATGGTCGGTTTTTCGGGATCCATGGACACTGGGACAAGTGGTCTTGAGTTGATTATGGCAGAAACTTCAGCCAGAAGAGTAACCAAGGTCTCATGCGTAAGCCTTGAAGAGTTTACATCCATAAACATAGAATTCAGGATGTTGCGTGAGATCCCAATCATCCTTTCCCAGGAACCTCCCATGTGAGAACTATGCGGAGGATTGATGATCCAGGTGCAACCTCTTTCTGCCAGTTGATCCTGAAATGGCTTGATCTCAATATCCTGCTATCGACATGCACCGATGAAGTTGCTCCCGCGGTCAGACCTCAACTGTTTCACCGGTCCTCTGATCGCTAGAAACCGCCGGAGGGCGTTGATCAGGCTGGATGTGTCCATAGACTATTACCTCTATGTGGACGGCACGGACACTCATGCAAGTGAATAGTACAGCCCATCGTTTGCTGCTGGCATGACCACCTCGAGTTCTGCATGCAGATACCATCCATGGCCCAAAGACATCTAGGCCAAAGTAGGTGAAAGGCGGTTCGGCACTCAGTCTGTCAGAGGGCAGGTCGTCCATTTGTTGATGTACCTGTTTTCCTCTGGTTTTCCGACATTGCACACAGCGATGTAGTGATCCTGCTACACGTCTTTTCATACCTATGATCCAAAGCCCTGCAGACCGTAACTTGACTGCTGTGATCTGCCTGCCTTGGTGCTCGGTTTTTTCATGAAAGTGCCGGATCAGTAGATCAGTGATATGATGTTTAGTGGGAATGATGCAAGGATGTTGCTCCGAAGCCGCAATCTTGGCTTGATTTAAACGACCACCGACTCTCAGCAAACCGAAGCCGTCCATTACTGGATTCAAGAGGGCAATTGGGCTTTTCAGAGGGATCTGCTGTTTGTGGTGTAGGCATTCCCATTCAGTACTGAATACGCTCTGAGGGACGTAACGTATTATATGGGACTCACAGTGAGAAATGTCCTCAGCAGAGTGTGGTTTACGGCAGACGTGCCAGCTGTGACAGTCTTTGTCTCCAAGTGAGTTGTGATACGATCTTGCAATGTGGACTAACCTTGCTATAGTCTTGACGAGTCTCATCCAATTGGAGAAGCGTTCAAAGCGCTGGCAACCGAGGCTGGAGGTTGGTTTAGTGTTCGTCGCCAAGGCACTGACCTCGGAGCGGACTTCTGGATCGCCATCTGGATCCTGGATGCTGAAGACTTCCTGGCCACGTTCACTTCCCTTCTGTTCCAACAGAAACTTAGGACCTGAAAGGCAAGAAGAGTTAGCAAAGGACCTTATAGACATAGGTCTAGTGGCATCTGTTCCATATTCGGACTCTCCTTCTTGAGCGGTTCTCCGCAGGCCATAGGTTGCCACTCCGGGGAAGGGCTGTTCCCGAATATGTGCACCCTCATGCGATATTCCACCATCTCTTTGCTGGAGTCATTGTCCTTGTACTATAGGAACCTGAGGAAATTCATATGGTCCTCTCTGACTGTGAAACAGTGGAACATCTGTTCAATGTCGGCGGTGATGGCAATGGGCTCTTTCCGGAACCTCATCAACATTCCTACTAGGTTGTTTGTAAGGTTAGGACCCGTGAGGAGGACATCGTTGAGAAATACGCCTTGATGTTTGGCGCTTGAATCAAAGACAACTAATTTGCTTAGGTTTCCGTGGGTGATATACTCCGAATGAGGGTAGGTACCAGCACTCCTCATTTTCATTTAAGGGAGGCACTGGCTCCGCATGGTTATTCCAGAATATCTTGCTCATAAAGGTGACAATGTGTTCTTTCATCTCCGGTTTGTTGCCAAGTGTGCGCTGGAGAGTTGAATCTGGACAAGGCTTGTTCATGATTGTTCGGGAGTCTTACCCTGGTAGCTCGGAAGGGTAGGGGAAATACCCAGTGATTGATCTCGTCCTTAAAGAACTCATTGTCCATTATCCTGACAAATTCCTTGTCTTCCATTAACGGGGCTACTTTGTTGTCATCCTAAGTTGTATGAAACACTGATCTTTCCAAATCGTCTGCATAGGGAGAAGGAATGACATCAGGCAGCTGTACTGGATCTGGAGGCTTCTCTTTCACATCATAGTGATGAGGGCATGGCTTGCAGAAAGTAGTTTGTCCGTCTCGGCGTACGTAGGTCTTAAAGGCGTTGACCCTTGTTTGGTCCAAGCACACATTTCCTATGATTACCCACCCCAAGTCGAGTCTCTGTGCGTAGGGGGCATAGTCAAGACCATTGCACTGTTGGCGGACCTTATGTATCCTTAAATTGTCTCTGCCGAGCAGAAGTAGGATTTCAGCATCTGTGTCCATAGGTGGGATAACACTGACTAGGTGCCTTAGGTGTGGTTGGTGGAACGCAGCTTCTGGGGTAGGAATCTCATCCCTTTGGCTGGGTATTTGTTCGCATTCGATTAGCGTAGGTAGGGGTATTTCTACGCCTCAGTTGACAGAAGCAATGAAACCTTGTGCCCTCCTGCTGCTAGTCTCTATGCAGCCTGAGCAAGTGTTCAGAGTATAGGGCGTTGCTGGTCCCTTGATTTCAAAGGCTTCAAAGAACTTAGGTCCAGCTAGGGATCGATTGCTTTGATCGTGAATAATGGCATACATTTTTACTGCCTTCTCTGGTTGCCCTTCTGGATAAACTCCGATTAGGCATATCCTGGCACAGCATTTATCACTTTGGCTCTCCCCACATACCTCTGAGCATGAGCAGGAGACAGCCGTGGTAGAATTGGCATTATTCTGTGGCTCCCCGCCATGGCTTGTAGCCGGACTAGAGGTAACTGCGACTGCTGGATCGCTGGTGGCTGAGGTTGGATGCAAAGCTGATGGGTGTTTGTCACTATGACACTCTTCACACTTAATGGCAGATTTACAGTCCTTGGCCATGTGTTCTGAGGCGCAGCACTTGAAACAAACCCCAAGTTCGCTGAGGATTTTCTTGCGCTCCTGCATGGTTTTGGACCTGAAGCCTCTACATTTATTCAGTGAGTGTGGTTTTTTTGTGAATGGGTCACTCACGATTGAAAGACTTATCTCTCGATGGAATAGTGTACTGTTTATCAGCAGTTTCTGCAGGTGGTGGCAGGTTAGTCTTTCTGACACTTATACTGCTCCTCAAGTCCTTGTGTCTATGTGAGACGCTTTCATACCTTGATGACGGTGTTGCTGGAGCTGTAGTGTTAAGACTCCAGGCAGTCTAGGCTAGGGTCGTTCCTCATTTGGGTCTGTTCGTCGACAAACTTGCAGAACTGATTAAACGGAGGAAAGGTGACATCATGTGACCTTTTGTACCTGGAAACGCATACTGCCCACTTCTCTTGCAGACTATGTGGCAGCTTTGAGACGATTGGGTTCACCCCATGGGCAGTGTCCAGGTAGCATAATCTGGACAGACGAGGGTCTCTCTTTGCGAGTTCCAGTTCCATAAGCAGATCGCTTAAGTCCAGAAGCTTGTGGGCTTCCTTAAGGTTGATCCTTGGAACATTCTGCAGTCTCTTGAATAGGGACTTTTCTATGGCTTCAGCGCTGCCATAGGTTCTTTCGAGTCTCAGCCAATCAGCAGCGAGACCTGCTTCAGCTTGCCCCACGTAGACGGTCTGAAGACTCTTGATATGGTTTGTGGAGTCAGGACCCAACCATTTTACCACGAGGTCGAGCTCCCGTTCTGCAGATAGATTGAGGTCAGCAATGGTGGCCTTGAAGGTTGCTTTCCAGGCTCTGTAGTTCTCTGCACAGTCGTCAAACTTTGAGAGGCTGGTGCTGATTAGATCTTTGCTCACCATAAACCTGGCTAACTCGGGCATATCCGATCCTTCACTCCTTGTTACCATATTAGCTTGTGTTGCCTCTCGGGCGTATAAGCTATGTGGCGTGGAAGGGTAAATTGTTCCCGGGTAGAATAATGTTGCTGCAGGGTTGAGCTGTGGTTTAACCTCTGGAGATTTTGATGACTGCGGCTTGAACTGTGGAGATGGATTGGAATGTGTCTTGTGATCGTCTTGTAATGATTGCTGCACCTGAGGGGACACATTATGGCATTGGTCTTGGGTCTCTGCAGATGCTGTGGGTAACACTGGCACCGTAAGTTGGGCTGACTTGGACGTTTACACATTGTTGGGCTGAACGTCGCTGGAGAAGGTGTGTGCTGCAGATATCTGTTTTTGCACGTAATCACTGGTACGGACAATTGGGTCCTCTTCTTCCAGTGGTGGTAGGCAAATCGGGTTGAGGGTTTGATTCAATGCTTGCTCGAGTATTTTTACTTCAGCTAGCGCGATTTCTTCCTCCATTTCTGTTTGAAGAATCTTTGCCCGAGCCTCTGCTTCTGTTTTCTTTTCTGTGTAGGAACGTCTTAGTTTGGATCGCTCTGTGTTTAAACGGGCCTCTAGGATTCTGTCGCTGAGGTCTGAAGTCCTTGAGCAGGATGATTTGTATGACCGAGAAGAGTGTCTGGATGAGCCTGACATGCGGGATCTTGAGTCTCGCAGATGAGCAATACGGAGCTCCGCTTTATCTTTGGCGTCTTGCACGGCGGCGTCCCTTTCTCTGTCTGTGGAATCTACTTTGCTTAACTCTGATGAGGCTTCATCAATATTGGAGTCTTTTAGGAAGGCAACGTACCTTGCGGACAGTCTCTTGTATCTTCCGCGTGCCATGTCTAGCCGTTTTATAGTATCCTGTAGACTCGCTGCATCATTTTTGTGGCGTTGGATGCTTGACATGAGGGAGGTGACTTGTTCCCATAGGTCGTCCAGGTTGTCATTGAACTCATCCCTTGTACTGTGATAGTTTTTGACAACCTTTATGGTTGGTTTGACAGAGCGTCTTGGTCGTGAGTCTTGGTCTGTTTCTGAAGCTGGTTCTGTTCCCCCCTCTTCATAATGGACAGTATCGGGTGGTATTTGCTCTGTTTCAGCAGTGGGAGACTGTGCACTGTCTTTTTCGGCCATTTTGATTTAAGGTGCACTGTCTCTTTAAGAAACTGAACTTTTGAATTGGGGGCTGGAAATCGCAGTGCAGCTTAGTTAAGACGTCCTGACGAGATCCCCAATGTGTTTTTAGAGAATTGTGGGGTTTTGCAGTCCGACAATCTGCAGCAATGTTGTATAATATGCAGACAGTCTCTATGCACAATGCGGTCTGGGGTGACGCTGCAGAGTTTCTTAGCAAAGCAGGGCTGCAGTATGTGAGCGGGCAGACGGGTTAAGATATAAGGGTGATTTTTTGCCGGGCTTCAAGGCAGTTTTTTGACTGTTCTGTCCCCACATGAGGCGAATGGAGGTGTAGTTGATTGGGGCTGGGAGAGATTCCTACCTTCCGTTTCCTCGATGCAGAGCAGACAGGACCATTGTTGCTGTTTTGCTGTTCATGCGTCCGGAGAGATGATACACACCAGATATTGTGAAGTCCAGACTTGTTTATTGGAAATCTGGACATACAGCGTATGATTGGTAATGCAGTACTTCTCCAGAAATGCAGGTGTAACGACCAAGGTGGTACAGCAATGTGTGTGCAGCAAGGTGAGCAACGGATTTGTATGTGAAATTATGGTAAAAAAACTGATGCCTTTCACAGCCTGGTAAGCGTGTCTCTCCCAGGAGAAAATGAATCTAGTAATGGCCACCGGCAGGAAGAGAAGGACTGACCTGACCTGGAAGTGGAAGGCATGCACTAGAATTAATTAGCTGCAGTCTGCTATACAGAAAAAGGACAGCATGTGGCAGCAGAGCAAATGCAAAACTGAACACAAAGAATGGTAACATAACACAATCTATATATGCATATAGTCATAACTTTAGATGGAACAGCACAAACGTGCTCTTTGGAGTGACAAATCACTTTTTTTTTCTTGCAGTCTGATGGACAGTGTGGGCTTGGCGAATGCCAGGAGAACGTTACCTGACTTACACTGTTATGCTAACTGTAAAGTTTGGTGGGTATTTTGGATAAACAGTATGGGAACAGTTTGGGAAAGGCCCATTTCTGTTCCAGCATGAATGTGCCCCAGTACACAAAGCAAGGTCCATGAGCACTTGGAAAAACTTTACTGGACCACATAGAGCCCTGACCTCAATCTCATCAAACATTATAAGCCAGGTCCTCTTGTCCCACATCAATGCGATATTAAAAATGCTCTTCTGGATAAAATTTCGACACGGAAATCATAACAAAAGCAGGAAGTAGCTACCAAGGAGACACCTAAGGTGGACGTCAGGAGTGGACAAATATGAGAACATTAGTCAATTCTGGGATACATCATTTATTTGTGGTCAGCAATAACAAAAGCCTAAAAATCAATGCTCCATTGCATTAGCTACCCAGCTGCAGACCTTTGTCCTGCCACATTGAACAATCACTTAACCACTTCACGCCACGGCCATTTTCCGTTTTTTCCCCACCTTCTTCCAAGAGCCATAACTTTTAAGTCAATATGGCAGTATGAGGGCTTGTGTTTTTTGCAGGACAAGTTGTACTTTTGAATGATACCATTATTTGTGTCACGATCCATTTTGGATCTGTGTCTGTTTGGGCTTCTCAGATATAAACTTTTTTCCTTTCAGGCCATCGGGGGTTAACGTCAGTTTCTTCCCCCAGTGGCCGCTGGTGTTACTACATGTTTAGTTAGTCTGCTGGTGGTGACCACTCCCACCTTCCTATATAAGGTCACCTGGTGCATCAGCTGACTGCTGGTTATGACAGGTCCTTTTTGGATACCAACCGTGGTGAAGACTGGAGCTACCAGGTGCAGTGGTGGTTCCGCTTATCGGGAGCAGTGGTGATGCTGCTGAAAGCTGAGTTCAGGAGCCTTAATCTGCTGCATGGTGCATTGGCAAGCAGAGAAAGCCAAGTGTTGTTTTGTTTAACCCTGTCTGTTGTTTCTACTCTTGGTGTTTTATTAGTGCCGCGGTGGGACCAGTGTCCGCACTTACCAATTCCCTAATGAGGGACAGGTGCAGGGTAAGTGAGGGACAAGGTATCCTGCTCGGCGTCGGTTTGAAAGAAGCCGTATAGGGACGTCAGGTTAGTCCAGGACTCAGCCGCAGCAGAGTGCAGGTGGCGTCTCTTTCCCTGTTCCCTGTAGCAGGGCCCACCGTTGTAATTGTTTCCCTGATGTCCCCTTGTTTGTCTTGTTGTTTGGTGACCGACCGGTCGTCGGGTCGCGCCACGCAGAGCCAGTCACATATTGTGACAAATCAATTTGATCCTGGAAAGCGTATAAAAAATTCCAAGTGTGTTTGAAATTGCAAAACAATAGTGCAATTTCACAATAGCTTTTTTTTTTTTTTGTCTACCATGTTCATTAAATAGCAAAACTGACTAGGCAATAAGATTCTCCAGGTCAGTACAATTACACATACTAAGCATACATAGTTTAAATTTAATTGGTAAAAACGAATTCGGGAAAAAAAAGAAAAAAATGTTCTTGTGTCGCCATTCTCTGGAATATGGGGCTGTATGAGAGCTTATTTTTTGCACCCTGAGCTAAAATTTTTACGGATACCATTTTGGGGTAGACGTTTTGATCGCCACTTATTGCATTTTATTGCAATGTTGCGGTGGCTAAAAAAAATTATTTCTTGCTTTTCGATTTTTTTCTTTCATTACACAGTTTACAGACTGGATTAATTTATTTTCAATTTTGATAAATTGGACTTTTATGAACGCAGTGATACCAAATATGTGTATTTTTTATTTTTGTTTTATTTTTAACGGGGCAAAAAGGATGTTGATTTGAACTTGTGGTTTGTTTTTTCATACTTTTTAAAACTTTATTTTTTCACTTTTTACTGTACTTGTTATGTTAGTCTCCCCCCTTGGGGGACTTGAAATTGGGATCATGCAATCGCTTGTGCTATACATAGCAGTGCATTAGCAATATATTGCCCAAATCACGATCTCCTATGAACACCAGGCATTCACAGGAGGATCGTAATGATGGGCACAGAGGTCTTCAGCAGACCCCCGGCTGTCATGACAACCCATCGTCACCACGCCATCACGTTACCAAAGTGGCAATAGGAGTGTGGAATGCCATACTCCATGCCGGCAAGTATTAAATGCCGTTGTCAGAGATTGACGGCGGGACATAACAGGTTAATAGCCATGAGCGAAACCCCCAGGCTGTTTGGAGCACCTGTAAATCAGCCATCATGTGCAGTGAAAAACAAATAACTAAGACAGAACAAAAGAACTGAAATTTGTCTTCTTGCAAACACATTTTTTACAGTTCTCTGAGCTCTGCTGAATTGCAGCAATATTGCAACCTTGTCTGTCTGTGAGATGGAAGCTCAGAGGAACCTACAGATGTGTCAGTAATCACACACAGCTCGGCAGTGAGATCAGGAAAGCAGAGAGAGGCAGAGTTATCTCCAGGCAGCGCCTCCCCATAGCCTGGAAGAGGCATATGATATGAAACACACTTGTATCACTCTTCAGCAGTCTATAGCCTGTATGCCCATATTAAAGGGGTTGTCCATTCCATATCGCACTCTGTGTGACTCCAGACTTATGATTTCCCCCAGCACACACTGATTCGCTGGTTTCTGAGCCTGGACCGGAGGGTATGTAAGAGTTAGGCATACGATCAGAGCCTGTCCAGTGGGTGCAGCCTTGCACCATATACATGTATGGAGCAAAGCCACACCCTCTAGTCGTTCACATCACTAGTCCAGGCACTGCATCACTCACTAAAAGTGTATGGAGCGAGGCGACGTCCACCAGACCGCCTCTGGACAGGAGTATGTTTAGCTCATACAGAAACCAGCGAATCCCCGCAGCGCACAGTGTGTGCACTGGGGCCATTCATAAATCCGCAGTCACACAGAGTGACTGCAGACTTATCAATTTGGATCGGACAACCCCTTTAATAATCTAGATAGGCCAAATGTGGTGACAGGTTACATTTAAAGTCGAAAACTAGGGGTAATAAGAAATTCTGAAGAAGTGATAACACGGAATATATTTGTTTCATGCAAAAAACAAGTCCATCATACAACCAAGAGAGAAATAGTTGTGTCAAGTTAATTGTTAGGAAGAAATGATCTGGGTTTTCATGCTGTAAACACCAGCTGTGGTCTGCCATCACGTTTGTGTTCCATCTGACTTGATACCTATGTTCCATGGTCCTAACTTCTTTGTGAAAGCGTTCTTGTTCTTCACACATAGCTCCAAGATTAAAGGGGAAGTAGTTCAGATTGCTATGGAGGAAATGCAATTTGACATTCATGCTTGCTCCCAGTCTTTGAAAAGCAAATCAACAAATTTTGAACTAAAAGGTTGCAAATTGTCTCTTCCAAGAGGAAGAGGGCTAGAACTCTAGAGCCATCTATAAGAAGAAGCAATTCTAAAAGTCAGTGTCGACTTTTTAACTACCCTTGTCACATGACTTAGAATAAAAGCAAAAAACAGAATCTCAATTTACAGACACTGCTTCTGGGTACTGCCCCTCATCAGTGCAAAGTGTGAGATCTGGTTTGGCTGGGTGCAAGGTGTCTGACCGATATCAAAGGGGTAACGTTTCTCATTGTGGACAGTGACATACTTAAATGGTCGACATTGACTTCTAGGATTGCTACTTTCTACAGGTGGCACTAGAGTTCTAGTCCTCTTCCACTCTGAAGAGACAATTTGCATATTTCCCAGCGGAGCATTGCGGCTTTAAAGGGAAGGTGCCATCCCAAAAAAAAATTTTCAGTAATTGAAAAAATGTAAAGAATTAATGTTTACATTTTCTTAAAAAAATATTATCATTTGTTTTTAATTTTGTAAAATATGAAAAATAATTTTAAAAAGTTTGGCATTTCCACTTGTTAACACTAGGGGGAACAGATACTGAAATTTGGCACAAAAACCTAGTGTACAACTAGCTCACATTACTGTCCTGCAGTAATTATGAATTGAAAGGAAAAATACAGGGCGCATCCACTGTGTAAAATCCGTATCAAAAAACACATTAACAGAGAAAAAGGAAGGTGCTCACCTATTGGGGTTGTGAGGAAGTCACAACACCCATAAACACATGAGAAGCAGCAGCAAGTCTGCACAGGGTCCTAGGACAAATTTGCAAAAACGGCGTGAAAGTGCAATGAGGACTGCGCTTGCTTCTGGTGGAGTACAAGGTTCTTTATTCAGCCAACGCGTTTCCTGAGCCTACTGGCTCACTTCATCAGGGCAGATGAAGTGAGCCAGTAGGCTCAGGAAACGCGTTGGCTGAATAAAGAACCTTGTACTCCACCAGAAGCAAGCGCAGTCCTCATTGCACTTTCACGCCGTTTCTGCAGTAATTATGGGCGTACAGTGTCCATGATGTTTGATTTTGATATATGATCATGCCCTAAAATGGACACTGTATGGGCGGAATCTGCTGACATGGGTGTGGCGTCACACCTCTCCTCCCCTACTGGGTGCTTGCTAAGGGAAAAGAGAGGATGACATCTAGGAACACAGTGAGCAGCCATTTTGATGGGGCCTGCAAAGTTATACTGACTGTCTTTTCATGTAAAGTCTGGATCAGAACAGGTCATCAATCAGCAGAAATGTTTCCTGGATTTCTGTGGAGCAGACAAGCAGACGGTCCCTCCATGTGTATAAAACACAGCGCTCTATGTACAATCCCTGGCACCGACCAGGGCGCCCCCCACAAACCAGCACACTGCTCTCCTGAAATAGCACAGAGTATTTCAGGAGAGCAATATCACACGGGATAGGATTAGATACATGGCTCAGCAGTCAGTATCACACAGGAGAGGATTAGATACACGGCTCAGCAGACAGTATCACACAGGAGAGGATGAGATACACGGCTCAGCAGTCAGTATCACACAGGATAGGATTAGGTACATGGCTCAGCAGACTGTATCACACAGGATAGGAATAGATACACGGCTCAGCAGACAGTATCACACAGGAGAGGATTAGGTACACGGCTCAGCAGTCAGTATCACACAGGAGAGGATTATATACACGGCTCAGCAGACTATCACACAGGAGAGGATTAGATACACGGCTCAGCAGACAGTATCACACAGGAGAGGATGAGATACACGGCTCAGCAGTCAGTATCACACAGGATAGGATTAGGTACATGGCTCAGCAGACTGTATCACACAGGATAGGAATAGATACACGGCTCAGCAGACTATCACACAGGAGAGGATTAGATACACGGCTCAGCAGTCAGTATCACACAGGATAGCATTAGATACACAGCTCAGCAGTCAGTATCACACAGGAGAGGATTAGATACACGGCTCAGCAGACAGTATCACACAGGAGAGGATGAGATACACGGCTCAGCAGTCAGTATCACACAGGATAGGATTAGGTACATGGCTCAGCAGACTGTATCACACAGGATAGGAATAGATACACGGCTCAGCAGACAGTATCACACAGGAGAGGATTAGGTACACGGCTCAGCAGACTATCACACAGGAGAGGATTAGATACACGGCTCAGCAGTCAGTATCACACAGGAGAGGATTATATACACGGCTCAGCAGACTATCACACAGGAGAGGATTAGATGCACGGCTCAGCAGTCAGTATCACACAGGAGAGGATGAGATACACGGCTCAGCAGTCAGTATCACACAGGATAGGATTAGGTACACGGCTCAGCAGACTGTATCACACAGGAGAGGATGAAATACACGGCTCAGCAGTCAGTATCACACAGGATAGGATTAGATACACGGCTCAGCAGTCAGTATCACACAGGATAGGATTAGGTACACGGCTCAGCAGACTGTATCACACAGGATAGGAATAGATACACGGCTCAGCAGACTGTACCACACAGGAGAGGATTAGATACACGGCTCAGCAGACAGTATCACACAGGAGAGGATTAGATACACGGTTCAGCAGTCAGTATCACACAGGAGAGGATTAGATACACGGTTCAGCAGTCAGTATCACACAGGAGAGGATTAGATACACGGCTCAGCAGTCAGTATCACACAGGAGAGGATTAGATAGACGGTTCAGCAGTCAGTATCACACAGGAGAGGATTAGATAGACGGTTCAGCAGTCAGTATCACACAAGAGAGGATTAGATACATGGTTCAGCAGTCAGTATCACACAGGAGAGGATTAGATACACGGTTCAGCAGTCAGTATCACACAGGAGACGATTAGATACAAGGCTCAGCAGTCAGTATCACACAAGAGAGGATTAGATACACGGTTCAGCAGTCAGTATCACACAGGAGAGGATTAGATACACGGCTCAGCAGTCAGTATCACACAGGAGAGGATTAGATACACGGCTCAGCAGTCAGTATCACACAGGAGAGGATTAGATACACGGCTCAGCAGTCAGTATCACACAGGAGAGGATTAGATACACGGCTCAGCATACAGTATCACACAGGAGAGGATTAGATACACGGTTCAGCAGTCAGTATCACACAGGAGAGGATTAGATACACGGCTCAGCAGGCAGTATCACAGGAGACAGTATTACAGATATGCCCACACTGGTGAAACTTCCAGCCCCCCCCCCCCCCAATTATACACTAGACCAGTGGTCCCCAACCTTTTTTGCACCAGGGACCGGTTTCAAGCAAGACCATTCTTCCATGGCCCGGCAGGGCGGGGATGGAGCTTTGGTCATAAGGGGGCGGGGCTATGGACATGGTTGTAGTGTAGAAGTGCATACTTATAATTAAATAACATTTATAATGTGACTCAACTCACCATAGGTTTTGAATAAGTGCTCCATCACCCCCTTCTCCCCATCATTGCCTTCACCCCATCACTCCCTTCTCCCCATCATTGCCTTCACCCCATCATTGCCTTCACCCCATCATTGCCTTCACCCCATCACTGCCTTCTCCCCATCATTGCCTTCACCCCATCACTCCCCTCTCCCCATCATTGCCTTCACCCCATCACTGCCTTCTCTCCATCATTGCCTTCACCCCATCACTGCTGTCTCTCCATCATTGCCTTCACCCCATCACTCCCCTCTCCCCATCATTGCCTTCACCCCATCACTCCCTTCTCCCCATCATTGCCTTCACCCCATCACTGCTGTCTCCCCATCATTGCCTTCACCCCATCACTCCCCTCTCTCCATCATTGCCTTCACTCCATCACTGCTGTCTCTCCATCATTGCCTTCACCCCATCATTGCCTTCAGCCCATCACTCCCCTCTCCCCATCATTGCATTCACCCCATCACTCCCTTCTCCCCATCACTGCCTTCTCTCCATCATTGCCTTCACCCCATCACTCCCTTCTCTCCATCACTGCCTTCACTCCATCACTGCTGTCTCTCCATCATTGCCTTCACCCCATCACTGCCTTCTCTCCATCACTGCCTTCACCCCATCACTGCTGTCTCCCCATCATTGCCTTCACCCCATCACTCCCCTCTCCCCATCATTGCCTTCACCCCATCACTCCCTTCTCCCCATCATTGCCTTCACCCCATCACTGCTGTCTCTCCATCATTGCCTTCACCCCATCACTCCCCTCTCTCCATCATTGCCTTCACTCCATCACTGCTGTCTCTCCATCATTGCCTTCAGCCCATCACTCCCCTCTCCCCATCATTGCATTCACCCCATCACTCCCTTCTCCCCATCACTGCCTTCTCTCCATCATTGCCTTCACCCCATCACTCCCTTCTCTCCATCATTGCCTTCACCCCATCACTCCCCTCTCCCCATCATTGCCTTCACCCCATCACTCCCCTCTCCCCATCATTGCCTTCACCCCATCACTCCCTTCTCCCCATCATTGCCCTCACCCCATCACTCCCCTCTCCCCATCATTGCCGTCTCTCCATCACTCCCCTCATGGTCTTCTCCTCATGTCCCCATCTCCTCCAGGGCCAGGCTACACAAACACAGACCAACACACACACACAACACACACAACACACAGACACATACACACACATTATACATACACACACACACCACCTCTCTCCTCTCACCTGTCCGCAGCATCGCCCGCGCTTCCTCGCTCTGACACAGCAGCGGCCGCGCTCCACTCTGTGTCAGTCAGAGACAGGAAGCGCGGGCGGCGGGCAGGAAGCTGGACGGGTCCTTGCAGCTCCGCTCCTGCTATTCCCTCTTGCAGGCAGCGGAGCTGCTTGGATCGCTCCCTGGCCGCTGCTAAGAACTGCTGCGCGCCGCCCCAGCCCCCGCTACGCCACTGACCGCCACTGGCTCCCCTTGTGTCCGCGGACCGGCAAGGGCACTGCAGCGGCCCGGTGCTGGGCCGCGGACCGGCGGTTGGGGACCCCTGCACTAGACTATGGGCTGTATATGTCATTGTCCTCCTCAGACAGCCATGAAAGCTGTCATAAAAAGGAAGGTGTCAGATTACCAGAGATCACTGGGGCTGTGAGTGGGGAGGCGGAGACAGAGCAGGAGGACAGTGGAGCTGGAGCAGGAAGCACAGTGCAGAAAGTGGAGCTCAGCAGATAGCACTGGGCTACAGTAAAATGGCGCCCAGCCACACCTACAGCAGTGAATGGTGCAGCCCACAGGGGCGTGCCCAGTTCCCTGCTAATGAGGCTGCATGGTGGGGTCGGGAGCCGACCGCAGTCTCCTATGTCCAGGGACGGCCATATTTGCAGACTGTACGAGTCCTCCACAGATCTGCAAATCAAGATGGCAGCGCCCAGTGGCTACATTAAAACATTATTACAAACAAACCACAAATCCTGGTTAGTACAACATTTGCTTTAACAACATGTTTTGTTACTTACTCTTTTTTTGCAAATTATATAAAATTGCGGCACCTTCCCTTTAAGTCTCCTCATCTCGGCACACTTAACTAAAAGGTTATAACTCTCGACCCTAAAGTTGCCAAGAAAATCTGTAATCGCGTCAGAAAAAGCAAGCTAAATTTGCTGTGACTTGTAAGCTTCTTGAATGACTGAATGGTGCCATCGGTTTTCATGCTGCTTACAGTGGGGCAAAAAAGTATTTAGTCAGTCAGCAATAGTGCAAGTTCCACCACTTAAAAAGATGAGAGGCGTCTGTAATTTACATCATAGGTAGACCTCAACTATGGGAGACAAACTGAGAAAAAAAAATCCAGAAAATCACATTGTCTGTTTTTTTTTCATTTTATTTGCATATTATGGTGGAAAATAAGTATTTGGTCAGAAACAAAATTTCATCTCAATACTTTGTGATATATCCTTTGTTGGCAATGACAGAGGTCAAACGTTTTCTGTAAGTCTTCACAAGGTTGCCACACACTGTTGTTGGTATGTTGGCCCATTCCTCCATGCAGATCTCCTCTAGAGCAGTGATGTTTTTGGCTTTTCGCTTGGCAACACGGACTTTCAACTCCCTCCAAAGGTTTTCTATAGGGTTGAGATCTGGAGACTGGCTAGGCCACTCCAGGACCTTGAAATGCTTCTTACGAAGCCACTCCTTCGTTGCCCTGGCGGTGTGCTTTGGATCATTGTCATGTTGAAAGACCCAGCCACGTTTCATCTTCAATGCCCTTGCTGATGGAAGGAGGTTTGCACTCAAAATCTCACGATACATGGCACCATTCATTCTTTCATGTACCCGGATCAGTCGTCCTGGCCCCTTTGCAGAGAAACAGCCCCAAAGCATGATGTTTCCACCACCATGCTTTACAGTAGGTATGGTGTTTGATGGATGCAACTCAGTATTCTTTTTCCTCCAAACACGACAAGTTGTGTTTCTACCAAACAGTTCCAGTTTGGTTTCATCAGACCATAGGACATTCTCCCAAAACTCCTCTGGATCATCCAAATGCTCTCTAGCAAACTTCAGACGGGCCCGGACATGTACAGGCTTAAGCAGTGGGACACGTCTGGCACTGCAGGATCTGAGTCCATGGTGGCGTAGTGTGTTACTTATGGTAGGCCTTGTTACATTGGTCCCAGCTCTCTGCAGTTCATTCACTAGGTCCTCCCGCGTGGTTCTGGGATTTTTGCTCACCGTTCTTGTGATCATTCTGACCCCACGGGGTGGGATTTTGCGTGGAGCACCAGATCGAGGGAGATTATCAGTGGTCTTGTATGTCTTCCATTTTCTAATTATTGCTCCCACAGTTGATTTCTTCACTCCAAGCTGGTTGGCTATTGCAGATTCAGTCTTCCCAGCCTGGTGCAGGGCTACAATTTTGTTTCTGGTGTCCTTTGACAGCTCTTTGGTCTTCACCATAGTGGAGTTTGGAGTCAGACTGTTTGAGGGTGTGCACAGGTGTCTTTTTATACTGATAACAAGTTTAAACAGGTGCCATTACTACAGGTAATGAGTGGAGGAAAGAGGAGACTCTTAAAGAAGAAGTTACAGGTCTGTGAGAGCCAGAAATCTTGATTGCTTGTTTCTGACCAAATACTTATTTTCCACCATAATATGCAAATAAAATGAAAAAAAAACCAGACAATGTGATTTTCTGGATTTTTTTTTCTCAGTTTGTCTCCCATAGTTGAGGTCTACCTATGATGTAAATTACAGACGCCTCTCATCTTTTTAAGTGGTGGAACTTGCACTATTGCTGACTGACTAAATACTTTTTTGCCCCACTGTATATAGCCATAAAATTCAGACCACACCAATTTTTTACTGACTATTTAGGGTATGTGCACACGTTGTGGATTTGCCTGTGGAATTTTCCACGCGGATTCTTCCGCTCTTGGCAGAAAACGCTGTTGAAAATACACGCGTTTATGATGCGCTTTTGATGCAGATTTGCAAGCTAAATAAAGATATATTATTTAACAACAAAAAAATTGTGATCTCATTTCTTTGTCCAAACTCCTCTTTTACCTACTCCATTTAATAACCATAATATCATTACATACCAAATATAATGCTTACACATACAAAACAAATATAACTGAATATAATTATATATACACATATATACTGTATATATTTATATATATATATATATATATATATATATATATATATATATATATATATATATATATATATATATATACATATATATATATATACACACACACACACACACACACACACATATATATATATATTTTGTGAGGTAGCACTGTCATTCAGTTAGGGAATCACTCGCTTGGCAGCGAATAAAACCTCCGGCACCGGGTTTTCATAAACCATAACACAGTCCATGCGGTTTATTCCTCCATCATAAACCCACAGCAGCAATATACAACAGCTTAGCGTCCATTACAGAGCTTCACTCTGGTTATCCTGTACTCACACAGGTTATGCAAATGTCCATTGCGCAGGCTCTTCAGCCCCAGTGTTATCTCACCCGTCAGTGTTCCTCATGCGGCTTCACCATCCCGCACACGTTCGTTCCCTCCAGGAAACTCTCAGGCACACATCGCCATTGCTCACAGCCACCTCACATGCTGTGAGCCAGGAGACACCTCTCCTAGCGGGACCTTCCGCTCTGGACCAACCAGGTCCCTGTATTCACCACCTGTGACCTACCCTGGCCACCATATATGGTCTGTAGCCACACCCACCGGGTCACATGACTATGACCTCATCACAGGTCCTTGACCCACTCTCAGTCTTTTACTATAGTGTACTAAACACACCCCCTGGGTGGGTTTGTAGTTAACTAGGTCTGCCCGTCTCCCTAGTTACCTGGAGACTTCTCCCTGACACACTGAAACAACACCTCAGCAATATCACTGCTGATCAATACACACATCAGTCTCCATCTCAAGGCCCTGTCACACTAAGCGAGATCGCTCACGATATCACTGTAACGTCACCGATTTTGTGACGCAGCAGTGATATTGCTAGGGATCTCGCTATGTGTGATACTTACCTCCGACTGGCTCCCCTGCTATCGCTAATCACGCGAGAACGTCCTGGGCCGTTTCTCGTCAGCCGCTTCCTGCTGGCGCCGACGAGCGAGGTGTGGACGCGGGCGGGAGGACGTCTTCATCTCCGCATTTGACAGTAAAGTAACGACCGCTGATACGTCGCTGCTGGCAGCTCACTAGCGACCATTTAGCGATGAACCAGCGATCCTGACCGGGTCGTATCGTTGTCGGGATCGCTGGTGCATCGCTAAATGTGACGGTACCCTAACAATGCAAAGTGAGTGCTATTTAAAGATCATCAATCATACAGGTATTTACAAACAATTAGATAATATACATTGTGCAATACATAGTTTTACAAAACATGAATAACAATCAAAAAGTGCATTTATGGTGCAAAGTGCAAAAGTGCCTCAATTGATGAAAAGATATTAATCTCCGCTTAAAAACCATTAATATCTAGTAATGTCCTATAATTTCAAATCAGCGGCAGCTGTATTAGCATACAAATGAGCATGACTCACCCCATAGTAACCATTGTAATCGAGCCATGTATCGGCGTCTCACACTGCACAATGCGCAGGACCGGAAGTCCAGCTTGTAAACATCACATTAATCCCACTCATGCGCACTGGCACACTATCAGTGTCGGCGCCATCTTTAATGGGGGAAAGAAATACAGCACAAGTCTGTGTGCATCTTTTGTTTGATAAAAAATAACATCATCTGACAAAATTCAGATATATAGGCGCACCAATAATAGCGCAACAAATCAAAATAAATTCAATAAAGAAAATAATAAATAAAAAAAATAATAAAAAGATGAATGCAATGCCATTTTTGTAGCCTATAGCAAAAGGGACTCACGGTAAGTGGATTCATCCATGTAGGTAATAGGGACACCTCCCATTAGCTGGGATAGGTAACCTACACCTAAATTGGGGAAGAGAAGTGGTGAACCTCACTAAAGGCCCCACACTCCACCTCTCCCAAAAAAAATGGATATTTTGTTCCAAAAAAAAGTTAGTTCAAATCCCAATATAGGCACATTAACCACAAAAGAAAAAATATCATAGAAATAACAAAAGAAAATTTTAAACCAGATTTTGCGCATATAACATGTTTTTATTGAAAAATACATAAATTTTGTTTTCATTCAAAAGGGGAGTCATGCATTCCAATATCAGTCTGCTGCCGCATGATCTGAAAAAAACAAAAATACAAATAAAATACCTTAAAAATACAACCCAGAATCATAAAGAGAAACAGTAGCTCATAGAGGAATCTATTACAATTGGCTTATAGAGTAATCTGTAGCTTGTAATCAACATTTAAACCAAAAGGTTTTAGTGTGTTTAATTTTTTAATCCATTGTAGCTCCCTAATCTTCAATAATTTAATTCTATTTCCTCCTCTTCTCAAAGGTGGAATATAGTCTATCACTCTAAACGTCAGATCCTTTTCCACATGTTTAAAATCTGAAAAATGCTTCGATACCGGTAGATCTTGTCTCTTTTATCTAATGCTGTGTCTGTCTATGTTGATTTAATCTCACTTTCAATTCGCAAGTGGTTTCACCCACATAGTACAAATTACATGGACATTTTAAAAGGTAAATGACAAATTCCGAAGAACACAAAAAAATGATTTATTTTAATTTCCTTATTAATATGCGGATGTTGGAAGGAACTGCCTTTTTCCATATATGTGCAATACATACAATTAAGGCTGGTTTCACATTGGCGTTTTTGCGCGCAGCGCACCGTGCGCATGTGCACTGCGCCCCTATGTTTAGCATGGCGTGCGCAGTGTTTTGCGCATGTTAGCGTTTTCGTGCGCATGCGTTTTTTTTGTCTGTTGCGCCAGGCGCGCCAGACGCAACATGTTGCATTTTTTGGTCCGCCCTGTCTCGGCAAAAAAACGCATGCGCACGCTTGCGCACGGAATGCGCAAAAAACCCCCATTGGCGCCTATGAGAGCGCATGCGTGCGCATGTGTTTGCGCACACTTGCGTTTTTTTGCGCATGCGTTTTTAAGGTCAACACGTCTGGAAAGTTGTCTAGACGCTAATTAAGCAGGTGATAAAAAGTTTGAGTGGGCGGTGGAATTCACCAGTACTCTGGAGAGTAGAGAGCGAGCCAGACACAATCAAATTTTCTCCACAAGAACCTGCTGATAATGTAAGTATAAGGCCTGTTTCACACTTCCGTTTTTTTGGTCCGCTAAAAAACGGATCCGCCGCTAAAAAAACGGATCCGCGATTTTTTCGCGGATCCGTTTTTTTTTTTTCCCATAGACTTACATTTGCGGCTACCGCGGATCCGTCAAAAAAATGGATCCGTTTGCGGGGAAAACGGCGGATCCATTTTTTTAGCGGACCATCCAAAAAAACGGAAGTGTGAAACAGGCCTAAATACCTATATGTGTGCCTGAATGTTGAATTAAAAAAGTTCAAAACTTTTCTATGTACTAATTTCTCTTTATTTTTTCCAGCATGTCTTCTTCATCTGAAGAGTTCGTACCCGAGACTGGGCACGAGGCCGAAGAATCGAGTACCATGCTTCCCTATGGATAGTTAAAAAAAAATGTACACATGTGGCTAATTTTTTTTATTATTTTTCAGAGCTCATCCTCCACCACGCCACCACGCCAGGAGGAACGGCAGGAGCAGCAGCAAGGCCAAGTGCGGGCGGGAAGACGGGATGTAAGTACAGAATGTTTAAATTTTTGGGATAGCTTAATTTCTATATGCAATTTTTTTTGGGAAACCGTATTGTTTTTTTTTTATATTTTTTTTATTATTGAAAGGTTTTTTTTCATTTTTATGAGTATTTTTGGGTTTTTGTTATGCTTGTGGTTTTAGTGTGGTTTTTTTATTATACTTACAGCAACTTTTTTTTTTTTTTTTTTTTTTGGTTTTTGAAAAGGGATTGAAAATGTTTTTTCGGTTTTTTTAATGTATTTTATGTGTTTTTTGGTGGGTTTTTTTTTTAAATAGCATGGCTTGGTATTTTTTTTTTTAATATTTTCTGCAATGTGTACTTTGCTGGTTTTTTTTTTTTTGGTATTTGAAAGGCATTAAAATAACCGAAAAAAACATTTTCAATGCCTTTCAAAAAGCAAAAAAAAAAAATCCAGCAAAGTACACATTGCAGAAAATATTAAAAAAAAAAAAAAAAAAAAAAAAAAAAAACAACAAGCCATGCTATTAAAAAAAACACACCAAAAAAAACATTGAAAATGTTTTTTCGGTTATTTTAATGTATTTTGTGTGGGGGTTTTTTTGGTGTGTTTTTTTTAATAGCATGGCTTGTTTTGTTTTTTTTATATTTTCTGCAACGTACTATGCTGGATTTTTTGGGTATATGTAATTTATTTGTATTTTATTTTCATTCATGCATTTATTTTTATATTTCAATGTATCAAAATTTTTTTTCTTTATTTTCTAGGCTCCACTGCGGGAGGAGGAGCTCGTCCTGGACAATGACGAGCTCATTCGTCTAGTCCAGGAGCGAGTTCCGTTGTGGGACACCCGTCACCAGCTGCACTCGGACAGCGTGGTGATCCGGCGGCTCTGGAACCAGGTGGCCGAATCGCTGATGGATGGCTGGGACAACGCGACTGCCAGGGTCCGCAAGGAGTTTCGTAAGTATTTCACTGCAGTGTGATGCAGCAGTGATCTTGGCCGTGATCACACAACTTGGTGTGATGCTATTAACCCCATGGAGTTTCTAGCATCACACACAGTTAGGTGATCACAGCCTCCAGCGCATTGTCTTTAATTTTTTTTTTTTTTTGTGTTTTATTGTTTCCCTACAGTGAACAAAGTCAGAACCCGTTGGCGCTCGATGAAGGACCGCTTCAACAGGGATATCCGCCAGGAGAGAGAGGTTCGCAGTGGTGCTGCGTCAAGGACCGGCACGAAATACCGGTATCATCGTGCCATGGCCTTTTTAAGACCGGTCCTTGCCTCCCGAACGTAAGTATATTCTAGTTGTATTGTGTTTTATTCTGTGCTTTTCAATTCCACAGGACTTGGCGATTTTTATGCTATGGTACTAATTTCTTTCTTATATTTTCACAGCACCTGGAGCAGCACCCTGCAACCTGGCTCCGAAGCGGTCCTTCATCCAGCTGCCACGGACCCCTCCCAGCCATCCATCAGCGACGAAGCACCTTGCAGGTCTGGACCACAGTCATCTGGAGACCAGGAAGCTGGTCGCTCAGGTGTTCCCCTGTCACAGGTCTCTGCCACTGGTTTTGCGGGCACTTCCCGCCAGCAGCGACAGAGGGCCTCGGACAGGCCTGCCATGCCAGAGTTCGTTCAGTTGAGCTCGGTCTTTCAGAGTAGCCTCAAGGCACTCTCTGATAGACTTGATAGCGGGTTCCTCCTTTTGGACCAACGCTTCAAGTCTATCGAGGGTCGCCTTGAGCGCCTGGAAGCCGACCTCGCCAGACCAGCCCAGCATTTTTACACACAGATAGCTCGGGACTCGGCGGAACACCTTACCCCTGAACTCCAGTTAACTGTCATGCAGGCCTGCAACAATGCTTATATGCAGGCTATGCAGCAGACTCGGTATATGCAGCAGTCAGCGGTGGCATTTCCACCAGTGCCACCGTTGACTCGTTATACTGCAATACCGACATCTGCTGCATATCACTGCACGGCCACCACTGTTCCAAGCTTCGCCAGACCACTGCATACCACCCCAAGTCCGAGTGCAGCTGGACTGTCACCCGCCATCTCCATGCCAAGCGCTGCTCCTGCCTGGCCCACCACTGCTGCCGCCACCACCACAGGATGGCCCGTCACCACCCCTGTCTTCAGCGCCACCAGCACGAGGACCACCCCTGCCTGGACTGCCACCACCACGGAGCATCAGCAGACGGGGGACCCGCACTCGATATTTGCGGCACCGACCATAACCTCCACCACCACCAGCATGCAGCACGATCCTGGCAGGCGGTCCCCAACCACCATGCGGTCCCCCAGCTCCAGGCGGTCACACAGGTCACGGGGGTCCAGTATGTCCTCCGGCACAAGACGGGAAGGCAGCCGCCGAAATCGGAGGGAAAACAGCAGGAGGTCTCTCACCCTCCCTCCTCCCTCACCTCCCACTTCCCAAATTTCCTTACCTCGCCTCCCTTCTCCCACTTCTTTAATTCCTCCCTCCCCTCTAACCACAACCTCCACCAGCCATTCCTCATCCCTCCACACCCCCCAATTTCCACCATCCTAAATAAAAAAATTTGTTAATTTTTTTTCATAAAAATGTTTGGTTATTTTGTGTTTCATCACCTGCACACACTGCGCCTTACACTTTGTGTTTGTGACACCACATAGCTCCAGTACTGACACGTTTCTTGTGTCATTCTTGGAGCTATGTGATGTGACAAACACAAATATATGACTTGTATTTTCATCCACCAGTCTCTTCTGTCTGTTGGTATTGGTCAGAATGATGGTGGAGGGTACAAGGCATATATATTCTCAACTTGCAGTTATCATAAAGACTGATTTGAGGATGGTATTTTATTATTTTATTTATGAAGTCAGGATGTTTTTTTTTTTTGGGGCATCATCACTTCATGACACCAGGCCAGGGAATGGTAGAAGTTGTAAACCTTTCTCATCTCTCCAGTCTGCATGCAAGAGTGGAGATAGTACAACCAAAATATTTAACATGACATGGTCAGTTATCAACCAGAGTGAAGGATGCTAACATTTATTAACAAACATATTTATACCATTTGGTCCTGCCATGCTACACGACCCACATCGGTTACGAAGAAATCCGCAAATTTGTCCCTCATTGGTCCACTGAAGACCGAAGAGGGTGCTGATTATAATCAGGCAAAGGGTTGGCAGCAGGTTCGTCCATATCAAAGTTCAGTGGCTCCTTTGCCATTACAAAGTTGTGCAGAACCACGCATGCCTTCACAACCTCGTCCACAGTTTCCATTTTCAGGTTGATGGCGGTGCTAAGAATTCTCCATCTGCCCACTAAAATGCCAAAGGCGCACTCTACAGTCCGGCGTGCCCTTGTCAGCCTGTAATTGAAAATTTTCTTGGTGTGGTCCAAGGCACGGCTGGAGTACGGCTTTAGCAGGTTCTGGCACATCTGAAATGCCTCATCCCCAACTAAAACAAATGGCAGTAGTGGAGCATCAGTTTGGGGAAGAGGCTGTGCCTGTGGAAAATTAAAATGGTTGCTGTACAACCTCCGGCCCATATAGGAGTTCTTGAAAGTGTGCGAGTCGTTGCTCCTTCCGAAAGCCCCAATGTCCACCGCCACAAACCGGCAGTCAGCATCCGCTATCGCCATAAGGACTGTGGAAAAGTACTTCTTATAATTGAAGAACTCGGAGCCACTTCTTGCTGGTTTCGTGATTCGGATGTGCTTCCCATCCACGGCTCCTAGGCAGTTTGGAAAATTGCAGAGTTCCCAAAATTTTTCAGCTATTTGAAGCCACTTTTCGGTGGTGGGTAAGGGCAGATACTCCGGACAGAGAACTTCACACAGAGCCCTGCAGGTGTCGGCAACTATCCCGGATAAAGTGGAGATTCCCAGCCGGTACTGGAAATGCAGGGATGACAGACTCTCTCCAGTTGCCAGGAACCTGTCAATAAAATAAAAAAAAAAAAAAATTATATTTCTGTCTAGGGTATAAATAAAAACCCTGGAAATCAAAAGTACATGGCATATCTGTTTTGCATGATTTTTAAATAAAATATAGCAGAAAAACATTTAGCAAAGAATTTTGATTAGTAAATGAGAAAATCCAATGAGAAAAAAAAATTAGGGAAAAAAAAGGTTCACTAAAAATGAAGCAACAAAATATTACCCCAAAAAAAACAAAACATTTTTTAAAAACCCAAACAATTTAGGCACAACATTACATACCATAAGGTGACGAACAGTTTCTCTAAAAATGATGCAAAAAAATATTACCCAAAAAAAATTTTTTATAAAAAAAAAAAAAAAAAAAAAACACCAAAAATTTAAAAAAATAAATAAATAAATAAATTTAGGCAAAAAATTACATACCGTAAGGTGACCAGGAGCCTTTCTTCCGGAGGAATGGCACGCCGAAGCTGTGTCCCCCGTCTCCGGATGATACCTTCGACCATACCCAGCAAGTCCATGAAGCTCTCCTGGGACATCCGGATATAGTCTCCAAATTTCTGCGGGTTGACCTGGAGCTCGGTGTACAGCGTGTGATACGCTCCACGGCTTTCCCGGACTTCTATTATCGGATGCCTCCAAAAGCGACGCCGCTGCCGTCTCTGGTGTCTCTCCCTCTCCCGCTGGCAAGCAAAGGCATACGCCTGAGACATCGCGATGTCAAGATCAAGCTTGAAACGGAAATTATCCATACGCATATCCATCATATCCACTGGCAAAGCAGCAAAATGTGAGGAATTCTGCTGTACAAGGTCTATATAAAGACACTCCCACTGTTGTCCCATTTGTCCCATTGGTGAACTCTCTCTTGTTTGTTAAGAACAGTTTTTGAAATATCACACCTAAAAACGCATGCGCGTGAAAAACGCATGCGCAAGCCAAAAACGCATGAAAAACGCAAGCAACGCTGCGGTTTTTTAACGCATCAGCGTTCGCTTGCCGTAAAAAAAAACGCAGCGTTGCTTGCGTTTTTCATGCGTTTTTCATGCGTTTTTCTTGCGCACGATGCGCTGCGCAAAAAAGCGCCAATGTGAAACTAGCCTAAGACAAGGGAATGAATCAACCCTAGCCCTACCAGTCAATGTGGTCAGGAAATCTTTCTTTTTTGAACCAGTATCTGAATGTACTACTATATCCTTTATATTTCTGGCCCGTTTATAAGAAATTAGCGGTGGAGACCCAAACTCTCTTTCTTCTGGATGACATTTACCCAATGTAGACCAATGTTTCCTTATAATAGAGGTTTTGTATATGCCTGGAAGTCTTGCACCTGTTTTTTGTGCTGCTTTTTCCCCTTATTCATATATATATATATATATATATATATATATATATATATATATATATATATATATAACAGCTCTGGCAAAAATTAAGAGACCACTGCAACATTTTATAAAAATCAGCTGCTTTACATGTCTGACAGCCATTCCAGTGTCCGTTGAATTCCAACCAGAGTCCACCTCATTCTACTTAATGTGCTTCTGATTAGGTGATCACCTGAACCAAATCTTATTTAACGAAGGAAAGTATAAAAAATCCTGCCGTGGTATTCACAATCCTCTTGCAATAGGACAAGCTGGATGGCAAAACAAGTGCTAGTAATATCCCAAAAGCAATTGGAATTAAAAAAAATAATTTTTAACCATGGCAAAGGAGTTGAAGTAAAAATTTCTTGACTGAGGAAAAGAAGGGCTTAATTCTGGCTTTCCTAGCAGAGGGATACAGTGAGCGTCATGTTGCCTCCATCCTTAAAATTTCTAAGACAGCAGTCCATTACAACACGGTCAAGCAGAAGACATTGGGGACAACAAAGCTACAGACCAACAGAGGGCGAAAATGACTCTCCACTGACCAGGATGACCGTCATCTTATTCAAATTTCACTCAGCAACCGCAGGATGACATCAAGTGACCTACAAAAGGAATGGCAAATGGCAGCTGGGGTGAAGTGCACGGCAAGAACAGTTTGTAACAGGCTCCTAGAGGCAGGGCTCAAGTCATGTAAAGCTAGAAAAAAGGCCTTTCATCAATGAGAAGCAAAGGAGAGCCAGGCTGAAGTTTGCCAAAGACCAGAAGAATTGGACCATAGAGAAGTGGAGTAAGATAACTGACGGAGTCAGCTATCGCTGAGTCATTTTCTAGAGTGGACCCTCTGGGTCGTGGCACCCACCCACCGAGGGTGAGCTGACCTTGTGAGGAACCACCCCCTATACAGGGAGTGTCAGGGGCAAGACCAAGGGGGTGAGCCACCATGACTGCTGGAACCAGACGGTCGGCTCAAGGAAGACACGAGTGTCTGACGACAAGGGATGTGCAGGAAACAGGACAAGACAAGGCGTGGGTTCAAGGTATCTTCATTAATGCGAACTCAGGGTAACAACAGGTGCAAAACATGATAACAGGAAGACACAGCAAGGTGTGTGCGTGGCACGCCAAGGTCCATGGCATGGTACGTGCTAGATGGCACGCCTAGGTACAAGCAAGGCTCAATGGCATCGGACTCTGTACAGCTGGCAACGATCGACAGGATCAGGGCATCAGGCTGCGGACATCAGCTCCGGACATCAGGCCGCAGTCGTCAGGTTTACGATCTCTGGCAGCGATCAGCAGGTTCCGGGCATCCGGCAGGCAAAGCAAGGTTCAGGCAAGGAAGCACGACAGATCTCCAGACATGGTGCGCGTTAGGGAACACGCCAAGGTCCAAGGCAAGGTTCCAGGCAGGGTGCGTGCTAGGGGCACACCAGGGTCAAGGGTAAGGTGCAAGGCAAGGTGCGTGTGTAGGGGACACGCCAGGTTCAAAGTTTAAAGTACAAAACACGGTGCGTGTGTAGGGGACACGCCAGGGTTCAAAGTACAAGACATGGTGCGTGTGTAGGGACACGCCAGAGTTCAAAGTACAAGACATGGTGCGTGTGTAGAGACACGCCAGGGTTCAAGGTCCAAGGTCCTGGGCGCGCTAGAGGAGCCGCCAGGGTTCAGGCTAAGGTCCTGCACGTGCAGAGTGGCACGCCAGGGTTCAGGCTAAGGCAAGGGCCTGCGCGTGCTAGGAGGCACGCCAGGGTTCAGGCTAAGGCAAGGGCCTGTGTGTGCTAGGAGACACGCCAGGGTTCAGGCTAAGGTCCTGCGCGTGCTAGAGGCGCACGCCAGGGTTCAGGCTAGGGCAAGGGCCTGCGCGTGCTAGGAAACACGCCAGGATTCAGGCAAGAGCCTGTGCGTGCAAGAGGGCACGACAGGGTACATGGCAAGACCTGCGCGTGCTTTAGAGAAGCACGTGGAGTTATGCCAATGGGCAGGCTAGGGCCTGCGTGTGCTATTAGAGAAGCACGCAATGCACAATGCGGGGCAGCGTGGGTGCAAGGAAGCACAGAGAGCACGGCTGGGGCACTGGTTAGCTGAGGCACAGACAGACGGGCAAGACTGAGGCGAACCCGGATGAGGCATAACAGGCGACACAGCTGTCACTGGCCGACGAGCGCGGCTGAGGCACAAGCAGGAGGGCACGGCTAGGGCGGGCACGGCTGAGGCACAGACAGGAGGCTAGGGAAGGCCAGGCGCATGCAAAGGGCACACGAAGAAACAAGGCAAGGCAAGAAACAAGGCAAGACAAGGCTAGGCAAGGTACAGAGCAAGGAGCGGAACGTAGGCAGTAGCACAGAGCCGGGTACAAGAGAAGAGAAGCGGAGCGTATGCTAGAGCCCAGAGCCGGGTAGAGACAGAGAGCTAGCAGCAGAGCGTAGGCCGAAGCCCAGAGCCGGGTCAAGGCGGAGCTTTGAGACTACACACGAAACATAGGACGAACAACAAGTCAAAGAAGAGCTTAGGCGAGACAAAGCGAAACAAGCTAAGGCAGAGAACAGAGGAAGTACTACAAGTCCAAGAATAGCTAAGGCGAGACATAGCAAAACAGGCTAAGGCAGAGAACAGAGGAAGAATAACAAGGACAAACACGTATCGAGAGACAACACAAGACATGGCACGGGACAAAAGGCAGAATACAAGCACAGAGCGTGTGCAGAGAAGTACTACAGGGCAACGTGCAGGGGCACAGACTACAGGGAGCGACCGAGCAGACCAAGCAGCCATGCTGGGAAGCAACACGATACTCAGGCCCCGACCATAGGAAGGGGCGGTCTGACATAGGGCATTAGCACTTGAACTTCTGGGTCAGGACCAAGGGAGGACTTCCGGTTCAGATCCTCCAGGATCATAGAGAGGATAACATGGTCGAGTCCTCCAAGACCATAGAGAGGACCACAGGAAAGGTCACATGGTCAGGGTCTCCAGGATCACAGAGAGGATAGCTGGATCAGACTGTGCTGGAACAAAGGAAAGGTCACATGATCAGGGTCTCCAGGAACAGAGAGGATTGCTGCAGGCAGAGCAGAGACGGCTGGTCACACAGCAATGGCGTGTAGCCATGAGGTAAAAACGCACATGCACACTGGCAAAGGCAGGCAGCCATGAGATGAGGCGCGCGTGCACACTGCTCCAGGCATCTTGCAGGACAACAGTCACGAGGTGCGTGTGCACACTGCTTCCAGGGATCTTGGAGCATAAGACATAACGGGCATGATAGTTCAGTGCACGTGCACACTGCTCCAGGAGTCATGCGGCATACCAGACATGGCGGGCATGATAGTTCGGTGCGCATGCACACTGCTCCAGGAGTCATGAGGCATAACGGACATGGCAGGCATGACAATAACCTTCTCTGATGAGTATAATTTTCAGCTTTGCCCAACACCTGGTCGTTTATTGGTTAGACGGAGACCTGGAGAGGCGTACAAGCCACAGTGTCTTGCACCCACTGTGAAATTTGGTGGAGGATTGGTGATAATCTGGGGATGCTTCAGCAAGGCTGGAATTGTGCAGGTTAATCTTTGCAAAGGATGTATGAATCAAGCTGCATACAAGGTTATCCTGGAAATACAGTTGATTCCTTCTGCTTAGGCAATGTTCCCAACTCTGAGGACTGTTTTTTTTCCAGCAGGACAATGCGCCATGCCACACAGCTAGGCCTCTGGAATGTAATCAAGAGGAAGATGGATAGTCACAAGCCATCAAACAAAGAACTGCTTAAATTTTTGTACCAGGAGTGGCATAAGGTCACCCAAAAGCATTGTGAAAGACTGGTGGAAAGCATGCCAAGACGCATGAAAGCTGTTATTAAAAATCATGGTTATTCCACAAAATATTGATTTCTGAACTCTTCCTGAATTAATACATTAGTATTGTTGTTTCTAAATGATTATAAACTTGTTTTCTTTGCATTATTTGAGGTCTGCAAGCACTGCATTTTTTTTGTTATTTTGACCATTTCTCATTTTCTGAAAATAAATGCAAAATTTAGTATTTGTAAATTCGAAGCCATGTTGTCAGTAGTTAAAATAAAAGAGCAACTTACATTCTACTCAAAAATATACCTATAAAACCTATAAATAGAAAAATCAGACAAACTGAAAATTTTGCTGTGGTCTCTAAATTTTTGCCAGAGCTATATGTAATATATAAATATATATATATATATATATATATATATATATATATATATATATATATATATATATATATACATACACACACATATGTGTATGTGTCAGCCAGATAACCTCATTACTAAAATGGCACATAAAGAGTTAAATAAAGGACACACACAAAATCTGTGTCAAAGGCAGTATCAGTTTATTTTACAACAAATTTAAAAAAAAAAATGTGTGGGCTCCCGCGTAGTTTTCAGAACCAGCAGAGGGAAAGCTGACGGCTGACGGCTGATGTTAATAGCCTGAGAAGGTGCCATGGATATTGCCCCCCCCCCAAGGTTAAAAACCATCAGCTCTCAGCCGCCTCAGAAATGGCGCATCTTATAGATGCGCAAATTCTGGCACTTAGCCTTTGCTCTTCCCACTTGCCCTGTAGCGGTGGCAAGTGAGGTAATATTTGTGGGGTTGGTGTCACCTTTATTGACATCAAGTCCATGGCTTAGTAGTGCACAGGCATCTATAAGATCCATTACCAATCCTATAGTAAAATGGTAAATAGAGACAGACACCCAGAATACAGTCCTTTATTTGAAATAATCACACAGATTCCTTTATTAATCTTAATTAACCATACTTACTGAACGCCTAATACCCGAATCCCTCGTCTCCTGCAACAAAAACAAAACAATAAACCAACACAAATACTCCCTGGTCCGACCTAGTCCTAAATAACGAGAGTCCCACGACAATCTCGTGTGTAGAACAGTCACATCGGGAGATGTGACTGCTCTACACGGCTCCGGTGATACACTGAGAGGTCATCGGAGCTTGTGCTGTCACTTTACGGCACCACTGCTGTGTGAGAATTTTCTTACGCAGCAGTGCCGCAAGTGACAGCATGTATGCAGTAACCGCTGACAGCAGCGTAGTGATACAGTGTAAGAGGATACCTCCTGTCACTGTATCACCGAAGCGATGTAGAGCGGACACATCTCCCGAAGTGACAGTTCTACAGATGAGATCGTCGTGGGACACTTGTTATTTAGGACTCCGCGGACCAGGGAGTATTTATGGTGGTTTATTATTTTATTTTTATTACAGGAGAACGAGGGCGTTGGGGAATTAGGTGTTTGGTGAGTATGAGGTCTTTTATTGTTTGTTTTTTTTACACTTGAACACAGTCACCGGATGATGTCACTGATATATGTGACACCAGACATAGCCGGATGGGAGTATAGTCCCTTCAGACGATGCCTGGCTACACACACATCCACAGACAAACACACCAGCAGACAGACACACCCACCCGCATACAGACACGGTCACGCGTATATTCTCCGATCACACATAGCCTCCGCCCACACACTCTTGCGCCTCCCTTTCTGCAGTGTTTTTGGCACGCAAATCCGCAGCTAATCCGCAGACCTTTTTACACCTGCAGTTTAGCTGCGGATTTGACTGACTCTATGTAAGTCAATGGGTGCAGAAACACTGCAGATACTCAAAGAATTGCGCACAACAATTGTGGATTCCTGTTGCTTAACATTGGCTGGGCACTACATTGCGAATTTGGTGCAAATCCGCGTGTCAAAAACGCTGCAGATCCGCAACAAAATCCGCAACGTGTGCACATAGCCTTAAGCAATCTATCTATTAGTTATACAGATTGAGTATTAAGCATTTCTTTTGCGTATATAATTATTAAACTACAATGCTGGGCTACTGGTTTTAAACACTCCCATAACATGTCTTTCCTCTCCTCTTCCCTTTTTTTTTTTTAGTTAGCTTTATGTTTCTTTGTAGTTGATAGTAGATGTGCATATGCTTAGAAAAATGTACTGAAAATAACTTTATATCTAATATATAAAGCTCAAAGTGTGTATGTATGTATGCATGCATGCATGTATGTATGTATGTGCGTGTGTGTATGTGTGTATGTCCGGGATAGGCATCCGCACCGTCACAGCTACAGCCACAAAATTTGGCACAGTCACACGTCTGGACCCCGAGAGAGTCCTAAGCTATGTTGTGAGGCGAAATTTTAACCCCGCGCGTTCCAATTTACCAAACAATTTTGCCCCTATCTACATACTGGGGAAAAATGTGTGTGTGTCAAGCCCCGCCCCTAATTATGATGTCATAATGCCCCTATTTGCATAATGGGGAAACAGTGTGTGCATATCAAGCCCCGCCCCTCATTATGTCATAATGGTTGCCATGGAGACACTGATATCATATATTGCAAGCCCCGCCGCTCATTATGATGTCATAATGGTTGACTATGGGATGGAGGATGTGTGATGGGTATATGGGCACGGGACTATGGGATGGCGGATATGTATGATGGGTATATGGGCACGGGACTATGGGATGAAGGATGTGTGATGGGTATATGGGCATGGGACTATGGGATGGCGGATATGTATGATGGGTATATGGGCATGGGACTATGGGATGGAGGATATGTATGATGGGTATATGGGCACGGGACTATGGGATGGAGGATATGTATGATGGGTATATGGGCATGGGACTATGAGATGAAGGATGTGTGATGGGTATATGGGCACTCGACTATGGGATGGCGAATATGTATGATGGGTATATGGACATGGGCTATGGGATGGAGGATATGTATGATGGGTATATGGGCATGGGACTATGGGATGGAGGATGTGTGATGGGTATATGGGCACGGGACTATGGGATGGCGGATATGTATATGGGCACGGGACTATGGGATGGAGGATATGTATGATGGGTATATGGGCACGGGACTATGGGATGGCGGATATGTATGATGGGTATATGGGTACGGGACTATGGGATGGAGGATATGTATGATGGGTATATGGGCATGGGACTATGAGATGAAGGACGTGTGATGGGTATATGGGCACTCGATTATGGGATTGCGGATATGTATGATGGGCATATGGGCACGGGACTAATGGATGGAGGATATGTATGATGGGTATATGAGCATGGGACTATGGGATGGAGGATATGTATGATGGGTATATGGGCACGGGCCTATGGGATGGAGGATGTGTGATGGGTATATGGGCACGGGACTATGGGATGGAGGATGTGTGATGGGTATGTGGGCACTGGACTATGGGATGGAGGATATGTATGACGGGTATATGGGCACGGGACTATGGGATGGCGGATATGTATGATGGGTATATGGGCACGGGACTATGGGATGGCGGATATGTATGATGGGTATATGGGCACAGGACTATGGGATGGAGGATATGTATGATGGGTATATGGGCATGGGACTATGAGATGAAGGATGTGTGATGGGTATATGGGCACTCGACTATGGGATGGCGAATATGTATGATGGGTATATGGGCATGGGATTATGGGATGGAGAATATGTATGATGGGTATATGGGCATGGGACTATGGGATGGAGGATATGTATGATGGGTATATGGGCATGGGCCTATGGGATCATGGATATGTATGATGGGTATATGGGCACGGGACTATGGGATGGAGGATAATTATAATTTGCTATAACTAACCACAGTTAGTTACTATGCCCGGGCAGCGCCGGGCTCTTCAGCTAGTATAATTATATTATTTTTTGTTATGTTATTAGTGTAAGCGTATATGCGAATTTTGAGTATTTGCTTGCAGAAATTTCTGCACGGTTTGTGGATCTCTTGGCAGCAAAAATACTGTGAAAAAAAACATGCATTTTGACGTGCTTTTTGCCGCATTTTTGCTGCGTTTATGCATGCGTTTTTGTACAGCAATGAATGTTTTTATGAGCTAAATAAAGATATTTAAAAAAATGTTTTGTGATGTAATTTCTTGGTTCAACACCTTTTTCATTCTGATGCAGTAGCATCAGGGTAAATGGATTAACAGCTGTCATTGACACCAAGTCCTAGGCTTAGTAATGAAAAGGTGTCAGTAAGTAAAGAGTTAAATAAACACAAACACATTGTGACCAGCCTGTTTCACACTTCCATTTTTGACCATCAGTCAAAATCCGCCGGTTTTTGAAAAAAACGGATCCGCCTTTTTCCCCATTGAGTTGCATTACCGGCGGATCTTGACGGATGGCCATCCGTTGGATCCGTTTTTTTGCATCCGCCGACATGCCTGGACGAACCCTGCAACGTTATTTTTTGACAATCACTGTAACATGTCACACAAAATATTAAAAAAGTGGTTTGGCACCATGTTAGCCAGTGAGAGAAACAAAGCAAGCTTTCAGGACTGCTTACG
Organism: Dendrobates tinctorius; assembly: GCF_039654945.1. Taxonomy (NCBI): domain Eukaryota; kingdom Metazoa; phylum Chordata; class Amphibia; order Anura; family Dendrobatidae; genus Dendrobates; species Dendrobates tinctorius. The sequence goes on from NW_027361796.1 coordinate 17,104,022, forward strand.
TCCCTTCATCAGGCTGATATGATATCTGATCTGATTCATATGATATATGAATTGATATCAGCCTGATGAAGGGATATCATATGAATCAGATCAGATATCATATCAGCCTGATGAAGGGATGTAAGGAGTCCCAAAAGCTTGCTTTGTAACAACATTCACTATTATTTGTTAGCCATTAAAAGGTATCATACCCACAAGATTCCTATTTTGTTTCTCTCACTGAGAGCACTTTATACACAAAATATTAGCACGGTTGAATCTTTACAGCTTTTCTTAGGCAAATAAAAACACATGTCAAATTGTAGACCATTTCCGTTCCAGAATCTAATTATCACATCATCTCATCGTATCAGTAAGCAGAATCCTAAAGAATAATATGCCATTTATACATTCAACCTTAGCCAAAGTAACCAGCTAAATCTGGAAGGAATCAGGACCAACGTTGCCATGAACATACCCCAAAGCTGGTTCTGTTTATCGTGATCTGAGTGCTCCAGCTCTTACACGGCACAGATGACACTTTGCATGAAACAGTTGCTTTGTCTAGAGCTGTACATGCTGGCACGGGAATAAAACAGTCAAGGAGAAGTTTGGCAATGACAACGAGCAGACCAATATGCTCCATGGTAAGATCACCCGCCTTCCAAGTTGGACTGCTCAGCATGAGACCAGCTGCTCTGCTGGGAAATCTGGAACGGAAACTAGGCACTCTTTACCCAACACCCCCTTCATTTCAATAAACATTAACTCTTGCATATTCGCAAACCATAATACAAAGGAAAACAGCAACATTTAGGCTATATGCCCACAGTAGCATTTTTGAACGCTCAGGAAACGGGTCTCCTTCCCAGAAAATGCACGTTTTTTTCCGTGATTTTTGTGCAAAAAACGCGCGTTTTTGATGCGTTTTTTTCCGCGCGTCTTTTGGACTATTGGAAATAGCCAAAACCGCGGACCTAAGCGGAAATTAATGAACAAGCTGCGTTTTTTACCGCTAAGCGTTTCCTTAGCGGCAAAAAACAGCATCCATTGGCACAAAAAGGCCAAAATACATTAAAATGAATGGGATGCTTCTTTTAAGCGTTTTTGATGCGGCTTGACCCCGAAAAACGCATCAAAAACGCTTAAAAAAACGCTACGTGGGCACACAGCCGTACAGTTAATCTGCAGACAGTGGTGCTTTAAGCCTAACTTGTCAAAATCAGTATACAAGGTTGGAACTTAAAATGCCTTCATGTTTCGCCTGCTCAATAATGCCAGATAACAAGAGATCTGTGTTAACAAGCTGAAGAAAGATCGTGCTCAAGATGAAGTCACACCAGATACGTGACTTGTGTGTTATCCATTACTACTGCATTCATGAAAAAAAAACAAAACACAGGAATGAAGATTGAATTACATAAAGGCTACAAAGAAACAGTACTGTTATGTTTCTCATAAAAAGAGAAAAGAATCCCCAAAGATTTTTGGTTGCTGAGGTCCTCACCCCATGTTTGATGTAGTTTGAAAGCAATGTCTAACAATGACTCACGTACCCCACATTACATACTGTGGAGCCCGATCATAAAGCAAACGCCTTGGATTTTCATCTACTTTTGAAAGCAAATATCCACTTACTTGCATAAAGCTTATTAAATCAAATAACAGGCGAACAACTTGTTCTTCGGCAGCCGACGGGCTCTTAGCTTTACAGGGACTGGGATCTGGATGAAGTAGAGCTTTCCTTATGCCCATTCGGAGAGCACAAAACTCTTGCAGCTGTGACGGCTCACAAAATAAGTATCTTAGAAAAGGCGTCAGAGTGTTAATAGTAGATGGGTCATTCCTACAAGAATACACAAAACAATTACATTAAATATATTCTAAAAGTGAGTAATAGAAAAATAATTATCACCACAAACAGATTAATTACATTTAAGAGCATTTGCCCTTTTAGAGGTATTCTCCATTTTGGAAGTCATCTCCTGTCCTAAGGATTAGGGGTAACTTCTCCAATGCAGGTGCTCCAACTGCTGATACTTTTAGTGATCCTGAAAACCTGGGCTCCGAAGACTCCCATGCGATGATGTAGTAGTGGTAGATCATGCGCAATGTCACTCCATTAAGGCTGAGTTCACACGTCATGGTTTTTTCGCGTTTTCGCGGCGGTTTTAAACACGCAATTTTGCTGCGAAAACGCGAAAAATAAGCATCCCATGCAATCCTATAGGATTCCGCAATGCTGTGCTAATGCTGCGTTTTTTTCCGCGGCGGAATTGCTTCACGGTAAAAAACGCAGCATGCTCATTAATTTAGCGGAATCGCGGCGATCCCGCACCCATAGGAATGCATTGTTCTGCTTACTTTCCGCATGTGGCTGTGCACACCATGCAAAAAAGTAAGCAGAACAATTGCAGATGGTACCCACGGTCCGGAGGAGAGTATACTGTCCTCCGGGCTGTGGGTACCATATCCCTGTAAAAAATAGAATTAAAATAAAAAATATTGTTATTCTCACCTTCCGACGTCCCACGCAGCCTTCCCGCCTCTCTCCACGCTCCCGGTCCCAGTAATCCTTTGCGAGAATGACCGCGATGACGTCGAAATCTCACAGGAGCGGGACGTCTCGCGGTCATTCGCGCAAAGGATTACTGGGACCGGGAGCGTGGAGAGAGGCGAGAAGGCTGCGCGGGACGTCGGAAGGTGAGAATAACAATATTTTTTTTATTATTTTTTACATTTTATCTTTTACTACTGATGCTGCATAGGCAGCCTCAGTAGTAAAAAGTTGGTCACACTAGTCAAACACTATGTTTGACGAATGTGACCAACCTGTCAATCAGTTCTCCAAGCGATGCTCCAGATCGCTTGGAAAACGCTAGCATTTTGCAAGCTAATTACGCTTGCAAATCGCTAGTTTTTCCACGGGAAAATCGTGGGAATTTAAAATGCGATTTTCCCGCGGAATGGAATTCCAGAATTCTCGCGATAACTTCTGCGAGAGTTCCGCTACGTGTGCACATAGCTTTAATCTTATGGGATTGCCGCAGACAGGCTGAGCGCAGCACTCGGCTATTTCCAACAGTGCCAACAAGAATGAATGAAGCGGCAGTGCCCATGATTGACCCCTGCTCCATACACATGGGGCTCTTCAGAGCCATGGTTCTCAGGGTCAGAGTGGTTCCTTTATATTCCTTATTCACAGATATGAGCGAACGTCAAAACTTGAGAATGCCCCTTCAAAGACATAGCTAAAACTATCCATGACTTCTCCTGTATGGATCACTTAGTATTCCAAATAACCATTTGTAACCATCTTGGTCCAACAGCTGTTGGATTTCCAGTTATGTTTATACAAACTTACAGTTCTTCCTTTGTTCTCTCTCTTTTGCTGTCAGTTCTTATACATGAGCAGTTGTGGTGTTATATAGTCATCCCTAAAATTCAGAATTTTATATTTTTCTGGGAGGACCATTGCAACTTCACTCCATAAGATTATGGAAAACTAGAAATTAATTTCCAAAAATCTCAAATGATGCTTATACAGTATGTGCTACAGATCAGCACTGCCTGTGGGCTACATATAATATTGAGGTACAAACTCCATTCTTCCTTTCAGAAAACTATGGGTTACAAGTAGAGATGAGCGAATTTGTTCGGATTCGGTTCCGAATATGATCAGAATCGAATACTGCTTTTGCAATTTTCGTTGAACACAGCCGAACGTCATTAGAGTCAATGGGAGTAGAAATTACCGAATATGTTCGGAACCGATCATAAGACATACATTCGGCACGAATAGTGTTCGAATATAGCTCGAATATGTCAAAATCAGATTTGGGGTCAAAATCCGAACAAATTCGTTAATCTCTAGTTATACGTTATGGCACTTATAATAAAAAAAATACTTACCCTCCCCAAGTCCAACACTGGTTCTCCTCCACTGTCCCGGTCTGTTTGTCTGCAAAGCTGAAGTCACATAATCAGCACTGCAGCCAATCATTGAGCTCAGCAGTACGTGCCGTTTACACAGACAGCGCTACTCTTTTCACTGATTGGCTGCAACGTTCCCAGCGCTCCGACTTCAGCGCTGCAGACCAACAACAGAAACCAGGGCAGTGATGGACCTGGAAAGAATAAGTAGTAATGTGTTTTATAGCCATCGTAACTTATAGCCCATCATTTCATGAATGGGGACAACACCTTTACTATACACAGATTATCAGGAGTGTCCCTTTTAATAATTGGCATATATTAAGAGAATCTTGTGCATGCGATTCCATATGAAAATTATGCGTCTTTTTAATCCTTTCTTTAAAAAATAAAGAATCATTCTTTGGAAAAAATTAAATCTATTTTTAGGTCATAGCCCAGTGAAAATGTACTAATTATGTAAAAACAGTCTGACATCCAGTCACAATGGGACATCAGCAGAACAGCAGGGGGACAGCTGGGGCAAGATAAGATTAAGAACCCTCTGTGTAATCGATTAGCATGATGCCTTACTGGCTACACAGAGAAAGGGGGTCTCACCATCACCCCACCCCATTGGTGCCTCTGCAATGACAGCATGAAGTGTCAAGGGTGTTACCGCCCTACAATTACTATATGCCTATGAGATCTTAAGGCAGGGCCTAAGAGGCAGTAAAGTCTGGCTGTCATTGTAAGGCCAAGTTCAAATGACGAGATTTTCAGTCTGAGAACTGTCCGTGAAAAAACGGACAACACTCAGACCAATATTATTTAACTGGGCTGATCAGATAAAGGTTTTGTTTTTTGTTTTTTATTTATAAACCAAATCTGAGAGTGAAAAAAAAAAATTGCAGCAAGCACTAGTCTTTTCCATGTGCAAAAATACAACAAAAACAGATTCTATGCAGATAAACCATATAGCATCCAATTTTATAGATACATTGCAATTGTTAGGTTGGGAAACTGTTTTAGGTCTTTTTAATTTTATTAACTGCTAATGTGTAAAAACTGATACCAGACTTTAAAAAAAATAAAAAAATAAAAATAAAATCCACATGAAAGACAGTACAGATGAAACATGAAAAATCGTCCGTATGCCTAGATGATACTTGGACGATTTCAAGCTCATGTGAACTTTGGCTTAGACCGGCTGCAGACAAGCGTATGAAAAAAAGAATCATCAGAATCTCATCCATTTTCATCAATGTGACCTCCAGATGTGATCCGTTTTCATACACCTAAATTAAACTGAAAAATGTACATGATCAAATGCAGTTTCCTCTAAGTACGAACATGTTAGAGATTTTTTAATGCTAAAATGTTAATTTTTTAAGTGGATTGACCATGGAAAAGCTACAATCCATGGCAGAAGTCTGGAGATGGAATACGCTGCCTATCGCTCGAACTTACAAGCATTTATACACCGCCTTACACTGGATTCGCTGAGAACTTACAGATTGCAGCACTCCTTCACTCACTAGCTCCATTCAAGAAATGGGAAAGCAAAAATGTGTAATTTAACATTGCATCTTGACTGATTTATAACATTTTCCTCCACATTACTCAGCTCTAATATTTCACATGTTGTCATGCAGAGAAGTATGATTCCAAGACCGTGCTCGGCTGGCTTTGTAGAGTGAGCCAACTTGTACAATACATGTGAAGTTGATTTTGGCAGCTTGGGACAATAATACGGTGGTAGCTTCCAGAGCCCCTCCTTGACATCCCCAGGCTGTGTACACTACCCCTGCTGTAGCTGCCTATGTGAAGCCTCTGACAAGGAAGATGAAGCAAAGAGTAACAAACCCAGACATGCTTTGTTGTGCAGAGGGAACATTTCATTCTATACAAACATCCAGGAAACTACTGGCCCTTAAAAGGGCTATCTCGGACTTTTTTTTTTTTTTTTTAAAGGCATGTAGTTGCTAACAGAGGCCACCAACTGTCTGTTGTACCCGGCACCGGTCATTGACCGCTCCTGCCAGAGATTCAGCTACTCCCTGTCAACAGAAAGAAAAAACAATGTGTGTATATACCCTAATGAAAATAATTAAGTAAAAAAGCAAGTGCATTAAATAACATAGGGTACTTGGTAAACACTGTTTTGATCAAAAAAGTATAAAGCTGTCCCACCATTACAAGGTGTACCCATTTGAGACAATAACTACACTAACGGTTAAAACCTACCTAGTGTGAATAGTGGCAGAGTCTCTGGGTCCCAAACGGACACCCAGCTTCAGAGGGACTATACAGTCATATGTTAAAGTTTGGGCACCCCTATTAATGTTAACCTTTTTTCTTTATAACAATTTTGGTTTTTGCAACAGCTATTTCAGTTTCATATATCTAATAACTGATGGACTCAGTTATATTTCTGGATTCAAATGAGGTTTATTGTACTAACAGAAAATGTGCAATCTGCATTTAAACAAAATTCGACCGATGCAAAAGTATGGGCACCCTTATCATTTTCTTGATTTGAACACTCCTAACTACTTTTTACTGACTTCCTGAAGCACTAAATTGGCTTTGTAACCTCATTGAGCTTTGAACTTCATAGCCAGGTGTATCCAATCATGAGAAAAGGTATTTAAGGTGGCCACTTGCAAGTAGTTCTTCTATTTGATTCTCCTATGAAAAGTGGCATCATGGGCTCCTCAAAACAACTCTCAAATGATCTGAAAACAAAGATTATTCAACATAGCTTTTCAGGGGAAGGATACAAAAAGTTGTCTCAGAGATTTAACCTGTCAGTTTCCACTGTGAGGAACATAGTAAGGAAATGGAAGAACACAGGTACAGTTCTTGTTAAGCCCAGAAGTGGCAGGCCAAGAAAAATATCAGAAAGGCAGAGAAGAAGAATGGTGAGAACAGTCAAGGACAATCCACAGACCACCTCCAAAGACCTGCAGCATCATCTTGCTGCAGATGGTGTCACTGTGCATCGGTCAACAATACAGCGCACTTTGCACAAGGAGAAGCTGTATGGGAGAGTGATGCGAAAGAAGCCGTTTCTGCAAGCACGCCACAAACAGAGTCGCCTGAGGTATGCAAAAGCACATTTGGACAAGCCAGTTACATTTTGGAAGAAGGTCCTGTGGACTGATGAAACAAAGATTGAGTTGTTTGGTCATACAAAAAGGCGTTATGCATGGAGGCTAAAAAACACAGCATTCCAAGAAAAACACTTCCTACCCACAGTAAAATTTGGTGGAGGTTCCATCATGCTTTGGGGCTGTGTGGCCAATGCCGGCACCAGGAATCTTGTTAAAGTTGAGGGTCGCATGGATTCAACTCAGTATCAGCAGATTCTTGACAATAATGTGCAAGAATCAGTGACGGAGTTGAAGTTACGCAGGGGATGGATATTTCAGCAAGACAATGATCCAAAACACCGCTCCAAATCTACTCAGGCATTCATGCAGAGGAACAATTACAATGTTCTGGAATGGCCATCCCAGTCCCCAGACCTGAATATCATTGAACATCTGTGGGATGATTTGAAGCGGGCTGTCCATGCTCTGCGACCATCAAACTTAACTGAACTGGAATTGTTTTGTAAACAGGAATGGTCACAAATACCTTCATCCAGGATCCAGGAACTCATTAATAGCTACAGGAAGCGACTAGAGGCTGTTATTTTTGCAAAAGGAGGATCTACGAAATATTAATGTCACTTTTATGTTGAGGTGCCCATACTTTTGCACCGGTCAAATTTTGTTTAAATGCAGATTGCACATTTTCTGTTAGTACAATGAACCTCATTTGAATCCAGAAATATAACTGAGTCCATCAGTTATTAGATATATGAAACTGAAATAGCTGTTGCAAAAACCAAAATTGTTATAAAGAAAAAAGGTTAACATTAATAGGGGTGCCCAAACTTTAACATATGACTGTAAGTGAACTACACAGCTCAGTAGAAAGGAGGCCGCACCCTATTTGTACTGAATACAAAAATGCTGAAGAAAAAACAAAAAAACTGAACTGGAGTAGAATTGAATGACATGCATGATGTAAAAGCATGTTCACACTGGCCATAAAAGCAAGCAAAACCTAAGGAAAAAACACCTTGCTGTGGTGGGACAGCTTTATACTTTCTTGATCAAAACAGTGTTTACCAAGTACCCTGTTATATAATGCACTTGCTTTTTTACTTATTTATTTTCATTAGGGTATATACACACATTGTTTTTTCCTTTGGTTTTGCTTGCTTTTATGGCCAGTGTGAACATGCTTTTACATGATGCATGTCATTCAAGTCTACTCCTGTTCAGTTTTTTTGGTTTTTTTTTTGGTTTGTCCCTGTCAACAGAGCAGCAGTTTCTCTTCGGGTGGGACTACTGGTGTCAAGCTGATTGACAGCCCGCAGCGAAGAGCCAGTTATCAATCAGCATGACACCAGTAGTCCCACCCTGTAAGGCCTCTTTCACACTTCAGTTTTTTGTGTCAGTTAAAATCCGCCAAATAGGCGGAAAAGCGGATCCGTTCCTAACTGATGTGAACGGATGCCACAGGATCCGTTTTGTGACGGATCCGCAGAATTAAGAATTTTAAAGGGAACCGCTGGCGAGAGAGAGAGAGAGAGAGAGAGAGTTTTTTTCGTCTGCCAGAAAGGATTTCAGGGCTAATTTTCTCCCTGAGTTCCTTTCTCCGGGCATGCGCAATGGAAAATGCGGATCCAACAACAAAAAAACGTTGCAAGGTCCGTCCAGGCATGCCGGCAGACGAACAAATTTTGGCGGATCCTCACAAAAACGGATCCAACGGATGGCCATCCGTCAAGATCCGCCAGTAATGCAACGCAATGGGGAAAAAAGGGATCCGCAAAAAAAAAAATTGGCGGATCCGTTTTTTTCAAAACCTGGCGGATTTTGACTGATGGTCAAAAACGGAAGTGTGAAAGAGGCCTAAGGAGGAAGAGAAACTGCTACTCTGTTGACAGGGAATAGCTGAATCTCCAGCAGGAGCAGTCAATGACCGGTGAGGAGTACAAAAGACAGGTACTTGCCTCTGTTATCAGCTATATGCCTTCTTTTTTTAAGTCTCGAATATCCCCTTTAACATTAATGAATTTACATAAGGCCATTATCATATTAGGAGATAAACCAATGAATGTGCCTAATGTAATATTTAGACTAACTATCTTAATTTATAGTCATCCTGCTAGAATCCAAATTGCTTCCAAGATGGAAGTCTTCATTTTTACAGCCATCGATGGTTAGATCACGTGTTAATGACATTATGCTGTGTGAAAATTAAGCACCATTAGAAGCATGGTACAGAACGATTCGATCAGATGTGAGCACTGTGACCATGCATCTCCCATGCTCCTGAGGTACAGCATTACATATTCATTTAATCTGCTTTCTTTGGCCTATAAGGGCCCTTACTATTTGTCTATTCAGACACTGGAAGGGTGTGCATGCCATGTCAAGAAGTTCTTTGAGATATTCATGCTTCTCAGACCTACGACCTTCTACAAGCCGGTAAACTTACATGCTGTATTAAGATATGTTCATTTTCTGAATTGTATTTATTTTTACCACTTAATAAAGTTTATATGTTTGAGACCAACATTACACATAAATATATTATTTTTTGATTTCTATTACTTATATAGTGCCAACATATTCCATATCATTACGTCCAGTGAGGCATTGCGTATAAAGAAAATGCTCTTACAGAGCAGGTCAAGGGCTTTCACAGGTTTATAAAAAAACAAACATGTTTTATTTATAAAGTAACCATCATTTTAAGGGTATGTTCCCATGGTTAGGATGGCTTCACATTAGCGTTTTTTAGCGCAGCACATTGTGCGCATGCGCCCCTATGTTTAACATGGGGGCGCATGGTCTTGCGTTTGCACGCGTTTGTATGCGTTTTCATGCGCATGCGTTTTTTTGTAGTGTGCGCCTAGGCGCGCTGGATGCAACCTGTTGCATTTTTGGTCCGTCCAACCTGTGTCAAAAAAACGCATGCACATGGAATGCGCCAACATAACACATTACAGTCTATGGGAACGCAGGTGTGCGCATGGACATGCGCACACCTGCGTTTAAAATCGCATGCGTTTTAAGAGTTAACATGGCTAAAAACGCATGCGCCTAAAAAAAGCAAATGCATGCAAAACGCATGATGCGGCTTTTTGCATGCGTTGCTATTGCGTGCGAAGCGCAGCGCTAAAAGACGCTAATGTGAAAGTAACCTTAGTAAACGCTGCGGGTTTGACGCTGCGTACATTCACAGCATCCAACCCGCAGCGAACAGATGTTACAGCACAGTGGATGGGATTTCTAGAAATCCCATCTCCACTATAAGTTCAGAGACACCCGCGGCATCCCTGCGTAAACGGACATGCGGCGCGTCTTTCCCGACCGCAGCATGTCTATGTTGCGGAGACGCTCAGTCTCCGCAGTGTAAATTACCCATAAGAATTAATTAGCTGTATAACCGCATTATCTCTACAGGGCAAGTGGGAAGAGCGGGTAAAGTGCCATTGTGGGGTGGCTGCTGGCTGCTATTTTTAGGCTGGTGAGGGCCAAAATCCATGTGCCTCACCAGCCTGAGAATACCAGGCCATAGCTGCCTGCTTTTTCCTTGCCTGGTAAACAAAAATAGGGGGACACCAAGCTATTTTTTTTTGAGGGGATCCCACTATATTTGTTAACCATCCAAGGTAAGCAGACTACTGCGGCCTGGTATCATCAGACTGGTAAGGTTCAAGGATATTGGATCCTTACCAGCCTGAAATACCAGTCCTAGTAGTCTGCTTTAGTCTGGCTGGTTAACATATGTAGGGGGACCCCACACCATTTTTTTTTTATTATTGTTTTTTATTAAAAAGGAGGGGACCTGTCTCTGTGCTTTCTTCCAATTTCTGTGTCATGTGCATCTGACTGTGTCACAAGATTCACCATTATGTAAATTAGTACACGTGTAGTATGCTGCATTCACGCACTTAATACGCATGTGATTAGGAAGATAATACGGTTTTACCGCATCTAATGATAGTGAATGGGTAATTTACGAAGTGGAGACTGGACATCACCGCAACATAAATTGAGATGCTGCGGTCTGGAAAGATGCGCCGCATGTCCATCTCTGCGGGTGAGCCGCGGGCATTGGTGCACACATAGCAGGCATGGGATTTCTTGAAATCCCCTCCGCTATGCTGTAACATCTGGATGCTGCGGGCTTGACGCTGCGGCTGTACGCAGCATCCAATCCGCAGCGTTTCCTGACCGTGGGAACATACCCCAATATATCTGCAAACAGGAAATCACTTTTTTTCCTTCCCAGAAGCCAACTTTCAATTAGCTTTATTTCAAGTGACAAAAGAACGCATCAAAAACGCATACGGTAAAAACGTATGCAATGAAAAAACGCATCAAAAACGCATGTAAAAAATGCAGGTGACCTGCCAGTGACCTCAGATGCGGATTTGGTGTAGATTTCACCAGCGTCAAATCCTGAGCAAAATACTGAGCCCATTCCTGATCGTGTGCACATACCTTAAGTTTTATTGCGTAAATCAAATAAGCAACTTTGTAATATATCTTAAGAGAGAAATCTGATTATTTTGCCTCCTGGACGGAAGTTTTTGCTATTGAATCTGATAGCAGCATGAGGTAGAGACCATGATTCCAGCGATGTATTACTTAGTTAGCTGGGTGCTGCAGTCATGATAGAATCACAGGTTTATCTGCTGCAGTTCTTGCTGAGCTGTGCATAACCCGACTCACACCACAACTTTTTGTGATAGAGAGCTGCTAATCAGTGCCGGAGGTGTGGTTCGGCTAGGAGGCACAAGGCCAGGTGTCCTCTAGGGATAATCTCAAAACACAGATTGCATTGAAACAGCATAACACATCCTAGTAACTGACACGTTGATGGAATCAGGAGGTCTGCTCCTACATTATGGTGGGCTCAGATTTCATAGCAAAACCTGGTGACAGATACCCTTTTGTCTGAGGAGAAATATACCTGGAGAATAAGAATCCCATTGCTGTGAGACTGCTAGTCTCCAAAAAGGAACAGACTTTTTTTCTACAGTGTGCATACAATGCAAAAAAACTATATAAAAAAATATTTAAATACAATGATTATTATGCTTGATTAAACATTTGTACTCAAACATTGGCACTTCATTTCCCCTACACTGTAACCTGAATTTTTAGTCTTTAAATGGTGTTAAAACATTCATTTTGCCCACTAGCTACCACAGTCACTAACGAATATCAGTTGTTGACATTATGGAGATTCAAATGGATTTCGACATGTTAAATACTTATAAGAACTGTTATTTCAGATTGCATTACCAGTCTGAGGACTGTAGAGACATTGCGGAGATCTGCTGCAGAAGGACAGGCCAGCAGTTGGGTCTATTTTCAAGCATGCTGATAAATGGATGTGGGGGATTCCTATTAAAAAAAAAAAATGGAGAATGCAAAAAAATTGATGCCATGCCATACATTTAATACATAATTACATATGGACCTATAATGCAACATTCTTTATAAATCTTATCTATTCACTTCCATTTCTGTGGTTTCATGGCTCATTTACAAGTAAAGCAAATACAAAATAACTGAAATTACTTTTTTTAGGTTTGGTAATGCAATCTTTGCAGTTCTCCAATCACGTTCAATAGAGACTGGATTGTACAAGGGGTAGACTCAATGCGGATTTTCCACACGCGTTAAGAAGTTTTTTAAAAAATCCATCTACATTCAGCAGACATGTTCGGCACATAAATTGCCCCGTTGTGCGGATTTTAAAATCTGAAGTACAGTTAGGTCCATATATATTTGGACAGAGACAACAATTTTCTAATTTTGGTTCTAGACATTACCACAATGAATTTTAACCAAAACTATTCAGATGCAGTTGAAGTTCAGACTTTCAGCTTTCATTTGAGGGTATCCACATTAAAATTGGATGAAGGGTTTAGGAGTTTCAGCTCCTTAACATGTACCACCCTGCTTTTAAAGGGACCAAAAGTAATTGGAGAGATTAAAGTAATTGTAAATAAAATGTTCATTTCTAGTACTTGGTTGAAAACCCTTTGTTGGCAATGACTGCCTGAAGTCTTGAACTCATGGACATCACCAGACGCTGTGTTTCCTCCTTTTTGATGCTCTGCCAGGCCTTCACTGCGGTGGTTTTCAGTTGATGTTTGTTTGTGGGCCTTTCTGTCTGAAGTTTTGTCTTTAACCCCTCCCTGACATGAGACGTACTATCCCGTCCATGGGACCCGGGACCCTATGCCCATGGACGGGATAGTACGTCTACCGCGATCAGCGGCGCCCACGTGGTGAGCGCCGCTGATCGCGGCCGGGTGTCAGCTGATTATCACAGCTGACACCCGGCACAATGTGTCAGGTGCGGTTACGGACCGCCCCCAACACGTTAACCCCTTGCACACCGCGATCAAACATGATCGCGGTGTACCGGGGATTAAAGGGAAGCATCGGCAGGGAGGGGGCTCCCTCCGTGCTTCCCTGAGCCCCCCATAGCAGCGCAATGTGCAGCGCTGCTGCGGGGGGCTCCTTTCCTGCAGGCCCCCGAATCCAAGATGGCGACGGGGGCCTTCGGGAGCCTGCAGGAAGCTGGCTTCCTCAGTGCCTGCAAAGCGCAGGCATGAGGAAGCCTTCTGCAGTGCCTGTGACAGATTGCTGATCTGTCACAGTGATCTGTGATGTGACAGATCAGCGATCTGTCACAGGACAGTGATGTCCCACCTGGGACTATTTAATAAACTAAAAAAAAAAAATAAAAAAAAAATGTTAAAATAAATTTAAAAAAAAAAAATCGCCAAATAAATTAGAAAAAAAAAAAATATTCCCCCAAATAAATCCATTTTTTAGAAATAAAAAAAAAAAAAACAATAAAAGTACACATATTAGGTATCGCCGCGTCCGTAACGACCCGCCCTATAAAACTGTCCCATTAGTTAACCCCTTTAGCGAACCCCTTAAAAAATAAAAAACGAAGCAAAAAATAATGATTTATTATCATACCGCCAAACAAAAAGTGTAATAACGCGCAATCAAAAAGACGCATATAAATATCCATGGTACCGCTGAAAACGTCATCTTGTCCCGCAAAAAACGAGCCGCCACACAGCATCATCCACTAAAAAATAAAAAAGTTATAGCTCACAGAATAAAGCGATGCAAAAATAATTATTTTTTATATAAAATAGTTTTCATTGCATAAAACCGACAAAACATAAAAAAACGACCTAAATAAGGTATCTCTGTAAGCGTACTGACCCGAAGAATAAAACCGCTTTATCAATTTTATCGCACGCGGAACGGTGTAAACGCACCCCCCCAAAAGAAATTCATGAAACGCTGGTTTTTGTTCATTCTGCGTCCCAAAAATCGGAATAAAAAGTGATCAAAAAATGTCACATGCCCGAAAATGGTACCAATAAAAACGTCAACTCGTCCCGCAAAAAATAACACCTCACATGACTCGGTGGGTCAAAATACGGAAAAATTAGAGCTCTCAATATGTGGTGATGCAAAAACTATTTTTACAATAAAAAGCGTCTTTTAGCGTGTGACAGCTGCCAAACATAAAAACCGCCATAAATAGTAAATCAAACCCCCCGTTATCACCCCCTTAGTTAGGGAAAAATAAAATAAAAAAATGTATTTATTTCCATTTTTCCATTAGGGTTAGGGCTAGGGTTAAGATTAGGGTTAGGGGTGTGTTGGGGTTCGGGTTGGAGTTAGAATTGGGGGTTTCCACTGTTTGGGCACATCAGGGGCTCTCCAAATGCAACATGGCATCTGATCTCAATTCCAGCCAATTCTGCGTTGAAAAAGTCAAACGGTGCTCCTTCCCTTCCAAGCTCTGCCATGCGCCCAAACAGTGTTTTACCCCCACATGTAGGGTATCAGCCTACTCAGGTCAAATTGCAAAACAATTTTTGGGGTCCAATTTCTCCTGTTACCCTTAGGAAAATAAAAAATTGGGGGCAAAAATATCATTTTTGTGGAAAAAAATGATTTTTTTATTTTCACGTCCGAGCGTTATAAACTTCTGTGAAGCACTTGGGGGTTCAAAGTGCTCACCACACATCTAGATAAGTTCCGTGGGGGGCCTAGTGTCCAAAATGGGGTCACTTGTGGGGAGTTTCAATAGTTTAGGTACATCAGGGGCTCTCCAAACGCACATGACACCCGCAGACCATTCCATCAAAGTCTGCATTCCAAAATGTCACTGCTTCCCTTCCGAGCCCCGACGTGTGTCCATACAGTAGTTTTCTCCCACATATGGGGTGTCAGCGTACTCATGACAAATTGGACAACAACTTTTGGGGTCCAATTTCTCCTGTTACCCTTGGGAAAATAAAAAAAATTGGGGACTAATTGATCATGTTTGTGGAAAAAATACGATTTTTTTATTTTCATGCCCTGGCATTATAAACTTCTGTCAAGCACTGGGGGGTTGAAAGTGCTCACCACACATCTAGATAAGTTCCTTGGGGGGTCTAGTTTACAAAATGGTGGTTTACCCCCACATGTGGGGTATCAGCGTACTCAGGACAAATTGCACAATAACTTTTAGGGTCCTGTTACCCTTGGAAAAATAAGAATTGAAGGTGAAAAGATCATTTTTGTGGAAAAAATATGATTTTTTAATTGTATGGCTTTATGTTATAAACTTCTGTGAAGCCCTTGGGGGTTCAAAGTTCTCACCACACATCTAGATAAGTTCCTTAGGGGGTCTAGTTTCCAAAATGGTGTCATTTGTGGGGGGTTTCCACTGTTTAGGTACATCAGGGGTTTTCCAATCGCGACATGATGTCCGATCTCAATTCCAGCCAAAAACGTCAAATGGCGCTGCTTCCCTTCCGAGCTCTGCCATGCGCCCAAATAGTGGTTTACCCCCACATGTGGGGTATCAGCGTACTCAGGACAAATTGCACAATAACTTTTAGGGTCCTGTTACCCTTGGGAAAATAAAAATTGGGGTGAAAAGATCATTTTTGTGGAAAAAATATGATTTTTTAATTGTACCGCTGTACGTTATAAACTTCTGTAAAGCCCTTGTGGGTTCAAAGTTCTCACCACATATCTAGATAAGTTCCTTGGGGGGTCTAGTTTCCAAAATGGGGTCACTTGTAGGGGGTTTCCACTGTTTAGGTACATCAGGGACTCTCCAAACCTGACATGGCGTCCGATCTGAATTCCAGCCAATTTTGCATTGAAAAAGTCAAACGGCGCTCCTTCCATTCTGAGCTCTGCCATGCGCCGAAACAGTCGTTCCCCCCAACATATCAGGTATCAGCGTACTCAGGACAAATTGCACAATAACTTTTGCAGTCCAATTTCTCCTGTTACCCTTGGTAAAATAAAAAAAAAAAAAATTGAACCTGAAGTATTTTTTTGTGAAAAAAAGTTAGATGTTCATTTTTTTTTAAATATTCAAAAAAATTCCTGTAAAAGCACCTAAAGGGTTAATAAACTTCTTGAATGTGGTTTTGAGCACCTTAAGGGGTGCGGTTTTTAGAATGGTGTCAACTTTTGGGTATTTTCTATCATATAGACCCCTCAAAGTGACCTCAAATGTGATGTGGTCCTAAAAATAAAATGGTGTTGTAAAAATGAGAAATCGCTGGTCAACTTTTAACCCTTATAACTTCCTAACAAAAAAAAAATTTTGGTTCCAAAATTGTGCTGATGTAAAGTAAACATGTGGAAATGTTAGTTATCAAGTTTTTTGTGTGCTGTATCTCTGTGATTTAAGGGCATAAAAATTCAAAGTTGGAAAATTGCGAAATTTTCAAAATTTTCGCCAAATTTCCGTTTTTCCCACAAATAAACGCAAGTTATTTGAATGAAATTTTACCACTAATATGAAGTACAATATGTCACGAGAAAACAATGTCAGAATCACTGGGATCCATGGAAGCGTTCCAGAGTTATGACCTCATAAAGGTACAGTGGTCAGAATTGTAAAAATTGGCCCGGTCATGAACGTGCAAACCACCCTTGGGGGTGAAGGGGTTAACAAGTGAAATGCATGCTCAATTGGGTTGAGATCAGGTGACTGACTTGGCCATTCAAGAATATTCCACTTCTTTGCTTTAATAAACTCCTGGGTTGCTTTGGCTTTATGTTTTGGGTCATTGTCCATCTGTAGTATGAAACGACAACCAATCAGTTTGTCTGCATTTGGCTGGATCTGAGCACACATTATGGCTCTGAATACCTCAGAATTCATTCCGCTGCTTCTGTCCTGTGTCACATCATCAATAAACACTAGTGACCCAGTACCACTGGCAGCCATGCATGCCCAAGCCATCACACTGCCTCCACCGTGTTTTACAGATGTGGTATGCTTTGGATCATGAGCTGTACCACACCTTTGATATACTTTTCTCTTTCCATCATTCTGGCAGAGGTTGATCTTGGTTTCATCTGTCCAAAGATTGTTCTTCCAGAACTGTGCTGGCTTTTTTAGATGTTTTTAGCAAAGTCCAGTCTAGCCTTTTTATTCTTGATGCTTATGAGTGGCTTGCACCGTGCAGTGAACCCTCTGTATTTACTTTCATGCAGTCTTCTCTTTATGGTAGATTTGGATATTGATATGCCTACCTCCTGGAGAGTGTTGCTCACTTAGTTGGCTGTTGTGAAGGGGTTTCTCTTCACCATGGAGACTATTCTGGAATCATCCACCACTGTTGTCTTCCGTGGGCGCCCAGGTCTTATTGCATTGATGAGTTCACCAGTGCTTTCTTTCTTTTCTCAGGATGTACCAAACTGTAGATTTTGCCACTCCTAATGTTGTAGCAATTTCTCGGATGGGTTTTTTTCTGTTTTTGCAGCTTAAGGATGGCTTGTTTCACCTGCATGGAGACCTCCTTTGACCGAATGTTTCCTTCACAGCAAAACCTTCCAAATGCAAGCACCACACCTCAAATCAACTCCAGGCCTTTTATCTGCTTAGTTGAGAATGACATAACGAAGGGATTGCCCACACCTGTCCATGAAATAGCCTTGGAGTCAATTGTCCAATTACTTTTGGTCCCTTTAAAAACAGGGTGGCACATGTTAAGGAGCTGAAACTCCTAAACCCTTCATCCAATGTTAATGTGGATACCTCAAATGAAAGCTGAAAGTCTGAACTTCAACTGCATCTGAATTGTTTTGTTTAAAATTCATTTTGGTAATGTCTAGAACCAAAATTAAAAAAATGTTGTCACTGTCCAAATATATATGGACCTAACTGTACCTGAGTTCTTTGTGCGGTCTACACTTTCGCAATGCATAGGGTGAAATTCACAACAAAGTACTCAGGTAACCCAAGCAGAGATGCAGCTGAAAATGAGCACCGAACCCACGACGTGTGTAGCCGGCCTTACCTACCTCCAGATGTACAAAATATAACATTCACACTGACAGAACATTTCTCATTCTGTAATTGCTTTTTACAACAGTAGCTCAATTCCTTCGGGTGATACTTTATTTGCTTAACTGTCCCTCTTTTAAATGAACTTTAAATATAAAGTTTATAAAGTATGTATAGCAAAAAAGTTACAATTTTTCCAATCACTTTCATATAGCAATTTTTTACCATTTTCAAGATCTCTGCTTTTCTTCATTCATTGGGACATAATACGACTATTTACTGTCAATCTGTCCTGGTCAAGATATAACAGAAGTAGACGTCTTGTTGCATGTCATAGCTCTAAACTGCATTATAGCAAACAGTAAAAGTGCGCAAACATTACATGAGCAGGAGAGATAAAAGGTTCCTATTGACTGACAAAGCAGAGATCTTCAAAACTCGATTTGATGCAGAACGTATATGGGGTTTACATTTAAGGGTTATTCACTTCTTAAAATGTTTTCGGACACCCTCCAGTTGGTTGTAAAATATAAAAAGTATCAGAATCACTTTCCCGATCCACGATTTCTTCTCTTCAAAATCGGCCTAGTTCCAGCGCTCGTCTCTGTACTTCTTCTGGCTGGAGATCCATAAATTAGTTGCAAGTCTGTACAACCAAAACAGGGCATCCTATGCATATCCTGTACACGTGTGTAGGCAGGCATCATCTGATTGGACTACTAGTCCCATCCGGCTATGTCTGCTGTCACATAGAACAGTGACAGCATTAGCCGATGATGGGATAGTAGTCCCATCATCCAGCTACTGTGTTGAATAGTAAAAAAAAAAAAAAAAAATACATACACATACAGTACACACTCACCAAACAGCTAATCCCCGATGCCCTTGATCACCAGCAAAAAGAATAAAATAATAAAACAGTATACTTCCTGTTCCAATGTAATCCATTTAATAACGATTGTCCCACGACGATCTCCTGTGTAGAGCTCTCAAATCGGGAGATGTGACCGTTCTACAGGGCTCTGGTGATACAGTGACCAGAGGTGACCCTCCCGCAGTGGATCACTCCGCAGCCTAGAGGTCACCGGAGTTCATACTGTCACTTGCGGCACCGCTGCGTGAGAAAATTCTCATGCTGCGGTAGTACCGTAAAGTCAGAGCACGAACTCCGATGAAGTACACTGCGGGAGTATTTCTCTGGTCAGTGCGTCATCGGAGGACCTGTAGAGCAGTCACATCTCCCAATGTGACAGCTCTACATGGGAGATCGTCTTGGGACACTTGTTATTAAATGTATTACATCGGAACAGGGAGTATTTGTGTTGGTTTATTTTAGTTTTTTTGCAGAAGAACGAGGGCGTCGTAGGAATTTAGTGTATAATATTGGAAACTGTTGTTTTATTTCATTAAAATACTTTATTCTGGCTGTGTCTTTATTTAACATGTAACAACTATAGGATTAGTAATGGATAGGTAATTTATTGACACCTCAACATTACTAAGCAGTGGGCTTGATGTCACCTTACAATACGAAGGTGACATCAGCCCCACAACTATTACCTCACTTGCCACCACTACAGGGCAAGTGGAAAGAGAGAGGCTAAGTGCCGGAATTGGCGCATCTTAGAAATGCGCCATTTCTGGGGCGGCTGTGAGTTGGTGTTTATAGCTGGGGGGGCAACATCCATGTCCCCCTTTCTAGGCTATTAATATCAGCCCGCAGCTGTCTGCATAGCCATTTCCGCTTATTATAGGGGGACCCCAAGTCATTTTTTTGGGGGCCCCCCCTATTTTAAAAGCCAGTAAAGGCTAAATATACAGCTGTGAGCTGATATTAATAGCCTGGGAAGATCCATGGGTATTACCCCCTTCCCAGGCTATAAACATCTACCCCCATTCACTGGCTTTCCCTGTTCGTTCTGGTTTAGAAACTTGCGCGGGAGCCCACGCAATTTTTTTTCCCCCTTTTTTTTTAAAAAAAATTAAACAGATATTGCGTTTAAGGCCAGGATCTCGCACGTCAATAACCGGCACTGCCGTCGGCACTTGGGACCGAAGTGTGAGGCTGCATGTATTTCTATGTAGCTGAACGCTCCAGTCCCGAGTGACGGCGACAGTTGCGGGTACTAAGGTGTGAGACTTGGGCGAGTTTCTCACAAGTGTGACCCTGGCCTAACGCAGATTTTGTGTGTGTGTGTATATATATGTGTGTGTGTCTTTATTTAACTCTATGTACCACTTTATTATGTTCATTACTAAACATCGAACATAGATAGATCTATAGATAGATGGATAGATAGATATAGCTATCTATAGATATATCTGTCTGTCTACCTGTCTATCTATCTATCTATCTACAGTAATACCTATCTAGCTATAGCTACAGCTCTGGCAAAAATTAAGAGACCACTTCCAAGTGTTCAATTTGTCTGATTTTTCTCTTTATAGGTATATTTTTGATTTTTGGTCCCATATAAATGGCTTGACTCGTGCCATGTTCTATACTTCTTTCAACAGAAATCCATGAAAAGTTACACTACACCACAAATCTCCAGATCTTTCTTGACGGAAATACTTATGGAAAGCACATATTTTGAACTCAAGGTAGTTGGCCTAAGTTTTCCAAGGCTTGGTGCCTATGCCCAATCATACTAACGTACTGCCAAGCCACTACTACACCCAACTACCCATTTTGTTTTTCTTTTGCCTCCCTCTTCCCATCACTGTAACGCAGGGGTAAGCTGGTCAAAAGAAAGAAAAACAGTTGCCTACGTTAAACAGGCCAATTCAGCCCGCAATAACTCGGCTGGAGCTGCAGAGAAAGCGAGCATGTAACTGCATGGAATGAGTGAGAATTTGGTACACCAGCCAGCTTCTTTGTCCAGCAGCTAGAGCTTTTCATGGGGAGAAATAAGAGTGCGCTGTGTCGGGGAAGAGGAGGAGAGAGCCGCCAAATAAAGCAGCAAGGAAACAAGATGTTACACTAGATTAGAGACTTAGCAGAAATTAAAAGCAGGCCTTCTGTGTGTGCTGGAAATTGGAAGAAATGTTTGTGTGCCGTCATGCTGAAGTTGGGGAGAGGCAGGTCTTAGGGTTCACTCTACCTTTATTCTTTTCCGAAGTAATGGGCATAATGCTGCAGTGAATTGATTGAGGATTCAGGCTGTGATAAGCACGTAATAACCTTCAAGAGGTAATGCTGGCAAAAATGTCACTCCCCAGCAGAATAAATGTCCTCTTTATACAAGTGTGACAATAATACACAATAAAAAGGCGTACCAACCGAAGCTGCCAGCTTTGTGCCACCTGATTGTCATGTTCTCTGCCAGTGACAGCCTGCATGTGACAAAGCTGCGACATTAGGAAAACATTATCTCTTTATTCGTGCTGCTAGTGAGCTGTGACACTATACAATCCCAGCAGGTCAAATGCCATTTTGGAAAATAAATGCAACTTCTATTGATCCCAAACAAAAAGCAAATCCTGCACGTAAAGATGCCCAGTTAGGCTAGGTTCACACCACGTCTTAGCAGCCTGTTCAACGCATAGCGTTGATGGGCTGCGTTAACGGTATAGCATAACGCAGATGAATCATCTGTGCTAGCGGTGACGGAGCCTCAGACGCAGCAGGCCGCGTCCGAGGCTCAATCAGCGAATGACAGCACATCGCGAACGCGTGCTGCTTTACGGCATGCATCGCGATGCGCCCGACAATGGGGCTCAATGGTGGGGTTAACAGACTGCCTATAACGCAGCGTGACCCCGGTCTTACATACTGTTACACAGCATGTTTAGCAACGATCAAAATACTGTTACTAGAAAGTACAATCGGGTCTCCATACATTCATGCGAATCGGTCCTTTTTTATTAAAGCACCACTCCAGCATGTTTTTTTTATTGCACTACTGGAGTGGTGCTTAAAATGTAATTCCCCTGCCTCCATCTCATACTCATGTGCAGCCGCCGCCTTGATCGTTTTCCAGCGTTGCTCCCGTCTGTCTCCAAAGAAAAGTGACCTGCCAGTAGCTCCAGTGTTTCATGGAGCTGCACGGAGGTTTCAGTACAAGTCCATGAGAGCTTTGTTCTGGTTCTCAAAGACTTGCTTTGAGCTCATCACACAACTTCTGACTTCCTGCCAGATAGAGAAGTTACGGGCAAAAGGTGGCATCATGGGACCGGAGTGGCGTAGTTAGAAGGTAAAGCCGCCAGAAGGAGAGTATAAAAACGGGGATAGTAGGCTTACATTTAAAGCGCCGCTCAACCGCTGAAAATAAAAATTAAAAAACGATGGAGTGGTGATTGAATATAGCCCCAGAAGACGGTTAGTGGTAGCTCAACATGTCTATTTACCAATTACTCGAAAGCAACAAAAACACAATTTACCACTCTACAAAATCTGTGTGTGTGCTAGATATGTACAAATAAAAAACTACAGTCTCACAAAAGTAAATTAAAACCGCTAGCAGATCCAGGACTTTACCATAATAAATATATTTATAGAATTATAAGTCAATTATTCAATAGAGAGAACTCTCTGAAAGAAAAAAGAAAAACATTGCAATTAATAGCATTGAGTATCCGGTACGCACACTCAGCAATATGTAATAGATCAGATTGCTATAGTAAAAGCGCAATTCAATGCCCACTCCTAAAACATGTTTCACTGCTATAGATAGGAAAAAAGAGGCTCCAGCAGTGCTTTTTATACAGCTTCTTCAGGGGAAATGAGGCAGTGACAATGCTACAGACGCAGCTTCTTAAGGTGAAAATGAGGCACTGACAGTTCTATACACGCAGTTTCTTCAGGGGCTACGGGGCATGGACAGTGCTATACAGCTTACTCATGTCATGGTCACTGTGTGTGTCTGGGCGCAGATGTTTCCGCAAGGCGAACCCATGTGACACACGTGACCCTGGATACACCGCCTCCAGTGGGGCGCATTTAAATAATAAAACGTGCAGGTGGATACGCCGCCTCCACCTGGCGAATTTGGGTATTACACGTTATACATACAATCTGGAAACCCCACCTCCAGTACGGCGAATTTAAATAATAAGGGGGACCTGGGAAACATTAACAGTGGTGGGCCCTGCGATAGGGAAAAGGGAATTGGAGACCTCCTGAGCTCCCCTGAGCCAGTGTCCCTGCACTCCTAGCGTTCCCTATGCCGGTTTCGCACCGGGCGCCGCACGCGTACCTCAACGCCCTAGCTCGCCCTGACCCTAAACCCTCACTAGGGAATAGGTCGGTGCGGAAACTAATCCCACCACTGCACTAATAACACACATGAGGGAAAGAGACAATACAGGGGGACACCACTTAGCTTTATGCTCTGTGCTTATGCTCCTGCAACAGAGCCCTCCACCTGCGTGCGTCTTCTCCTCCACCCGGATCCATCACCATAACAGGATCCTGCACCATAGTGCTGCCTAGGAGCAGAGTCCACCACCAGTTGCTGCAGCTTAGTAACAGAGTCCCAAGGATGAGTTCAGCTTCTGCCACGAAGTCAAGCATGCTTGAGTCCAGCTCAGCAGCCAAGTCCCACATGGTGAGTGCCACTCTCCATAGTAGCCACTCCACCAGACCATGCAGACACTTCCCGCTGACACCATCACTGCGACCCCACCACGCCATGCCAGCCCTTCGTCCAGACACCATAGCTGAAACACGTCCCCCCTGGCTAAGCTGCGCAGGACTCCTCACCAGCTCCATCCTTCCTCCAGGCTCTCAAACTCAGAGTGAAAACAATCTCACAATGTCACAGGCCGTGATTGCACACCCCTAGCACACCTTTATAGGGTGTCACACCTGATCCATAAATAAGTGCACAAAAACCTAAAGTGCAATACCACTAACCACCACCGGGGACAGTCAAGACACCTTGGAACTTTCCAAAGTAAAAAAAGTTCACCCAGTGCTATTTAAAACTGTCAGATCATGACAGTACCCCCTCCTTAATGAGGGGCCTCTGGACCCTCAAGACCACCCCTCATTAGGGAAACACCTACAGCGGGGACGCCCAGACCCTGAGTTCACCCCACCATTACCTGACACTTCAGGTTTATGACAAACGCACCGCTGGTATTGGCAATAAAGTTCATTTTGGAGGCACCACTCATCTCCACAGCGCCGACCTGGGGAACGAGTTTATGTATGTGTATGTTTGTTTGTTATGAGCTGATCAGGCTCCACAACACACTTCCACAGGATGTTTTTTGGGTGGCACACATACATGCTCGTTCACACACAGGTCCGGACCTGAACGTTTAATGCACACATTCGTTTGTCATAAATTTGGTGAACTCATTCTGGACTCTAACAGAGGCGTCCCCCTGAGTCACCACACTCACACCCCCGCTATTCACCACGTGACATCACCCTCCAACCCTCTTTATCATGAGTTCTACGTTCCCGGTGTTGGTCAATGGCGAGAGTAGAGACTTGTCCCTACTCCCCCGCAGCGCACCTGCTGCACACACCTGGAGGAGAAAGGGAACAGGAATATGGATGAAATATACACTCACTGGTCGCCTTCCTCCAAGCGACCAGGAGGGCGGCTTCTTCGGTGGTATAGAAGATTTGGCGTAAACCCCGCGGACTATCACACCAGTCAGCTCACCACAGGGGCGTACCCCTTCACCTCGGGGAATACCAGGCAGCTCCGTGGGGCACCATTCCTCCCACCTGCCTGGGTGCGCCCGCATGCATGAACCAGTCCTGCTCCCCAGCAGCGACTCTAGGGGGCTTTAGTACCAGAGCCGCAGGAATATGGAGGAAAATATATACACTCGCTGGTCGCCTCCATACGACCAGGAGGGGTGGCTTCTTCGATGGTATAGAAGAGTTGGCGTAAACCCCGTGGACTATCACACCAGTCAGCTCACCACAGGGGCGTACCCCTTCACCTCGGGGAATACCAGGCAGCTCCGTGGGGCACCATTCCTCCCACCTGCCTGGGTGCGCCCGCATGCATGAACCAGTCCTGCTCCCCAGCAGCGACTCTAGGGGGCTTTTAGCCAGACCGCAGCCGCCATCTTTTTTTTTTTTTTTTTTTTGATTTTCTGGTTAACTGAGCAAAGGCCCCAGACCCTGATAACTGCTGCTGCAGCCGCACTAACACACCTTGCCGCTCCCCACACCTCAGTGAGGTCCGGCAGCAAATACCATAGGTCTCCACATGGCCAAGGCTCACCAGAAAAAAAAAAACTGTAGGGCCTGTGATAATGTCATGATCACTGTGTGTGTCTGGGCGCAGATGTTTCCGCAAGGCGAACCCATGTGACACACGTGACCCTGGATACACCGCCTCCAGTGGGGCGCATTTAAATAATAAAACGTGCAGGTGGATACGCCGCCTCCACCTGGCGAATTTGGGTATTACACGTTATACATACAATCTGGAAACCCCGCCTCCAGTACGGCGAATTTAAATAATAAGGGGGACCTGGGAAACATTAACAGTGGTGGGCCCTGCGATAGGGAAAAGGGAATTGGAGACCTCCTGAGCTTCCCTGAGCCAGTGTCCCTGCACTCCTAGCGTTCCCTATGCCGGTTTCGCACCGGGCGCCGCATGTGTACCTCAACGCCCTAGCTCGCCCTGACCCTAAACCCTCACTAGGGAATAGGTCGGTGCGGAAACTAATCCCACCACTGCACTAATAACACACATGAGGGAAAGAGACAATACAGGGGGACACCACTTAGCTTTATGCTCTGTGCTTATGCTCCTGCAACAGAGCCCTCCACCTGCGTGCGTCTTCTCCTCCACCCGGATCCATCACCATAACAGGATCCTGCACTATAGTGCTGCCTAGGAGCAGAGTCCACCACCAGTTGCTGCAGCTTAGTAACAGAGTCCCAAGGATGAGTTCAGCTTCTGCCACGAAGTCAAGCATGCTTGAGTCCAGCTCAGCAGCCAAGTCCCACATGGTGAGTGCCACTCTCCATAGTAGCCACTCCACTAGACCATGCAGACACTTCCCGCTGACACCATCACTGCGACCCCACCACGCCATGCCAGCCCTTCGTCCAGACAGCATAGCTGAAACACGTCCCCCCTGGCTAAGCTGCGCAGGACTCCTCACCAGCTCCATCCTTCCTCCAGGCTCTCAAACTCAGAGTGAAAACAATCTCACAATGTCACAGGCCGTGATTGCACACCCCTAGCACACCTTTATAGGGTGTCACACCTGATCCATAATTAAGTGCACAAAAACCTAAAGTGCAATACCACTAACCACCACCGGGGACAGTCAAGACACCTTGGAACTTTCCAAAGTAAAAAAAGTTCACCCAGTGCTATTTAAAACTGTCAGATCATGACAATTCAGGAGAAAAGGCACAGGCCATGGTATAGATGTACAGGTGCTTCTCGCAATATTAGAATATCATCAAAAAGTTGATTTATTTCAGTTCTTCAATACAAAAAGTGAAACTCATATGTTATATAGAGTCATTACAGAGGGATCTATTTCAAGTGTTTATTTCTGTTAGTGTTGATGATTATGGCTTACAGCCAATTAAAACCAAAAAGTAATTATCTCACTAAATTAGAATAATTAACAAAAAACACCTGCAAAGGCTTCTAAACATTTAAAAATGTCCCTTAGTCTGTTTCAATAGGCTCCAGAATCATGGGGAAGACTGCTGACTTGACAGATGTCCAGAAGGTAGTCATTGACACACTCCACAAGGAGGGTAAGCCACAAAAGGCCATAGCTAAAGAAGCTGGCTGTTCACAGAGTGCTGTATCCAAGCATATTAATGGAAAGTTGAGTGGAAGGAAAAGTGTTGTAGAAAAAGGTGCACAACCAGCCGGGATAACCGCAGCCTTGAAGGGGATTGTTAACAAATCTGCTGGAGTCATTGCGTCAAGAGCAACTGCACACAGACGTATCCAGGACATGGGCTACAAGTGTCACATTCCTTGTGTCAAGTCACTCATGACCAATAGACAACGCGAGAAGTGTCTTACCTGGGCCAAGGAGAAAAGAACTGGACTGTTGCTCAGTGGTCTAAGGTATTGTTTTCAGATTAAAGTAAATTTTGCATTTTATTTGGAAATCAAGGTCCCAGAGTCTGGAGGAAGAGTGGAAGGGCACACAATCCAAGCTGCTTGAGGTCTAGTGTGAAGTTTCTACAATCAGTGATTGTTTGGGGAGCCATGTCATCTGCTGGTGTAGGTCCATTGTGTTTTAAGTCCAAAGTCAGCGCAGCCGTCTACCAGGAAAGTTTAGAGCACTTCATGTTTTATTCTGCCGATAAGCTTTTTGGAGATGGAAATTTCATTCTCCAGCAGGACTTGGCACCTGTCCACACTGCCAAAAGTACCAATACCTGGTTTAGGAACAACTGTATTACTGTGCTTGATTGGCCAGTAAACTCGCCTGACCTTAACCCCACAATGCAGACGAGGTGAAGGCAGCTATCTAAGTAACCTGGGCTTCCATAACCCCTCAGCAGTGCCACAGGCTGATCGCCTCCATGCCACGCCGCATTGATGCAGTAATTGATGCAAAAGGAGCACCGACCAAGTATTGTGTGCATTTACTGAACATATATTTCAGTACGCCAACATTTTGGATTTTAAAATAATTTTTCAAGCTGGTGTTATAAAGTACAGTGTATACGTGGTATAGATGCAGCTTCTTCAGGGTGATAAGGCACCGACCGTGGTAATGATGCAGCTTCTTCAGGCAGACAAGACACTGACAGTGTTATATACACACAACTTCTTCATGTAAAAGCATCATCTTCTATGTGCACTTGCACAGAGTCAGGGATTGTGTAGGATTATAGTCATGTGTACTGTATGTGTGTCATGGCTAAGGGCGGTATTTCCGTCCCCGTCCTGGGTTTGTTGGGGTTAACTCTGCATGGCCTTCCTTTGGTTTGGGCAGGGCTATTTGTACTCGCTCTGGTTCTGGGCTCTTTGTCAGTGATACTTCCGTTCTCGGCTGAGCAGCTGACCTAGTAACTCTGGTGTATACCATTTGTTTCTCTGTGTGCTTGTTCTGTGTATAATTCGGCGTGTCCTACGTTCTGTGTCTGCTTGGTTATTCTGTGCTGTTGTTATATCTCCGGTTCTGACCTTTGGCTAACTTCTCTGACTTCCCTCCTATCTACGCCCCTGGTTATCGCGTTCCCGTCTGGCTTGTTTCTGACTTCGGACTGTATTGCACAATCCTTCTGTCTCATCCCTCGGCTCCTGCATTACCCTCCGGTTACTGATCTCGGCTTGTCTAACCTCGCTCCCGACTCCAGCTTTCATTTTCTAGCCTGTACAGGAGTCAGCTCCACCTCCAGCCACTCTCCCGGTGGTCACGTGTCTCAGGTCCTGCTCTCGTGCGGCTCACACCTAACGTGCGGATGCACGCTCTGACTCTAGACTACTGCTCCCTCCTTGCTCCCCTTGGTGTTCGTCACAATGTGTAATTAATTATATCAAACAGGTGATAATGATTATCATTTTCATATGTAGGCTGAAACACAGTCATTATAACTAAAAGAGAAATAGCTGTTTGGGAGGCGTAAAAATGTGTGAAGACATACACCCTGATTCTAAGTAGCCATCACTTACTGGGCTGCTTGCTGTCATTTTTCTAAAATCCATTTTTGCTTGCTAGTCCTATAGTGATAATCTCCTGCTGATAAGCAGCCCAGTAAATGACACATACCTGGAATCAAGGGCTCTGTCTCTACATTATGCTCTCAGATTAGGCTACAAAAACCTGAAATCTGAAATTCTGAAAACAAAGGAATACCCAAGTATCTCTACAAAAACAACTAACAATTAACAATTAAAAAACAAATGACACCGCAAGAAATGACCTGGAAACCATCTGCAGAGACTTTGAAGACTTAGGCAAGAAAGTGAAAGAACTGGGAGCGCAGGTGGTCTTCTCTTCCATCCTCCCAGTGGATGGCCATGGAACAAGGAGGTGGAATAAGATTCTGCAGGTGAACAACTGGCTACGTCGATGGTGCCGTCAGCAACGATTTGGATTTCTGGATCACGGAGTGAATTACTTATACGATGGACTACTTGCTAGAGATGGGGTGCACCTTACGAAGACTGGAAAGCATGTATTTGGAAGTCGTCTCGCTACACTTGTACGGAGAGCTTTAAACTAGAACAACATGGGAAGGGAAGCAAAAGACCAGAAAAAGCCATACACCTGACAAATGCTATTGAGAACTCTGCTATTAGAAGTGGAAAGGAAGAACAAAGACAAAAGAATCTAATTAATAAAAATATTGGAGAAAGAGAAACAAATCACAAACTAAAATGTTTCTATACTAATGCACAAAGCATGGGCAACAAACAAGAACTGGAACTACTAACACAGGAAAAGAAATATGATGTCATTGGAATCACTGAAACTTGGTGGGACAATACACATGATTGGAATACAAGACTAGAAGGATACAACTTATTTGCTAGAAACAGACTTGATAAACGAGGAGGAGGTATCGCATTGTATGTTAGAAACGCGTATATCTGCACAGAGATTGAAGCTTCAGAGACTGGGAGTTCTGTGGAAACTGTTTGGGTAAGAATACAAGGACAGAACAATGGAAAGGACACCATTGTAGGCATTTACTACAGGCCGCCTGTGCAAGCTGAAGATATGGATGAACTCTTTATGCATCAAATGGCCAAGTTCTCCAAAAAATATGACATAGTTGTCATGGGAGATTTCAACTATCCAGACTTTTGTTGGGAATCTCTCTCAGGCAAAACTAACAGGTCAAGGAAATTCTTATCCTCTCTTGCTGACAACTTTATCTTCCAAAAGGTAGGGGAGAAAACAAGGGGAACTGCTACCTTGGATCTAATCCTTATAAACAGGGAGGAAATGGTTGAGGAGGTAAAAGTGGCTGGGACCCTAGGAGGTAGCGACCATGATATTTTAGAATTTTGGATAACTAGAGGCAGAAGACCTGTGAAGACTCAGACGTCAAGGTTAGATTTCAGAAAAGCAGATTTTCAGGGATTCAGAAAGAGAATTGGAGGGATCCAATGGCTGGATATCCTTAAAGACAAAAATGTCCAGGAAGGATGGGAAATCTTGAAAAATGAAATTCTCAAAGCACAGTTGTTAACAATTCCGAAAAGAGGAATGAATAGGAAGCATTTAAGGAAACCAGGATGGATGAACATAGAACTTAAGCACATGCTAAAAAGGAAGAAAAAAATGTTTATAAAATGGAAAGAGGGAGGCATATTTAAAGAAGAATATAATGCTGTCTGCAGAACCTGCAGGGCACAAATCAGATTATCTAAAGCTGAAAATGAATTGAGGCTTGCAAGAGATGTCAAAAGCAATAATAAAGGATTTTGGGGATATGTCAAAAGTAAAAGAAAAGTCAAAGATGCTACAGGATTTTTACAGGATGAAAATGATGAAATGGTAAGACAGGATGTTGAGAAGGCTGAACTTTTAAATTCCTATTTTGCATCTGTTTTCTCTCAGAAAGGAAATGTAACATCAACTGTTCTTCACTGTCCTATTAAGGGAATAGAAGAATCCAGAATATCTATAAACAGAAAGATAGTGAGGAAACACTTAGCTAACCTAAATGAATTCAAGTCTCCAGGTCCAGATGAATTACACCCCAGAGTACTGAAGGAGATAGCAGAAGAAATTTTTGAACCCCTCTCCATAATCTTTGAAAATTCTTGGAGAACAGGAGAAGTGCCAGAAGACTGGAGAAGAGCAAATGTTGTTCCTATCTTCAAAAAGGGGAAGAAGGTGGACCCAGGCAACTATAGGCCGTTGAGTCTGACTTCTATACCAGGAAAGATCTTTGAACAAATTATTAAACAACATGTATGTCAATACCTGGATAAGAATGAAGTGATTAAACAGAGTCAGCATGGGTTTGTAACTAATAAGTCATGTCAGACTAACTTAATTTCCTTCTATGACGGTATCACTGATTGGGTGGATCAAGGAAATGCTGTAGATATAGTATATCTTGACTTCAGCAAAGCATTTGACAAAGTATCTCATACAATCCTTATTGAAAAAAGATTAAGTATGGAATGGACAAGGCAACTGTTAGGTGGATTCATAACTGGCTTAGTGATCGGACCCAAAGAGTGGTCGTAAATGGCTGCACATCCAGTTGGAAGAATGTTTCAAGTGGGGTACCACAGGGCTCTGTCCTGGGCCCTGTATTGTTCAACATCTTTATCAACGATTTAGATGAAGGAATTGAGGGTAAACTAATTAAATTTGCTGATGACACAAATCTAGGAGGGATAGCTAATACTAGAGAAGAGAGAGAGAGGATTCAAAAAGATTTAAATAAACTGGAGAAGTGGGCAGCAACTAACAGAATGGTTTTTAACAGGGAGAAATGCAAAGTACTACATCTGGGCAATAAAAATGAAAAAAGCATATACAGAATGGGAGGAATAGGGCTAAGTGACAGCACATGTGAAAAAGACTTGGGTATACTAATAGATCACAGACTGAATATGAGTCAACAGTGTGATGTAGCAGCAAAAAAGGCAAATGCAATTCTAGGATGTATTAACAGAAGCATACAGTCTAGATCACGTGAAGTCATTATTTCCCTCTACTCCTCTTTGGTCAGACCTCATCTGGAATATTGTGTCCAGTTTTGGGCACCACATTTTAAAAAAGACATCAACAAACTGGAGCAAGTTCAGAAAAGAGCGACCAGAATGGTGACCGGTCTGCAAACCCTGTCTTATGAGGAAAGGTTGCAGGATTTGGGAATGTTTAGTTTGCAAAAGAGAAGACTGAGAGGAGACTTAATAGCTGTCTACAAATATCTAAAGGGCTGTCACATTGTAGAAGGATCAACTTTATTCTCATTTGCACAAGGAAAGACTAGAAGCAATGGGATGAAACTGAATGGGAGGAGACACAGATTAGATATTAGAAAAAACTTTTTGACAGTAAGAGTGATCAATGAGTGGAACAGGCTGCCACGAGAAGTGGTGAGTTCTCCTTCAATGGAAGTCTTCAAACAGAGGCTGGACAGACATCTGACTGGGATGATTTAGGGAATCCTGCTTTGAGCAGGGGGTTGGACCAGATGGCCCAGGAGGTCCCTTCCAACTCTACAATTCTATGATTCTATGATTCATACCATGAGACCACTACAGTTTATAAGCATTTCTAAAATGATGGGAAGATGAATTTAGCTTAAAATATTTTCCATGATGATAAATGGAAATAGTGCCAACCCAATCTATCCGAGCAATGATGCCACAAAGGAGTGGACATTCGGAATTTTTAGACTTTTGAGACTTGTGGACTCAGGTGACAAAAGTTTTCCTGCCCATCATCAGCGCATCGAAAATATGGGTTTGCTTTCGCTCAACACATTATGCTAGTGCAATGAGCTACAAGTAGCATTTGACTTTGCATTACTGCCATTAGCTGCAAGTTTATCTAATATATAAAGCTCAATGTGTGTATGTATGTATGTATGTGTGTGTGTGTGTGTGTGTGTGTGTGTGTGTGTGTGTGTGTGTGTGTATATCCGGGATTGGCATTCGCACCGTCGCAGCTACAGACACAAAATTTGGCACAGTCACACATCTGGACCCCGAGACATGGGATACTCACCACACACGGGGATATGAACACACACACAAAATGCACCACACACTACCACATGCTTCACCACATATACCACCCTCAGCACACATTTCACCACACATACACCAACCTCGCCACTCAAAACTCGCCACGCTGTCTCAGAGCTGTTTAAAAGATGAAAAATGAGCTGTGATTGGTTGCTATCAGCAACAGTTTTCATTGTAGACAGTTGTGGCAACTGAGGCCTATTATTCTTATCATTTCTATGGTGTTATCGTCCTTCTGTAGAGCTGGAAATAACACAATTTATTACCGTGCCAACACAGACCACCCTCTGACACAGACTGCAAGGGGAGCCCAGTATCACACAGGATAGGATTAGATACACGGCTCAGCAGTCAGTATCACACAGGATAGGAATAGATACACAGCTCACCAGTCAGTATCACACAGGATAGGATTAGATACACAGCTCAGCAGTCAGTATCACACAGGATAGGATTAGATACACGGCTCAGCAGTCAGTATCACACAGGATAGGATTAGATACACAGCTCAGCAGTCAGTATCACACAGGATAGGATTAGATACACAGCTCAGCAGTCAGTATCACACAGGATAGGATTAGATACACAGCTCAGCAGTCAGTATCACACAGGACAGGATTAGATACACGGCTGAGCAGTCAGTATCACACAGGATAGGGTTAGATACACAGCTCAGCAGTCAGTATCACACAGGATAGGATTAGATACGCGGCTCAGCAGACAGTATCACACAGAATAGGATTAGATACAGCAGTCAGTATCACACAGGATAGGATTAGATACGCAGCTCAGCAGTCAGTATCACACAGGAGAGGATTAGATACACAGCTCAGCAGACAGTATCACGCAGAGTAGGATTAGATACACGGCTCAGCAGTCAGTATCACACAGGATAGGATTACATACATGGTTTTTATGTGCAATATAATCATTATAATTTGTTATAACAAACCACAGTTGGTTACTATGCCCAGGCAACGCCGGGCTCTTCAGCTAGTTAAAGATAAAGCAAAAATTATTTATAGCGTGCAAAACAATTCCTCCTCAACACGGGCCATGCCAGCGGCACTACACTGCAGAAATGCTACAGTACTGACAAAGCAGTGTGAGATCTACACATCCAAGTACTGATAAAGGCATTTATTAAAAGTCGAGACAATCTCCACAATTTATTACCGTATTACTTTTCTCTACTACATTAACCAAAACATCACGAAGTTTCAGTTGGAACCATTGCCATTATTTCTCATCTGTGTAGATATTGCAGATACACCCTTGTTATGGTGCCCAGGCAGCGCTTTCACTCCTTTTAGAACCTCCTTCTTGTCTTCCTTGCACAACAGCAGGAATCAGCACATTGCCAGTGCACAAGGATCCATTGGTGAGGCCGAGTTACAAGGCTTGTGTGTGGCCTGAGCGCACTAGGTGGATGTACAAAGAAATGCACTAGGCACCATTACAAGTATGTACAAGCAATATTTATTCTAGTATTTTGTTTAATAAATCACTCCAGTTTTCCATATCATTACATTAAAGGCCCGCATAAGGCAATACCTTTAAGAACCATTAAGAAAAATCAAGTATTTCTAGTGAACTACCCATGGCTGACCTTGAAAACTTACCAAATCTTATAAGTGCTGTAGGTCTGGTCTCCATCTTTTTCCACATTTTTGGCTTCAATCTGAAGAAGTCGCCAAACACTCTTTACCAATCCCTGCAAATTACTATAGAAAATAACAACAAGGATAAAAAAAAGTATACAAACAACTCTCAGATTGTAAAATTATAGATGTATACACACACACGATATAAAAAGTCTACACACCACGGTAAGAATGCCAGGTTTTAGCCATGTAAATAAAAGCATACCAAGAAGAATCATTTCAGAGTTTTTCCCATCTTTAAGGTCACCTTATAATAAATATAATTCAATGGAAAAGTGAACTGAAATTGTTTTGGGTGGAAAAAAAAAAAAAGTATGGTTGCATAAATATGCACCACCTTAATATACATTGTTGAAGTAACCTATGAATTTATGACCGCTTTCAGTACTTTTGAGGAGCAGTTTATCAACATGGTACAACTAGAATTAACATTCTTTGCCCAATTGTTCCTTGCAGTAGAGCACTAAATCTGGCACACTGCGAGGGCATCTCCTTGTGTACAGCCCTCTTCAGCTAAACACACAGATTTTCGATTGGTGTCAGGCTTGGGCCATTCCCAAATATTGATCTTCTTCTGGCGAAGCCACTCTTGTTGATTGGGAGATATTCTTAGGTTCATTGTTGTGATGATAGCTGAAGTTTATCTTCATCTTTTTAGCAAAGGTCTGATGGTTTTGATGCAAAATTGACTGATATTTGGAAATATTCATTTTTCCCTTCATGCCCAAGTTCCAGCTGCTGAAAAACAGCAGCAAAGTATAATATTGCTCCCCTCAAAGCTTCACTGTAGGTATGGTGTTCTTTTGGTGATTCACAGCGCTTGCTTTGTATCAAACATACCTTTGGAACTATGGCCAAAAAGCTCAACCTTAGTCTCATCAGACCATATTACGTTTTCCCGTGTGCTTTTATGCTTGGATGTTTTTCTTTGTATCTTGCCACATTACCCCACAGGCCAGATATATGAAGTATAAGGAAGATCGCCATCACATGAGTAGACAACTTGTACTTGCCAGAAATTCCTGCAGCTCCTTTAAAATTGCTGTAGGCCTGTTGGAAGCCCCCAGACCAATTTTCTTCTTGTTTTTTCAGCAATGTTTGTGGGATGTTCAGTTCTAGGTAATGTCACTATTGTGCCAAATTTAAATCACTTTATGATGTATGTCTTCACAGTGTTCTACAGTACGGTATATCTCATGCCATTGGAAAAAAAATTGTCATCCTTCTCCTGACTGATAATTATCAACAATAAGATTTCTTTGCTGTGTTGTAAGCTGTTTATTGACTTTGGCTTTTGCTGTAAAAAAGTAACTAAGAAAATATCAGGAAAATCCTACTAGACCTGCTAAACTTTACATGGGGTTATTCAGAATCAGTGTAAATGATGGCAGTTGTGTACTGACTAATATTTAATACGAGTTTCAATGTGATTGGCTAATTTTAACCACAAAACAACTCCCAGGCAGTGGGTGCGGCCTCGCTCCCATACACTTGTATGGAGTGAGGCTGCGCCCTCCAGTCAGCCACGCCCACTAGATGGCTGCACCACCAGTTGGGGAACTGCCTCGCATAATAAACATGTATGGAAGCACGGCCACACCCACTGCCCAGGGGTATGTATAACGCATACAGTACATACCCGCCAGTTCCAGCTCAGAAACCAGCAAATCCCTGCAGCGTACAGTGTGTGCCCTGGGGTTTCATAAGTTTTCAGTTACACAGAGTGACCACAGACTTATCGATTTGGACAGGACAGCCCCTTTAGAAACACATCCTGATATTCTTATTACGTCAGGATTTGGGCACATTCAAATCACAGAATTTCTCATTCCTGTGCCGTCTGTTTTAAAAAAGAGCAGCACATAGACCTATAGAAAGCAATGGATCTATTGCACATTTTTTAAGGCTTGTCTGGCACTTTAAACTTGGCGCATGTCCCAATCTGAGGCGGATCAGAATCATCCAATGAATATTTGAGGCAAGGGGAAGCCATCCGTTTTCTGATTGTCTGAGTACGGAATTTTTTGATTCAGGACAACATAAAAAGTAAGATGTCAATGAAATGATACTTGCCTGGCTGAAGGGATAAGATTCAGGACACCATTGAGAACATAGGTGAAATCTGCCTGTTTCTGTTCTACCAATGTTACCAGGGCGTCACAACAGGCTGTCCTCACTACAACGATGTCACTGCAGCACTTCTCCCACAGGATATTCAAAGATGGAGTCTACAAGTATACATTTTTACAAATTAAGGGTAATTATACAATTTTCATTGTTTTTTTCATCTAGCATAGTCAACCCTGCCAGCTTTCAGTAAAGCACAAATAGGCATTATAAATACTGAGGGAGAGAGGAATATGACATTTTATACATCATTAAAGCAGTCCGATTCTGAAAGCAGATCGGTCACAAAAATATCAGTGTAAAGGTGTAATGCTGATATTTCAGTACAGCTATAGAATGAGAGCTCATGAGTCCAAGTGTATTCCATCCATACAGCTGGACTGATAGCTGCAGCTTGTACTGATAAGTGCGAGACCTCATCAGGAAGGCGGTACACTGAGGAGCTGCCAATCAAGTTAGGTTCAAGGGTACTAAAGCCTCATTCAGATATCAGTCATACACTGTCTGAGTATAGACTGTGATGTGCGGTCTTACTGTGTGTATCATGGCACAAACTCAACAACCTGTAGTGCAGCGGTGTCCACACCATGCAGTAATGAGGCAGTGACCCAGGAAAGTTCAAAGCAAATGTATTTAATGTCCAAAAACTCACTCAAAATGAAAAGCACACAGTATCCTCCGGATCGCAGCCGGGGCATCAAAACAATCCGTATCGGAGACCTAACTGCACCACCGTGTCACGCTGAGAGGTGCCAGGCGTTCGCTTCTCTTGGCTCTGTGTTACTTCACACAAGCCAGATGTTACAGTAGATTAATGTTAAGTTCCTGATATAAAACTACACTCTGATATATGCAGATTCCCTGAGGAAATGATCAGAATAAAGCATGGTCAAGGGCTCGATACACTGCTTTACCTCCTGAATCCACATGCAGTGCACTTGCCCTTAGTTTGATTGACAGCACTTGATTGCCAAGAGCGAGCGCTGCCTGAATTGAATCCACAGCCCTGCACATCTGCACTCACACTGCAGGAGCGTAACAGGTGAGCACGCGCACAATGTCAGTGCACGTCTTCAGCGCCCGCTCACCGCAGACAGGAGAGAGGGACGAGAGAACGCTAGCACTGACACTGTACCTGATGGCTGACTGGGCTCCTGCAGTGGCAATGTGGATGTGCAGAACCAGTGATTCAACGTGGGCAAGCAAGAGTTGTCCAACTAGCCAAGGAGAAGTGCACGGCCATTGCTTGAGGGGGTGAAACGGATCACTGAAACACTATTCATACTACAGAGCCCTCATTTATATTTGAAAAAAAACAAACCTGTTTTTCTGTACAATTGAACAGGTAGGAGTTTTATAGACACTTAAATCCCCTACAAGACTGTATAAGTGGATTAAAGGGAATCTGTAACCAGGTTTTTGTAACCTAATCTGAAAACAGCATCACGTAGACACAGAGACGCTGATTCCAGCGATGTGTCACTTACTGGGCTGCTGGCAGCAGTTTTTATAAACACACAATTTTCGTCAGTAGGAGGTTATTACTAGAGGACTAGTAGTCCTGCTTCCATGTAGTCCTCCATATTCACGATCTCTGTAATTATGCTGCTCACATATGGGGTAGCAAAACCTGTTTGCATTGTTCAGACTTTCACTTTTAGAAGTTCCAAACAATGTTTATATTATTCAGTTGATAAGAAGTATTATTAGTCCTAATAATTCTTTCATGAGGGCTATTCTACTTCATTAGTCATTTAGGGCGCCATTTCAGATATGTAATGTAACGTGCTAGGGCGTTGTAGGGCATCAAGGCAGTGACATAGGCAATCATAGTCCATATAAGGAAAACGTGGGGCTTTATTTTCAGCTAAAAAGGTAACAAACGGTAAAGAAATCAAAAAACAACAAAGACTTGCCCGGCTAGGCATTAACTAACACACCATACCTCAGACTCATGCTACAAGGGATGTGTGCGGGCTTGGCTCTCCAGCACCTCAGCTTTCAATACATTAAACCACAGTAATGAGATGACCTCTCTCAGCTGAGCTGGCTATGCCTCCAGCAAAACCTGTACTAGAGAGGGAGTGAGAGTGATGCGACCCACTATCAAATCATCCTCATCACTCCAATAAAACCTGACCCAGAACTACCATAAATAAAACGGCTGAGCACATAAGCTGCACCAACCAGTACTACCCGGCTTTACTATCTCGCCCAGCCTAATTTTCTGGGAGATATATACACTCCGTCCACTATCTAACCTGTCAGCCGCCTCCAGTATACATGAATAATACTGCTTTCTGGGCTTCTATTGTATTATCTTACAGTATACCTGTCATATGCTAGCTTTTGAAGGGAATCTGTAAGCAAGTCTTTCCTACCTCTTCTGAGAGCATCATGATGTAGGCAAAGAGACCCTGAATCGAATGATGTATCACTTTGTTCACTGGGTGCAGCAGTTCTGACAGAGATTTAGCATGAAGCAGAGCTGAGAAAGCTAACCCCACCCAAACCAGGCTCTGTATTTAAATTGTCTATAGACAGTGAGCTGCTTATGACAGGAGGGGGCAGAGTCATTCTAGCAAGAACATTATGCTGTACAATGATAATCACAAGGTGATAAAACCTATATTGTAAGTAAACAACACCACACAGCCAGACATTTGACACATCATTGAAACATGGATTTTTGTAATAAACTCACCGTAAAATCCTTTTCTCCGAGACGCTCATTGAGGGACATAGGTACTGTGGGTGTATGCTACTGCCGCCTTGAGGCTGACACTAAGTGAAAAAAATAGGTTAGCTCCTCCTCCGCTGTATACACCCTCGCCCTGCTTGCGGGCAGAAATCCAATTAGTGCAAAAGCAGTAGGAGAACAACAAAATCAGCCTTAATGCAGGTAACAACATGTCCAGAAAAAAAACACCCTAATATCAAATGAAAAAGCATGTTAATTAAACAAACAGGAGCCAATTGGCTAACAGGGTGGGTGCTGTGTCCCCCAATGAGCGTCTCAGAGAAAAGGATTTTACGGTGAGTTTAATCACAAAAATCCATGTTTCTCCTTCACCTCATTGGGGGACACAGGTACTGTGGGACATCCTGAAGCAGTCCCTGGGTGGGAAGTTGACTCACGATCCAAGCTACATGCACCTCCTGTCTTAAAGGTGCGTCACCGCTGCTTGGAGAATCCTTCTACACAGGCTCGCATCCGCTGACGCCTGAGTATGGATATTGTAATGTTTGGCAAATGTGTGCAGGCTGAACCAGGTCGCTGCCTTTCAAACCTCTTCCGACGAAGCCTGGTGCCGAAGCGCCCAAGAGGCGCCCACTGCCCCAGTAGAGTGTGCTCTGATCTCTGCTGGAACCGACGCACCTCTGATGCGGTAGGACTCCTGAATAGTCAAACGAATCCATCTGGCTATGGTCGATTTTGAGGCAGCTAGTCCCTTCCTGCGCCCCTCAGGGAGCACAAACAGCATGTCTGTCTGACGAAAAGGTGCCGTCCGTGAAACGTACCTCCGGAGGGCTCTTACCAGGTCTAACGTGTGAAGAGCCTTTTCCACATGGTGTACCAGTGCTGGACAAAAAGGGGGCAAGATAATATCCTCATTAATGTGAAATGAGGAAACGACCTTCGGCAGAAAGGGAGGGGCTGGTCTGAGCACCACCTTATCCTTATGGAAAGTGAGAAACGGGGTTCGGCAGGATAGGGCCGCCAGCTCCGAGACCCGCCTGATAGAAGATATGGCTACCAGGAACACCACCTTCCAGGAAAGGTACAACAAAGAAATCTTGTAGTGGTTCGAATTGGGCATCCTATAGGGAGGTAGCCAATGGGAGACTCCCTGGATGAAAGTCTTCACCTGAAAATTGGTAGCGATTCTGCGCTGGAACAGGACGGATAACGCCAATATCTGTCTCCTGAGGGAGCTTGGAGCTAACCCTGAGTCTAGGCCAGACTGGAGAAAGGTCAAGATGTTGGGGATAGAGAATCTTAGTGGAGAACAACCGCGGCCTCGACACCAAGAAAAGAAAACCTTCCAGTTGTGATGGTAAATACGTGCTGAGGCCGGCTTCCGGGCGCTAACCATTGTAGCGACCACCTCGCGCCCAAACCCCGCCTGGGTTAGAATCCAAGATTCAACGGCCATGCCGTCAAACACAGGGCCCCTGAGCTCGGGTGGAAGATCTGGCCCTGGGACAGTAGATCTGGGCGCTCTGACAGTCGCCAAGGAATGTCAGCGAGCAGCTATACTAGATCTGCGTACCACACTCGACGGGGCCAGTCTGGGGCCAGCAGAATCGCTAGAACCCCCTCTGTTTTGATCTTTTTGATGACTCTCGGAAGTAGTGGCAGCGGGGGGAAATAGATTTGGGAGGCGAAACTGGTTCCATGGCAGAACCAATGCATCCACAGCGATTGCCTGCGGGTCCCTGGACCGAGCCACAAACGTGGGCACCTTGGTGTTCACCCTGGAGGCCATCAGGTCCACATCCGGTGTCCCCCACCATTGGCAAATCTGCTGGAAGATCTCTGGGTGTAGTGACCACTCCCCGGATGCAAAACCCTGCCGGCTGAGGAAGTCTGCCGCCCAGTTATCCATGCCCAGGATGTGGACTGCCGATATCACCGAGTGGTTCCTCTCGGCCCAATGAAGAACGTGCCCTACCTCGCGCATCGTTGCCCTGCTGCGGGTGCCCCCTTGATGATTTATTTAAGCCACCGCCGTGGCGTTGTCCAACTGAATCCGGATGGGGCGGCCTGCTAGAAGGTGATGAAAATGTTGCAGAGCCCGCCGGATTGCTCGTATCTCCAGCAAGTTGATCGGGAGGTGTGCCTCCTGCGGGGACCACCGTCCTTGGGTCGTGTGGTGGCGAAAATGCTCCCCAGCCGAGGACGCTGGCGTAGGTTGTGACCACCAACCAATGGTCTTGGGGAAAAGACTTCCCCTGAAGCAGGGAGGAACTGGTTATT
The DNA here is from genome assembly GCF_039654945.1 of Dendrobates tinctorius. Classification (NCBI taxonomy): domain Eukaryota; kingdom Metazoa; phylum Chordata; class Amphibia; order Anura; family Dendrobatidae; genus Dendrobates; species Dendrobates tinctorius. The sequence continues at coordinate 17,145,745 of NW_027361796.1, forward strand.
CACCACTCGAGTGACTGTCTGACCTGAGAGGACAACCAGCACCGGTAATCGAGCGTGAATGGGTTCTTGTCCCAGGATTACAAGAGGGCGTGCTGCAGGGGGCAAAGATGGAACTGGGCGAACAGTAAAGCTTCCATTGCTGCCACCATTTTTCCTAGAATCCTCTTCCCGAAACAGATGGTATGAGGACCTGGTTGGTGAAGTGTCCGGACTCCCTGCCAGAGAGCTAGGGCCTTGTCCTGAGGGAGAATTACCAACCCTCGGAATTTGTCGAAGATCATCCCTAAAAAGGAAATCCTCTGAGCTGGAACAAGGGATGATTTCTTCACGTTGACCAACCACCCTAAGCGGGAAAGAGTATCTAGCGTGATGTTGACACTTTCCTCGCATGCCTGAATTGAAGGGTCCTTGACCAAGAGGTCGTCTAAGTAAGGCAAGACGACCATGGACCGGGAGTGCAGGATGGCCATGACGACTGTCATGACCTTCGTGAACACTCTGGAGGGGGTGGCTAGCCCGAAGGGCAGCGTTGCGAACTGAAAATGTAGACCGTTGATGGCGAAGCGTAGAAATCTTTGATGCGGAGGGAAAATGGGGATATGTAGGTAGGCGTCTTGGATATCGATAGAGGCCAAGTATTCCCCCTGCCCCATGGCCGATATGACTGAACGGAGAAACTCCATCCGGAAATGTCTGACCCTGATGAATTTGTTCAGGAGCTTCAGGTCCAAAACAGGTCTGACAGTCCCGTCCTTTTTGGGAACCGTGAATAGGTTGGAATAGAAGCCATGTGCCTTTTTGTGTTCTGGCACAGGAATAATGACTCCATTGTGCTGGAGTGCTTCGATGGCTCCTAGCAGAGCTCTTGCCCGGGTATCCACCTTGGGAAGATGGGAAAAAAAAACCGTCTTGGGGGTTCCTGACAAACTCTATCTTGTACCCAGAGGACACCAGCTCTCTTACCCATGTGTCGTGTGCGACGTTAAGCCAGACGTGGCGAAACCAGAGTAGGTGGCCGCCTACCTTTCTGGTGTCGCCTGGCAAATGCCTCGAGTCATTTGGCTGAAGATCTTTGGGACCTGGATCCCCTCGACCTGGACTGGTGAGTACGCATTCTCCCCAACGGGTTGGCTCTATATGAGACCTGTCGATCTCTATCCTGGTTGGGGGCGACCTGAAGCGGCGGAATTGGCCGCTGTAGTCCACTCGGGGTTGCGAAAGGCCCGAAAACGTGCCTGAAACTGGCGACGAAACAGCGGTTTGACCTTTTGTTGAGAGAGAAAACCGCTTTTCCCTCCTGTGGAGTCAGAGATAAGCTGCTCTAACCTCTCTCCGAATAGGCGGTCGCACTAATATGGTAGAAAAGTCAAGGACTTCTTGGAGGTTAAATCGGCCCGCCATGTCCATAATCATAGAGCTCTCCTAATGAAAACTGCGTTTGCGGCAGCAAGTGCCGCGCAATTGGCCGCATCGAAAGATGCATTGATTAAGTAGTCCCCAGCCATAGCGATCTGAAACGCGATCTCTGATACTTCTGCAGGTAGGTCCCTATCCTGCAAGGCTTTGTTCAATGATTCTGACCAAGAAATCATGGCCTTGGCCACCCACGTTGCCGCGAACGAGGGAGAGAGTGCTGACCCTGATGCCTCAAATACTGAGAGAGCCAAGCTCTCTATGAGACGATCCGTGGGATCCTTAATAGAAGAAACACTAGGTACGGATAACAGAGTTTTAGAGGCAAAACGTGACACGGGTGGATCCACCGTTGGGGATTCCGTCCATTTTTTACAGAGGTCCGGGGCAAACGAATACCTCGCTTTGAGCGCTTTCTGGCCCGAGAAGCATCTGTCCAGCCGCTCCCTGTGTCGTTGCACTATGTCCTCTTACTGGGTGAGTGCACAAAATACTGTATGCGGCCGCTTAACTTGCTTAAATGACACCTTATGGCCCGAAGCCAAGGTGGAATCATCCTCAATCCCCAAAGTCTGGTTGACGGCTTCGATGAGGCTATCCAATGTTTCACGACACCCCGGAGTATCTAGGTCAAGGGGTTTGTCCGAGTCGAAATCTGAGCTTTGCTTGCTATTGACTACTGGTGAAGCAGAGCGAGAAGCGGAACTCACGGATGCCAAGGCACCGGATGAACCGGGAGACACCATGTGGGTTCGTTTCCCCCGCGTCTGCCTGGAGTGAGGGCGGCCCCTGCAGGCCGGAGGCTCTTGTGAGGTAGAGGACCCCTCTAAGACAGGCGAGCCACTGTCCCTGCCCCTATCTGGGGCGCAAAGGGACTCGATTGCTCTCATAAGCGACGCCATGGACTGCGACAGTGATAGGGCCCACTCCAGGAGACTTGGCTCGGTCGCAGGGGAGGGCTCCTGGGCGCGTTCGGAATCGCAGGCTTCGCATAATCGCTTGCTCTGCGCCCGCGGAAAAGCGGCCCAACAAGAGAGGCATGCAGCGTAAAGAAACGTGTGCTTCTTCGCTTTTTCGGACATGCTGTATCTGCCAAGCATCAGCACTGCAGATCGCTGGAGGGGGGAGCACTCCTTGTTTTCCCGTAGCGTGGCCTCTCGGGTTGGGGTGGGGAGCAGCACTTACCCCAATACTGTTCCCCCTCATGTCCTGGAAGTGCTCTAGCTCAAAGAAGCGCGCCACAGCTGCGGGGCGGGCCGTCGGAAGAAGAGGAGTTCTGGGGGCGGTACTTCCGGTTTGCGGCCTAGTGCTGGTCCGAAGCCAGGGGCTCAATTTCTTCAGCACCCGCCCAGGCCACGGGCCGCCGGAAGTGACGTGAAGGAGGCGGGACTTCTGCCCCCGGCCAAGCTCCGGCCGAAGCTGCGGGCTCGATTTACAGCCCCTGCCCGCGACGGGGGGGGGCGGACCCACCTCCCACGGAGTCCCAGGTCGAGGATACATGGCCGGACGTCAGGACCCGCTGCCGTGCCTGATGGGGGGGGGCTATCTTCGTATGCTGCCGCTCTGACCTACGAGGAAAGAGCTAAGGGCTCCAGCCCTGTGGACGTTGCTGCAGGAGCCCTCCCTGGCTATCCCTCCCCGTGAAGATGCTTCAGCTTCCCAGCTCGGGTAGAGGGGAGGGGGGCAACATATAGGACGGTGCAGGCATCCTAGCTCCATCTTTCCCTCCCGGGAAGAGGAGAGGGATCGTCCGCCGCCTTGCAGCACCGCAGTCTAGCATTAGTGGAGCAGTGGGGGCCGCACGGACTATGCTTGTGCCTCTGTACAGCCTAGGGTTTCAATACCTTAGGGTGGTCAGGGCTAAGTCCGGCATCATGTCTCACGTCGCAGGAGAGGATACGTGGAAGCGACACTCGCACGTGCTCGCCCGTTGATGGTTTGGGGAAATTGGACCCTTTCAATAGGGTTCATTGCCCCTGTCTCATCTTCATGGAAAGTAAAAAGAAAAAAAATCTGGGAAAAAAGACAAGACGTGCCCCACGTTGCGGGAGAGGATACGTGGAGGCGACACTCGCACGTGCTCGCCCGTTGTTGGTTCGGGGAGATCGGACCCTTTCAATAGGGTCCGTCTCATGTTGTGAGTTCATTTTTCCCTTCACCATTGAGGTCTAATGAACTCCCTCCTCTGGTGAAGGAAGGTAGTGAGGCTGATTACCAAACACCTGGGCAGCTAGATGATGACTGGGTGGCTGGAATTGAGGACTGGATATAAGGCAGCCGACGCCCTTCTGCCTTGCTGGTGATCCTGCTGGATTCTTGGAGACCAGTCTGATTCCTGCGTCTCAAAGCTAAGTTTTTCTGCTCTGCTTTGTACTCTTCAGTTTTGTTTTTGTTTTGCCTTGTTTTTTGGGAGTTCTGCCATCCCCGGCCGGGGGTGAGCTGAATTCCATTTTTGTCTCTGATCTGTTGATCTTTTGCTTTGTCTTCAGAATATACCTGAGTGCTGATATAGTCTTTTGAAGCCTAGCGACTTCAGGGCCTGTTTTTCCTATCAGTCGGTTGGCTCATTTTGGATAGGATTTTTGCGGATGGCAGACAGCAGCTTTCCTATCCTGTCCTATTTAGTTAGCTTGGGCCCCATCATTTGCTCAACCTATCTTTCTATCTGTGTTAGTGTTTTCATCTTGCTTCACCGTCATTATATGTTGGGGGCTGCCTATTGCTTTGGGGTCTGCTCTGGGGCAGTTTAGTTTTTCCCCTTTCTGTCTTTAGGCTATGTAGTTCTCCGGCTGTGATCGAGGGGTCTAGGGCACCGTAGGAACCCCCCACGGCTACTGCTAGTTGTAGTGGATAGGTTCAGGGGTCTGCAATCCGATAGCTGCCAACCTCTCTGGTTTTTCTGGACTTAGCTAGTATTTTGTTTTTTCCTCCTTCGGTGACTCATCATAACAGTCACACCTGTCTTATTCGTATAAAAAAAAAAGTCTGGAGAAAAACAGACATGTGCCTCCAACGGACACTAAGCATGAACTGATTTCCGCCCGTAAGCAGGGAGAGGGTGTATACGGCGGAGGAGGAGCTAACCTCTTTTTTTCACTTAGTGTCAGCCTCCAGGCGGCAGTAGCATACACCCAAAGTACCTGTGTCCCCCAATGAGGTGAAGGAGAAATCTGTGCTTTAACCCTTACTAAATGCTGTTCTCAGATTACATAGCAAAAATCTGACAGATTTTTTTTTAACTTATGAAATTGGCATTCTCTCTGGAGAGAGGTGAGCGTTTATAGTGAGGAGGATTTCTCTTTTATATTATTATTTATCTGTCTCTCTCATGAGCTACATTACTTTTTATATTGTGTCCTCACATAGTTCCTGTTTTTTTATGTAGTAAATGATCTTAAATATGCTCAATGATAAAAATAAGATATATATATATAGCCTCCTTTTGTGTGTTTTTTTGCTGTGATCATCCTTTTGTTTTGGCATACTTGTAGGCAGTGAAGAAACAACAATGAATATGAATAGGAGAACATTTTTGTAGGGTGTACAATGTTAACATTAATTCTAAATATCGTGTTTAAACTATTTTGTAGGGACCAATGTCTATTTTTTATTTGCCACAATCAGCCCCCAATGCACTAAATGAATTGGGTGTTGCTTACAGAAAAACAGATCTACGCACCTGTCTGCCCTATGATGCACCTGCCCAGAAGACAGAAGACCTGATGCTAGAGGGCCCTGCCTGCCCTATTCTGTTATGCTTGGCTGAAAAGAAGCAGATCTGGCGCTCCCTGTGCACCTAACATCCTGGGCTCATTAGGGTTGGGTATGTCTTATACAGTAAATACTTTCTTTTGTATCTGGAAGCCAAGCTCATATTTCTGACTCAGACAGAAAGACGCTGGTAATTTTCTCTAGTCATGCCACCACGGCAGAGATGCACTTATGCTATTCTGCTTTCTTCCTTTACAACATCATTTTCTTACTGATTTCTAAGTGGGTTTTGCTGCACCACTTCATACAGAAAGAAAAGAAATCAATGTGGGTCACATGTCAGATGTCAGAGACACGGCCCCTGCCCCACTCAACCTTATGAACAAGGAAAAGTAGTAAATCCTAATGAGGACCAGTCACTTGCCATTGATATGTAAATGTGTTACCTGACATAAATATTCACTTGAATCTGGCATCCTTGATCTTTTGTTCCCACGCCTCTCCTTTCCCGAAATATGACCCACTCTTTCTTTTATGTAAATCTCGTCTTTTTAGCTAGCTGGGCTTAATGTGGACTCCCATAGAGGAAAATAAATGATCACACCCAGTTGACTAAAAAATACTAGATCTACATACAGAGAAGAGAGGGCCATGTTTCAGGAACAGAAAAGGCAAGGGAACAAAAGAAAAACTACAACCAATTCAGGCGTACAGCTGCATATATATCGGTGAAAAAAAAAACAAAAACAAAAACACATACCATATTTACTCGAGTTTTTCAGCACTTTCTTTGAGCTGAAAGCGCCCCCCCCCCCTCAGCTTATACTCGAGTGAGGTGTCCAGAACATGGAGGGGGAGGAGCAGCGGCGGGGCAGCAGGTCACAGGAGGCAGGAGCAGGCTGCTGCGGCTAACTCCTGTGCCCGCTGCTAAATAGAAATGAATATTCACTGCACTGACAATGAATATTTATTTCTCTGTAATAGCGGGCACAGTGTCAGCCACAGCACCCGGCTACTGCAGCTGGCGGAGTCTGACACTGCGCACGCTACTTAATACTCACTGCCCTCTACGCGCATAGTTACGGCGTGGGGTGCAGTGAGTATTCTGGCAGCTGTGCTCTGCTTGTGAGCAGCGTATGACGTCCCTGCCATGCGCTGCTTACGAGAATAAAGCAGCTGCTGGCACAAGAACAAGACGCTGTGAGGGAACACCGGGAAGGTAAGTGTAATTATTTATTTTTTTAATGATTTTTGATGGGGGCCAATACTAGGATAAGGATGTTGCCATGCTTACAAGGATAGAGATGGGGCCATGCATACAAGGATAGAGATGGAGCCATGCATACAAGGATAGGGATGGGGACCCATGCATACAAGGATGAGGATGGAGCCATGCATACAAGGATAGGGAGGGAGGCCAATCATACCACGATAGGGATGAAGAGCCTTGCATACAAGGATAGGGATGAGGAGCCATGCAGACAAGGAAAGGGATGAGGAGCCATGCATACAAAGATAGGGATGAGGAGCCATGCAGACAAGGAAAGGGATGAGGAGCCATGCATACCAGGATATGAATGAGGGGACAATGCATACCAGGATAGGGATGAATAGCCATGCATACCAGAATGGGGATGAGGCGCCACGCATACCAGGATAGGGATGAGGCGCCATGCATACCATGATAGGGATGAGGAACCCGTGCATACCAGGATGGGAATGAGGGGACAATGATACCAGGCTTATACTCGAGTCAATAAGTTTTCCCAGAATTTTTAGGTAAAATTAGGTGCCTCGGCTTATACTCGAGTATATACGGTATTTATTGCAAGTGACAGGTCCAATATAACCCCTTAAACCCCAAGCCGGTTTTCACCTTCATGACCAGGCCAAATTTTTCAATTCTGACAACTGTCACTATGAGGTAATAACTCTGGAACGCTTCAATGGATTCCACATATTATGACATGTTTTTTTGTGACATATTGTACTTTATGATAGTGGTAAAATTTGTTTGATATGATTTGTGTTCATTTGTGAAAATATTGGTAATTTGGTGAAAATGTAATTCTTATGCCCTTAAAAGGAACTGTCACCAGTTTTGGCCGATATGAGATATGGCCATCACATTTCGGGGCTGATTTACAACATTCTATAATGCTGTATATCAGCCCACAACCCGACCTGTAAGAGAAGAAAAATAACTTTTATTATACTCACCTGTGGGGCGGTACAGTCCGAGGGCTGTTGCTCTTCTTGGTCCGGCGCCTCCCATCTTCTTGCTATACCATCCTCCTGCTTGCTTCATCTGGATGACGTGTCCCTGCATCATCCCCACAGTCTCCTCGGCACCGCGCTCCTGCATAGGCGTACTTCTCTGTCCTGTTCAGGGCAGAGCAAAGTACTGCAGTGCTCTGGTGCCGGGGCTCTTTGCCCTTTCCCATCGCCTGCGCACTGCAGCACTTTGCTCTGACCTCAACAGGACAGAGAAGTAAGCCTATACAGGAGCACGGTGCCGAGGAGACTGTGTGGATGATGCAGGGATGCGTCATTCACACGAAACAAGCAGGAGGGCGGCACAGTAAGAAGATGGGAGGCGCCGGACCAAGAAGAGAAACACTCCTCAGACCGGACCGCCCCGCAGGTGAGTATAATAAAAGTTATTTTTCTTCTCTTACAGGTCGGGTTGGGGGCAGATATACAGCATTATAGAATGCTGTATATCAGCCCTGAAAGGGGATGGCCATATCTCATATCGGCCAAAACTGGTGACAGGTTCCCTTTAAACGAGAGAGTTAGGTCAGACAAAATAGTCAATAAAAAACATTTCTCATATGTCTACTTTACATCTACATCATTTTTTTTAAACATTTTTTTCGTTAGGAACTTAGAACGGTTAAAAGTTGATCAGCAATTTCTCTAACAAAATCTGCCAAACCAATTTTTTTAGTGACCACATCACATTTGAAGTGGCTTAGCGAAGCCTATATTACATTCTAAAAACTGCACCCATCAAAGTCCTCCAAACCACATTCAAGAAGTTTATTAACCCTTCAGGTGTTTCAAAGGAATTAAAGCAATGTGGAAGGAAAAAAATTTGCTCAAAAATGTTGCTTGTGCCCCAAATTTTTTATTTTCATAATGGTACAAAACTGGACCCCAAAATTTGTTGTACAATTTCTGCAGAGTACGCAGATACTCCATATGTGGGGGAATCCTACTGTTTGGGTGCACTGCAGGGCTCGACAGGGAAGGAGCATCAGTTTACTTTTTGAAAGCAAAAATGGCTGGAACCAAGAGATGATGCCATGTCGCATTTGGAAAGCCCCTAATGTGTTTAGCCAGTGGAAACCCCCCACAAGTGACCCCATTTTGGAAAATAGACCCCTCAAGAAATGAATCTAGATGTGTGGTGAGCACCTTGAACCCGCAGATGCTTCACAGAAATGTATAACACAGTAGCAAAAATAAAAAAAAAATTCCTCACAAAAAAGTTCTGTTAGCCCCAAATGTGTATATTTTCACAAGGGTAACAGGAGAAAATTGACCAGAAAATTTGTTGTTCAATTTCTCCTAAGCATGCAGAGACCCCATATGTGGGGGAAATCTACTGTTTGGGCGCACTGCAGGGTTCAGAAAGGAAGGAGTGACATTTTGGAATGCAGACTGCAAAATATAAAAGTCTGCGAGCGTTATGACGCGTTTGGAGAGCCCTTGATGTGCCTAAACAGTGGAACCTTCCCACAAGTGACCCTATATTGGATCTGATCTAGTGTTTTCTAGGTATATGAATTTTATAATATGGTGGCATACAGTACATAAGTAGTGTAGAGTGCATCAGGTTGGCATACGCGAGTTGTGTAGAATGCATCAGGTTGGCATACGCGAGTTGTGTAGAGTGCATCAGGTTAGCATACGCGAGCTGTGTAGAGTGCATCAGGTTGGCATACGTGAGCTGTGTAGAGTGCATCAGGTTGGCATACGTGAGCTGTGTAGAGTGCATCAGGTTGGCATACGCGAGTTGTGCAGAGTGCATCAGGTTGGCATACGTGAGCTGTGTTAAGTGCATTATGTTGGCATACGTGAGCTGTGTAGAGTGCATCAGGTTGGCATATGTAAGTTATATAAATCAGACATGAATTTAGTAGTCCATGGATGTGTGATAGTTTGAAACATTCTTTTATACACAGGCCAGGTTTGTCTGGGCAGGTGTCACATTGATGCATGTGTCCTTTCTTATCCCATTCTGTAACACACTAGGCATCGTTTTTACAACTTTCCTTGCTTTGAGGTTGGAGGGACCTCACCTGTGAAATGCTGCCCTGGTACAATATGCGCACCTTCACTTCCAGAAGTACTGGGGCCTGCTCTTTACTGACTTCCAAATATTAGGGCCTTGATCACTACCTCCTAGAACTGAAGGTACGTATCGGACTGTCCTGCACATCGTAATAGTACAATGTTATATATTGCTATCTGTACGATGTGCATGGCCCGCTTCTTGTACCATACCCTAGCTTTGCGCATGGCACTGTATAGTAGAAGAACTTGATCAGAGAGATCAACTCTCCCCATTTTTTTTTTTGCTCCTCAAAACACATTCAGGATTGGGAACCTGTGTAGAGGTACCTCATACAGCAGGGGTGGGGCTCTGCCATCATCACTGTATAGTGGTCAAGAAAAGTACATCTGTCTTGTCCTTGTACTTAACCACCAGCATGTTCTTGCTACATTGGGCTCTACTCTCACCCTTTCTGAGAAGCTGCCCAACTATTGTCCTAAGGAGGCGACTCTGCACAGTAACGCAGGCTGCGGTAGCTGACAGAGAGGGACTTTAAGAGTTGGATGCAGGTATAAAAGGTATCTACGTAGAGAAGATCCAGCAGTGGATGCACCAAATCCTATACAATTTTCCCACTCACTCCTAGGACGGGGGGTATTCAGGGGGTTGAATCTGGTTATACCTCCCTTCATAAACCCTAATACTGTCGGTGTACCCTGATGTACTCTAGCACAGCCTGTAGAGTTTAATTTTGTACCTGGACCTCTTACTGGGCATGTATTGTTGGAAATTGAGACTCACATTGAAATATATTAGGGTCTCATCCACGCGGCTGTCTCTTTGGGGCATGTATACCTCAGCAAACTTCTTGCTGAAGTGCTCAATAACTGGCTGAACTTTGAAAAGTCGATCAAAATTGGGGCTATCTCAGGGAGGACACTGTGCATTATCGTTGCAAACCATGTTCACAAAGTTTATTAACCCCTTAACGACCAAGCCATTTTGTAGGTTAAAGACCATGCCTTAATTTTGAAATCGGACTACTGTCACTTTATGTGGCTATAACTCTGGAACGCTTCAATGGATCCCGCTGATTCTTAGATTGTTTTTTCCTGACACATTGTACTTCATGTTAGTGGTAAAATTTCTTCGATATGACTTGTGCTTATTTATGAAAAAAATGGAAATATTGGCAAAAAAAATTTAAAATTTTGCAATTTTCAAACTTTTAATTTTTATGCCCTTAAATCAGAGACATATGTCACAAAAAATAGTTAATAAATAACATTTCCCACATGTCTACTTTATATCAGCACAATTTTGGAACCAAATTTTTTTTTTCTTAGGAAGCTATAAGGGTTAGAAGTTGACCATCAATTTCTCATTTTTCCAACAAAATTTACAAAACCATTTTTTAGGGACCACCTCACATTTGAAGTGAGTTTGGGGGGTCAATATAACAGAAAATACTTAAAAGTGACACCATTCTAAAAACTGCACCCCTCAAGGTGTTCAAAACCACATTCAAGAAGTTTATTAACTGTTTAGGTACTTCACAAGAATTGAAGCAATGTGGAAGGAAAGAATGAACATTTAACTTTTTTTCCCCAAAATTTTTGTTTGGACACAATTTTTTTTATTTTGTCAAGGGTATCAGGAGAAAATGAACCACAATATTTGTTGTGCAATTTTTCCTGAGTACATCGATACCCAATGTGTGGAGAAAGACCAATCTTTAGGCGCACGGCAGTGCTCAGAAGGGAAGGAGCATCATTTGAGATTTTGAATGTCAAATTGGCTGGAATCGACAGCGGACGCCATGTCGCGTTTGTTGAGCCCCTGATGTACCTAAACAGTGGAAACCCCCCCATAAGTGACCCCATTTTGGAAACTAGACCCCCCAAGGAACTTATCTAAATGTTTGAACCCCCAAGGGCTTCACAGAAGGTTATAACGTAGAGCCGTAAAATTTAAAAAAAATCATATTTTTTCCACAAAAATGATCTTTTCACCCCCAATTTTTATTTTCCCAAGGGTAACAGGACCCCTAAGTTATCGTGCAATTTGTCCTGAGTACGCTGATACCCCATATGTGGGGGTAAATTACTATTTGGGTGCATGGCAGAGCTCGGAGGGGAACGAGCGCCATTTGACTTTTTTGGCTGGAATAGAGATCGGATGCCATGTCGCATTTGGAGAGCCCCTGTGTGCCTAAACAGTGGAAACACCCCACAAGTGACCCAATTTTGGAAACTAGACCCCCAAGGAGCTTATCTAGATGGGGGTTCAAAGTGCTCACCACACAAGTGTGCTACAGAAGTTTATAACGTAGAGCCGTGAATATAAAAAAATCCTTTTTTTCCACGAAAATGATCTTTTTCCCCAAAATTTTTATTTTCACAATGGTAACAGGAGAAATAGGACCCCAACAGTTGTGGTGCAATTTGTCCCGAGTACGCCGATACCCCATATGTGGGGTGGATCCACTGTTTGGGCGCATGGCAGAGCTCAGAAGGGCAGGAGCACCGTTTTGGAATGCAGACTGTGATGGAATGTTCTGCGGGCGTCATGTTGAGTTTGCAGAGCCCCTGATGTGCCAAAACAGTAGAAACCCCCCACAAGTGACCACATTTTAGAAACCAGACCCCCCATGGAGCTTAACTAGATGTGTGGTGAGAACTTTGAACCCCCAAGTGCTTCACAGAAGTTTATAACACCCGGGGGTGAAAATAAAAAATCATATTTTTTTTCCACAAAAATGATCTTTAATGAGCTATAATTTTTCCATATTTCGGCCGACAGAGTCATGTGCAGGCTTGATTTTGCGGAAAGAACTGACGGCTTTATTGGTACCATTTTCGGGCACATAACGCTTTTTGATCGCTTTCTATTCTGATTTTTCTGTTCATTTTTTGAATGAACAATAACCAGCAATTTAGGAATGCTTTTTTTTTCCCCTCTGTTCCGCATGTGGTAAAATTAGTATGGCAGCTTTATTCTTCGGGTCACTACGATTACAGCGATACCTCATTTATATCTTTTTTTATGTTTTAGTGTTTTTTTACACAATAAAAATTTTTCTAGAAAAAATAATTATTTTTGCATCACTTTATTCTGCGAGCTATAACTTTTGTATTTTTTCGCTGATGATGCTGTGTGGTGGCTCGTTTTTTGCAGGACAAGATGACGGTTTCAGCGGTACCATGTTTATTGATATCCATCTTTTTGATCGCGTGTTATTGCACTTTTTCCAAGCAGTATGATGATACCGCTTAGAAAAAGAATAATTTGCTACTTTTTGGGGGGTTTTTTATGGCGTTCACTGAAGGGGTTAACTAGGGTGACACTTTTATTGATGGGATTTTTACGGATGTGGCGATACCAAACGTGTTTTTTTTGTTGTTTTTTTTACATAAAAATGTGTAATTTTGAGGGGATTTTTTAGGGAATTTTTTTATTATTTTTCTACTTTTTTTTACATATTTTTAAAAAAAAAGTGTTTTTTTTTTGTTTTTTTACCTTGTCCCTTCATGGGACTTTGACTTTCATTTTCACATTTGGTATAAAACATTGCAATGCTCCATCAATGTAATGCATTATACCAATGCTGAAAGCTGGTGTCACCATGCTATGAGCATGTTCTCACCAGCTTTCCATAGGTAAATGACCCGGATGTTGTCATGACACCTCTAGGTCACCATGGCACAGGTTGTGCCCCGCGATTACACCGCGGGGACCGACCTGAGGCAGAGGGAGCCACCTACCCTCTGCCTCCCCCTCTGAACGCTGCGATAGTAGCAGTGAGGGGGTTAACAGCCAGGGGCGGTGGGGGCTCCGCTCCTAGCTGTCAGTGCAAGACGCTCAGCCACTGCAGCGCTCAGCTCCTTCACTGATTGGGCAAGGAGAAGCTCAAATTTCAGCTTCTCCTGCTCATCACTGCTGTGTTTGGTCTGTCAGATTGACTGACCAATCACAGCGCTGTGGGTGCAGGGACCGAGTGCAAGGGTCCCTGCCCCCCTTGCTGTGCCTCTCAGCTGTCATAGACAGCTGTCGGCACTGAACTGAAACTGAGTGTTTACACGCAGTGACAGTTCAAAGGCTGGAGGTGCAGAGTCCGTCATGGTGCGGGAAGTCACCTCCTGCCATGATGGACTCTGCACGTCCATACACATTAAGGGGTTAACCCTTCAGGGGTTTCACAGGAATTAAAGCAATGTGCAAGGAAAAAAAAATCTTATTTTAGACTCAATTTTTTCATTTTCACAAGTAAGCCCATACCCCACATGTGGTGGAAAACTACTGTTTCAGCGCACGGTAGGGCTCTTAAGGGAAAGAGCAACATTTGACTTTTGGAGCGCAAAATGGGTAGGAATAGAAAGCAGATGCCATGTCACGTTTGAGCCTCTGATGTGCCTAAACAGGGGAAACCCATTTTGGAAACTACACTCCACCCCTCAAAAAATGTATCTATAGGAGTGGTGAGCACCTTGAACCTGAAGGTGCTTTACCGAATTTTATAACGTTGAGCCGTGAAAAGAAAAAAATGAAAATTTTCCCACAAAATTGTTGATGTACCCCAAATTTTTCACTTTTACAAGGATAACTGGAGAAAATTGACAGTACAATTAGTTACGCAATTTCTCTTGTGTACGTTAATACCCCATATGTGTTCAAAAGCTACTTTTGAGGCATAGTACAAAGATCAGAAGGGACAGAGTACCTGATTATACTGCAAAATTTGCTTTTCTGGTTTAAGGGTGCCACAATCTCATTGGCAGAGCCCCTGGGGTGGCAGAACAGCAGAACCCTCAGATAAGTGACCCTATTATAAAAACGACACCTCTCAATAAATTAATCTATGGGTGCTGTAATTATATTGACACCACAGGTGCTTCACATAACTGTATACAGTGGGCACGGAAAGTATTCAGACCCTTTTAAATTTCACGCTTTGTTTCATTGCAGCCATTTGGTAAATTCAAAAAAGTTCATTTTTTTCCTCATTGAACCCACCTCAAAGCCGCAACATGTCAGCTGTTCATAACAGCTGACATGTGCCCGCAATAGGCGCGGGCGGAATCGCCATCCGCCCGCGCCTATTAACTAGTTAAATCCCGCTGTCAAGCCCTGACAGCGGTCATTTAACTAGCGCTTCCGGCCGTCGGGCCGGAAGTGAGCTCATCGCCGACCCCCGTCACGTGATCGGGGTCGGCGACACGTTGCCTGGACAACCAGAGGTCTCATAGAGATCTCTATGGTTGTTGCAGGCAGATCGCTTTGAGTGCCGGCCATTGGCCAGCGCTCAAAGCGATGCAGTAAATCTGCTACATATGGGCGATCTGCTCATCGCCCATATGTAGCAGAGCCAATCGGGTTGTGCATGCTTCAAGCCTCCTATGGAGGCTATTGAAGCATGCCAAAAGTTAAAAAAAAAATGTTTAAAAATAAAAAAAAATAAAAAGTTCAAATCACCCCCCTTTTGCCCCAATCAAAATAAAACAATTAGGGTATGTGCACACACTGCAGATTCACCTGCGGGTTTTTTCCCGCGGAACCGCAGGTAAAACCGCAGGTAAAGTGACCTGCGGTTTTGCTGCGGTTTGGCCTGCGGTTTGACACCTGGACAATGGAATAGGTGGCAAACCGCAGCAGAATCCGCAGAAACAATTGACATGCTGCGGAAAAAAAAACGCAGCTTTTCCGCAGGTAAAAAACCGCAGCGTGAGCACTGCGGTTTTGAAAACCCATAGGCTAACATGGTAAAGTACCATGTCTGCGGAACTGCTGCAGTTCTGCAGGGACAAAACCGCAGCAAAACCGCAGCGTGCACATACCCTTAAAAAAAAAAAAATCACACATACACATATTAGGTATCGGCGCATTCAGAATCTCCCGATCTATCAATAAAAAAAAGCATTAACCCAACCGCTAAACGGCGTAGCGAGAAAAAAATTCAAAACGCCAGAATGATTTTTTTTTGTAGCCGCGAATTGCATTAAAATGCAATATCGGGCGATCAAAAGATGGTATCTGCACAAATGTGGTATCAATAAAAACGACAGCTCGGCCTGCAAAAAATAAGCAATCACCCGACCTCAGATCACGAAAAATGAAGACGCTACCGGTCTCGGAAAATTGCGCTTTTTTTTTTTTTTTTTTTTTTAACAAACTTTGGAATTTTTTTTCACCACTCAGATAAAAGAGAACATAGACATGTTTGGTGTCTATGAACTTGTAATGACCTGGAGAATCATAATGGTAGGTCAGTTTTTGCATTTAGTGAACCTAGAAAAAAAGCGAAGCAAAAAACAAGTGTGGGATTGCACTTTTTTTTGCAATTTCACCACACTTGGAATTTTTTTCCCATTTTCGAGTACAAGACATGCTAAAACCAATGATGTTGTTCAAAAGTACAACTTGTCCCGCAAAATATAATCCCCACATGGCCATATTGACGAAAAAATAAAAAAGTTATGGCTCTGGGAAGCAGGGAAGTGAAAAAAAAAAAAATATCGAAAAAAGCTCCGGTCATGAAGGGATTAAGACATAACACAGATAAATTTGGTAGCATTAACAATGACTAAAGAAAGGGACTTCAAATTACCCCTTATACTCCTATCCCACCCACTCCCGCACCACCCTTCTCTGCGTGCTACTGTTATGTGAATTAAATAATGGAATTGTTATTCTGCACCCCATCTTGACTGAAAAAAAAAATACAAATATAGAAATTTTTGCAAATTTATTAAAAAAAAAAAACTGAAATATCACATGGTCATAAGTATTCAGACCCTTTGCTCAGTATTGAGTAGATGCACCTTTTGAGCTAGTAAAGCCATGGAGTTTTCTTGGGAATGATGCAACAAGTTTTTCACACCTGGATTTGGGGATCCTCTGCCATTCTTCCTTGCAGATCCTCTCCAGTTCCGTCAGGTTGGATGGTGAATGTTGGTGGACAGCCATTTTAAGGTCTCTCCAGAGATGTCAATTGGGTTTAGTTCAGGGCTCTGGCTGGGTCAGTCAAGAATGGTCACAGAATTGTTCTGAAGCCACTCCTCTGTTATTTTAGCTGTGTGCTTAGGGTCATTGTCTTGTTGGAAGGTGAACCTTCAGCAAAGTCTGAGATCTAGAGCACTCTGGAAGAGGTTTTCATCCAGGATATCTCTGTACTTGGCCGCATTCATGTTTCCTTCAATTCCAACCTGCCGTCCTGTCCCTGCAGCTGAAAAACACCCCCATAGCATGATGCTGCCACCACCATGTTCCATTGTTGAGACTGTATTGGGCAGGTGATGAGCAGTGCCTGGTTTTCTCCACACATACCACTTAGAATTATCACCAAAAAGTTCTATCTTCATCTTATCAGACCAGAGAATCTTATTTCTCATAGTCTGGGAGTTTTTCATGTGTTTTTTAGCAAACTCTATGTGGGTTTTCATATGTCTTGCACTGAGGAGAGGCTTCCGTCAGGCCACTCTGCCATAAAGGACCGAATGGTGGAGGGCTGCAGTGATAATTGACTTTGTGGAACTTTCTCCCATCTCCCTCCTGCATCTCTGGAGATCAGCCACAGTGATCTTGGGGTTCTTCTTTACCTCTCTCACCAAGGCTTTTCTCACACAATTGCTCAGTTTGGCAGGACGGCCAGGTCTAGTAAGACTTCTGGTGGTCCCAAATTTCTTCCATTTAAGGATTATGGAGGCCACTGTGTTCTTAGGAACCTTGAGTACTGCAGAAATTCTTTTGTAACCTTGGCCAGATCTTTGCCTTGCCACAATTCTGTCTCTGAGCTCCTTGGCCAGTTCCTTTGACCTCATGATTCACATTTGGACTGACATGCACTGTGAGCTGTGAGGTCTTATATAGACAGGTGTGTGCCTTTCCAAATCAAGTCCTATCAGTTTAATTAAACACAGCAGGACTCCAATGGAGGAGTAGGACCATCTCAAGGAGGATCACAAGGAAATAGACAGCATGTGGCTTAAATACGAGTGTCTGAGCAAAGGGTCTGAATACTTATGACCATGTGATTTCAGTTTTTCTTTTTTAACAATTATGCAGACATTTCTACGTTTGTTTTTTTTTCCATCAAGCTGGGGTGCAGAGTGTACATTAATGAGAAAAAATGAACTTTTTTGAATTTACCAGATGGCTGCAATGAAACAAAGGGTGAAAAATTTAAAGGGGTCTGAATACTTTCCATATCTACTATGTGGATACATTTCTTATGCCAAGCTGCTTAACTACAAAAAGAACTACAAAAAGAATGAAATTAATAGACTTCATGTAATAATATGCATGCAATAGTTGGAATTTGTACTGCCTAATCTTTCTGAAGAACACGTACCTGATTTGAAGATTGCTTGATGATCCCAGAAGAAGCATTTTCTTTTAGAACAGAAGCAACCAAGTGGGCAACCGCCTGTAAGCGATAAAAGCAACAGCCTGATAAGGAATAGAAATCACACACCAACATATAGAGAGCTCCAATATACACTGCTCAAAAAAATAAAGGAAACACTTAAACAACAGAATATAACAAGTAAATCAAACTTTTGTGAAATCAAACTGTCCACTTAGAAGCAACACTGATTGACAATCAATTTCACATGCTGATGTGCAAATGGAATAGACAACAGATGGAAATTATTGGTAATTATCAAGACACCCTCAATAAAAGGAGTGGTTCTGGAGGTGGGGACCACACACCACATCTCAGTACCAATGCTTTCTGGCTGATGTTTTGGTCACTTTTGAATGTTGGTTGTGTTTTCACACTCGTGGTAACATGAGACGGACTCTACAACCCACACAAATGGCTCAGGTAGTGCAGCTCATCCAGGATGGCACATCAATGCGAGATGTGGCAAGAAGGTTTGCTGTGTCTGTCAGTGTAGTGTCCAGAGGCTGGAAGCGCTACCAGGAGACAGGCCAGTACACCAGGAGACGTGGAGGGGGCCGTAGAAGGGTAACAACCCAGCAGCAGGACCGCTACCTCAGCCTTTGTGCAAGGAGGAACAGGAGGAACACTACCAGAGCCCTGTAAAATGACCTCCAGCAGGCCATAAATGTGCTTGTGTCTGCACAAATTGTTAGAAACCGACTCCATGAGGATGGTCTCAGTGCCCAACGTCCACAAATGTGGGTTTGATCACAGCCCAACACCATGCAGGACGCTTGGCATTTGCCATGAACACTAGGATTGGCAAATTCGCCACTGGTGCCCTGTGCTCTTCACAGATGAAAGCAGGTTGATAGTGAGCACATGTGACTGTCTGGAGACGCCGTGGAGAGTGATCTGCTGCCTGCACCATCCTTCAGCATGACTGGTTTGGCAGTGGGTCAGGAATGGTGTGGGGTGGCATTCCTTTGGAAGGCCACATGGTGTTGGGCTGTGAGCACAACCCCCATCTATGGACGTCGGGCATTCAGACCATCCTCATGGAGTCGTTTTCTAACCGTTTGTGCAGACACATGCACATTTGTGAAAACCTCAAAAAGAGGAAAAAAATCCTCCAAAAAATTCAGATACAAACCAGACAGGCCTAAATGCATCTGCAGTAATACAGGGTGCAGCGGACCCAAGTAAAATGGCAGCTGCACAGGTGCATAAATACCAAATGAAACAGCCAGCCTACAATCAGGGATTGGCCGTGTGGTACACCAGTGCAGAAGAAATAATCCGCATGTGGCAGTGTTCACACAGGGAATGCAGGGCTTCTGGTTCACAACCTCTTAGTAACACCATATAGGGGGGCTGCCCAGTGCCAACTAGAATAACTGCACCCTTATCTACTTATCCACTTTAGCTGTATAGCAAATGCATCTCGGTATAGTATAATGTCTTAGTGGGTCCATCCATGAGAAAAAGTTTTTATTTCTTAGTTTTGACCAGACGACTGGTATCTCTCATATACAGTTAAAATGGAATTTTTTAATATGGCAATATATTGGCGATGGACTGCCTGTTAGGCCGGGATCACACTACCGTGTGGGATGCGAGAAACTCACACGAGTCTCTCGCATCATCACTCGGCGCTACCGCCGGCACTCAGGACAGGAGCTGCGGCTGCGTCCCGAGTGCCGGCAGTCCCAGCCTTAGCGGCATATCAGACTGCAGAAGCGATTTAAACCTACCAATCCTGTAACTACTTCTACCTATTTGAGATATTTCTTCGGGAACTACCAAATATGCCATGTATCTGAGTTTCCAATACATACACATGTGTAATACTATTATAAATGCACTTAAGAGCATAGCTTTGCAAGTCAAATGTCTGGTATATTGGGTAATTCCCATAGACTTCCCCCAAAACACACACACAATATTGTAAAAAGGTTTTAGGCAGGTGTGGAAAAATACTGCAAAGTAAGAATGCTTTCAACAGTAGTGTTAATAGTTTATTTTTGTCAATGAACAAAATTCAAATGCAAAACCACCAGCGAAGCTGCCTCAAGAAAAAGACTTTCACCTAGGAAATCCATAGCAAATGCACCAGCATCTTAAAGACAGTGTGCACATACCCTAGAAATGGTCTTAAAGTAAGCGGCCATTGACAGCTCTGATTCATCAGCAGGCAGGAAGAGTGAGGCCACTAACAATGTGACACGAGCCCCAGGAGAAAGAGTGTCAAAACCGATAGAACAGCGCCGATGGTGAGTCTAAAGGTACTGTCACACTTAGCGATGTACCAGCGATATGACGTGGTCAGGATCGCTGGTACTTCGCTAAGTGGTCGCTAGTGAGCTGCCACACAGGCAGATCTCACTAGCGACGTCGCTGGGGTCGGGAGTCGCTACTTACCTGTCACACCAGGCGATCCTGCGTCCTCCCGCCCGGCTCCACGCGTCGCTCGTCGTCACAGCAGGAAGCGCCGCAGGAAGCTGACGACGAGAAACAGTCCAGCCTGTTCTCGCGCGATCAGCGATAACCAGCGGGGGAGCCGGTCGTAGGTAAGTATCACACACAGCGATATCGCTAGTAATATCGCTATAACGTCACTAGTTATAGCGATATTGCTAGCGATATCTCTTAGTGTGACAGGCCCTTTAGTGTCCTGTAGAGATATACGGCACTCCATGGTTCTACGATGAGATGCTCAATAGGATTCCAACCCGTAGAACAGCAAGTGAAAAACTCTGCACTCAATGCGCAGTGAGTAAAACTATTTATTTTTAATAGCAATCCAAATAATTAACGTTTCAGTCCTAACTATTGGGACCTTCATCAGAACTGATCGCTGTGCGGTGCCTTCATGAAATCTGTCAAATGCAGCTAACTCAGAAATGCGACCTACGTCACTATGGTATGCTACTCATATAAGTGTTATAGGTGTTATTTTACTGGGACGGGATTGTCTGAGTAGTGGATAAACCCTTTAATGAAAGAATTTGGGGCCAAAGGCTATTTGGTAGACTTGGAAATAAGGCCAAGTGACTTAAAGGGAATCTGTCACCCCATTTTTCGACTATCAGCTGCCGGCACCGCCATCAGGGGCTTATCTACAGCATTCTGTAATGCTGTAGATAAGCCCCCAATGTAACTTGAAAGATAAGAAAAACAACTTAGATTATACTCACCCAGGGGTGGTCTGGGTCCGGTTTTAATAGAATCATAGAATCGTAGAGTTGGTAGAGTTTTGGTCCGATGGGTGTCGCGGTCCGGGTCCGGCGGCTCCCATCTTCTAATGGTGACATCCTCTTCTTTGCTTACCGTAGTGGCTCCTGCGCAGGCGCACTGCTCTGCCTCCTCAGCGTTCATTTCTTTTTCTCGCGCCTGCGCTGTAATATTCTTTCAGTGGTGCAGCAGGACCTGTGATGATGTCAGCACCATGTGAATAGTAGGGGCGGAGCTCAGCAGAGCAGTGGTGCAGCAGGACCTATGATGACGTCAGCACCATGTGACCCGTAGGGGCGGAGCTGAGCAGGGCAGCAATGCAGCAAGACCTGTGGTGATGTCAGAATACGCTGAGGAGGCGGTGCCAAATTCAAAAGCAGGACATGACTGACGTATGTGAGGCGTCGGTGTCAGAGGGGGAAAGACCTGCCCCCCTGTCAGATATCAGGTATGTCTGACCAATTTTAAAAACGATTATTTCTGCGGTGGAAGGGACGCTAAATAAAAGAGCCACCTTGACAGAATGCAGCATTAGTGCTGCACAAGGTGGCTCTTTTACTTAAAAACGCCTGCAGCAGGTGACAGGTTCCCTTTAACAATTTTGTCTGGCCCATTTTTGGGGTTTTGTGTGAAATGATGTCAAATTTGCATTTTTTTTCCTCTGTTCTTTTGTGCTGCTTCAATACATCACAAAGGGAAAAATACTTCATTTTCTGGAACAATTTCAAGGGTGCCAACACTTTTGGCCATGATTGTATGTATACGTGCACTCCTTAACATAAAAATTGCAACACCAAAAAGGAAGAGTCCTGGTATTACGAAAAATCACAGGAACGACAGACATATTCATGATACAAAATGGAAGCAAAATTTACAAAACATCTTGATTTGTTCAGTATCAATTATGAGCGTCACATTGAAAAATACACGAACCTACAAACCATGGCATTGGGATTAACATGCCTATCCATCATGTGACATAACTATTCCTTCTTGGTGATGACATTTCTGTGGCTAGGAAGGTGTGTGTATGTAAATTGTGCATGTATACATACACACTTACATACATAAATTTCACACACTCATCGACACTTAGGCTTTGTGCACACGTATGCAGAAAATTTCTGCATAAAAACAGGACTCCTTCCCAGAAAACGCGCGTTTTTTTCGCGCGTCCCCAGACACATAGAAAATAGCAAGAAATGCGGAATTTTCCGCGAAATTAATGAGCATGGTGCGTTTTTTACGCGGAAAAAAATGCATCAATATGCACAAAAAGTGCAAAATGCATTAAAATGAATGGGAAGCTTCTTTTAAGTGTTTTTTAAGCGGATTTTTTGGTAAGTCCGCAAAAAAAAACACAACGTGTGAACACAGCCTTACATTTCATCACCAAGAAAGATATACCGTATATATATTTTATGTATATTTTACACACAAATTATTTATTATATTTTATGCCAAACATTGGTATTATAAGTTGTTCCAACACCCTATCGGTTCAAAGAACATCCAAAGATGTCACGATAGCTTGCTATAGTCACATCCATGTTACTAATATACTGAACACTTGCATTCAACAAATTCTAATTTTTTTTTACTATGAGTGACCTATTTATCTGGTCAAAATAGATCATGAAATTGCGGCAATTATGTTCATTCTGATGAACTTTTTTGATGTAACGCTCATGAATTGCTATAGGGCAAGGGCAGACAGGACTCGGCAAATCAGGCCAAAAATGAATTTATTTTTTTATTTTTGTGGCCTAAAAATGTAAGTAAAAAATGGGTAGTTTGATTTTGCCCAAATCTGCCTTCAATTATTCAACAGTAAATTAGTGCTGACCGGACATAAAAAGTCCTACCTGTGTCTGAATAAGTGAATTAGGAAATTCTAATCTTTTCTTCAAATCTTCAAACATTTTCGGAATCACTGAAACGACACAATACAAGGGATAACTTTAGGTTTCATTCCGCATAGTCTGGATGATGAAAAGGCTATCTCCTGAATGCAGAAGCGGTGACAAGGCTCTTAACGAAGCATTTATGTAGAGTAAGGAAAATAGCTAGATCAAAAGTAAGTTGGGTGTGTGTTAGCCGCAGGACGATGGACACTCCCTCTACACATGCTTATCTAAAGGTAGCAGCATGGGTGTCCTCACTTTCATATGCATGCCACCCACTACTTCAGATCCTTTCAGGAGAAGGGTTAATTAGGCAATGCTGGCCTCCTGTCTACACAGCCTGGAAGTGGAGGCCACTCACCGACTTCTGTGACCAACTGTGAAGAGCAACAGTTGCTGAAGCCAAGGAATTGTGTCCACCGTGAGTTATTTTCTCATTATATATACTATTATATCTGTCCCTGCAAAACTCTGCTGTGAAAGAGTAAAAAATCTTCAAATCAGCTCAACGGCCAAAGTACATGGATGCCCGGGCGACATTACAATAGAAAACGGGGCTTTGTTTAGGGATCCACAACAGTAGCCCACACAGTTACAAATGTTGACGCGTTTCAGGCAAACCTAAGATTTTTTTTTTCCCCCCCCATGAATCAAAATTTTAAATAATACAAAAAGTTATTCTCATCTGTGGAAATGTACATTGCAGACTCCAAGTCACATTAGATTCTTGTTGAGTGACAACCAATGTGGCCACTATTACAGCAGAATAGAGAATGGCAGTGATGACATGTAAACGTGCATTGTTATATAGCGATACCCCCCTACTCTCACACTCGGCTTTATGCAAGTGGTAACGATTATTCACAATCAAAAAAATGGCAAATAATCAAATAATCTGGGAGGAAAATCAGACGACGATGCAGTCCTTGCTTATGATAAATATACATATATATATTTAACCCCTTCATGACCGGAGCGTTTTTCCAGTTTTGCTTTTTCATTTTGCACTCCATTTCTTCCCAGAGCCATAACTTTTTTATTTTTCCATCTATATGGCCATGTGAGGGCTTATTTTTTGCGAGACGAGTTGTGTTTTTGAACGACACCATTGGTTTTACCATGTCATGTACTAGAAAACGGGAAAAAAATTCCAAGTGCGGTGAAATTGCAAAAAAAAGTGCAATCCCACACTTGCTTTTTGTTTGGCTTTTTTGCTAGGTTCACCAAATGCTAAAACTGACCTGCCATTATGATTCTTCAGATCATTACGAGTTCATAGACGTCTAATATGTCTAGGTTCTTTTTATCTAAGTGTTGAAAAAAATTCCAAACTTTGCTAAAAATAAATAAATAAACAAAACAAAAAAATTGCGGCATTTTCCGATACCCGTAGTGTCTCCATTTTTCGTGATCTTGGGTTGGCTGAGGGCTTATTTTTTGCGTGCCAAGCTGAAGTTTTTAATAATACCATTTTCGTATAGATACAATCTTTTGATCGCCCATTATTGCATTTTAATGCACTGTTGTGGCGACCAAAAAAATGTAATTCTGGTGTTTTGATTTTTTTTCTCGCAACGACGTTTTGCAATCAGATTAATCCTTTTTTTATTCTTGATAGATCGGGCGATTCTGAACGCGGAAATACCAAATATGTGTCTGCTTGATTTATTTTTTATTGTTTTATTTAGAATGGGGCGAAAGGGGGGTGATTTAAACGTTTATATTTTTTTTTATATTTTTAAAAATATTTTTCTTTAACCTTTGGCATGCTTCAATAGTCTCCATAGGAGACTAAAAGCTGCCATAGCCCAATCGGCTCTGCTACATAGAGGCAATGCTCAGATCGCCTCTATGTAGAATTACAGACTTGCTATGAGCACTGACCACCGGGTGGCGCTCATTGCAATTCAGCATCAACAACCATAGAGGGAGATCTCTGGTTGTAATGTCTACGTACCTATACCCCCCGATCACGTGACGCGAGTCACCGGTGAGCGTATTTCCGGCCGGATGGCCGGAAGCACTTACTAAATGCCGCAGTCAGAGTTTGACAGCAGCATTTAACTAGTTAATAGCCGTGGGCGGATCGCGATTCCGCCGACGGCTATTGTGGGCACATGTCAGCAGTTAAAAACAGCTGACATGTCCTGGCTTTGAGGTAGGCTCCCCGCTGGAGCACATATCAAAGCGGGGGGGATACTGACATCGGACGTACTATACCTACCGATGTCAGTATGGGGTTAAGGCCCCCTTCACACGTTTTTTCATGTTCATATGTGGTCCGTTTTTTAAGGATATACGCTCACAATTGTATTCAATGGTGGCGCACACGTCCGTGTGTCCATGTGAAAAACCCGCAGACATGTACATTTTTTACCAGGACCACAGACGAAATGCGTGCCACACATGTGCACACTGATGACATCTGATTGTCATCATTGTGACACATACCGGCGCCTGGGAACAAGCTGCACCGTTAGTGCTTTTCCC
Organism: Dendrobates tinctorius; assembly: GCF_039654945.1. Classification (NCBI taxonomy): domain Eukaryota; kingdom Metazoa; phylum Chordata; class Amphibia; order Anura; family Dendrobatidae; genus Dendrobates; species Dendrobates tinctorius. The sequence continues at coordinate 17,171,162 of NW_027361796.1, forward strand.
AGGGACCGGGTCCTGAGAGATTCCTATAAATCCCAACCACTGTGCTTGTACTCTGCAATGTTACTATTCCTGATCGTGGGCACTTACCCTATGACTATGGGATTAGTAATGGGGGAGTCTTAAAGACACCTCTCTATTACTAAACCTGGGTTTGATGTTAGCTGAAAATACAAAGATAACATGAACCCCAACCCTATTGCCCTACTTGCCACTGCACCAGGGCAAGTGGGAAGAGCGAGGCTAAGCTCCAGATATAGCTCATCTTATGGATGCCCCATTTCTGGGGCGGCTGAGGGCTAATGTTAGTAGCCTGGGAGGGGAGCCAATATCTCTGGTCTCTTCCCAGGCTATTAAAACCTGCTCAGAGCTGTCTGTTTAGCCTTTGGGGGACCCTACATAGCTTTTTTCTGGGGTAACCAGTAAAGGCTAAGCTAACAGCTGTGAGCTGTTATTAACAGTCTGGGAACATTTCAGGCCAATGGTCCCTTTCTCAGACTATTATTATCAGTCCCCAGTGGTAGGCTTTCCCTCTGCTGGTTATGAAATTTATATGGGAGCCCATGCCATTTTTTTTTTTTAATTAATTTTACAATAAAACACAAGTACATAAAAATATGCACAAAGCACTGATTACATAACACACTGACATATTTCTATCTACGTTTCTCATCACCATATCTTTGAGCATGTTTAATACCCAACACTTTAATTTCTATGCTCCATTTCATTCCCTATGTGTCACACTGACAGCACACTGACACGGATGTCACATACGTACACACGAATGGCACACGGACCAGACATCTCACCAGTACTGGTTTTTCCAGTACCCAAATCACCAGAACGTGTGATGGGGGCCTAACATACATTAGGTGTTTTGAGGGAACGCCCCTTCTTTTTCAGAGTTAGGTCAAGCATTACGTGCACCTAGAATGAACACCTGCTGAAGACTTTTCCAATGCATGAAGAAGCATTTTGAAATATTACATATATTTATTTAAAATCATTTACATGCAAATAATCTAGAAGAAAAAAAGGAGGCTTGAGCCTTTGCTTATGAAAAATGTGAAGATTTTTATTGTGTAAAACATACTACATGTTTCCAGGGAATTGCCCTTCTTTTTAATGAATAACAGTTGTTTTAAACTTTATAACACTAGCTTGTCCCGTGCTAAATTTTTGCACATTGGTTGTCGGGGGCGCAGGCAATTTCTGCAAAAGCAAGCTGGTCAAATGTAAATGTATTTCATGAGCTGATGAACACAGACGGGTATTTATATATGTAGATTGGTAATACTATAAATTGGTTTGATAAGTAGAGGCCAAAAAATGTTTTCCAGGTTGAGGTGCCACCTGCAGGTCATTATGTATTTCTGCAGGTTTATGAAAATGAATGTTTAAACTGTATTTAGTGATAAAATCGTGAATGTGTGTTTGGTTTGGCAGTTTTCTTGCTGAAGGGAGCAAGTTTACCTTTCAAATGGTGCATCATGTATGTGTGGGGCGAAGTAAACAGCAAAAAAGCAGTGCATGTTTACAAATGTGTTGGTAGTGTGCTTTGGGGTAGTGTGGTGCCACCTGCAGATCATTTTTCCTTACTGCAGGTTTATGAAAATTAAACTGTATTTTGTGATCAAAATGTGGATGTGTGGTCTGTTTGGCTATTTTCTTGTTGAAGGGGGCAAGTTTACCTTTCAAACGGTGTATCATTTGTGTGTGGGTGGCTGCAGTATGAATGGGGATACAAAGGAATCCCCGAAAAACAGTGTTTAGAAATAACAGAATAGATAAATCCATAGTACACATGAAAATAGGAAACTCTGTAATCTTTCTTTCTCCTCCATGACTGGACACAAACTCTCAATTCATGGGAAAAATGTGTATTTAATGAAGACATGTTTTCCCATTGCTGAGATAGAATCTTTTGAGCATTAACTGTCATCTCCTATGTAAAGAGGAGGATAAGGGAGAAGCTAGATTCAGACATAGATATTCTCCTAAAACGACAGAAACACCTCTGTAGAATCTTATCAACACCAACCGCCATCTCTGCAGACAGATTATATCTCAGAATTGAGAATTTTGAGGGTGACTGATCAGTCCAGGAGGAGAAAGAGGTTTATTTCACTAATAAGATATATTATAAAGTTTGCTGTTTTCACATATAGTATTACATTTATGGGGGAGGGGAATTTAAAAAGACAGTTACTCTTTAAGAGTCAAGCAACATGTCTACCTGAAATACACAAGTCCTTAAATAACATTTTGTACTCTGCTTTATTTATATAAGCTTCTGCACCATCTCACACTTAGGGCTCATTCACACGTGCCATTTTATCGCACAAGTGCTATCCATGGTTTTCGCAGATAGCACTCATGCCTTTCATATTCTATGGGGCTGTCCGATTTTTTCCTCAGACCAAGAGGTCTGTGGGAAATAATGAAGACAAGACCAATTTTGATCCAAGTATTGGATGGAAATCGGCAATGCAAGTCTAAGGTCCAAAAAAAAGAAAAACACGCTCCGATATATATGCAGTCCAACTTTCACGGGCTGTCAGAAAGAAGGTGAAAATTTTTTTCTTTTCTCTCCACATATGAGAAAAACTGATGGCACTCAGACCACATGCATCTGACATCTGAACGAGCCCTTAGCTAGACAGATTTACCACTCAGGACAGTACGGACACGGAGTATCTGCTCCTTTATGTGCTAGAATATTGACAATCACACAACTTTCCAGGAGACACAACTAATAAACAGATATACACCCTCTGTGAACTCTGCCTTGTCCCGGACCCCGTGTCTCTCTCCTCTGTGAACTCTGCCTTGTCCCGGACCCCGTGTCTCTCTCCTCTGTGAACTCTGCCTTGTCCCGGACCCCGTGTCTCTCTCCTCTGTGAACTCTGCCTTGTCCCGGACCCCGTGTCTCTCTCCTCTGTGAACTCTGCCTTGTCCCGGACCCCGTGTCTCTCTCCTCTGTGAACTCTGCCTTGTCCCGGACCCCGTGTCTCTCTCCTCTGTGAACTCTGCCTTGTCCCGGACCCCGTGTCTCTCTCCTCTGTGAACTCTGCCTTGTCCCGGACCCCGTGTCTCTCTCCTCTGTGAACTCTGCCTTGTCCCGGACCCCGTGTCTCTCTCCTCTGTGAACTCTGCTTTGTCCCGGACCCCGTGTCTCTCTCCTCTGTTAACTCTGCCTTGTCCCGGACCCCGTGTCTCTCTCCTCTGTGTACTCTGCCTTGTCCCGGACCCCGTGTCTCTCTCCTCTGTGAACTCTGCCTTGTCCCGGACCCCGTGTCTCTCTCCTCTGTGTACTCTGCCTTGTCCCGGACCCCGTGTCTCTCTCCTCTGTGAACTCTGCCTTGTCCCGGACCCCGTGTCTCTCTCCTCTGTGAACTCTGCCTTGTCCCGGACCCCGTGTCTCTCTCCTCTGTGAACTCTGCCTTGTCCCGGACCCCGTGTCTCTCTCCTCTGTGAACTCTGCCTTGTCCCGGACCCCGTGTCTCTCTCCTCTGTGAACTCTGCCTTGTCCCGGACCCCGTGTCTCTCTCCTCTGTGAACTCTGCCTTGTCCCGGACCCCGTGTCTCTCTCCTCTGTGAACTCTGCCTTGTCCCTCTCCGCAGCTGCTCAGCTCCGTCACATTCTCGGTGAGTACCCTGATTCTTCTCCTTATGCTCGAGCCGATCCTCTGGCACTAGCTATCGCGGTATACCTTCCTCCTGGGCCTGCCCCCTAACGGTCCCTGTTTAGAGGTCGGTTCCACCTGGCCAGTTTGCCCAGGGTCGGTCGGTACCGCGATCCAGTGGGTCCACTCTAGGTTTTGCAACAGTATCTTCGGAGAAGACAAGGTTCTAACAGAGAGACCGATGTTCATAAAGTGCTTGTGCACATCTTTTTTGGTGCTTTGCTCTCCATACTCGTCACACACATTCAGAGCCACTAGCTCTGCTGCTCCCATAGCTCATACAGTACTTCCGCATGCCACTCTTGCCAAGGTAAAGTATGGTGCAATGTCATGTGGCTTTCCATAGAGGGGAGCTCTGGTGGTTGGACTGCACACAAGCTTATTATATGAATTTGGCACTTGGCTGAAATGAGCAATCATGGTTTCCGATCCCAGGCCCCAAATGATTCCTGCTCAGAGCTTGCTGGGATGAGATAATATGTCCAGAGCTACTTGCTAATAGAAAGCAGGGCTGTGGAGTTGATGTCCATTTTGGTGGAGTCGGTATAAAATGGACCGAATCCTAAAATATACAATAAATTGGGTACAGCAGTACAGTGCCGGATGTGCTGTAAATGTTTTCCTAATACTTTGGGAAAGTTATGAAATGTCCTATAAATGTCTGTTCTGTTCCTGATCTAAGGATCTTGGCTTTTAGCTGAGATGAATCTGTGCCGCACTTTATGTACATGCTCAGTAGTGAGGCCGTGTTGTGGGGTCGGAGTCAGGGAAATGGAGGAGTAGGAGTCAGAGTTGGTGGTTTAGCGCATAGACTCCATAGCCCTGAGTAAGTAATAATCAGTGTCTGTCAGGCTCCTCTGGTTTCATGGATAACAAACAATCACACAGGTTAAACGTCATTGTTCTGCCTGACATCTGCCATTACAGGGCATAGGGACCGGACAGGGCGTTTTATCACTTGTCTCCTGCGCCCCACAGACATTAGACTACTGACTGCTGTCATAAAGCATCGGATATGGCAGAAGGATAAGTAAAGCAACTCAGACCCATAACTGCTTATAAGAGCCAGTCTCCATGTTTTTAGCTCAGAGAACCACAGGGTGCTGGATACTAAGTCTTGTAGACATATTGACAACCAATGTAGGGTGCTATTACATACAACAAAACCTGGGATGTTCTCTTCTCTTATGTGTCCCTGCCAGGTGGCTGCTGGGCAGACCATCGCTTTGGAGTACATGACACTTACAGATCTTCAAGACATCAAAAAGAAAGTCAGGAATAGTAATACACTTCAAACAACACAGGTCCAAAAACTGATCAGAAATAACACATAGAAAAGTCCACATCACTGACAAAGACATCCCAGGTTTCGACGCCCTTCCAAGGCGGCACCAATGTGACATCGGAGTGCTCTCTTTTTGGTTTCAGTACCTGGCCAGCACCTCTTATATCATATTCATGTCATAAACAATTGACCCCCCTCCATACACAATATCAAACAACCTCCCCCCTCCATTCCGCCTTGCAATCCATAAATTCTCAGTCAACCACTATACAATTAATGGCCTGTCCTGAAAGACAAGATAAGTGCACACCTTTGGCATTTACAGCTGCTGTTACATCATTAGCGCTCCCCTTGTCAATGCTAATGGATCGTGGAGGTATTTTTTTTTTTATACTTAAATACACACATTTGGGGGTCTATAAAAATCATGTTTGCTATAGTGTGTCATTAAAAATGTTGCCTGACTTTTACAGGCTCTTTCGATCCCTGAAAATTCAACTTTGATGTGTTCCATGGTCATAAATCAGCTAAGAGGCCGTAATCAAAAAAGATAAGATAAATAACCTAAAAACTCTCCAGTAAAGCTGTCAAAGCGAGCTCACTGATAGATTCTGCGTTAACTCATTCTGCAGCCAGCAATACACAGCGCAACATAAAGACTATAGAAGGAAACTGTGCAGTATTTTTTTTTTTTTTAACAAAACCCAACTGCAAAAATTATTTTATCCTCAAAAACAATAGTTAAAAAAACAAATAATATTTTTTCCCCAAAAGTGGACAACCCCTTTAAATGATACTAGCAATAAGGTGTTTTGGAGGAAATTAATACAGTGGGCAATAGTTCTATCCATACATAGCAAGGTAAAAATATCTATGTGTTATTCAAAAATATAATTTGGGAAATCTAAATTTTGTAAGTTATAGTCAAAGCAGCTGTAGAGTTACTGGCCACTATAGCAAGGTGTTAAACTTGATTGACCATCCTTAGGCTAGGATCACACCAGTGAATTTTCTCTCAACTGAGAAAATCTGACCAATTATGCTAATCACAAAGTTTGATCAGAGTGTGTTCCATTTTTTTCAGATGAGGAAATGGAAGAAAAATTCTCCATCTTCTCCATTCTGTCAGTCCATGAAAATCCGGACTGCAGTGAGATGTTATCCGAGTGCAGTCCGATCTTTTGGACTTGTTGCACTGCATGGCCAAGTGCAATTTGGTGATCTGGTCCAACCTGGCAGTGCAGCGTGAGACCCGGCAGTGGCTGCTGCCCCAGTCCTCTGAACGTGACTCAATACCCTGGTCAAAGACAGGATTGTCAAGGGACCTTCATTTTTTGGATTACGGCTGTCCGGGGTGGATATTATTATTATTATTTTTAATAAATCGGTGAAATAGAGAAGTTGTTGGAGATTTTACAAATAAAGTACTTTTCTGGCTACGGGGTTAGTAATGGGGGTGCCTAAAAAATTCCTGCCTTGGATGCCCCATTTCTGGGGCGTATGATGGTTGGTCTTATTATGCTGGGGCCAGCCTATTAATATCAGCCCACAGCTGTATGCTTAACCTTTGCTGGTTACTAAAAAAAACGGCGGGGCACATCATTTCTTTCTTAGGGTCTCCCCATTTTAACAACTAAGGCTAAGTAAACAGCTGTGGGCTGATATTAATAGGCTGGGAAGCTCTATGGTTATTGGGCCCTTCCAGCATAATAAGACCAGCTCACAGCTGTCTGTGTTTCCTTAACTGGTTTTTAAAAATAGGGGGGACCACACGCCATATTTTTCATTTATTAGCTATATATATGTACAGTAAACTACAAACGTTGCACTAATTCTGTATCTCAAAGACATCTTTCTATTGTATTTATCTATACCTGTATGTATAAGATTGCTTGATTAGTTAGAAAAGTAGCTTTAAATCACAGAATGACAGTATGAAGAAGATGATGTTAAAAAGACATTGCATACGAATGTCATACGGATACTAGCTGAGAAAAATCGCATTTTAATCTCAAGACACTCGTCCTACTTTTCTGGATCAACATCAGAGTGATTTTTTTATATGTTAGTGTGACTGCAGCCTAAGGCCAGGGTCAAACTTGCGAGTGCGATGCGAGTCAATACCCAGCACTGCCGCCAGTACTCGGACCGGAGTGTGCGGCTGTATGTATTTCTATGCAGCCGCACACTCCGGTCCAAACCGCCGGCGGCACTGCCAGGTATTGATGCGCGAGTATCTCGCATCGCACTTGAAAGTGTGACCCCGGCGTTAGCCAGATGTCGGTGCGCTCCGGAAGCTGCACCATAAGACAACTCCGTAAACTGTAACTACACTTTTGCAGGCCATGCAGACATGTTAGAAGCCACAATCAGAGGGGGATCAAACCCCTACTGATCACTAACACAAAGAAGCAGAAGCGCTCAGCAGAACCTGAAGGCCGGCTCAATAGTCTTTGAAGTCTGTCATTGCTCTCCGCTGAGCATTTCTGCTTCTTTGTCTCAGCAGCCTGACCCCAAGATCAAAGCTTCTGACAGGTCTCTGTGACATTTACAAGTTTTGTGGAAGTGCAGTTACTCTTTTTCAGGCCAGAACAAATTTTCATAAAGCAGAGTAGCATGAAGATTCCTAAAAGTGTGACAGACACTAAGGTAGACATATGTGATTCCTAACTATTCTGGGAGGCACGCCTATCTTCTTTAAGTATTGCAAAGGAATGGGGAGACAAAAAAGAGCAATAGGGTCTTATCCACGTTACAAAGGAGAGAATATATCAACTGCTCACCTGGTAAGGATGAGATAAGAGCATATATGTTGGCGGCTGCTGCAGATCCTCAGTGACCAGAAGAAGTCATACATTCAAAGGGAATTTGCAGTTAAAACTCTGCGCTACCGCAGGGATAAATTCCAGGAGATTGTCATAGAGTCACAGTGGCTTTATTCAACACGTTTCAGGGGTCTCATTTCCCCTTCATCAGGAAATACCACACAGTACGAACAGGCATCACTAATAATAATAATAATACTACATTTTATTTCTATAGCGCCGACATATTCCGCAGCACTTTACATTTCAGAGGGGACTTGTACAGAAGATAGACATCACAGCATAACAATAATCACATAGATCATAACAAATACCAAGAGGAATGAGGGCCCTGCTCGCAAGCTTACAATCTATGAGGAAAGAGGTAGACACGAAAGGTGGGTGGTAACAGTTGCCCTGATTGTATGGGCCAGCCATAATGTTAAGTGTGTAACAGTACAGACACAGAGGGCTAATGGATGCATAAAGCATGTGGGAACATGATGCGGGGAACCTGGTTATGGTAAAACTTTTGGCTGTGCCACACAGGGATAGATTAGGTTAATGTGTTGAGGCGATAGGCCAGTCTGAATAAATGCGTTTTCAGGCCACGCTTAAAATTGTGGGGATTGGGGACTAATCGTATTGACCTGGGAAGTGCATTCCAAAGAATTGGTGCAGCACGTGTAAAGTCTTGGAGACGGGAGTGGGAGGTTCTGATTATTGAGGATGCTAACCTCAGGTCATCAGCAGAACGGAGGGCGCGGGTAGGGTGGTATACTGAAACAAGGGAGGAGATGTAGGGTGGTGCTGAGCCATGGAGGGCTTTGTGGGTGAGGGCAATAAGTTTGTACTGGATTCTGGAGTGGATGGGTAGCCAGTGTAATGACTGGCACAAGGTAGAGGCATCGGTGTAACGATTGGTGAGGAATATGATCCTGGCTGCAGCATTCAAGACAGATTGGAGAGGGGAGGGTTTGGTAAGAGGGAGACCGATTAGAAGAGAGTTACAATAGTCGAGACGAGAATGAATAAGAGAAACAGTAATAGTTTTTGCAGAGTCCAAAGTAAGAAAAGGTCGAATTCCAGAAATGTTTTTGAGGTGCAGATGACAAGAGCGAGCCAGTGATCGAATGTGGGGGGCAAAGGAAAGCTCGGAATCAAGTATGACCCCAAGACAGTGGGCCTGTTGCTGGGGAGTAATAGTGGAACCACACACAGAAATGGCAATGTCGGGTATAGGTACATTAGTAGCGGGAGGAAACACCAGGAGTTCAGTCTTTGACAGGTTCAGTTTCAGATATAGTGAGGACATGATATTAGACACAGCGTTTAGACAATCACCGGTGTTTTCTAGAAAGGCAGGCGTGATGTCAGGAGAAGCGTCTTCTCTGAACTATATATACTAGTGATGCCTGTTCGTACTGTGTGGTAATAGCCTGATGAAGGGGAAATAAGACCCCTGAAACGCGTTGAATAAAGCCACTGTGAATCTATGACAATCTCCTGGAATTTATCCCTGCGGCAGAGCAGAGTTTTAACTGCAAATTCCCTTTGAATGTATGATATCTTCTTTAAAGGCAGACAAAGAAAAAGTATGAGACGTTCATATTTTACATATATACTCAAGGTTTAAAATTTTAATAAATTCAATAACGTATCAATTTAAATTTACTATTAACGTAAAGTATAAGGTTTTATGGAACACCGGCGTCTGAATGGCAGATGTGTAAAACTGAGTCCTGGCGTCCCAGATAGGCTGCCACAGTGCCACGTTAAAGAGCTGTATCCATCATCACACATTCAGAGAACCTAATGGGGCTGGCCTTCTTTGGAGACCTTTTCTTATGAGCTTTTAGATTGGAAAAAAACGTTTGGAATTGGGTTTTATTAAACATGTTGCACCATTTGCATTGTATAGCCTCACATGAGCTAACAGAGAATCCATCAGCGAGCTGTACTTTACAACTGGCAGCCCTCTTCTTCTGAGCTCTTCCCAGCTCACTGATGAGCAGAGGAAACAGAGCAGGTACAAGGCACATGGTGCAACGTTCCTAATGAAGCCCAACTGAAAAGACTACATCAGCAGCAAACCCATGCTTTATAGGAGAGAACAAATAAGAAGTGCTACAGAAATACATTCTAGAGCTAGAACCCCTGCACTGGGGAACCCATAGCCATACAAGCCCCGTCATCACACGTCACCGGGCCGCCAGCGTGACCCCCGCACCATCTCTCCCCAGCCGTAGCCGGACCGCACATACCCAGCACGCGCTCACTCCGTCACTTGTGCCACACAGTTCATTTCAAGAAGAACAAGGACCTTCCGCTCACATGTGGAACTATCTTTCACCTAAAGGACCTTCCCTTCTTGTGCCACGTGACTAGTTCTAACAAATCAGCATTTAGAAGCAGGAAAAGGCCCTGTCAGTCGGCTCACACATTTTAATTGAAGGACCTTTCCGTGGTGTCTTGTACCACGTGACTCGGTCTAGCCAATCAGCACTGCCAGTCATCTTAAGCAGCCGGCGTAGCTGCAGCTGCGGCGCATTCGTGCTGGGCTGTCGGCCGGGCGCCTGCTCCCGGTGCTGCTAGTGCCCGTTGCTGTGTATTGATGCGCAGCACTACACCGGCGAGTGCTGGCCTGTTGGTATTTTGCTGAACTGCACGCAGTGGCCGTTCTGACTAGATCGTTTTGTAATTTTTTTCCATCATTTGTTCTGAGAGCCCGTTAATTCTTTGTATTTTTCCGTTGACGAAGATAAACGGACGTGTTTTTTGTGCAGAGCGAGTTGTAGGTGTGAATGAGGCTGTAAGTTTCACTAAGTAAAGTACTGGTAACGGAAGCGAAATTCCTCTTAGTTTTATTACTTTTTTTCTGTGTTTAAATGGTGTTTTATATTAATACTAGATGGTGGCCCAAGTCTAATGCATCGGGTGTTCTAGACTATGTGTGCAGTTTATTTATGGAGATAAGACAGAACTTGTTCAGTAAAGATGAGTGAATTACGTTGCGCTGTGAGTGAGGGTTAAATTCTGCGCCGATATCGCTGATTGGTCGTGCCCGGTGACCAATCTGAAAAGTGTGGTTCAAATCCCGTGGCAATTTGCGGGCGGACTGCACCTGTCGCTGATTGCCGCGGCCATCCAGGCATGACCAATCAGGCTAGTGCTGCAGATCTCCCCGACGGTAGGGGTAGCGTGCGTTGTTCAAATTCCACGCCAATTCGTGGCCGGACTGCACCTGTCGCTGATAGGGCGCGCCCAAACAGCGACGCGGGATTCGTGGCCGGACTGCGTCTGTCGCTGATAGGGCGCGCCCAAACAGCGACGCGGGATTCGTGGCCGGACTGCGTCTGACGCTGATAGGGCGCGCCCAAACAGCGACGCGGGATTCGTGGCCGGACTGCGTCTGTCGCTGATAGGGCGCGCCCAAACAGCGACGCGGGATTCGTGGCCGGACTGCGTCTGACGCTGATAGGGCGCGCCCAAACAGCGACGCGGGATTCGTGGCCGGACTGCGTCTGTCGCTGATAGGGCGCGCCCAAACAGCGACGCGGGATTCGTGGCCGGACTGCACCTGTCGCTGATAGGGCGCGCCCAAACAGCGACACGGGATTCGTGGCCGGACTGCGTCTGACGCTGATAGGGCGCGCCCAAACAGCGACGCGGGATTCATGGCCGGACTGCGTCTGTCGCTGATAGGGCGCGCCCAAACAGCGACGCGGGATTCGTGGCCGGACTGCGTCTGACGCTGATAGGGCGCGCCCAAACAGCGACGCGGGATTCGTGGCCGGACTGCGTCTGTCGCTGATAGGGCGCGCCCAAACAGCGACGCGGGATTCGTGGCCGGACTGCGTCTGACGCTGATAGGGCGCGCCCAAACAGCGACGCGGGATTCGTGGCCGGACTGCGTCTGACGCTGATAGGGCGCGCCCAAACAGCGACGCGGGATTCGTGGCCGGACTGCGTCTGACGCTGATAGGGCGCGCCCAAACAGCGACGCGGGATTTCCGTGACAGACAGAATTAGACGATTATATAGTAGATTTCAGTGGTTAAAAAATGTCAAGTATCAAAAATAAAATCATGCCGCTGTTAACCCCTTCACCACCTTTGGCGTTTTTCGTTTTTTGCTCCTCTTCTTCCCAGAGCCCTTAACTTTTATATTTTTCCATCAATATGGCCACGTGAGGGCTTGTCCCTGCGGGACAAGTTGTACTTTTGATGGACATCATTTGTTTTACCAGCTCATGTATTGGAAAACAGAACAAAATTCCAAGTGGTGAAGTTGCAAAAAAAAAAAAAAAAAAAAAAAAGGGCAATCGTACAATGTGTTTTTTGTTTGTTTGTTTGTTTGTTTTTTTTTGTTTGTTTTTTTTTTTTTAATACAGTGCTCCCTAAATGCAAAATCTGACCTGCCATTATGATTCTCCAGGTCATTACGAGTTCATGGACACCAAACATATCTGGGTTCTTTATTTCATTTGTGCAGCACGGTGGCTCAGTGGATAGCACTGCAGCCTTGCAGCGCTGGGGTCCTGGGTTTGAATCCCACCAAGCACAACATCTGCAAGGAGTATGTATGTTATCCCCGTGTTTGCTTGGGTTTCCTCCGGGTTCTCCGGTTTCCTCCCACATTCCAAAGACATACTGATAGGAAATTTAGATTGTGAGCCCCATTGGGGACAGTGATGATGTGTGCAAAACTGTAAAGCACTGCGGAATATGTTAGCGCTATATAAAAATAAATATTATTTCATTTAGTGAAAAAAAAATTCCAAAATTTGTTTAAAAAAAAAAAAAAAAATGCATTTTTGATGATGGGTGAGGGCTTGTTTTTTTTGTGTGCTGAGCTGCCGTTTTTATTGATACCATTTTGGGGTAGATACGATGATGCCTGTTATTGCCATATTAAGAAGACCAAAATGAAAAAATGTAATTCAGTTTTTTTTTTGTTTTTTTTTCTCGTTACGCCATTTACAGATCGGATTAATTTAGTTTCTTGACAGATCGAGTGATTCGGAACGCAGCAATACCAAATATGTGTTTTGTTTTTATTTTAAAGGGGGAGATTTGAACTTATCTTTTAAAAAAAAAAAAAAAAATGTTTTATGCTTTTTTTTTTTACTTCAAAAGTTTCCGTACGAGACTTAAAGCTGTGATCTTCTGATAATTTGTACTACATGTAGTAGAGCTGCAGCCTTGCTGTGTATAGCGGAAATCCTCACCTGCTATGAGCGCCGCCCTCGCGCTCATGTGACAGGTGTGCTGATGGGTGGGATTAGTGATATGCTCACAGCACGGCCTTGATAAATGTTGCTGAGGAAAATTGCAGCTGCATTTATCATAACAGCCACGGCTGGATTGCAATTCCACCCACAGCTGTTACTTTAGTTTTTTTTTAATTGCGTTTTGTGTACATTATTGTATCGTGGATTTTTGGGTGTCCGATCAAAAAACAAAACTGCTGTTTAAATGATTTCTCTTCTGACATGATATGTCATCTTCCTGGGGAAAAAAAAATGGCGGGCACAGTGTGGCAACAATAGGAAGTTTTTCCTCTTGGTACCTTTTGATCACTGTGATATTCCCTATCACACTGATCAAAATAAAAAATTAGTAAATCAAATGCCCCTTTGTCACCCCCTTAGTTAGGTAAAAATTATAATGTGTGTAAAGCGCTGTGGAATTAATGGTGCTATATAAATGAGTAAAATAGATAAAATTATTTTATTTTTATTTTCTATCCATTCATGTCAGTTGGGGATAAAATTGGAGTTTAAAAAAAACATGACCACTAGTATTGAGCACAAGTGCTCGATACTGAAGTTTGCATCGGGTGCTCTGGTATGCAGAGAATCTCAAATCCCCCGCATGTTTTTTTTGGGTGTCTAAGGGTGTCACATTGAAGTTTGGAGGCACAGCGGACGCTCGCTGTGAAGCTCTGCCCCCTGCTGCACCTCCTATGGGCGCATGCCACTGCATGCGGCCTGCGTACCCTATCTTTAGCATTGGGTACGCAGGCCGTGCGCAGGTATGCTGTTGCCAGCGCATGCGTCCTTTTGACGGTGCGGCGAGCGCACCAAAATGCAACACGTTGCGTTTGGCGCAGGTCGCCGCACCGTCAAAACAACGCATGCGGCGGCAAAAGCATACCTGTGCACGGTCTGCGTACCCAATGCTAAAGATAGGGTATGCAGGCGGCATGCGCCCATAGGCAGAGCTGACCGGAGGAGGTGTGGCAGGGGGCGGAGCTTCACGGCGAGCGTCCGCTGTGCCTCCAAACGCTAATGTGAAACCAGCCTAAAAAGCTGCAAAACATGCAGTGCAGGGACTCAAGCATATCATTCGAGCACCTGATTCAAACTGTAGTTGCGAGCCCATGCGCTCAACACTAATGATGACATAGTCAATATGACAACATATTGTATCAACTTTTGTGTCGTACCTGTGGGTTCAAAATGCTCACTGTAACCCTGGATAAAATACTTGAGGGGTGTGGTTTCCAAAATGAGGTCACTTGTGGGGTGTTTTCACTGTTTAGGTACATCAGCGGCTCTCCAAATGCAACATGGTGTCTGCTGATTATTCCAGCAAATGTTACATTAAAAAAAATCAAACTGTACTCCTTCGCTGCTGAATCCTGCTGTGCGCACATATGGGGTATTGGCAGGGCCAGCATTAGCAGCAGGCCGCTCCCCCAGGGGCCTCCAACCAGTGGCATGCCGCTGATAGTGGCACATCACGCAGCCGCTGTGGGTCAGGGGGGCCCGCCTGTTGCCAGCGCCGACTCCCAATGCCGCATTAAACTATACCAGTTCAAATCAATGATGGGGGAGAGAGCATCAGATGACGCTCCCTCTCCCATCATTCCCCTCTGACACTGCGGGTGTGCGATGATGTCACTCATCGCGCACCTGCTGTGCAGCATCTGCACAGGTCACAGTGGCCGCCATTTGGCGGAGCCTGAGGCAGCAGGGACTGGGAACAGGCAGCTCCAGAAGGGGGTATTCTCACTTCTCCGCTCCCCCTTTAGGAACTGGCAGGGGGCGCATGGACAGAGCCGCCTGGGAGGGGGATGCCGCAGCGGCTCAGCCATCTGGAGGATCCGGACCGGGGGTAAACATGGAGGTGTACGGGACCGGAGGTAGTGAGGTGTATCTGCTGCCTGTGTATCGCCATCCTCGGACCGTCGGTGTCCCTGGTTCCTTGTGACACCAGTCCCATTTCCTCCATGCTCTGTCCTTGCTCCCTGCTCTCCTATGCCCCATGTCCTCGTAGGTCCCCAGGTCATTGTTCTCCTATGGGCCCCCATACGTGCCTTGTCCCTCCTCCCCTGGTCCCCCCCCCCCCCAATGCTTCCCATCTCCCATGCCCTGAGTCCTCCTGCACCCCCCCATGCATTCCCTGCCCCGTATGACCTGTCTTTCCTGCTCTCAAGTCTCCCCTGCATCCCTTTTTCCCCCTGTCTCTCGTCCCCTTGCAACCCTTTCTCACCGTGTACCCCATCTACCCTGTCCTCGTAATTCATGTGCTTCCTTCCCTGCTCCTAAGTCTCTCCCCATGCATCCCTATCTACTCTGCCCTCGGAGTCCCCTTGTGTCCTCTTGTACCTGTCTCCCTAGCCCCCCTGTGTCACCCTTGTGCCGGTCTCCCCAGCCCCCTTGTGTCCTTCTCCCCTGCCCTCCTAGTCACCATTTGCCCGCGTCTTTCTCACTGCCCCTGTGTGGCCCTCCACCTTACAAGGGTCTCATGTTCACTCCATCTCCCGTGTTAATATAATGTCATTTGGTTGTGAATTATTTTTCTTTTTCTTGTTTGCTGAGGTTGTCCAACTAAAGGTATTCTTTGGGAAGGTGGACTGTATTATATTCTTTGGGGGGCTACATTATATTCTATGGGGAGGTGGGCTGTGTTAGATTTTATGGGGGGGCTACATTATATTCTATGGGGGCTGTATTATATTCTATGGGGTTGATTGCATCTTACTCTGAGGGGGCTACATTATACTATATGATAGGGCTACATTGTATTCTATGGGGGGCTGCATTATATTCTGGGGGTGCTACCATATATTCTATGGAGGGGCTGCATTATACTCTGTGGAGTGGCTGCATTATACTTTGGGGTGGCTGCATTATACTGTATTGAGGACTATGGGGAATACATTATACTACACTATCTATGGTGTACATTATACTATGGGAAGTGAATTATACTACATGGATGACTATGGCGGTGCATTATACTATATGGAGCACTGAGAAGTGTATTATACTATATGGAGAACTATATGGAGTGTATTATACTATATGGAGAACTATATGGAGTGTATTATACTATATGGAGGACTATAAGGAGTGTATTATACTATATGGAGGACACAGGAGTGTATTATACTATATGGAGGACTGGGGAATGTATTTTAATATATGGAGGACTATAGGGTGTGTATTATACTATATGGAGGAGTATGGGGCGTGTATTATACTATATGGAGGAGTATGGGGCGTGTATTATACTATATGGAGGACTATGGGGAGTGTATTATATGGAGGACTATGGGGTGTGCATTTTACAATGTGGAGGACTGTGGTGCACATTATAATATATGGAGGACTATGGGGTGTATTATACTAAACAAGCAAAATGCTGAATATTCGAGTGATTGGATTGTTTATACCGGAACAGAAATCATTGTTCTCAGTAGAACATTGCTAGTGTAAACTGTAGATGTGCTGCAGCTAACATGATACTCTATGGGGACAGATTGATCTAATAGTGATTGTTGAGTTCCCATCATTCTTTTTCTGTTGGTGTAAAGAGACCGGGAAACAAGCGTCAAACGACTTCAGTATTGTCGATCACACTCGTTTAGGCTAGGTTCACATTTGCGGTTGAGTCCGCAGCGTATTGTACACAACCACAAACGCATGCTAACGTAGCGTATTTTAGCCGCATCAGCTTATGCATGACGTCAAAAAATCGCAGCGTTTTTATGCGGTTTGCAAGCGTTTTTGCCTACGTTTGCGTTTATGTGCATGCGCTCCATAGGGAAAACATTTTCCAGGAGGTTTTTGTTGACACAAGCCACGCCCAATGGGTGTGTCTCATGGGATTTCTGTTTATAGACCCTTGTACAGATGAAATCCTCAGATTTTGCTCCTGTATCCTGCATAAAGATGGATCTTTGCATTGAGAGCTTCTATCGGAATCTGGATTTGGATATCAACTTGTTTCTTGCCATTGCTCATGAGCAAGAACGGAAAAGACAAAGACGGAGAAGATTGCGGTGGCTCTTTTGGCAACACCCCATTGTTGAAGTCCGGGATAGCCGTGTAGCCTACCAATCCTTATTCAGTGAGCTCCGTGAAAACCCGGAGAAATATTTAGACTACACGAGGATGTCTCGAGAGCTTCCGGCATTTGCTAGGTCATGTACGAGGAGCCATCAGCAGGCAGGACACCCAGCTCCGTAGAGCGATTCCTGCTGAGGAACGTCTGCTGGTGACACTAAAGTGGGTAATATTTAAAAAATAAGCTCCTGTCGTAATTTTATTGTTCTGCAATGTACTTAATTTATTTTCCCTTTTTTTTTTTTTGTTTTTTTTTTTTTTTTTTTGTTTTGTTTTTCGAAACCTCTGTTGTAAATATTATTCAGAATATTTTTTTTTGTCTTTGTTTGGCAGATTCCTGGGTACCGGAGGGAGTCTATCATCGCTCCATCTCCAGTTCCGGATTGCTGTTTCCACCATTTCTGGGATTGTTACAGACACCTGCTGGGCTTTGTGGGACGTTCTGCATGAGGAATTTATCCCCCTACCCACCACGGAAATCTGGCAGGAAACTGCAGAAAAATTCTGTGAAACTTGTAATTTCCCCAACTGTTTGGGAGCAGTGGATAGAAAACATATTTGGATTACCAAGCCGGCTCTAAGTGGATCCAAGTACTTTAATTATAGAAAATTCGTCTCTATAGTGCTCATGGCGACTGCAGCTGCAGACTGTAGATTTCTCGCCGTGAACATTGGTTCTTTTGGCCGTGGTAATGACTCCCAGACATTTAAAATCTGACATGGGCCAACGGTTGTATGGTAATAATTTTAATTTCCCCCTGCCATGACCTCTTCCCAACACTGAAGGCCTGCCAATGCCATTTGTTGTGGTAGGGCAGGGGTGGGGAACCTCAGGCCCCAGGGCCATTTACGGCCCTCGATGACCTTTTATCCGGCCCCTGGGGCAAATTCTCAGGGACTGCAGTGCTTTGGCAGGGAGTTGTATTTAGATTGCCACCAGCTCATTAATTTCTTCTTGCTCTGTGAGCAAACACACGCAGTATTCACTACAGAACACTGAAGGGCATGCAATGAAGGATTACGTCCTGACACCAGTGCCAGAGTCAGGATGTACTTTGTGGGCGGAGTTTGTATGGCCCTCGAAGGATGGTATAAATATCCAAATGGCCCTTGGCAGAAAAAAGATTCCCCACCCCTGTGGTAGGGGATGAGGCCTTTCAGATGTATGAAAACCTTCTTAAACCATATTCCAGTCGTGACTTGAACCACACAAAAAGGATTTTTAATTACCGACTGACAAGAGCACAAAGAACTGTTGAGTGTGCCTTTGGTATGCTTGTCTCGAAATGGCGCATTTTAGAGACGGCAATTAATCTCAAAATTGAGACAGTCCATGAGATGGTCAAAGCGTGTGTGGTTCTCCACAACTACATAATGGCTAAAGAGCGACCAAACTTAGAACTTGATTAACCTGTTTGTAACCCGTTGCCAGATTACCATCACTTTGTAGTGTGGGGACTACTATGGGGGCACCATACAGTGCGAGAAGGGCATTATACTGTATATAGGAGAGCTATGGGGGCATCATAGTCTTTATAAGGGGGCATTATTCTGTGTGTAGGGGAGAGAGAGAGTGATTTTTCACGGACTTTCCGGAACACTATTCAGGGTTAAAATCCCTGGCATAGCAAATCTGGCGGGCATGCGCAATAGAAAATAGCGGACCGTCGCTCAGAAAAAACATTTCAGAGTCTGTCTCCTCCGCCCGGGAGCTGCTACAATTCTGACGGATCCGTCAAAAAATGGACGCGACGGACGACCGTCAGTCAAAATCCACCGCTAATGGAAGTCTATGGGGGAAAAAACGGATCCGCCAAAAAAGGGGTGGATCCGTTTTTTTCTAAAACTGACGGATTTTGACTGACGTCAAAAAGCGAAAATTTGGAACAGGCCTAAGGGACTCCCGATCCCTTAAGAAATACTGTTTGGGGGCTCTGATGGTATTATGTCTCCTAAGTTACGTATAAATGTACTGAAGAGTAGATAGGTTCTGCAGAGCTGTTCTCTACTACTATATGGTCACTGTGTCACAGTAATGTAGATGTTTGCCTTTGCGTAGAGAATTATTTTCAGGAACAGTATGGTCATCTGCTGAAGTTTCCATGTAAGGGAGTGAAGAGCAAGAAGAGTCAGGGGGGTTACCTCCCCTGCTCTGTGTCCGGAACCACATGGCTGGGCAGCAGGGTTGCCAGGGGGAAGACTTTGACTTGGACCGACTCCCAACATGTGACTGTCAGGAGCAGTGGGGAAAGAAAAGGGGCAGTGGACCGGAAGCAGAGCAGGCTGAAGGCGCGAAAGCAGAGCGTGCCAGAGGCAGAGCAGCGTGCGCCACGGAGCGAGCAGGCCGCAGCACCGTGCTCCAGAAGAGAGAAAACTCCCAGTCAGACTACTGAGACAGAAAGACGTGACATAGTGCTGTCTGTGAGTACGTGAACACTGAAGCTCCGTTGACCAGAGGAGACTTTCTCCCTGACGGTGCAGAGACGGAGACCCTTTCGCACAGCCCACGGTGACAGGTCAGAGCCCCTGAGTGTGGTTGAGAGATTTTTCAGAGAGCTCAGCATCATTCCTGCAGAGAGAATGTTAATTTGACAAGTGCCGCTGTTGATGGTGCCTACGTTGGCGAAGAAAACCTTTCAATCAAGGCTTCATTGGACTGATAAGTTGCAAGAATACCCATTTAACCATTTTTGTTCGGCTTGACTGTTGGTAACTCTGCCTAGCTTTTGTATACCTTTTAAATCACTTTTACTCTGTCAATTTAAACCCCACTGCTTCTCCCTGCGAGGAGATACTGTCCCCTGTAAATAAACCCTTTAACTTTTGGTTTGTCTCTGTTCCGTGGCGACATCCTCAGCACCTGCATGTTATTACATCCGTATACCCACCAAGATGAAGATGTGCCTCTGATTTGTAAACATGATTACCTGGTTAGGCTCCCACTAAGCTTTTTTTTTTTTTTTTTATCCCATCTGTGCTGAAGCCCTAGCTATGCCTCTGTGGCAGTCAGGCAAACCATAGGAAATGTTGATGGGTTGGTAATAGAGCTGAAGTAACGGAGGCTTCAGATCTAACATAGTGCTTCAGTATCATTTGTATAAAAATTCAAACCCTAATTGCATGGTGATGGAGGAACGGACTGGACTGACCATGTTAAGGTGTTGCTGGACTTGTCTTTGAAAGTGGAACATGTGCACATAATTAGTTTGCAGGGTTAAATCCTGTTCATAGGATCCATATGAAGTGAGAGCATCCAAATCTCTCATGTCCAAAGGAGAGGAGAGTGAAGTGGCTGCTGATTGGCCATATGGATTGCGTGACATGACCATATCATGTTAGCCCCGGGAGAGCCAGTGCCAACACCACTGGAATGGTGCTGGTACTGAAGGCGAATTTAAGTGTTATTACTTGGTGGAAACCTAATGATCGAGAAGGGTTTGTGTACTGGTCAAACCATTTTTAAGAATATGAAAGTTAAATATAAGCATTAGATTGATAACACTAGAAGGTGAGAGCAAATAAGGGAAAATGGTAATCTAGAAATCATGAATTTTTCGGGTTCAATTTTTTTCCTTTAATGGTGAAGTGGTTGGGGATCAGTTGGGTAAGGCACTGTGCACATGCTGCGTTTTTTTTCTGCGCGGTAAAAAAAAAAGCAGCATGTGACTTCTTTTGTGCAGTTTTCCACCTGCTCCATTCTACAAATCCGCAGGTGGAAAACCTCACAAACTGCAAAAAAAAAAAAAGATCCGCAGGAAAAATGCAGGTCATTTGACCTCCTGATTTAGTAAAATCCGCGGGTGGATCCGCACTATGTGCTCATAGCCTAAGAGTTGCAAGAGAAATTGTGAAATTTGTTTTTTATTCTTTGTCTTTCAAATACAGTACTAATTAAATAATTTTTAGTAAAGATTTTAAAAAAACCCTGCTAGTCAGTTAAAAAGTAGTCGTAATATACTGTACATGTAATATGGGATAGATGGAATATACAGTAAGTGGGAAAAATTAGAGGTGTGAATAGGTCTAAGGCCGGGGTCACACTAACCGACGCAAAATACGGTCCGTAGTTTACATGCGTAATATGGATGAATGACCCCTAAATAGTGCTCAGTATGTCATCCGTAAGCAAGGTGTGGTCGCGTATTTTGCGCATGTCGGCATCCGTATGGAATCCGTATTGCGAGATTTTCTCGCAGCCTTGCAAAATGGATATTTAACGGTTTTGAGGCCTGCAAACTACTTAAATCATTAGCCTGCACCCTATTTATTGCCTCAGGAACAGGTGGCTGCCTCCATTCTGTCCATTTGTGACCTTGCCTTCAAGGTGTGTTGGTGTTGTATGTGCAACATGGCAGACAGTCTGAGTTTCAACACAACTGAGCAGGTTCTCTTCAACTAGCTTTTGTCACGCCGCTTTGGTCAACCATACCCAGTGATAGTGGATCTGCGGAGGAGGCGCATGTGGGTACATCCACTTTTGAGGCAACGACTCACAAGAGGTCATTTTCACCGCCTCTGTTCTTCTCTGCGGGAGCATCCTGCAAAATTCTACCAATACTGTCGCATGAGCCTTGCAACATTTGATCGAGTCTTGGAGACAGTGCGCCCTGGGATAACCTTTCAGGACAGAAGGATGCGCAAAGCTATATCTGCAGAGGAGCAACTTCTACTCACATTACGGTATGTACTACACAACCACGTTTTCTATGTTCATGGTGTGTTGCTCAAAGTATGTATTTATTGCTTCATGGACTAATTTTAATGCCCTCATCTTATTCCAGATATGTTGAAACTTACAGACCAGAATGTTATGTGTAATATGTACTGAATATCACTTAGTCATTGTGCGACCAAATATGTGTGTGCTAGTAGATCTGAAATCCCAACAAGTTTGGTATGTATGTACCTGTTTTTTGATTAATTTGTGCATTCTAAAATGTTCATTTTCTGTTGTTCTTCAGCTTCCTGTCCACTGGCCTGTCTTATGCCACCCTCCACCATGAGTTTCTGATTGGAAGATCTACCATTTCTGGCATAGTCAGGTTGACATGTAGTGAAATATGGTCAAGAGTACATCAACTTGTCATGCCCGAGCCCAGGATGGAAGACTGGTTGAGGATATCAAGGGACTTTGAGGAGGAATGCCAGTTTCCTAATTGTATTGGGGCCCTTGATGGCAAACATAGCTGGGTGCGTAAGCCACCGAACTCTGGCTCCCAATTCTTCAATTATAAACAATACTTTTCTGTTGTATTGTTGGCTCTGGTCGACCCTCAATACAAGTTTATATTTGTTGACATTGGGGCCTATGGAAGGACGGGAGACTCTCGAGTCTTCAATACTTCCATTATGGCTCGGCGGCTACGCACCAACCAGTAGGATCTACCACCACCACGCCAGCTACCAGGCTCCACTCAAGAATCTGTCCCTTATGTCCTTGTGGCAGATGAGGCGTTTCAGTTAACGCGCAATGTCATGAGGCCATATCCCCGGCGCAACCTTGACCACCGGCGCAGAATTTTTAACTTGCTCGGCGACTGGTGGAGTGTTCCTTTGGCATTCTTTGTGCAAAATGGTGGGTACTCCAGTCTGCCATTCAGCTGAGTGAACAAAATGTTAATGAAGTAGTTAAAGCCTGTGTGGTTCTTCATAACTTCACCAGGATACATGATTGTTCTTCCTCTGCTGGTGTTATGCGTGGGTTGGACAATGTGCGTAGGGCGAGACCACCTATCAACCCTCAACGTAGACCGCTCTCTGGCCTCAAAGTGCGTGATATTTTCACAAATTACTTCGTCACCTGAGGGTGAAACTTCTTGGCAAGAGCATGCTGTGTCTGTTATAATTTTTTGGTTTATCTATGTCTAAATATATATACAGTGGGGAAAAAAAGTATTTAGTCAGTCAGCAATAGTGCAAGTTCCACCACTTAAAAAGATGAGAGGCGTCCGTAATTTACATCATAGGTAGACCTCAACTATGGGAGACAAACTGAGAAAAAAAAATCCAGAAAATCACATTGCCTGTTTTTTTTTCATTTTATTTGCATATTATGGTGGAAAATAAGTATTTGGTCAGAAACAAAATTTCATCTCAATACTTTGTAATATATCCTTTGTTGGCAATGACAGAGGTCAAACGTTTTCTGTAAGTCTTCACAAGGTTGCCACACACTGTTGTTGGTATGTTGGCCCATTCCTCCATGCAGATCTCCTCTAGAGCAGTGATGTTTTTGGCTTTTCGCTTGGCAACACGGACTTTCAACTCCCTCCAAAGGTTTTCTATAGGGTTGAGATCTGGAGACTGGCTAGGCCACTCCAGGACCTTGAAATGCTTCTTACGAAGCCACTCCTTCGTTGCCCTGGCGGTGTGCTTTGGATCATTGTCATGTTGAAAGACCCAGCCACGTTTCATCTTCAATGCCCTTGCTGATGGAAGGAGGTTTGCACTCAAAATCTCACGATACATGGCCCCATTCATTCTTTCATGTACCCGGATCAGTCGTCCTGGCCCCTTTGCAGAGAAACAGCCCCAAAGCATGATGTTTCCACCACCAAGCTTTACAGTAGGTATGGTGTTTGATGGATGCAACTCAGTATTCTTTTTCCTCCAAACACGACAAGTTGTGTTTCTACCAAACAGTTCCAGTTTGGTTTCATCAGACCATAGGACATTCTCCCAAAACTCCTCTGGATCATCCAAATGCTCTCTAGCAAACTTCAGACGGGCCCGGACATATACAGGCTTAAGCAGTGGGACACGTCTGGCACTGCAGGATCTGAGTCCATGGTGGCGTAGTGTGTTTCTTATGGTAGGCCTTGTTACATTGGTCCCAGCTCTCTGCAGTTCATTCACTAGGTCCCCCCGCATGGTTCTGGGATTTTTGCTCACCGTTCTTGTGATCATTCTGACCCCACGGGGTGGGATTTTGCTTGGAGCACCAGATCGAGGGAGATTATCAGTGGTCTTGTATGTCTTCCATTTTCTAATTATTGCTCCCACAGTTGATTTCTTCACTCCAAGCTGGTTGGCTATTGCAGATTCAGTCTTCCCAGCCTGGTGCAGGGCTACAATTTTGTTTCTGGTGTCCTTTGACAGCTCTTTGGTCTTCACCATAGTGGAGTTTGGAGTCAGACTGTTTGAGGGTGTGCACAGGTGTCTTTTTATACTGATAACAAGTTTAAACAGGTGCCATTACTACAGGTAATGAGTGGAGGAAAGAGGAGACTCTTAAAGAAGAAGTTACAGGTCTGTGAGAGCCAGAAATCTTGATTGCTTGTTTCTGACCAAATACTTATTTTCCACCATAATATGCAAATAAAAGGAAAAAAAAACAGACAATGTGATTTTCTGGATTTTTTTTTTCTCAGTTTGTCTCCCATAGTTGAGGTCTACCTATGATGTAAATTACAGACGCCTCTCATCTTTTTAAGTGGTGGAACTTGCACTATTGCTGACTGACTAAATACTTTTTTTTCCCCACTGTATTTCTACCCCTTCTGATTCTATGAGTGTTGAATTGCATTGGTAAGCGTATGTTAGTATGCTGACACTGTTTTTTAGAATTGAGACAGAGACGTAAAATGTAGTAGACAAATGTTTTACTTTTACTTTTTTTTTTTTTTTGCGTTTTTTAAAGCAAAACATATTGCCATATGAGAACTGTGGCAATGGGCCAAATTGGCCTTTTTGCAGTTGTGAACATTTTTTCCAAATAACATTTTCACACATAGGAAAAAAAAAAACAAAACATTATGCAATACCAAAATGGCTACATTATAAATTTTGGAAAGTTGGGGAAAGAGAAGGCGGAAGACCAGCCTGTGGTTGCTGCTGGCTTCTTTGCCCAACATCGCCCTGTGTAGGGGCATACTGTTGCCCATGATGTGGGTAGGGTACTGCCTCCTGGGATTGTTGTGGGTACTGGCCAGAGTGAAAATGAAGAGGGACATCTTGTTGGGTCTGGTAGGCCCGTGTCTCATACCCACCAATATATCCATGTCGTCCCCAACCAGGTTGGGACCAGCCTCCAACACTGGGTGGGAACAAGTGGCCATATTGGTGAGGTTGGCTAGAGCCAGACATATGTGGCTGCTAGGGAAGGTTGGGTAGGGGGAGGAAGGGGGTGAGGTGTAGGCCCACGTATTTGAGGATCCTCAGAGCCTGCTTGAGCAAGCATGTGTGTGTGTGTGGGTGTCTAAGGTGCATTAGATTTCTGGGTGAAAGCTGCCACCTCTCCAGATATTCAAATAATTCATATGTGGTATTGGGGTGTGTGCAAGTATCAAGCAGGATCTGAAAACATCCTCGAATACGGAGCCTCACCTCACGGGAAAGGGCAAGAAGATGAAGGGCCAGGCTGCGCGAGTATGCCTCTTCGCCATCATCATTATTGACTCTAGCCAAATATTTGAAAACCCCAGTGTCCACATTTGTATGTGTATCTTGGGCAGGGATCTGGTGCCGCCTTCTTCCTCGCCAGGATGGTCCAGCAGGCTGTGGGGAGCCCCGGATCTGGGCAGTTGGGCTGCTGCTCATGTTGCCCTGCTCCTCCTGTATGGCTGATGGTGCAGCAGCAGATGGTCCTGGTGGTGGGGTTTGTTTTCCTGAGAGGCTTCTTCACCCATGCTCCTTGTAGGGGGAGAAGATGGGCCTGCCACCTTATCCCCCTACAGGATCAATGATGGGCTCTGTACCTGAGCCAGTTCCTCTCTCCGTAAGGTTGGACTGAGTTCTGTTATAAAATAGAACAGAGCCAAAAATAAATCAATATTTTTGGCCCTGTAAAGTATCTGTGTAATGTGGTGTGAGGTATCTACTTACGGTCTCAGATCCAGAATAGGGGCGAGGAAGGAGAGGTGGTCATAATATACGTATTTCCTCTTTAGGTTGCCCGCATCACCACTCCTGGACCGCTGCTGACGTTCCCGCCTCTATTGGTTGCGGATGCTGCGCCAGCGTCTCATCACATCTTCCACTGCAATGTGACAGGAAATTTTCTCAATTTCACATATTTGATATGTCAAATTTGCTACCAGTAGCCTAGGCATGTGGCCTTCTGGGGTGTGCTTTCTACCCAGGGTGGCATATATAATTGGGGCATCCAGGCCAGATACACAGGGTCACAGTAGTTCATGTATCAAGTAACTACACTTACTTCCTTGGTAGGCTAGGAGGAGGAGGAGGAGCTTGTGGCCTGTGCCAAATGATGGCAGTGTAAAACCATGGGTCACATCAAAATCTACCCTCCTCATGATGAAAAAAGTACAAGCACAGGAAGGGGGGGGCTGATTCTATATGCATTTTTTGATGTGAGGTAATTTTAAACAGTTTTTGGGTTGTACTTAGTTGCTGCTGCTCCTCACGTGGTCGATCACCAAAATCGTGGAACATCTGGCGACATATGCGCCTCCATGACTCCTCCTTTCTTGCCCGGTTGGCATAATGGGCATCACTTTGGTCCCAGATTTCTGGCCGCTTCTACACTAAGACAATAAGCATCTCCACATTGCGAAAATATGGCACCATGACGCTGCTGTACTCTGTGGAGGCTTACTTCCTGGATGTCTGGAGCGCTTTTTGAGCTCATTTGCATGTCTAAGCTTCCTGATGATGGATTAGCCCTTTTACTGTCACCTGCCAAAAGACCTGCGTATTTCTCACAAGTCACACGTGTGTTCCGTGTGTAATCCGTATTTTTTGCGGACCCATAGACTTGCACTATGGGCGTAGTACGCTGACAATCGCAGCATGCTGCGATTGGCACGGAGCGTAGAATACGGATGAGAAATATACGCCTGGTGCGAGGGACCCCATAGAGAATCATTTGTCCATGTGTAATGCGTGCTTTTTACGCCTCTCACTCGTCCGTATTCCTCTCTAGTGTGACCCTGGCCTAAAGCCGAGGTTGGCAGCATGCACACCCAAAGTTTAAGGCCTCTTTCACACTTCCGTTTTTGACCATCAGTCAAAATCCGCCATTTTGCAAAAAACCGGATCCGCCATTTTTTTTGGCAGATCCGTTTTTTCCCCATTGATTTGCATTACCGGCGGATCTTGACGGATGGCCATCCGTTGGATCCGTTTTTTTCCGGATCCGTCAAATTTTTTGCGTTCGCCGACATGCCCAGACGGACCATGCAACATTTTCTCTTTCTCTCTCTCTCTTTCTCTCTCTCTCTTTCTCTCTCTCTCTTTCTCTCTCTCTCTTTCTCTCTCTCTCTTTCTCTCTCTCTCTTTCTCTCTCTCTCTTTCTCTCTCTCCCTCTTTCTCCCTCTTTCTCCCTCTTTCTCCCTCTTTCTCCCTCTTTCTCCCTCTTTCTCCCTCTTTCTCCCTCTTTCTCCCTCTTTCTCCCTCTTTCTCCCTCTTTCTCCCTCTTTCTCCCTCTTTCTCCCTCTTTCTCCCTCTTTCTCCCTCTTTCTCCCTCTTTCTCCCTCTTTCTCCCTCTTTCTCCCTCTTTCTCCCTCTTTCTCCCTCTTTCTCCCTCTTTCTCCCTCTTTCTCCCTCTTTCTCCCTCTTTCTCCCTCTTTCTCCCTCTTTCTCCCTCTTTCTCCCTCTTTCTCCCTCTTTCTCCCTCTTTCTCCCTCTTTCTCCCTCTTTCTCCCTCTTTCTCCCTCTTTCTCCCTCTTTCTCCCTCTTTCTCCCTCTTTCTCCCTCTTTCTCCCTCTTTCTCCCTCTTTCTCCCTCTTTCTCCCTCTTTCTCCCTCTTTCTCCCTCTTTCTCCCTCTTTCTCCCTCTTTCTCCCTCTTTCTCCCTCTTTCTCCCTCTTTCTCCCTCTTTCTCCCTCTTTCTCCCTCTTTCTCCCTCTTTCTCCCTCTTTCTCCCTCTTTCTCCCTCTTTCTCCCTCTTTCTCCCTCTTTCTCCCTCTTTCTCCCTCTTTCTCCCTCTTTCTCCCTCTTTCTCCGTGTTTCTCTCTCAAAAACTGAAGTGTGAAAGAGGCCTAAGCTGACCACTTGAGAAAATAGAAATGCTTACTGACAGATCGGTCCTTAACCCCCAAGGGTGGTTTGCATATTAATGACAGGCCAATTTATGCAATTCTGACCACTGTCCCTTTATGAGGTAATAACTCAGGAACGCTTCCATGGATCCTGGTGATTCTGACAATGTTTTCTCGTGACATATTGTACTTCATGATAGTGGTAAAATTTCTTTTGATATGATTTGCATTTATTTGTGGGGAAAAAAAACGTAAATTTGGCGAAATTTTCCAACTTTGAATTTTAATGCCCTTTAAAACAGAACTATGTCACATAAAATAGTTAATAAATAACATTTATCACGTCTACTTTACATCAGCACAATTTTGGAACCAAAATTTTTTTTGTTAGGAAGTTATAAGGGTTAAACGTTAAACAGCGATTTCCCATTTTTACAACACCATTTTTTTATTTACCATTTTTTTTTTTTTAGGGACCACATCACATTTGAAGTCACTTTGAGGGGTCTATATGATAGAAAATACCCAAAAGTGACACCATTCTAAAAACTGCACCCCAAAAGGTACTCAAAACCACATTCAAGAAGATTATTAACCCTTCAGGTGCTTCACAGTAATTTTTGGAATGTTAAATGTTATTTTTTTTTTAAACTTTTTTTCAAAAATTTACTTCAGATCCAATTTGTTTTATTTTACCAAGGGTAACAGGAGAAATTGGACCCCAAAAGTTGTTGTACAATTTGTCCCGAGTATGCTGATAAAATATATATATATATATATATATATATATATATATATATATATATATACATACACACACACACACACACACACACACACACACACACGTAAACCACTGTGGGCACTCGGCAGAGCTTGGAAGGGAAGGAGCGATATTTAACTTTTCAATGCAAAATTGGCTGTAATTGAGATCTGACGCTATGTCGCGTTTAGATAGATGTATCTAAACAGTGGAAAGCCCCCCATTCTAACTCCAACCTAACCCCAACACACCCCTAACCTTAATCCCAACCATAAACTTAACCCTAACACACCCCTAATCTTAACCCTAAACCTAACTTTAGCCCCAACCCTAACCCTAATGGGAAAATGGAAACAAATGCATTTTTTTATTTTATTATTTTTCCCTAACTAAGGGGGTGATAACGGGGGGTTTGATTTACTATTTATAGTGGGTTTTTATGTTTGGCAGCTGTCGCACACTTAAAGACGCTTTTTATTGCAAAAGTTTTTGCATCACCACATTTTGAGAGCTATAATTTTTCCATCTTTTGGCCCACAGAGTAATGTGAGGTCTTGGGGTTTTTTTTTCGAGACAAGTTGACATTTTTATTGGTACCATTTTCGGCACATGACATTTTTTTCATCACTTTTTTTTATTCTGATTTTTGGGAGGCAGAGTGAACAAAACCAGCAATTCATGAATTTCCTTGGAGGAGCGTTTACACTGTTCCGTGTGTGGTCAAATTGATAAACCAGGCTTATTATTCGGGTCAGTACAATTACAGCGATACCTCATTTATATCATTTTTTTTATGTTTTGGCGCTTTTATGCAATAAAAATTATCTTATATAAAAAATAATTTTTGCATTGCTTTATTTTGAGAGCTATGACTTTTATTTTTCCGGTGATGGAGCTGTATGGGGGCTTGTTCTTTGTGGGACAAGACGACGTTTTCAGCGGTACCACGTTTATTTATATCCGTCTTTTTGATTGCGTGTTATTCCACTTTTTGTTCGGCGGTATGATGATAAAGCATTGTTTTTTTTGGCTTGTTTTCTTTTTTTTTTTAATGGTTTTCACTAAAGGGGTTAACTAGTGGGACAGTTTTATAGGTTGGGTCGTTAAGGACGCGGGATACCAAATATGTTTACTTTTATTGTTTTAGATTTTTTTTTATTCAAATATGAATTTATTGCTGGAATAAACCTATAGAACCTGTCAGTACTCCAGCTTCAATACACTGACGTCTCTCAGCAGTGGAGACCCGGATGTCGTCATGACGACATTGGGTCTCCATGGCAGCGATTGGGACCCCGCGTCATGCCGCGGGGTCTCCGATCCAAAGGCAGAGGGGCTGTCACAGCTGACAGCCCCTCTGCCTGCCCCTCGAACGCCGGTGGTTAAAGTGTCGGGAGCGGTCCGTGACCGCTCCTGGCACTTAGTGCTGGGTGTCAGCTGTGAGAATCAGCTGACACCCTGCCGCGATGAGCCGCGCTCATGGGGGGGGAGATCGCGTATGATGTACTATTCCGTCCATGGGAATTAAGTCCCAGGGCACATGGATGGTATGTCTAATGGCAGAAAGGGGTTAATACTTTAATACTAACTTCTTAAACCAACATGAAATTGTAGAGCCCGTTTCCACTTAGTGATTTTTTGGTAAGGAAAAGAGTGCTATTCTTCTGAGTGAAAATACTAGAAACTAGGTACAAAGACCCTGCTTTTCATGCTGTGAAATTCTTGTTGAAAGAGTTCAGTTAGCATAAAGGGCTGTGTCTCTTGCTGTGTGCTTGTATGCAAGTGTGCCTTTACTTTCTTTTTTACTGAATTTGGTATTTAGAACTACCCAGGATGACATTTATGAGTTGTGTGAAGTTCATATCAAAACTGCGGGGGGGGGGTCCTGGATTTTGCTAAAATATCTTTCCTCTCTCATTTCCTAGAGAAGAGGGATAACGCCAAAGTTAGTAGAGCGAGCAATGGAAATATTAGCACAATTAATCAACAAATAAAATCTGCCATATTAATTTCTGGATTTGCAAGTTAGGTGTTTAGTGTTAGGATGGCTAGCGATGCCAATATTGTAATTGGAAACAATCGTGGCAGTCACTGGCAGACTGCTGGAGGGGAGATACATTTTACTGAGGCTATTAGCTTCAGAGATTTGAAACCCATGAGATTGCTCCAGCACACTGTGTTGAGAGGGGTTAATCGTCCATTTTAAAAGCTGAGTGTTTGTGGACAACCATAGAGCGAGTGAGAGGTTGTTCACCATATCTCCACCCCAGAGTGTGGTCTGAGGTTTAAGTAATCAGCCTCCAGAGGCATTCCGAGTTCTGTGTGTCTGGAGAGACTAACTCCAGAGAAGTGTTTGTGCTAACCTGAACCATGTGTTTTATGAACCCTGAGAGGGCGGGTCCCCGCTAACACAAGAACTGTGCTTTGTGCTACCACTTGGTCTTGTATTCCTGTTTTTGCCCAGAGGGACGTGTTTATTTTTACTTCACTATGGTTTATGCCACATATATAATAAACCAGTGAAGATCTTAAAGAAAGTGTTCCTGTGTCTACCTCCGTGTACATCTGAGTGAGCCGATCTACCACAAGAGGTGTTAGAAGTGCGAGCAGCATTCCCAGTGAACACATGTGACTGCTACAAGAGGTACTGCATGTCCTGGATGAAGGCAGCCATAAGTCAGCAAACAGTGTCAGGCAAAATGGAGGATCTGATTAAACATCAGGTGCAAGCACAGCAGTACCAGCAACAGTTAGAGCAGCAGCTGGCGCAACAAGAGACCAGTAAGCTGCTTTAGCAGAACCCGGACCTGTTTTAGGAGTTGCGATTCCGTCAGGATTTCATGCGTTCAACCAAAAGCCGTATCATATTCCCAAAACCCTATGCAAGGGGATCTTGAAGGTGGTGAGGAGAATGGTGAGTATGGGTGTCACCAAGGCGACAAAGAGCAGCTAGTCCAGCCCCATTGTCCTTGTGCCAAAGTTGGATGGAGAGTGGAGATTCAGTAATGACTACAGGAAGCTGAACGAGGTGTCCAAGTCTGACGTATATCTGATGCCCGGGTCGATGAGCTCATTGAGAGGCTAGGGGTCAGCCAAGTATATCTTCACCCTGGACCTAACAAAAGGGTAATTGCAAATTCTCCTGTCCCCAAGTGCCAAGGAAAATACAGCCTTCTGTATTCCTGACGGATGCTCTCAATGCACCAGGATGCTGTTTGATCTGCAGGGAGCCCCAGATACCTTCCAGCGGGCCATAGACCAAATCCTAGCCTCTCTCAAAAAGTATAACGTAGCTTATTTGGACATCGTGAACTTCAGCCTGGATTGGGGAAGTTATCTACAGAAGGTCCAGGCGGTACTGGATGCGCTAAGGAAGGCATGGTTTAACATAAACCCAAAGAACTGCACCGTGGGGAAAAAAGCCAAAATATTTGGGCTATATAGTCGGAAGGGACGAAATCGGGCCGCAAGTAAATAAGGTAGAGGCAATCCAGAATTGTCCGCAACCGGTTTCCAATAAACCAATTTGGGTGTTTCTGGGGATTATGGGATCCCAATTTTGCCATGATAGCCACCCCCTGACTGATTTTGTACCCAAAAAAAAAGACGTCAATGGCTAAATGGTACTCTGACGCGTAGATGGCATTCCAGGAGTTGAAGCTCGCCCTGTGTAAGCAGCCGGGCTTGATCACACCTCACTTCAGTAGGGAATTCATGGTCCAGACAGACGTCTCAGAGGTCAGGTTGGGGGCTGTATTGTCCAAGAAAGTAAACGAGGAACATCCTATCCTATGCATAAGCAGAAAACTCTGCCTGTGAGGAAAAACTACGCAATCATGGAAAGAGTGCTTAGCCATCAAATGGGAAATTGACACGCTGAGGAACTACCTGTTAGGCCGGGGTCACACTTGCGAGTGCAATGCGAGAAACTTGCCTCAATACCCGGCACTGCCGCCGGAGGTTCGGACCAGAGCGTTCAACTGCATAGAAAGACATGCAACCACACACTCTGGTCCCGAGGGCCAGTGGCAGTGCCGGGTATTGATGCAAGAGACTCGCGCAACTTTCTTGCATTGCACTCGCAAGTGTGACCCCAGCCTTAGGCTGGAAGTTCAAGTTTGTGTCAGACCTTTCCCCCTGAGAGGGATGAGGGAAAGAAACCGGAAGAATGCCCAGATGACTTGGTTTCTGGCGCTCCAGGATAACAACTTTCACGTGGAGCATAGGCCAAGAAAATGACAAGTAAAGCAGATGCTATGTTCAGACTTCTTTACTGTACTGAAACCCCCACCTTTGAACAAGGGGGGATATGTGAGAATCATTGTCAGAGTGCTGGAGGGGAGATGCATTTCACTGAGGCTATTAGCTTCAGTGATTTGAAACCCAAGAGTTTCCTCCAGCACACTGTGTTGAGAGGGGTTAATTGACCATTTTAAGGGCTCGGTTTTTGTGGACAGCCATAGAGCGGGTGGGAGGTTGGTTGTCCACCATATCTCCACCCCAGGATGTGGTCTGGTGTTAAAATAGGCTCCATAGGCATTCAGTATTGTGTCTGGAGAGGCTAACTTCAGAGAGTGCTTGTGCTAACCTGAACCGTGTGTTTTGCTAACCATGTGTAGGCGGATCCTCGCTACCACAAGGAGTGTAGTTTGTGCTGCCACTTTGTTTTGTTTTTTTCTGTTTTTGCCCAGAGGGACATGTTTATTTTTACTTCACCATGATTTATTCTGCATACAATCTTTAACCTCTCCCTCTCCTCAGGCATTTTCCCATCCTCCTTCAAACACGCCATTGTTACTCCATTACTAAAGAAACCCGCTCTCGACCCATCCTGCACAAACAACTACAGACCAATCTCCAATCTCCCCTTCATCTCTAAACTTTTGGAGCGCCTAGTCTACTCCCGGCTTACCCATTTCCTCTCCACTCACTCCCTCCTAGACCCTTCACAGTCTGACTTCCGTCCCCTACATTCGACTGAAACTGCACTCATCAAAGTGACCAATGACCACCTGACAGAAAAACGTAATGGTCACCACTCTCTGCTCATTCTTTTTGACCTTTCTGCAGCTTTCGACACTGTTGACCAGCGTCTCCTACTCTCAAGGCTCCAGTCACTGGGCATTAAGGACACTGCTCTCTCCTGGTTCTCTTCCTATCTTTCTGACCGCTCCTTCAGTGTTTTGTTCTCTGGCTCCATGTCATGTCCTCTTCCTCTCACGGTCGGGGTACCTCGGGTCTCAGTCCTTGGTCCCCTTCTCTTTCTACACGCCCCCAATTGGACAAACCATCAGCAATCTTTATGCTGATGACACAAACTATACACATCATCCCCCGACCTTACCCCGCTGTACTACAGAACGCCAGTGACTGTCTGTCCGCAGTCTCCAACATCATGTCCGCTCTCTATCTTAAACTCAACCTCTCAAAAACTGAACTACTTCTGCTCCCACAGTCTACTAACCTCCCTAAATCTGACATTTCCCTCTCCCTGGGCGGCACCATAATAACACCCTGGCGGCAGGCGCGCTGTCTGGGTGTTATGTTTGACAGCATTCTCTCCTTCACATCCCATATACAATCTCTTGCCTGCTCACACCTAAAGAACTTCTCTAGAATCCGCCCCTTTTCTCAACATGGAAACAACAAAAACCTTCACTGTAGCATTGATCCACTTCCGCCTGGATTACTGCAACGCTCTATTAATTGGCCTCCCTGTTACTCGACTATCCCCTCTCCAGTCCCTCCTAAATGCAGCAGCCAGGGTCATCCATCTGGCTAATCGGTACTCGGACGCGGCCGCTCTTTGCCAATCCTTACATTGGCTGCCCATTTATTATAGGATCCAATTCAAAGTATCTGTTCTCACCCACAAAGCTCTCCACTGTGCAACACCCCCCTACATCTCCTCCCTCATTTCTATCGGCCTAACCGACTACTGCGCTCTGCAAACGACTTTCGACTAACCTCTGCACTAATCCGTACCTCCCACTCCTGACTCCAAGACTTCTCCCGCCCTGCACCAATCCTTTGGAATGCTCTACCCCAAGAAATTAGGACTATCCACAATTTGCATAGTTTCAGGTGTTCCCTCAAAACACATTTGTTCAAAGCGGCCTATCACGTTCACTAATCAAAGTCATTCTATGTGTAAGTGTGCATGTGTAGCCCATTCACTACCTCCATCCATCCATCCCTCACTCCCTCCAAGATGGCTGGACCATCATTGTAAATACACACCTGTACTTTGTATCTCCCCTACTCCATTGTAAATTGTAAGCTCTCACGAGCAGGGTCGTCTTATTTTGCTTTAATTATTGTATTGTTAACATTGTTACTTATGACTTGTGCTTTGAAACTGTTAAACTGTAAATCGCTGCGGAATATGTTGGCGCTATATAAAGATTATTTTTATTATATATAATAAAACGGGTGACAATCTTAAAGAGACAATGTTCCCGTGTCTACCTCAGTGTACATCTAAGTGAGCTGATCTACCACAAAATATAAACTAAACTTGTACATCTCTTATCACTCTATTTTCTTTGACATATTTGCCAGAATAAAATTAAGCTCTTGGAAACTGCCTTCGGCATGTGTGACCTACTCAATTCATTATGCATTTACCAAACATTTGATCCCATTTCTTTCTATACCTATGAAGTATAGTGTGTCGCTAATGGTAAGGCTTGCTTTTCTTCTTTTGCAAGTGTCTATTTTATTAATGATAAACAGCAAAAAAGTGAAAAGTCTATAAAGTGGTGTGTCTAAAAGCATTTTTAATGGTCAAATAAGGACTTTGGTAAAAGACCTTGTGCGCCCTCTGGTGCTTAAATATTAAAAAAAAAGTCTTGCCTCCCAACCAACATCACAGAGAAAAAGGCAGTCATATTTACCAACCCCAGGACACTATTAATGCACTGCAGACTGCAGCACGCCCCCATGATAAATGTGGAAGCAGAACAGGTACAAAATACTGATGAA
Organism: Dendrobates tinctorius; assembly: GCF_039654945.1. Lineage (NCBI taxonomy): Eukaryota > Metazoa > Chordata > Amphibia > Anura > Dendrobatidae > Dendrobates > Dendrobates tinctorius. Next base: position 17,206,981 of record NW_027361796.1, read on the forward strand.
ACAACCACTCCCTCACCTACCGTTCATGGAGGGGCTTCTGCCTAGTACTATAAATGCACACCGATGAGACCTGTATTGGGCACGTGTCACACAAATGCATGTAGTGTTCGAGCCTGCTGCACCTTTCAGTGCCTTCAATGTTGTGTCTAGGTGTTATTAAATACAGCTTTTCTGTGATGTTTTTGACTTTTATGTCCTTTTTGATCAGTTACCTCCCAACCAGACTCAAGATTTATGTTAACTAGCATTATATTTTTATTGACAAAGTTATTTGAGTGGTATAATTTGCACCATCTAGCCATTACTTGGCAGCCTATGTAGACAGATTGGAAGAGTGCTTTTGGATCCAGCTTTCAAGCACCAACCAGAAAGAAGAGAGAAGGGTATTTGGCAGCGGCTTTTGTCAACACATTTTGAAGCATACAATAATAATAATCTTTATATAGTGGCAACCTATTCTGCAGCACTCAACAATTCAGCAGTTCATATACAAGTCATAAGTAGCATAGTTAAAGATAATTAAATTAAGCAAAGAAAATGACGACCCTGCTCGACAGAGCTTACAATCTACAATGAAGTGAAGGAGACAAAGACCAGGTGCTTATTTACAATGACGGTCCAACCATCTTGAGGAAATGGGGGGGATAGATAAAGTCTGCATAAGCTAGTCGCCAGCCAACATTTGTAGTGCTTTTGGGTGCAGTAGATTTTGAGGGAGAATTATGTTCAGAGAGATAATGAATGGACTATATATAAAAGGACTTTGATTAGGGAACATGATAGGCCGCCCTAAACAGATGTGCTTTTAAGGAGCTCCTAAAACTGTAAGTTGGGGTTAGACCTAATTTCTTAGGGTAGAGAATTCCAAAGAATAGTACAGCTCAGAAAGAAGTATTGGAGCCAGGAGTGGGATGTATGGATTAGTGCGGATGTTAGGATCCCCTCACACCAAACTATGCACCAGCGATCCCGACACTGATACAACCTGGTCAGGATCGCTGGTGCATCGCTACATGATCGCTGGTGAGCTGCCAAAAAGGCAGACACACCAGCAATCAGGACCAGCGAGGACGCTGGTATCCAAGGTAAATATCTGGTAACTAAGCCAGGGCGTTGCTTAGTTACCTGCTGTGTACCTTGTTTACCAGCGTGCTTGCGCTGAGAGCTGGTATCCAAGGTAAATATCAGGTAACTCAGCGCGTGCGGCACTTAGTTACCCGCTGTTTACCTGGATACCAGCTCCCAGAGCGAGCACGCTGGTAACCAAGGTACACAGCAGGTAAATAAGTGCCGCATGCTTAGTTACCCTCTATTTACCTTGGATACCAGCTCCCAGCGTCTGCTTACAGGGCTGGGAGCTTGCTGATCGCTGGTCTCCCGCTGCCCCATGCAGCTGTGACGACCATCTGCGAATCTGGGTTGCAGTAGGAACAGCGCCCTGAGTAACCCTGAGACCCTTAACCCCTATACAGGGATCTGGAATTGTAGCAAGGCCCAGGGAGTAGCTGTCTAGAGGAGCAGTGGATCAGAGCAGGACGGCCGCCAAGGTGTTAAATCTTAAACTCGTAATCGTGGTCCGGAGGCAGGAGTCGGAGGCCGGCGGGCAGCAGAGGTACAAAATCAGCAGGCAGAAGGGTCTAAAGTTCGGGCCAAGGTCAGTAAAAATCCAGGAGGGCAGCAAGGTAGAAAATCAGCAGTCAGGAGAAGGGTTAGGAATCCAAGCTAAGGTCAGCGTCAAAAATCAGGAGAGAGGGAGAGGTACAAAAATGGCAGGCAATAGAATGGTCAGGAATACAGGCTGAGGTCAGAGTTTAATATAGCAAATCACACAGTAGCACGCAGGGGTACCAAGAATATATCCGGCGGCTTGCAAGACCAGTGCCAAGGTATTTGAGGGATCAGGTCATCCCTCACAGGTTCCCGGACTGATGATGTCATTAGGACCGCCCCAAGGACTAGGCCAGATGGTGATGCAGTAACACCCTGATGACTGACAGAGGGGCGGAGCCTGCGCCCACCAGATGCCTGCGCAGGAGCCCCTTCACTATCACCACCATCACCCATGGGCAAACCAAGGCGCCTCCCAGTGGCCGAGGCAGGAACAGCCGTCCCCGAGTCTGACAGCGAAGTGACGGTCCGGCGCCTCCTAGTGGCCGAGACAGGAAGAGCAGGCCCCGAGTCTGACGGCGACGTGACAGACCGGCGCCTCCTAGTGGCCATGGCCGGAACAGCAGGCCCCGAGTCAGGCGGCGAAGTGCCAGTCCGGCGCCTCCTAGTAGCTGAAGCCGGAACAGCAGGCCCTGAGTCTGACAGCGACATGACAGCAGCGATGCGTGATGGCCAGCGGGAGACCAACGATCAAAAAATGGCCCAGGACATTCCTGCACGATCAGCGATACCCGGCAGGGGGGCCGGTCGCTGATGCGTCACAAACTCAGGGATCTCGCTAGCGATGTGTGACGGGCCCCTTAGTCAAACGTTGCTTGCGGAGGGCAACGAGCAGATAGGCCTATAAACAGAAATATGGGAGAGGTGGAGGGGTGCTGCACTGTGGAGAGCTTTGTGGGTGAGAACAAGCGATTTAAATTGGATCCCAAAATATATGGGCAGCCAGTCCAATGACTTGCAGAGAGCTGAAGCGTCCAAGTACCGATTAGCCAGATGGATGAACCTAGCTGCTGCATTAAGGATAGACTGGAGAAGGGAAAGTCGAGTGAGGGGGAGGCCAATTAATAGAGAATTACAGTATTCAAGGCAGAAGTGGCCCAGCGCTACAGTGAAAGTTTTTATTTCCATAGTGAGAAAGAATCATAGAATCGTAGAGTTGGAAGGGACCTCCTGGGCCATCTGGTCCAACCTCCTGCTCTAAAGCAGGATTCGCTAAATCATCCCAGACAGATGTCTGTCCAGCGTCTGTTTGAAGACGTCTATTGAAGTAGAACTCACCGACTCTCGTGGCAGCCTGTTCCAATCATTGATCACTCTAACTGTCAAAAAGTTTTTTCTAATATCGAATCTGTGTCTCCTCTCATTCAGTTTCATCCCATTGTTTCTAGTCTTTCCTTGTGCAAATGAGAATAAAGATGATCCTTCTACAATGTGACAGCCCTTGAGATATTTGTATACAGCTATTAAGTTTCCTCTCAGTCTTCTCTTCTGCAAGCTAAACATTCCCAAATCCTGCAACCTTTCCTCATAAGACAGGGTTTGCAGACCGGTCACCATTCTGGTTGCTCCAGTTTGTTGATGTCTTTTTTAAAGTGGACACAGTATTCCAGATGAGGTCTGACCAAAGAGGAGTAGAGGGCAATAATGACTTCACATGATCTAGACTGTATGCTTCTGTTAATACATCCCAGAATTGCATTTGCCTTTTTTTGCTGCTGCATCACACTGTTGACTCATATTCAGTCTGTGATCTATTAGTATACCTAAGTCTTTTTCACATGTGCTGTTGCTTAGCCCTATTCCTCCCATTCTGTATATGCTTTTTTGATTTTTATTGCCCAGATGTAGTACTTTGCATTTTTCCCTGTTAAAAAACATTCTGTTAGTTGCTGCCCACTGCTCCAGTTTATTTATATCTTTTTGAATCCTCTCTCTTTCTTCTCTAGTATTAGCTATCCCTTCTAGCTTTGTGTCATCAAATTTAATCAGTTTACCCTCAATTCCTTCATCTAAATCGTTGATAAATATGTTGAACAATACAGGGCCCAGGACAGAGCCCTGTGGTACCCCACCTGAGACATTCTTCCAACTGGATGTGCAGCCATTTACGACCACTCTTTGGGTTCGATCACTAAGCCAGTTATGAATCCACCTAACAGTTGCCTTGTCCATTCCATAAATTTTTCCAATAAGGATTGTGTGAGATACTTTGTCAAATGCTTTGCTGAAGTCAAGATATACTATATCTACAACATTTCCCTGATCCACCCAATCAGTGATTCTGTCATAGAAGGAAATTAAGTTAGTCTGACATGACTTATTAGTTACAAACCCATGCTGACTCTGTTTAATCACTTCATTCTTATCCAGGTACTGACAAACATGTTGTTTAATAATTTGTTCAAAGATCTTTCCTGGTATAGAAGTCAGACTCACCGGCCTATAGTTGCCTGGGTCCACCTTCTTCCTCTTTTTGAAGATAGGAACAACATTTGCTCTTCTCCAGTCTTCTTGGACTTCTCCTGTTCGCCAAGAATTTTCAAAGATTATGGAGAGGGGTTCAAAAACTTCTGCTATCTCCTTCAGTACTCTGAGGTGTAATTCAACTGGACCTGGAGCCTTGAATTCATTTAGGTTAGCTAAGTGTTTCCTCACTATATTTCTGTTTATAGATATCCTGGATTCTTCTATTCCCTTAATAGGACAGTGAAGAACAGTTGATGTTATATTTCCTTTCTGAGAGAAAACAGATGCAAAATAGGAATTTAAAAGTTCGGCCTTCTCAACATCCTGTCTTACCATTTCATCATTTTCATCCTGTAACAATCCTATAGCATCTTTGACTTTTCTTTTACTTTTGACATATCCCCAAAATCCTTTAATATTGCTTTTGACGTCTCTTGCAATGAATTGATCATTGTCAGCTTTAGATAATCTGATTTGTGCCCTGCAAGTTCTGCAGACAGCATTATATTCTTCTTTAGATATGCCTCCCTCTTTCCATTTTATAAACAGTTCTTTCTTCCTTTTTAGCATGTGCTTAAGTTCAGTGTTCATCCATCCTGGTTTCCTTAAACGCTTCCTATTCTTCCCTCTTTTCGGAATTGTTAACAATTGTGCTTTGAGAATTTCATTTTTCAAGATTTCCCATCCTTCCTGGACATTTTTGTTCTTAAGGATATCCAGCCATTGGATCCCTCCAATTGTCTTTCTGAATCCCTTAAAATCTGCCTTTCTGAAATCTAACCTTGACGTCTGAGTCTTCACAGGTCTTCCTCCTCTAGTTATCCAAAATTCTAAAATAGCATGGTCGCTACCTCCTAGGGTCCCAGCCACTTTTACCTCCTCAACCATTTCATCCCTGTTTATAAGGATTAGATCCAAGGTAGCAGTTCCTTTTGTTTTCTCCCCTACCTTTTGGAAGATAAAGTTGTCAGCAAGAGAGGATAAGAATTTCCTTGACCTGTTAGTTTTGCCTGAGAGAGATTCCCAACAAATATCAGGATAGTTGAAATCTCCCATGATAACTATGTCATAATTTCTGGAGAACTTGGCCATTTGATGCATAAAGAGTTCATCCATATCTTCAGCTTGCACAGGCGGCCTGTAGTAAATGCCTACAATGGTGTCCTTTCCATTGTTCTGTCCTTTTATTCTTACCCAAACAGTTTCCACAGAACTTCCAGTCTCTGAAGCTTCAATCTCTGCGCGTTTCTAACATACAATGCGACACCTCCTCCTCATTTATCAAGTCTGTCTCTAGCAAATAAGTTGTATCCTTCTAGCCTTGTATTCCAATCATGTGTATTGTCCCACCAAGTTTCAGTGATTCCAATGACATCATATTTCTTTTCCTGCGTTAGTAGTTCCAATTCTCCTTGTTTGTTGCCCAGGCTTTGTGCATTAGTATAGAAACATTTTAGTTTGTGATTGGTTTGTCTTTCTCCAATATTTTTATTATTTAGATTCTTTTGTCTTTGTTCTTCTCTTTCCACTTCTAATAGCAGAGTTCTCAATAGTATTTGTCAGGTGTATGGCTTTTTCTGGCCTTTTGCTTCCCTTCCCACATTGTTCTAGTTTAAAGCTCTCCTGATGAGTGTAGCAAGGCGACTTCCAAATGCATGTTTTCCAGTCTTCGTAAGGTGCACCCCATCTCTAGCAAGTAGTCCATCATATAGGTCCATGATCCAGAAATCCAAATCCTTGCTGACGGCACCATCGACGTAGCCAGTTGTTCACCTGCAGAATCTTACTCTACCTCCTTGTTCCATGGCCATCCACTGGGAGGATGGAAGAGAAGACCACCTGCGCTCCCAGTTCTTTCCCTTTCTTACCTAAGTTTTCAAAGTCACTGCAGATGGTTTCCAGGTCATTGCTTGCTGTGTCATTTGTCCCCACATGTATTAGCAGTAATGGGTGGTCGTCTGTAGGTCTGAAGAGTCCTGATATCCTGTCAGACACATCTTTAATTTTTGCACATGGAAGACAGCACATTTCTCTTGAGGTTATATCCGGTCTGCAGATAGCGGCCTCTGTTCCTCTCAACAGGGAATCCCCCATGACCACCACTCTCCGTTTCTTCTTCACAACATTTTTCTTTCTCCATCCAGGAGGACTCTGAGGGCGTACAAGGTTGTTCTTTGTGGGTAAAGTCTTATCTTGATGTATTTCTTCACCGTTCTTCTGTGTAAGGGCCTGGTACTGGTTCCTTAGCAGTATGGGTGCTGACTGCCTTCCGATCCTCCTGCTTCTCTGGGTCACATGTTTTCATTCCTCTGTTTCTTCAGGTGCACTTCGAATTTCATCTCTTTCTGTAACATGAAGAGATAATTCTGCTCTGTCTAAGAACTCTTCACCTTCCTTAATGATCTTCAATGTGGTTAACCTCTTTTCGAGATTTTGCAACTTTTCCTCCAAAAGGGACACAAGCTTGCATTTGTGGCATTTGAAGTTTGGCTTTTCCACTGGCAAGTCTGTGAACATGTAGCAAGAAATGCAGCTCACCAAATGGCTCCTGGCCTCTTCCATATTGTTAATGTTAAAGAGATTTCAAAGCGATGAAAAATGCAAATTCTCTCCTCAGGACTCTTCCCCTGGTTTACCGATTTCCTCTTTTCAGCTGCAATGGCCAAAATCCAGTGATCGTTGAGCTCGCGGAGACTCTTCACTTATCCCAGAAGGCACTGGGAATATGCAAATTCTCTCCTCAGGACTCTTCCCCTGGGGCGGATTCTAGGGATTCTAGAGATACTCGTCACGTAAATGCAACAAGAGCGGGCAAGAGATTGTGTGCATGTATATAGGAGGTGTCACGGTCACGTGTGTCTGGACGCAGCGAGTACCGCAAGGCGAACCCATGTGACGCACGTGACCCTGGATACACCGCCTCCAGTGGGGTGAATTTAAATAATAAACATGTGCAGCTGGATACACCGCCTCCAACTGGCGAATTTAGACATTACATGTATATACATCAAATATGTGGTGTCAAACATAACACACAGCGTGTCTGCTGCCTGGGCGTTATTGTAGTGCCACACACGGGAGATGTCAGATTTAGGGAGGAACGTAGACGGCGGAGCAGAAGTTCAGTTTTGGAAAGGTTGTGTTTCAGACAGAGAGATGACATAATGTTGGAAACTGCGGATAGTCAATGGTGTTCTGTAGTACAGCAGGGTAAGGTCAGGGGATGAAGTGTATGTGTTTCATCAGCATAAAGTTGGTACTGAAAGCCAAATTTGCTGATGGTCTGTCCAATTGGGGCCATGTAGAGGGAGAAGAGAGGAGGGCCAAGGATTGAACCCTGAGGGAAGCCAATAGTGAGAGGAAGAGGTGAAATGTAGCAAGCGAACCATACACGGAAGGAGTGGTCAGAAAGATAGGAAGAGAACCGGGAGTGAGCACTATCCTTTATGCCTATTGATTGTAGCATAGAGAGTAGGAGGTGGTGGCCAATAGTATCGAAAGCTGCATAGAGTAGACACCGTTGTGTTTTGCTGTCAAAAGGTCATTGGTCACTTTGCAGTTTCTGTAGAATGTAGGGGGCGAAAGTGGGACTGTGATGGATCTGGGAGAGAGTGAGTGGAGAGGAAATTTGTAAGGCTGAGTAGACCAGGTGCTCCAAGAGTTTAGAGATGAAGGGGAGATTGGAGACTGGTCTGTAGCTATTTGTGCAGGATGGGTTAAGAGGGTTTTTTTCATAATGGAGTAATGATAGAGTGTTTGAAGAAGGAGGGGAAGATACCATAGGAGAGAGAGATTGAAGATTTTAGTTAGGTGAGTTAGGTGAGTAGTGATGACTGGAGAGAGACTGGAGTAGGTGTGAGGGAATGGGGTCAGTAGCACATGTAGTAGGACAAGAAGAGGGGAGCCTGGAGACTTCATCTGTGATGGGTTCAAATGTGGAGAGTGACCCAGAGGAGATGTAAGGAGGGATGGGAGTCATGGCACTTGGTGGCTGGGAGCTGATTTCCTGATGGATATTTTCTATTTTCTCTGTAAAGTAGGACGCCAGATCATCAGCACAAATGTCTGTGTTAGGTGCCTGTGCTTTTAGACTGAGGAGGAAGTGAAATGTGTCAGAGTTTTTTGGGTTGTTGGATAGTGAGGAGATCAGGGTGGTGAACTAAGTCTGTTTGGCGAGGTGAAGGGCAAAGTTATAGTGTCTGATTTCTCTTACTCCTGCACTAATTAGGCTACTTTCACACTTGTGTTGCTTGGAGCTGCGTCGGGCTGCGCATGGCTGCCGCTAAGCTCCGCCCATGGCCGCACCTCCTCTGTTCAGCTCCGCATATGGGCGCATGACGCTGCATGTGACCTGCGTACCCTATCTTTAGCATTGGGTACGCAGGCAGTGCGCAGGTATGCATTTGCCAGTGCATGCGTCTTTTTGCCGGTGCTCCGAGCACACCAAAATGCAACACGTTGCGTTTGGCGCAGGTCGGCGCACTGTCAAAAGGAAGCATGCGCCGGCATACGCATACCTGCACACGGCTTGTGTACCCAATGCTAAAGATAGGGTATGCAGATCGCATACAGCGTCATGCGCCCATAGGCGGAGCTGACCGGAGGAGGCACGGCCGTGGGTGGAGCTTTGGGACGGCCGTGCGCAGCCCGACACAGCTCCAAGCAACACAAGTGTGAAAGTAGCCTTAGAAGCACCTTCTTACTAAAAAATGTAAATTTCTTTTTGCAGTGCAGGAGCTAATCGGCTCAGTTGAATGCTCCTGGAAGTTTCCTGAGTTTAGGCTGTCAGCTGTGCACTGTTAGCCTCTCCCATCTCCTATATAATCAGGGGCTCTGGTTAGCACTTATTGTCAGAGCTAGCTTATGCTGCATGGGTGGAGATTGTTGGTGTTTGGTGGGTTTGACTGTTGCTAGGTTTTGAGTGTGTGATAATTCCCTTTCTTCTCCTACTTTGTTTCATCCCCATCCTCCACTCCCCTGTGCATTCTTCTCTTGTATGTGTGAGTGTATTTGTATGTTTGGTATTTTTCGTTACCCCTGTTCATATTACCTTGTAAGTCTAGTTGGTGTATTACGGTACTCTACTACTCCCCTCTTCCTTTGGTGGTAGAAGGGTAAAGACTGAGGGCAGATTCAGGAGCTAAGGCAAGATACGTGGCCCCGGCCATCGGGAACAGGGCGAGTTGGGCAAACCTAGCGTTAAGGACAGGGAAGGAGCCCTTGCTCTTGGGACACCTGACCACAGAGTCATGACATATAGCTTCTTAACATAAATTTATAACAGATAAAGTTTTCTGTGTGAGTTTTGTTCCATAGGCCTTCAGCACTCCTTGAGCATTGCTGGAGAAATCAAGTATGCAATGTGAGCCAGGGCTAATCAACTGTGTTTTGGAGGTTCTGAGGCTGATGGGCCCTACTCGGTCCAGGATGTCATAGTAGTGATGTACAGCCAGATCAGGACTGGAAAAAGAGGAGATTTGGAACAGTGATGAGTGTAGGGAGTCTGTAAGTGTATGAGGGTAAACGGCTTGTAGATTTCTGAACGTGTGATAGGCAGGAGTACTGCAGTGGGTGAGAATTTGTGAGCATGAAGGAGAGAATGTTGTGGTCAGAGAGGGGAAGAAGTTAGTTATCTAGGTAGGAGACTGAACAGAGCCAGACAAAGCAAGATCAAGGGTGTTACCGTCTTTGTGTGTCTGACATTTAAAGCTGTGAGAGACCAAGAGAAGTGGTTCGAGATAGAAGTTGGGATGCAGATAGGGAGGTGGGACTGTTTATGGGTACGTTGAAGCCTTCCAGGCTACGAGTTGGTAATTCGGAGAACATGAGATGTGGCAGCCAGGCAGAAAAATGGTCAAGGAACTAGGTGAGTGAGCCTGGGGGATGGTACACCACCTGTGAAGAAGCTAGAGTATATATCTTAATTACCCGAATGACTATGTTTTTGCAAACCAAGAAGAATTGACTTTTTATCTGTAGATTGGCTTCTGGATTTAAGTGTTTATTTCTGATGGGTCAAGAAGACAGACTTGCAAACTGATATATCATTTAACATACTGTGTAAGTCTGTAATAGGGACCTGTACATAGTGTGTGTTTATCTTTGTTCACTGATGTGTGCTGATATGCTAATTGTGTATTGCATTCTGGAACCAGTTTCTTGACTTTGAAAGTAAAGAGGGAAAAGAATGTGAGGGTGGATTGAAGGACACTGGGTAATTCTAAAAATAGCTTACATGCCTCGGGTATAAAAGACTCAGAGATCGCATCACTCCAACTGAAGTAACACAGAGCTATCATCAGAAGATTCTAGGTTTGGCTCCTCGCTGGTATCTCTGTGTTACTTCAGTTGGAATAATGAGGTCTCTGAGTTTTTATTAAAAAAACATTTTTTCTATTTTTCTTCTCAAAATTTGAGGTGCGTATTATAACCCGAAAAATACCGTAAATCCACAAGCCAATATACAGATAAAAAGTCAATTCTTCTTGGTTTGCAAAAACATAGTCGTCTGGATAATTAAGATATACTCTAGTTTCTTCACACCACAGCTACTCTGAGGGGGAATGAATGGAAGAGACTGATGGTGTGGAACTCAAAAGAGGGGAATGAGAGTGATGGAACTGGAAAGATGATCTGGAAAGTGCATTGTAGGGACAGGAGTATGCCGACTTGACCACAAAGTCTGCTTGCGGGCCTTGGGGAATTGGAAAAATGTAAGCAGCCATGAGAACTAGCGGCAGGGGAAATAGCGTCAGAATCCTGAATCCAGTGAGGGCTAGCAAATACTGTGTCCAGTTTTGGGCGCCGCATTTTAAAAAAGACATCAACAAACTGGAGCAAGTTCAGAAAAGAGCGACCAGAATGGTGACCGGTCTGCAAACCCTGTCTTATGAGGAAAGGTTGCAGGATTTGGGAATGTTTAGCTTGCAGAAGAGAAGACTGAGAGGAGACTTAATAGCTGTCTACAAATATCTCAAGGGCTGTCACATTGTAGAAGAATCATCTTTATTCTCATTTGTGATCAATGAGTGGAACAGGCTGCCACGGGAGGTGGTGAGTTTTCCTTCAAAAGAAGTCTTCAAACAGAGGCTGGAGAGACATCTGTCTAGGATGATTTAGGCCTCTTTCACACTTCCGTTTTTTACAATCAGTCACAATCCGCCAGGTTTTGAAAAAAAACGGATCCTCAAATTTTTTTTGAGGATCCGTTTTTTTCCCATTGACTTGCATTAATGGCGGATTGTGACAGATTGCTGTCCGTTGCATCCGTTTTTTGTGAGGATCCGCCAAAAGTTGCTGTCCGTCACCATCCTCAAAAATTTTCATAACGGAGCTTGTAACGTTTTTTTCTCTGGCGGATCCTGCAAATACTGATTTAACCCGAATTTCTTTCTGGGTGCCGGACAAAAAAAAAAAAAATTCTCTCTCTCTCTCTCTCTCTCTCTCTCTCTCTCTCTCTCTCTCTCTCTCTCTCTCTCTCTCTCTCCCCCCTTCTCTCTCTCTCTCTCTCTCTCTCTCTCTCTCTCTCTCCCCTTCCCGGCCAGCGATTCCTTTAAATTTCTTCATTTTCAGGATCCGTCTGAAAACGGATCCTGTGCCATCCGTTCACATCAGTTGAGAACGGATCCGCTTGTCCGCCTTTTTGGCGGATTATAACTGATGCAAAAAACTGAAGTGTGAAAGAGGCCTTAGCGAATCCTGCTTTGAGCAGGGGATTGGACCAGATGGCCCAGGAGGTCCCTTCCAACTCTATGATTCTATGATTCTAAATTAAGAGTTGTGCAGGAAAGGAAGCTTATTGCATATAGACCGTGGATTCCAGAGTGCACAACTAAAATGAGGTGATGGAGTACAACTAATATTAATAAGGTTAGTAAGATTTCGATGTAAGGTAGGGGAGGGGTTGAAGTTGGAAGAGGGTGGAACGGGGTTGGGAGAGATACAACACTTCATCAGGACAAACCACTATATCCCTATATACTACATGAATATAGTGTTTTGTCCTGATAAGTGTTGTATGCTTTGAAACTCGTTGACAAATAAAAACTGCTTCCAATTACCTTTCCCTGTTATGTCATCATCTGGTGAGAGATTGGCTGCGCAATTTTAGATCCATCTTTCCATTGTCTAAAAAAATGTATTTTATTTTACCATTTGTGTTTTTGTTTTATTTTTTGTTACAATGGACCCTTTTTTTTTAAATTCAGGACATCTACCCCTACAGGTGTCTGTCTTTCGTCTCACAAAATCACAAACTGAAGGAGAAATTATCTTTGTACCGAGTTAGCCAGTAGATAGAAAGATATTCCAAATTGAGTCCTCAGGGGTCATTTTTTCCAAATTCAAGTTTTTAAAGGATAGTCATCAGAAAGAACAAAAGCAAATACAACCATATAATCTCCATGCCAATAAAACAGTGGTGGACCTATAAAGGCCTTTTTATGCAATTCAAAAATATAAACCTCTTCTCAACTCAGTCTTTAAGGATATGTAACCTCAACATTAGTATTAAACGAAGAAGAAATAAAATGGGACTGGAAAGGAGGACCCTTTAGAAACTTACATCAGAGCGATTTTGTTAAGGAACCAGAGAAAGTCAGATTAAAGGGATGCGTAAGTGGGGGGAAAAAACTTCTCAAGCTAGAGACAAAGCTAGATAGACGACAGGGTTACCAGGGTCCAGACGCGGACATGGGTTCTAATGTGTAATTATAAAGAAAACGAGGTGCAAGCGATGTATTGAAGACGTGTTAACACGGCTGGTCCTATATAAAGGCGAGTCCAGAAAGGCATCCCAGTGGAACCACTTGGTCGCTATTTTATTCCTCTCATCCTGGGAATGGGCAACCAACATCTCCATACACTGGGTTGCAGCAATTTCTGCAAGCGACTTCTCTAGGGAAGATGCCTCTGGAAACTTCCAGTGACAAGGATTAAAGTTTTAGCAGCTTGTAGAAGATGTTTCCGAAGCAATTTTTTTAAAAACTAGTTCACAACATAGGGAACATAAATAATAGGGTTGCTTCAGGTTTGTTAGGGATTGCTATTCCAGTGAATTCTTGGATTACATTAAGCACTCCCTCCCAAAATGCTGCAAGGCCCGGACAAGACCACCAGGTGTGAACTAATGTGCCTTCACTTGTCCCACAATGCCAACATAAATTAGAAATGCCCAGGAACCATTTGTGTAAAACAGAGGGAACTCGATATCACCTAGAGACTATATTATAATTGGTCTCCTGAGCTTTGGTTGCAATAAGAGATTTATGGGAAAGGTAGAAACATCTATTCCATTGATCATTTGAAAATGTTAGTTTTAGTACCGATTCTCAGGCCTTACAAAAATGTGGGAGAGATTCCAGCTCTGGGGTTGAAAGTAATTTGTAAAGCATTGAGACTGCATGATCTACTCTCATTAAAGAGAGACCTAAAATTTTTTAAAAAGCTGATAGGGGACGTGCATACTCAGTTGTTTGCGAGGGAGCAATAAAAGTATTGCAGTTGGAAATATTCAAAATTCTGGCTCCCTGTGGGAGTTTTACCTTGCAGAATAGTGGCCAGTGGGAGGAGGGATCCCTGGGAAGCAATTTGGCAAAGGCAAAGTGTTTTTTTTTTTAAGTAAAAAATAAAAACAGGAGGCCACTGAAGGGAATCCTGGGTTGTCTGTAATTGGGAAAAGGGGACCACAAGAGTCAATCATTGTGGCACTGAGTTTGGAAGAATATAGCATTTTAAGAGTTTTACTCACTGAATGATAATGCAATGTCCCTATAACGAGGGATGTGGGGCCATATCCAGGAATAGAAAGATGGCAGATGTCCTGTGTGATAGAAACCCAAAGTTTAGAGGGGGAGCCATGAACTAGGTCCAGGACCCTGGAGTGCGCAGCCGGCTTGTAATATCTGCGACAATTGGGCAACCCCGTGCTTCCTGTATCCTTTGGTCTGATCAATGTGGTTGTTCTGATCCCGGGGCAACCCGCAAAGGACTGTCATCTTTATGGTGTTAAGCCTACCAAACCAAGAAAACTCAGAACTGTTCCAAGAAGCCAATTCCCTCTCCAATCCAGGCAAAAAAAGGTTGGAAGTTAGTGGAGAGTAATCTAGAAATATCTGCGGAAATACAAATTCCCAGATATATGATTGTGACATCAGTTGGCCATCTAAAGGGAAAATTGTGTGTCAAAGTTTTAACTTCCTGAGAAGGTATAGAACTATTGAGGGTCTCTGACTTATCCAAATTTATTTTAAAATTTTACCATTTCCCAAACCCACCCAGCTCCACCATTAGGGAATTTAGAGATATATGAGGGCTAGAGCAGATAAATCGGAACGTCATCCGCAAATGCGGAACATTTGCATTTCTGACCCTTAAAACACAATTACAGAGATGTTTTGTGTTATTTCGATTCACATTCATTAGGCTCTCTATCACCAGTACATATACAGTGAAGGAAATAATTATTTGATTTCTTGCTGATTTGGTAAGTTTGCCCACTGACAAAGACATGAACAGTCTATAATTTTTCAGAGTAGGTTAATTTTAACATTGAGAGATAGAATATCAAAAATAAAATCCAGAAATTCACATTATTTAAATTATATAAATGTATTTGCATTTTGCAGTGAGAAATAAGTATTTGATCCCCTACCAAACATTAGAGTTCTGGCTCCTACAGACCAGATAGACGCTCCTAATCAATTCGTTACTGTCACAATCCATTTCTTGGATCTGTGTCAGATCTGGATTTCCTCACATTTAAACCTTTTTCCTTTTCGGCCATCAGGAGTTAATGTCAGTTTTTCCCCCCGGTGGCCGCTGGTGTTACTGCATAGTGATTAATTATCCATGCAGGTGGGTGCCACTGCCACCTCCCTTTATTAGGCCACCTGGTGTTGCAGATCACTGTTGGTGATACACTTGCTCTTGGGAGACCAACCAAGCTGGAGGTCAGGAGCTGACAGAGTTCTGTTGTGATGTATAGTGTACAGTTCATATAGCGTCTTGTGCTTGGGTGCGAGGAAAACACAGGAGACACAGGTGCAATTAGAAACATGTCCAAAGAGACTGAGAACCTCACATTACTCTCTCCTTAGGGACATCCTCCAGATGACCTCAGACCAGGCTTGTCTGGGTACCTCTGATGAAACTGATGGAGTAAGCGAGGAGCATTAATGTAATTGTCTGGTTCCCATGAGTTGCCTTCAACTGGGTAGTCCTGCCATTTAATCAGGTATTGTAACTGATTTCTGTACAATCTGGAATCCAGAATCCTTTCCACCACAAATTCCTCCTGATCATCGACCAGCACTGGGTCAGGGCGGGGAGAAGAATGTCCAGGAAACATGTTGGGTGTTGCTGCCTTTAGTAGGGAAACATGAAAGAAAGGCTGGATTCTCATAGTTCTGGGTAGTTGAAGACGACAAGCAACGGCACTTATAATTTTACTGATTTTATAGGGTACAATGTACTTATGTCCCAATTTGGATGATGGGATTTTTAACTTAAGATTTCTGGTTGACAGCCAGACCAAGTCTCCTACCTTGAAAGCTGGTGCAGGTTTACGAAATTTATCTGCTGCTTTCTTATACCTTTCTTGAGCCAATTCCAAATTTTCCTTTAAAAGATCAATATTCTTTTGTATAGACGTGATTCTTTCAGCCACAGCCGGCAAGGGCGTATCTATGGGAAATCGAGGAAGAATGTTAGGATGATAACCTAGATTGGCGTAAAAAGGAGACTGCTTAGTGGAAGCGCTCTGAGAGTTGTTATAGGAGAACTCAGCCAGTGGAAGTAGATCGACCCAATCATCCTGTAGGTAGCAGATAAAGCAGCGGAGATACTGCTCCAGGGTCTGATTGGTCCGTTCTGTCTGTCCATTAGTCTGGGGATGAAAAGCAGAAGAAAGGTTTACTTTAATGTCCAATGCAGCACAGAAATTCTGCCAAAACCTTGAAGTAAATTGCACCCCTCGATCTGAAATGACCTCATCCGATGCTCCATGCAAGTGAAACACCTTCTGAATCATTAAATCTGATGTCTGTTTTGCAGTGGGTAAGCCGACACAGGCAATAAAATGAGCTGCCTTTGTTACCCGATCCACCACCACTAGAATGGTGTTCTTCCCTTGAGAGGTTGGTAACTCCACAATGAAGTCCGTAGAAATGGATCCCCACGGGCAGCACGGGGTGGGAAGGGGTTGCAATAGACCCGTTGGCGAGGAGCGTGGTGTTTTGCATCTAGCACAGACTTCCCATGAAGTGATGTACTTTAGAACGTCCTTTCTGTAAGCTGGCCACCAAAAGAAACCAGAAAGAAATTCTTGTGTCTTTAGAACTCCTCTATGCCCAGCTATCTTAGAATCGTGGATGAGTTGCAATACTCTTAATCTGACCGTTTCAGGTATATACAGGCGTTGCCCCTGAATCCACACTCCATTCTTATAGACAAGACTTACATCCCTTGGAGGTTGTGCCAGCAAAGAATCCGAAGGGTATGCTTTCTTGATGTCCTTAAGTAGGTCTTGATTATGAATCACTCCCAGGAATCTAGAGTCAGGAAGAATAGTCATAGGAGGAGTAAGTGGACGGGTCTCTGTTGCATGAATCCTAGAGAGTGCATCAGCATTTCCATTGCGCGATCCAGGCCTATAAGAAATTACAAAATTAGACTGGTTTAGAAAAAGATTCCAACGAGCCAGGCGAGGAGTCAGGCACTTAGCCGACCTGATAAATTCAAGGTTACGGTGGTCTGTCAGGATGACTATTTGATGTGCAGTCCCTGAAGAAGGTGTCTCCATTCCTTGAAGGCGGCAATAATGGCCAACAATTCTCTATTGCCCACATCATAGTTCCTCTCAGCCGCAGATAACCGCTGGGAAAAGAAAGCAAAGAGATGCAAGACATTCTTCTCACCTGTTCTTTGAGAGAGTATAGCTCTGATGGCACAGTCTGAAGCATCCACCTCTATTATGAAGGCAAGTTCGGGGTTGGGATGCACTAGGATAGGTGCTGTGGTAAATTTATCCTTTAGACGGGAAAATGCTTCTTGGGCTTGAGGTGTCCAAGTGAAGCTAGACTCCTTCTGGGTAAGTTGTGTGATAGGTGACACTACCTCAGAGAAATTCCTAATAAAACGCCTATAGAAATTGGCAAACCCGATGAAGCGCTGCACCTCCTTCACATTCCTAGGAACTGGCCAATTCTTGATGGCTTGGGTCTTGCTTCCATCCATACTAATGCCTTGTGTAGACATTACATACCCCAGAAATTGAATCTCGGTCCTGTGAAATTCACACTTTTCAAGTTTGATGTAAAGATGGTTCTGTCTTAGGCGTTCTAAGACCATTCTCACATGTCCATGATGTTCCTCTGTGGAATTAGAAAAAACTAAAACATCATCCAGATAAATCACTACAAAAGTATCTAAGAGATCCCTGAAAATGTCATTCACTAAGTGTTCGAAAGTGGCTGGGGCGTTACACAGACCAAATGGCACGACTAGATATTCAAAGTGTCCGTAGCGTGACCTGAATGCAGTCTTCCATTCATCCCCAGATCTAATACGAACTAAATTATAGGTCCCACGGAGATCCAGCTTAGAGAAAATTTTGGCATGCCGCACTCTCTCCAATAACTCAGGGATCAATAGCAATGGATAACGGTTTCTAATTGTCACCTTATTGAGTTCCCGATAGTCTATGCAGGGTCTAAGAGATCCATCTTTCTTCTTCACAAAAAAGATGGGTGCACCTGCCGGAGATGAAGAGTGGCGTATGAAGCCCTTGGCTAGATTTTCGTCTATATAGTCCTTCAAAGCCTTTAGCTCGGGCCCAGCCAGGGGGTAGATCTTACCAAAGGGTATCTCTGCTCCAGTCAATAATTCAATTGGACAATCGTATGGACGGTGAGGGGGAAGCAGATCAGCGTTCTTCTTGTCACACATGTCCGCATACTCCTGGTCTACAGCTCGTAGTTCAGGGACTGACATGGTCCTTTTAGGAACAGAGCAAGCTGAAACTTCTGAACTCATCTGTTTCTCTGGAAAGTGTAGCTCCTTGGTCTCCCAGTTAATTGTAGGGTTCTGAGCCTGCAGCCATGGTAGCCCTAGAATAATGGGAAAGTGGGGAGAAGAGAAAAGCATAAAAGATAGTTTTTCCTGATGATCTTTACCCATAAGGACCTTCAAAGGCTCCGTTTCCTGATCCACTGGTCCAGAGGTCAGCAGGGAGCCATCCACGGTCTCCATCTGTACTGGAGTAGCCTTCTTCACTGAACGTATCCCATGTTTCTGAGCAAAGGAGATATCCATAAAATTGCCACTTGCCCCTGAGTCGATCATAGCAGAGCTAGACACCCAAAGTGAGTCAACCCAGAGCTTGATTGAAAGTAAGCAATGAGCATTGTTCTTCTTACAGCTCAGCTGAGACACCGCTGAGGAAACTTGAAAAATTGCAGCATTTACACAGTCATCGGCCTCAGAAATAATGGAATTTAAGTCCGAGAAATCAATATCTATGGCTGCAGATCTTTCTGGAGCCTGAGACTCAGACATGACAGATCTCCTTTCGCAACACTCACAGTGAATGACTGCCGCAGTAGTCTTACGGGAACGGCTGGGGCAGTTTATAATGAAGTGCCCTGACTTACCGCAGTAGAAACATAGGTTCTCTTTTAGGCGATGTTCTATGCGTGCATCACTAACCCGTCTCTGTACAGAGTCCATCTGCATGGGTTCAGGTTCTGGTTTCCGTGTGATCCTACTCAAAGGTTCATTAGCTGGGAAGGAAGGTGGGAAAAGGATAGTGTGATTATTTTCGAACCATCTCTCCTGTCTGCATTCAGTAAGACAAGTATCAATACGGATGCAGTAGTTAATAAAGTCACCTAATGCCGTGGGAGGGTCGGCACGAGCAAGTTCATCCTTAATTATAGGAGACAACCCTTTCCGAAAAATAGATTTTTTTGGCGGAACTGTCCCAAGTGGTATCGAGAGCCCATCTCCTGAAATCCAAGGCATATTCGGCTACTGAGCGCTTACCTTGGCGCAAAGTTAACATGGCTGCTTCAGCTGTTGCACCTCGGTTAGGGACATCAAACAGCTGCCCCATGGCTGAAATGAAAGCATCAAGATGATTTAAACATTCATCCTCAGTCTCAATCAGAGGGTTTGCCCACATCAGAGCCTTGTTGGAGAGTAACATGATTATAGTAAGCACTTTGGATTGTTTAGTGGGAAATTGTGAAGCATGTGCAGAGAAAAACAGATTGCATTGGTTAATAAATCCCCTGAATTTTTCACGTTCACCGCCAAAAGGAAAAGGGGGTAACTTGGGGATCCCAGAACTCGGGGTTATGGCTGGAGCCTGGACTCTTTCCTCTAGGGCCTCAATCCTGGCTCATAAATCCTGAGTAGTTTGTCCAAAAATTAGCAAATTGTGATTAGTAAGTTCCTGCAGGCTTGCAAAGTGAGTCTTTAGAGTCTGTACATCCGCAAGGATTATATCTGTCACTCCACACAACTCCTTTATGCGAGCCTCCATCTTCCGGATCCTTTAAGGCAGAAGTACTGGAAGGAGAAAAAAAAGCACACAATAGTGTTTACCTGTGGTAACACACCTGAGTAAAAAGAAGGGAATGCGCTCACCTGGAATGGTTGTGAGAAGTCACAACCACTGTCATCACAGAAGATATAAATGGATATCTGACATCCACGGCCTCAGCAGACACGGCCTTCCCATATCTGACATCCACGGCCTCAGCAGACACGGCCTTCCCAGACCCAGCAGACACTAACGTTGGTTTCAGAATCTTGTGATGTATAGCGTACAGTTCATATAGCGTCTTGTGCTTGGGTGCGAGGAAAACACAGGAGACACAGGTGCGATTAGAAAGGACTTGTATTACTTCACAGAAGTAATCAAAAGGGTTCACACAGTTTGCAGATACAAGGCAGGAGACACAGCAGGCCAGAGTAAACTTTTAGCACAGCAGAAGTTCCACAACAGGTTCAGGGTCTCTCTCTCTGCTACTTCCCTTGTAACTGTGGATTTAGCAGGCAGCAAGTTTCCAGTGTCCACAAGTGTTCCCAAGTTCATCAGCAGGCGGTGGCTGAAGTACCAAGTCCAAGGCTTCCAGGAGCCAGGTCATAGGCTAACAGCAGACTTGATTCTGAAGCACAGATTGATCAGCTGAGGCTGCTTAAAAGGCAAGAGGGAGAGAATCAGGGCGGGAACATAAACGCTGGAAACTCCATACTAACTGAGGGCAAGATAGCTGCAGCAGGACAGAAAGCAAAATGGCCAACGGAAAAACCTAAGTTTCAAAAACATGTCCAAAGAGACTGAGAACCTTACAACTGTGGTGCTTCAGTTGTTTGCTGTTTTCAAGTGGCTAACTCTGCTGTCCAGGAACATTGCAGCAGAGCAAGCTAAGTGTTGTTTTGTTTTACCTTGTCTGTTGAATCTTTCCTTTGGGGTTTTGGTGCAGTACACTTTTTCCCTGTCTCAACTCCTGGGGAGGAGGTTGGGGGTTTAGCTCAGGGCTAAACAGGAGACAGGGACAGGTCAGGGACTTGGGCCTCACTATCATTAAGTGTACCCCCAAGTTAAGGAGAGTCAGGTCCCCCCTTAGCCTTAGGGGCAGTTCAGGGTCCCTTCTTACTCGTCACCTGTTTTCCCCTTACTGCCCTATGACAGTTACCTGCATTAAAGACAGCTGTCTTAGGTAGTCACCTTTATAAAAAAAACTCCTGTCCACAGACTCAATTAATCAGTCAGACTCTAACCTCTAAAACATGGGCAAGATCAAAGAGCTTTATAAGGATGTCAGGGATAAGATCATAGACCTGCACAAAGCTGGAATGGGCTACAAAACCGTAACAAAACCTACAAAAGACAAAATGAAAAAAACCCCTGCTATTATTAAATAAGTAAAAAGCAAAAGTGCATTTAAATCATACAGAGTTCTTAGTAATACTGTATTTGATCAAACATAGCATAAAAGCCGTCCCACCATCGACAAGGTGACTCTGTGGTCGGGGCGGTCCTACACTGTCTAGTATTAATAACCTTATCATGTGTCAAAGTTCATGTGTGAATAAGGTCAGACAAGGACCGCGTCCCAACCAGTGGACACCAGTCAGGGGAAGCCTTTAAATACAATTTCCAGCTCAGGAGAGGGAGGCCACACCCCAGCTTGCACAGAATGCAAAAATAAAAAGAAAAAAACACAAAAAATGAGCTTGGTTTGAGTTGGTACACATGCAGCATATAAATGCATGTTCACATGGCCAAAAAGCATACAAAACCTACAAAAGACAAAATGAAAAAAACCCTGCTATAATTAAATAAGTAAAAAGCAAAAGTGCATTTAAATCATACAGAGTTCTTAGTAATACTGTGTTTGATCAAACATAGCATAAAAGCAGTCCCACCATCAAAAACCGTAAGTAAGACGCTGGTTGAGAAGGAGACAGCAATCAACATCGATCTGGGGCAATATGCAAAATTTCACCTCGTGGGGTATCCTTGATCATGAAGAAGGTGAGCAATAATCATAAAACTACATGAGGGAAACTTGTTTTATGATCTCAAGGCAGCTGGGACCACAGTCACCATGAAAACCATTGGTAACACGATACGCCGTAAAGTTTTAAAATCATTCAGTGCCCACAAGGTCCTCCTGTTCAAGAAGGCACATGTGCAGGCCCATCTGAAGTTTGCCAATCAACACCTGGATGATTCTGTGAGTAATTTAGAGAAGGTGCTGTGGTTAGATGAGACAAAAATTGAGGTCTTTGGTATTAACTCAACTCACCATGTTTGGAGGAAGAGAAATGCTGCCTATGACCCAAAGAACACTTTGCCCACTGTCAAGCATGGAGGTGGAAACATTATGTTTTGGGGGTGTTTCTCTGCTAAGGGCACAGGACTACTTTACTGCATCAATGAGAGAATGGATGGAGCCATGTACCATAAAATTCTGAGTGACGACCTCATTCCCTCTGCCAGGACATTAAAAATGGGTCGTGGCTGGGTCTTCCAGCAAGACAATGACCCTAAACATACAGCCAAGGCAACAAAGGAGTGGCTCAAAGAGCAGCATATTAAGGTCATGGAGTGGCCTAGCCAGTCTCCAGACCTTAATCCCATAGAAAACTTATGGAGGGAGTTGAAGCTCCGAGTTGCCAAGCAACAGCCTCAAAATCTTAATTATTTAGAGATGATATGCAAAGAGGAGTGGACCAAAATTCCTCCTGACATGTGCCCAAACCTCATCATCAGCTGCAAAAAAATTCTGACTGCTGTGTTTGCCAACAAGGGTTTTGCCACCAATATTAAGTCTTGTTTGCCAGAGGTATCAAAGACTTTTTTTTCTCACTGCAAAATGCAAATAAATTTATATAATTTATGCAATGTGATTTTATGGATTTTGTTTTTGATATTCTATCTCTCAATGTTAAAATTAACCTACCCTTAAAATTATAGACTGTTCATGTCTTTGTCAGTGGGCAAACTTACAAAATCAGCAAGGGATCATATATTTATTTCCTTCACTGTAGGAGTGACAATGGGTAGCCTTGACTAGTACCATTTTTAATTAAGAACTGGTCGGAGAGAAAGCCATTCATTTTAAGTCTTGCAAAAGGTGTCTGGTAGAAAGCAACTATTTTTAACTTTACGTAGAGTTGGGCCTAATAAAAATGATGTACAAGATTTGAGTTATAGAATGCCACGAGACCCTGTCAAAGGCCTTTTTGGCGTCGAGGGATGGGATCATAAGTGTAGATTTGTGTGATAAAGCAAAATTGATAATATCTAAAGTTTTGAGAGTATTGTCTCAGGCTTCTCTGCCCAGGACGAACACCACCTGGTCTGGATGAATGAGAACAGGGCGAAGTGGGTCCAATCTATTGGCTATTAAATTGGCATACATTTTTATATCCACATTAAGGAGTAAAATTGGGTGAAAACTTGAGCAAAGAAGTGGATCCTTCCCAGTTTTGGAGATAACTGTAATGTGTGCATAGGTGGCCTGAGGAGGGAAGGGGGAAGACAACTCCGAAATGTAGTTCAGGAGACTATACGAATCATGGGGGTCTGAATAGAAGCTTTAGTCTCTTATATGATACTTGGAA
This sequence comes from Dendrobates tinctorius, assembly GCF_039654945.1. Taxonomy (NCBI): domain Eukaryota; kingdom Metazoa; phylum Chordata; class Amphibia; order Anura; family Dendrobatidae; genus Dendrobates; species Dendrobates tinctorius. The sequence continues at coordinate 17,230,252 of NW_027361796.1, forward strand.
ACTACAACATCCATCTAATTATAAATTAGAAAGGGTTTTTTTGGCACATTTAATGGCTGCATACTAGGGGAGACCAGATTTGCCCGTGGAGTTGTCCAAGGTAGGTTCTAAGGTAATGTTAAGGTTGCCTCACAAAACTAGGGTCCTCTCCACCAATTGGGCTGCATGTCCGATAGGTAGATAGTACCTATCAATGGTACCATGGTAGATAGGAAGGTGGCCTGGTCCTGATTCAGAGAATAGGTGTTGATAATAGTAAGAACCTGACCTGCTATAGAGAGGGAAAGAACTATGCATCTAGCATTTGGGTCGACAATTCAGTCAATTACTTGATTGGCTAGTGATCTGTGGATTGCAATTATAGCCCCCTTGGATCGTGCAATGGGATTATTGACAAAATGCCAAATTATGTAACGTTTATTTTTAGCCATTGAGGAGTGGCCAGATTTGAAGTGAGTTTCCTGGAAGCATATGAGATGTACCGTTTTGGAGAGAACACTGATGGAAGATCTGGTCTAGTTTCTCAGGAGTATTAAATCCCTTCATGTTGAAGGAAGCAATGTTTAATTCAGCCATCCTTCCTACCGCGTTTGTTCCCCTGCATGCTATCCCATATTCTGATTTTAGTTACCGATCCAGTTAGTTTCCTTTCCTGCCTGACTTCTCCGTTCTTGACCCTGGCTATTCATACTGATCTTGAGCTGCCTGTCCCGACCTCAGACTGTTTGACCACGCGTTTTCTTTGTCTTTCTGATGCAGAGTGCCCTGGAGTGGTACCTGGCGACTATCTGCCGTCAAGCCTAACTTCACCACAAAAGGTTCTAGTGAAAATGAGGTAGTCTCTTAGTCATGCCCCTCCAGGGTAAGCCTGGCCTGTGATGTAGTGGGTCCACATAGAAATTAATCAACCTCTATGCTACACATGCTCACTTCGACTTTAAAGCATGATCTGAAATGTGAGGTCAAGCCAACCCTTCAGAGGCTATATTAAGAAAAAGTTGAAGATTCTGAGATAGTCAGCACAGCCTCAATGACATCAACACCATGGAGCCACTTTGAGGAGAAATTAGACATGTAGTTCATGAAAGGCATAGAGATTAAGGCTATGTGCACACGCTGCGTTTTTTGCTAGGGATGCGCTGTGGTTTTTGCCGCTGCGGATCTGCAGCAGTTCTAGAGACAGTGTACAGTAGCATGTTATCCTATGGGATTTACAATCTGCTGTGCACATGCTGCGGATTTTTAACTGCGGAAAAGCTGTGATTTTGAATCCGCAGAAAGAAATGACATGTCAATTATTTTCTGCTGATTCTGCTGCGGTTTACCATCTCCTCCATTGTAGAGGTCCGCAGATACAAATCCGCAGACCAATCCGCAGCGTGTGCACATAGCCTAACAGCTTTGAAGTCTCCCATACACTGTACCCACAGATATGAGGGATTCCTGCACTCTTGCCTCTCTGTATTCCACTCCCAAAAGCTGAAGCAACATAAAACACATTATACAGCACTACTGAACAATGTAGCTGTGAATTCAGTACTGAGATGAGATAAAACACTATGATGCAGCACAATCTGTGTCTCTCTCTGCTCCTTTCTGCCCACCCTCATTCCTCTTAATAAATTTTAATTGACATCTGTAGTTTTATCTCTGTGGGAGCTGGCAGTCTGTGTTGTATTGAGTAAGACTCATTTTAACAGCTTTTCAAAGTGAAAGAGTTATATTGCAAAACTTGTAATATTCACTTTTTTTCTATTGAATTATGCAAAGTTTGTTTAAATATTGACATTTTAACCCTTTAATGACAGCCAATTTGCCTTTTAAAGGCGGCAGTTAAAGGTACTTATTCTACAGTGCCACTTTTTAACGGCGATGAGAAATAGCAATCCGGCAATGACAACCACAAGAGTCTGCTGCAGACCCCAGGTTTTGATGACACGGGGTCATGTGACATAGGTGTCTATGGGCTGGATTAGTAGCGTACTTCCGGCGTGATTGTGTTAAATGCTGCTGTCAGAGATTGACAGCGACCTTTAACATATCAATAGCCGAGGGTGGATTGTGATTCCACCAGCCGCTTTTAGGGGCACATGTCAGCTGATGAAATCAGCTGACATGTACTGGAAAAGTTGGGGCTCCTCGCAGGAGCCCACAGCAAACTGGGGGAGGCCACCTTAGATGTAAATATATGTCTAAGATGGTAAAGGGATTAAGAGCACACCTGCATGTATTTTCATGGTAAAAGACCAGAAACATTCTGTAGTCTGATCTTGTAATCATAGTCTCTCTACCCTTACTTGTCAAGTGTGCATCGGTCTGAATAGGAGTTAGCAAAAAAAAGAGAAAGATAAACACTATAGGACACTTTTAATCAATACTATTGGCAAAGTTTAATTTTTTTTGGAACAGTAAAAATGGTTGAGGAAGTGGATATTAGGATTAAACAAGTGAAAGAGTTCATTCTAATTGTACTCCATTCTTTCTGACCCTCTAATTAGTATGCCAAATTGTGATTGCTTTGTCTCATTTCTGATTGTAAAATTTTATAAAATATAAACATTAGTTATTTAAAAAAAATTAAACAAGTGTAGTAATGTCTACCTCCTGGCTATACATGGGCAAGCACACCAAGACGTCGACCATTTTAGCACTTGTGCTACAACTAACTTTGATATGTACTGTCGCATAGACTATAGAGATCATAGGGGTTACTGTGCAATTATAAGTGGTCAATGTGAGGTGTAATGAACTTAACAGGATTATCTCAAGTATACATCTCCGCAATTAGTTGATATTAAATGGTTCTCACAGTTGTTATCCCTGCAAATCATCCTAGGGTAATCTGAGAAATCACCTATCCCCCTTCATCAGAAATACAGCAAGCTATGCTGAACTCTGATGGTAATTGGTGAAAATTCAATACATGGTCACATCATGTCTGCCTAAGAAGGAGCCCCAAAATATCCAAGGACTTTGTGCAGTATAGCCAACCTCTAAAAGGAGTACCCACTTCATATCATTAAAGTGACTAAATTAGAAAGTCAACTTGGTGCCATTCTGGTTCTCCTTTATCCCAAATGTCCACAGCAATAGTGTAGTGAGCAGTGGTTAATCTGAACTATGCCTCCACAGCACTACAGAAAAAGTTAAGAAGAGTGATTAAAGTTTACCTATGTACTCTCCAAGCAACTGCAGCAGCCATCTTGGATGCAGGAGGCCCAGAATATCAATTTCAGCGGAGAGACGACTTAGGTAAACGTAGCACACCAGCTATGGCAACTATACATGTCACATGTCTGTAACAGACATGTCTCTACGATCCCACTGCTGCCAACAATATGCCATGGGTAACAGCCCAGTCGGTTGCACAAATTCCAACAGTGTCACCAGTTTGTTAAGGGACGCAACTCCGCTGCCTCCGATAGTCAGGGCAATTACACCTCCAATTGCAGCTCATGGAAGATAGTATATCTAATATATAAAGCTCAAAGTGTGTATGTAGGTGTGTGTGTATGTGTGTGTGTATGTCCGGGATAGGCATCCGCACCGTCGCAGCTATAGCCACAAAATTTGGCACAGTCGCACGTCTGGACCCCGAGAGCGTCCTAAGCTATGTTGTGAGGCGAAATTTTAACCCCGCGCGTTCCAATTCACCAAACAATTTTGCCCCTATCTACATACTGGGGGAAAAAGTGTGTGCGCGTCAAGCCCCGCCCCTCATTGTGATGTCATAATGCCCCTATTTGCATACTGGGGAAACAGTGTGTGCGTATCAAGCGCCGCCCCTCATTATGATGTCACAATGGTTGCCATGGCGACGCTGATGTCATCATAGGTTGCAAGCCCTGCCACCGCTCATTATGATGTCATAATGGTTGACTATGGAATGGAGGATGTGTGATGGGTATATGGGCACTGGACTATGGGATGGAGGATATGTATGACGGGTATATGGGCACGGGACTATGGGATGGCGGATATGTATGATGGGTATATGGGCACGGGACTATGGGATGGAGGATATGTATGACGGGTATATGGGCACAGGACTATGGGATGGCGGATATGTATGATGGGTATATAGGCACGGGACTATGGGATGGAGGATATGTATAATGGGTATATGGGCATGGGACTATGAGATGAAGGATGTATGATGGGTATATGGACACTCGACTATGGGATGGAGGATATGCATGACGGGTATATGGGCACGGGACTATGGGATGGCGGATATGTATGATGGGTATATGGGCATGGGATTATGGGATGGAGGATATGTATGATGGGTATATAGGCACGGGACTATGGGATGGAGGATATGTATGATGGGTATATGGGCATGGGACTATGAGATGAAGGATGTATGATGGGTATATGGGCACGGGACTATGGGATGGAGGATAATTATAATTTGCTATAACTAACCACAGTTAGTTACTATGCCCGGGCAGCGCCGGGCTCTTCAGCTAGTATATTATATATATACTAGCTGAAGAGCAGGGCGCAGCCCTGGCATAGTAACTAACTATGGTTAGTTATAACAAATTATTGTCATGATCCAGCATGGATCTGACAGTTTAAATGGATAAGTGAACTTTTTTTCCTTTGGCTAGGTGCCAAAGTGATGTGATTGCCCCCGGTGGCCATTAGAATTATTACACGTGGTGTCATTCATTCTAAGTTGCCCCGGTGGTGGTGAGTGGTAGTGCACTTTAGTTTCTTTGGTTTAATGTGCACTTGATTACAAATCAGGTGTTAGGCTCTATAAGAGAGAGCCAGGTGTGATCAATCACTGTTGGTGATATTGTGTGTTAGTCATTCACAAGGAAGCCTGGGTGAGGAAGGAGCTGAACATGAGTCCTGGGCAGCAAGCCAGAGGGGACGAGTGGCAGCTAGGGGGACTGCAAGAAGGGCTGGCATGGCATGGTGGAGTCACAGTTTATGGTGTTGGCAGGAAGTGCTTGCATGGCTTGGTGGAGTGACGACTATGGAGAGAGTTGCACTCAGCATGCGGAACTTGGTTGCTGAGAGCTGGACTCAAGCATGCTTGTCTTTTTGGGCAGGAGCTGAACTCATCTTTGGGACTCTATTACTGGACTTCTGCAATTGGTGGTGAACTCTGCTCCAAGGCTGCACTAAGGTGAAGGATCCAGTTATGGTGATGGATCTGGGTGGAGGAAAAGATGCACACAGGTGGTGGGCTCAGTTGCTAGGAGCGTACGCAACAGAGCAAAGCTAAGTGGTGTTTTCCCTGTATTATCATTTTCCCTCATGTGTGCTTAGTGCAGTGGTGGGATTAGTTTCCGCACCGACCAATTCCCTAGTGAGGGTTTAGGTCCAGGGCGAGCTAGGGTTAAAGGTATCCTGTGCGTCGCCCGGTGCGGAACCGGCATAGGGAACGTTAGGAGTGCAGGGACACTGGCTCAGGGGAGTTCAGGAGGTCTCCACTTCCCTATTCCCTATTGCAGGGCCCACCATTGTTAATGTTTCCCAGGTTTCCCTTATTGTTTAAATTCGCCTTACTGGAGGCGGGGTTTTCCAGACTTGTATATACGTGTATGGTCTAAATTCGCCAGTTGGAGGCGGTGTATCCAGCTGCACGTGTCTTATTATTTAAATTCGCCCCACTGGAGGCGGTGTATCCAGGGTCACGTGCGTCACATGGGTTCGCCTTGCGGTAGTCGCTGCGTCCAGACACGCGTGACCGTGACAATTATAATGATTATATATATATGTGTATAGCCACACCCACTCTGCATAGCCACATTCACTATAATATCCCACATCATCATGTCAGCCAGTGCTACCCGACTACTACCCCTAATATCCTACATTGTCCTATTAGCCATAGCCACCGGACTACTAATATACCACATCATCCCGTTAAAGCCACTGGACTACTACCCCTAATATCCCACATCATCCCGTCAGCCAGAGCCACCGGACAACTACCACTAATATCCAGCATCATCCCATCACAGCCGCCGGACTACTACCCCTAATATCCCACATCATTCCCGTCAGAGCCACCGGACTACTACCCCTAATATCCCACATCATCCCATCAGCCTGGGGTCAGAACCAGGGCGCTGAGTGGATTTGCCCTGACTTGCATACCAATGATCCCTTTAATAGAACCCTGGGGTCAGAATCAGAGCGCTGAGGGATTTGCCCTAACTTCTGTACAGGAGATCCCTTTAAGAGAGCCTGGGGTCAGTACCAGAGCATTTGAAGGCAATTGCCCTGACTTCCATACTGGGGATCCCTTTAAGAGAGGACTGGGGTCAGTACCAAAGTGCAGATTGGATTTGCCCTCACTTCCATACCGGGGATCCCTTTAAGAGAGGACTGGGGTCAGTACCAAAGTGCAGATTGGATTTGCCCTCAGTTCCATACCGGGGATCCCTTTAAGAGGGGCCTTGGGTCAGAACCAGAGTTCTGAGTGGATTTGCCCTAACTTCCATACCGGGGATCCCTTTAAGAAAGCCTGGGATCAGAACCAAAGCGCTGGATGGATTTGCCCTGACTTGCATACCAATGATCCCTTTAATAGAACCCTGGGGTCAGAATCAGAGCGCTGAGGGATTTGCCCTTGCCTGAGGAGATCCCTTTAAGAGAGCCTGGGGTTAGTACCAGAGCATTTGAAGACAACTGCCCTGACTTCCATACCGAGGATCCCTTTAAGAGAGGCATGGGGTCAGAACCAATGTACTGGATGGATTTGCCCTGCCTTCCATACCGGAGATCTCTTTAACCCTTTAAGAAAGGCCGGGGGTCAGTACCAAAGCGCTGAGTGGATTTGCCCTAACTTGCATACCATTGATCCACGGGAGGGGGGGATTCATTTCTGTCATGTGCTCTGTGCTCCTTTCTGGGGGGCAGACAATGGCTGGGAGCTAATGTTCCTGGGGATGCTAGATTTCTCCCACCATGTCAGTGTCTGCTGAGGCGTTGTCATGCAGTGAGAAAACTGTTGGTCATAGCAACCCATCACAGCTCAGCTACTTTTAACTAGCTCTGGTGAAATGAGCGATGCTTAGTGATTGTTTGCAAGGAAAACTTTTGATCATAGCAACGAATCATAGGTGAGCTTCTTTTTAACAGCTCTGGTGAAATGAAAGACGCTTTGTGATTGGTTGGTGATACACACATACATACATTCATTTTATATATATATATATATATATACACTCACTGGCCACTTTATTAGGTACACCTGTCCAACTGTGTGTTAAGACTTAATTTCTAATCAGCCAATCACATGGCGGCAACTCAGTGCATTTAGGCATGTAGACATGGTCAAGACAATCTCCTGCAGTTCAAACCGAGCATCAGTATGGGGAAGAAAGGTGATTTGAGTGCCTTTGAACGTGGCATGATTGTTGGTGCCAGAAGGGCTGGTCTGAGTATTTCAGAAACTGCTGATCTACTGGGATTTTCACGCACAACCATCTCTAGGGTTTACAGAGAATGGTCCGAAAAAGAAAAAAAATCCAGTGAGCGGCAGTTCTGTGGCCAGAAATGCCTTGTTGATGCCAGAGGTCAGAGGAGAATGGGCATACTGGTTCGAGCTGATAGAAAGGCAACAGTGACTCAAATTGCCACCCGTTACAACCAAGGTAGGCAGAAGAGCATCTCTGAACGCACAGTGCGTCGAACTTTGAGGCAGATGGGCTACAGCAGCAGAAGACCACACTGGGTACCACTCCTCTCAGCTAAGAACAGGCATCTGATGGCTACTTTCAGCAGGATAATGCGCCATGTCATAAAGCTCGATTCATCTCAGATTGGTTTCTTGAACATGACAATGAGTTCACTGTACTCAAATGGCCTCCTCAGTCACCAGATCTCAATCCAATAGAGCATCTTTGGGATGTGGTGGAACGGGAAATTCGCATCAGGGATGTGCAGCCGACAAATCTGCGCCAACTGTGTGATGCCATCATGTCAATATGGTCCAAAATCTCTGAGGAATGCTTCCAGCACCTTGTTGAATCTCTGCCACGAAGAATTGAGGCAGTTCTGAAGGCAAAAGGGGGTCCAACCCGTTACTAGCATGGTGTACCTAATAAAGTGGCCAGTGAGTGTATATATATAGTGGTGTGACTGGTGGTCATGTGGTCAATAGGAGGTATGTATCACAAGGATGTTAGCTCCCTGTGATGTAGCCCCGAGTGTTTTCTTAAGTGTACGTAAACTTTTTAAGTGGTTGTTGTTCACATTTGGGTCCGGGCTACGGGTAGCTTTGAGAGTTGGGAGGGTCTGGCTACCCATGTGCCTCACTCCGTGGTGAGGGGGTTCACTGTATCCCGTTTTGTTTGAAGATATGTGTGTGGTTGTGAATCTGCAGGACCTGTAATGAGGTCATGAACATGTGACTAGCCATGTGATAGCCTGTAATCACTCCCAGTTACCTATATAAGGAAGGTGTGTTTCACATGTGAGAGAGTACTGTTTGTGTGATGTCACGGGTGACTGGATACACCGCCTCCAGCAGGACAAATTTCTATGACACCCGTGACCCTGGATACACCGCCTCCAGCAGGCGAATTTCAATAATTACACCTGTATCTGGATACACCGCCTCCAGTAGGGCGAATTTACAGAGTTAAGGGAACCACCAGGGAAACCGATACAATGGAGGGCCCTGCAATAGGGAACAGGGATGTGGAGACCTCCAGCACTCCCCTGAATCAGTGTCTCTACGCTCCTGACGGTCCCTAGGCAGGTTCCGCAAAGTTACAAACAGGGAAAAACCACTTAGCTTTGCTTTGTTGCTATTGCTCCCAGCAACAGAGTCCAGCACCTGAGTGCAGCTTTCCTCCTGAATAGCTGCTACTTCACCAAAGCTTTGTCAGAGCTGCAAGGAACTCCTCACTGTTGCTCCTTCACCACCAGGACTCTGACTGAGCTGCAAGGAACTCTTCTCCAGCTCCTTCCTCCACTAAGGATGGTTGGAAATGACCAATATCACCAACAGTGAGTGAGACACCTGACTCTCCTTTAAAGGCAAGAGCCAGAGCCATCACACCTGCTAGTGATTCCAGTGTAATAATACTAGCCACCACCGGGGGCAAAACTAGAACTAAAGACACCACTGTGTAATGACCCTAATGGCCACCGGGGGCAAAATTAACTTTAAGCAAACAGCTTAAAGAAGAAAAAAGGTTACATGTGCTTTTATCTGTCACAATCCAGCATGGATCATGACAGTACCCTCCCTCAATGAGGGGCCTCGGGACCCTCAAGACCGCTCCTCATCAGGGAACCACCTACAGAGGGGACGCCCAGATCCAGAGTTCACCCCAGTCACTACCTGAACTTCAGGTTCATGACAAACGAGCACCGCTGGTATTGGCAATGTATGTTCTGGAGGCACCACACATCTCCAAAGCGCCGACCTGGGGAACGAGTTGTGTATGTGCATGTTTGGGGTTAACTCGAGCTGGCAAGACTCCGCAACACACTTCCACTGGATGTTTTTTGGTGGCCACCCATACATGCTCGTTCACACACAGGTCCGGACCTGAACGTTTATTGCCACACATTAGTTTGTCACAGTACGGTGAACTCTTACTGGAACTGACAACAGAGGCGTCCCCCTGTGTCACCACACTCACACCCCCGCAATTCACCAAGGGGCTCACCACCCTCCAACCCCTTCCACCACGAGGTCTGCGCCTCCCAGGTTTGGCTAATGGCGAGGGTTGAGACTTGCCCCTACTCTCCTGCAGCACATCTGCTGCTCCCAAGGGAGAGGAAGGGGCCAGTTGCAGAGAGACGGCAGAGACAGTAGCCCCTAGGCAGCAGCCCTCACACGACTGTCCCCAGCTGACTACTTCCCTAGCCCGCCAATCTATTACCAGGTTGTGTTTTTTCAGCCAAGGGAGGCCTAGAACGATAGGCACTGGCATTTCTTCCAAGACGTAGCATGCCAAGGACTCCTCATGATATCCTATCCGCAGATGGATATTTTCTATGACTTGAGTCAAGCTCCCCTGGCTCAGTGGAACAGAGTTAATGGCCTGGACGCTTATAGGTTGGGCTAGCGTCCTACACCTCAGGCCATGAGTCTGGACAAAGCCAGCATCCACGAGACTGATTCCTGCTCCGCTGTCCACAAGCACCGGTATCACCTCCGGTACCCTGCCAGCCAAAACCTCCACTGACATAGTACCTTGGGAGGGCAAAATGGAAGAAATGTACACTCCCTGGTCTCCTCCGTCCAAGCGACCAGGGGAATGCGGCTTCTGAGATGGCCTAGATAATTTGGCATGCGTAGGGCAAGCCTTAAGGACATGACCCGTCTGCCCGCAGTAGAAACATGACGACACCACTCCCTGAACAGTAGGCAGCCCTGTACACAAACTAGCTCCTCCTACTTGCATGGGTTCGTCTGCAGACTTGGCACGCACTGGGCAGGCTCCCATGAAGTGGCCCGGCTTCCCACAGGAAAAGCATACCCCCCACCACGTCGAGCCGCAGACAACCCCTTTTTTGTACCAACAACACCGGGCTGCCTAGGTTCCTCCGTCCGCACTGGTGGGTCCTCCTCCCTAGCAAGGACAACAGGGGCCACATTTTGTGTATGTCTCTCCCTAAGGTGTCTCTCCACCCGGATGGCAAGGGACATGGCGGCCTCCAGCGACCTGGGGGCGGCATACTGCACCAGAGAAAAATGTTAAGGTTGGTGATAATGTGATGTCACGGGTGACTGGATACACCGCCTCCAGCAGGGCGAATATCTATGACATCCGAGACCCTGGATACACCGCCTCCAGCAGGCGAATTTCAATAATTACACGTGTTGTGAGTTCATTCTCTGGTTCACCAATTGTGAGTTCTCCTTCCAGACTCCCTCACCGATCACAAGAATTTGATTTATCTGGAGTCGGCCAAACGCTTGAATCCTAGACAGGCTAGATGGGCCTTGTTTTTCACGCGTTTTAGTTTTGTGGTCTCTTTTCTTCCGGGCACTAAGAATGTTAAGGCAGACGCCCTTTCTAGGAGTTTCTTTGCCGATTCTCTTAATGTGACCGAGCCTACTACCATCCTAGGTGAGGGGGTAGTTCTTTCTGCCATTTCGCCCGATTTGAGATGCGCCCTGGAGAAATTTCAGGATAAACCTGAGCATTGCCCTATGGGAAAATTGTATGTTCCTGACAAGTGGAGAAAGAGAGTGATGTCTGAAATTCATTGCTCCGCATTGGCTGGTCATCCAGGTATTTTTGGTACCAGAGATTGGGTGAGTCAGTCCTTTTGGTGACCTGCCTTATCTTGTGACGTCAGGAATTTTGTACAGTCCTGTGGGACTTGTTCTCGGTCTAAACCCTGTTCTCGTTCTAGTGGGTTGCTGATGCCCTTGCCGGTGCCCAAGAGGCCATGGACCCATATCTCAATGGATTTTATTTCTGATCTTCCTGTCTCTCAGAGAATGACTGTTATCTGGGTGATTTGTGATAGATTTTCGAAGATGGTCCATCTTGTACCACTCCCAAAGTTGCCATCTTCCGCTGACTTGGTGCCCTTGTTTTTACAACAGGTGGTTCGGTTACATGGGATTCCTGAGAATATTGTGTCCGACAGAGGAGTCCAGTTTGTTTCCAGATTCTGGAAAGCCTTTTGTTCCAATCTGGGAATTCAGTTATCCTTCTCCTCCGCGTTTCATCCCCAGACCAATGGACAGACTGAGAGAACAAACCTGAACTTGGAGTCTTATTTGAGACGTTTTATATCTGCTGATCAGGATGATTGGGTCTCAATTTTGCCCTTGGCCGAATTCGCACTGAACAATAGAGCTAGTTCTGCCACTTTGATGTCACCCTCTTTCTGTAATTTTGGGTTTCATCCTCGATTCTCTTCAGGACAAGTGGAATCTTCGTCCTGCCCAGGTGTGGACACTGTAGTTAAGAGAATGCAGCAGATATTTGACCAAGTGGTGGATAAGTTGTCACTCTCTCAGGAAAAGGCCCAGTGATTTTCCAACCGGCATAGGACCATTGGTCCCCAGTTTAAAGTGGGTGATATGGTTTGGTTGTCGTCTAAGAATATTCCTATGAAGGTCGCATCTCCTAAATTTAAGCCAAGATTTATTGGTCCTTTATTTATTGGTCCTCATAAGATTTTGGAAATTCTTAATCCTTTTTTGTTTCGATTGGCTCTTCCAGTTACGTTTAAGATCCATAACGTATTTCACAAATCTCTGTTGAAGAGGTTTGTTGAGCCAGTGGTTCCTATAGCAGCACCTCCTGACCCTGTGTTGGTTGAAGGCAATGTGGAATATGAGGTAGAGAAAATATTGGATTCTCGTTTGGTTAGATGGAGACTCCAATATTTGGTCAAATGGAAGGGTTATGGTCAGGAGGATAATTCTTGCGTCTCTGCCTCCGATATTCATGCCAATAGATTGGTTCGTGCTTTTCACCGGGCCCATCCTGATCGGCCTGGTGGTGTGGATGAGGGTTCGGTGACCCCTTCTCAAGGGGGGTACTATTGTGAGTTCATTCTCTGGTTCACCAGTTGTGAGTTCTCCTTCCTGACTCCCTCTGGTGGTGACAGGAGGTAGAGAGGCTGATTTGATCGGTGGAGATCTGCCACCTGAGAATGAGGATGACGATTGGATCTAAGGAGTCTCAGATTGGATTTAAGACAGCCGACTCCCTATTCAGTTGCTGGTGATTCCTTCTGGCTTGTCAGCTCTTGGTTTTCAGCTCTGTTCCAGTCATCTAAAGCTAAGTTTTTCTGCTAATGTTCACACTTGAATTTGTTGGTCTATTCAGTTTTTTGGTGTGGTCAGCCAGCCCCTGCTGGGGGCTGTGCTGAATTTCCACTTTTATTGATCAGTATTTTGCCAACTGGCTTTTTGTCCCTTACTAGTTCGGTCTCTTTTTGCTCTGTCTCAGAATATTTCTGAGTGCTGATATAGTGGAAGAAGTCTAGTGACTTCAGGGTTAATTTTGCTATCAGAAGTGTTGGACATGATTTTGTAGGGTTTTTTGCAGGTTGCAGACAGTGTCTCTCCTTTCCTTTCCTGTCTAGTTAGTTTGGGCCCCATCATTTGCTCAGCCTATTTTCCTGCCTGTGTTTGTGCCTTCATCTTGTTTCACCGTCAATACATGTGTGGGGGCTATCTATTCCTTTGGGGTCTGCTCTGGGGCAGTTGTTTTCCCTTTTCTTGCTTTAGGCTTATTTAGTCAAGGCATCTAGGAACATCGTAGGCACGCTCCACGGCTATTGCTAGTTGTGTGGTAAGATCAGGGATCTGCAATCTGCATAGTTACCAACCTCTCTGGTTTTCTGTGACTTAGCTTGTTTTGCTTTTTTCTCCTTGGTGCCCCATTCATAACATACGCGTGTACCTGGATACACCGCCTCCAGCAGGGCAAATTTACAGAGTTAAGGGAACCACCAGGGAAACCGATACAATGGAGGGCCCTGCAATAGGGAACGGGGATGTGGAGACCTCCTGCACTCCCCTGAGTCAGTGCCTCTACACTCCTGACGGTCCCTAGGCAGGTTCCGCACCTGGCGACGAGCAGGATACCTAAAAACCCTAGCTCGCCCTGCACCTATCCCTTTCTAATGAATTGGACGTTGCAGAAACTAATCCCACCACTGCACTAAAACACACATAAGGAAAGTTACAAACAGGGAAAAACCACTTAGCTTTTCTCTGTTGCTATTGCTCCCAGCAACAGAGTCCAGCACCTGAGTGCAGCTTTTCTCCTGAATAGCTGCTACTTCACCAAAGCTTTGTCAGAGCTGCAAGGAACTCCTCACTGTTGCTCCTTCACCACCAGGACTCTGACTGAGCTGCAAGGAACTTTTCACCAGCTCCTTCCTCCACCAAGGATGGTTTGAAATGACCAATATCACCAACAGTGAATGAGACACCTGACTCCCCTTTAAAGGCAAGAGCCAGAGCCATCACACCTGCTAGTGAATCCAGGGTAGTAATACTAGCCACCACCGGGGGCAAAACTAGAACTAAATACACCACTGTGTAATGACCCTAATGGCCACCGGAGGCAAAACTAACTTTAAGCAAACAGCTTAAAGGAAAAAAAAAAAAGGTTCCATGTGCTTTTATCTGTCACAATCCAGCATGGATCGTGACAGTATGTGCTTGGAGTGCTAGGAGTCTGTCAGTGTGGATAGAGCTCCCATGATATTTTTGAGTAAAATGTAAATTGCTCTTTTATTCTATAAACTACTGACAACATGTCTTCGAATTTCCAAGCACTAAATTTTGTATTTATTTTCAGAAAATGAGAAATGGTCAAAAGAACAAGAAAATGCAGTGTTTGCAGACCTCAAATAATGCTAAGAAAACAAGTTCATAATCATTTAGAAACAAAAATACTAATGTTTTAACTCAGGAAGAGTTCAGAAATTAATATTTTGTGGAATAACCATGATTTTTAATCACAGCTTTCATGCTTCTTGGCATGCTTTCCACCAGTCTTTCACACTGCTTTTGGGTGACCTTATGCCACTCCTGGTACACAAATGTAAGCAGTTCTTCTTTGTTTGATGGCTTGTGACTATCCATCTTCCTCTTGATTACATTCCAGAGGTTTTCAATGGGTTCAGGTCTGGAGATTGGGCTGGCCATGACAGGGATTTGATGTGGTGGTCCTTCATCCACACATTGATTGACCTAGCAGTGTGGCATGGCGCATTGTCCTGCTGGAAAAAACAGTCCTCAGAGGTGGGGAACATTGCCTGAGCAGAAGGAATCAACTGTTTTTCCAGGATAACCTTGTATGCGGATTGATTTGTACGTCCTTCGCAAAGATTAACCTGCCAAATTCCAGCCTTGATGAAGCATCCCCAGATCATCACCGATCCTCCACCAAATTTCACAGTGGGTGCAAGACACTGTGGCTTGTACACCTCTCCAGGTCTCCGTCTAACCATTAAATGACCAGGTGTTGGGCAAAGCTGAAAATTAGACTCATCAGATATTACCTTACTATAGTCCTCTATGCAATCCTTATGGTCTTTGGCAAACTTCAGCCTGGCTCTTCTTTGTTTCTCATTGATGAAAGGCTTTTTTCTAGCTTTACATGACTTGAGCCCTGCCTCTAGGAGCCTGTTATGAACTATTCACCCCAGCTGCCATTTGCCATTCCTTTTGTAGGTAATTTGATGTTATCCTGCGGTTCACCCCAGCTGCCATTTGCCATTCCTTTTGTAGGTAATTTGATGTTATCCTGCGGTTGATGAGTGTCATTCGAATAAGATGATGGTCATCCCGATCAGTGGAGAGTCATTTTTGCCCTCTGCCGGTCTGTAGCTTCATTGTCCCCAATGTCTGCTGCTTGACCTTGTTGTAATGGGCTGCCGTCTTAGAAATTTTAAGGATGGAGGCAACATGATGCTCACTGTATCCCTCTGCTAGTAAAGCCAAAATTGAACCCTTCTTTTCCTCACTCAAGACTTTTCTTTTCAACTCCTTTGGCATGGTTAAAAGTTATTTTTTCATTCCTATTACTTTTGGGATATTACTAGCACTTGTTTTGCCATCCAGCTTGTCCTATTGCAAGAGGATTGTGAACACCACAGCAGGGTTTTTTTTATAGCAGAGTTTTTTTTATACTTTCCTTCATTAAATAAGATTTGGTTCAGGTGATCACCTAATCAGAAGCACGTTAAGTAGAAGAATGAGGTGTGCTGGGGTTGGAATTCAACTGACACTGGAATGGAATGGCTGTCAGACATGTAGAGAAGCTGATTTTTATAAAACTGTGCAGTGGTCTCTTAATTTTAGCCAGAGCTTATATATACATATATACATATATATATATATATATACACTGCTCCAAAAAATAAAGGGAACACTTAAACAACAGAATATAACAAGTAAATCAAACCTCTGTGAAATCAAACTGTCCACTTAGGAAGCAACACTGAATGACAATCAATTTCACATGCTGTTGTGCAAATGTAATAGACAACAGATGGAAATTATTGGCATTTATCAAGACACACTCAAGAAAGGAGTGGTTCTGGGTCGCCCTCCCTGGGCTGTGGGGTACTCGGTACCGGGCCGGTGTCTGGGGAATGTGTCACAGCAGCGGTGACCCGGTCCGTGGCCCTGGGCGCCCAAGTAATGGGGGAATGTAGTTAATGGAATGGAATAGTTTGTGACGTCACCTGTGGTGCTCGGCAAGGGAGGTGTTAAGCCGACGCTGCATGCAGATCCGCTGGGACTGATGGTAGGGTGCAGCAAGGATGTAAAAGCTCCCCTCAGGTGAAGCTATAGTCCCAGGTCAGTGTAGAGGTGGTTAGCACGGGGATGTAGCAGTGCCGTAAGGGTAGGAAGCAGACAAGACTCAGCGGGGTGCAATTTCTGTACCTTTACTTGATAAGTGCAGTCCAGGGTCCTGATTACAGATGGTAACAGAGCAGGCTAGCCTGGAAGCAACTCAGGGATTCTCTCACAGCAGACGGGCTGTGCAGCCTCCTTCCTAGCACTTGTTTGAATGAAGTACTCCTAGTACTGAGTTACACTGAAGTTCCTCCTGACAGATGTTCTCAAGAACCTTACTTGCACGGCAGACAGCTGTAGCCTATCTCGGGGGCTCCTTTCTCCTGAGTCCCAGCTCTCTATCCAAGCTGCTGTTGTGCCCTCAAGTCTTAGATGGGAGTAGGGCATTCACAGCCTCCTACTCCTCTGGTATCTGTTGTAGGACCGTTAGTATCCATACAACCGTGGAGACCAGGCTCCAGTTCATGCGCTCACTGTGAGGGAGTTCTCCTTTCCCAGCTCAACCTCCAGCTTCTCTCTACACGTCTGCACACTTCACCCTCCGCAGACTAACTAACCACTTCTTCCTCTTGGCCCTCAGAGAGCACTCCTCCCCTTAATCCCGGTTCAGAGTTCCACCTGCTGGCCTGGAGTGGAACTGTGTTTCATGCATAGATTGACTGCGAGAGAGACCCATCATTGCCTCCAAGCCTGGCATTACCCTCCCCTGGAGGAAGGCAAAGCCACTGTGGCGGCCATACTCCTGGGGGCGCCACATTCCCCCCTAGTGCAAGTCAGCACTCCTGGGCTGAACAAAAACATGAACATATAAAGAGTTAGACAATAATAATTGTGCAAGATTTAAAAATTAAAAAGTTACAAAAACCAAGAGCTTCAAAAATGGTCCTATGATGATAAGTCCAAGCATCAATGTCCATGGTCCATTCCTGGGCAAATGGTGAACTATATACAAGGAAAGTTTTTGACCACACACAAGTCCTGTGGTACAATGTCCATAAAACAAACTGGAACATTTAAAGGAAACTCTTACAGGTTTCCTGTAGGCACAAAACTTGAAAAACAGTTACATATATACACATACAATTACAACATTTACCTTTTCCTATATATGATATCTGATGGATGGTATCCCTTGTGTAATGCGGGTAGAGCTACGTAAGACTGGTGTAGTGGGTAATGTACTGGATACACTACTGGGGGTTCTGCATGGCACAGGGATCCTAGATTGTCTGTGAACTCTTGGACTCACCAGGGGCACAACAGGTTCACCACTGGCAGGGCGAGGGTTCTCTGGCTCCACTGCTGGTATGGCATCTGCTACCCGATTTTCCTGATTCTCTTGAGTCACTTCTCCCTGTACTACCAGTTGGGGAAATGTCAACACTGGCACCACTATAGCATCGTTCACTTTAGTCCAATTCACAGGGAATTCTCCAAGCACTGTGCTGACCTTCTCTTCTTCCACTATGGGTTGGATGTTATCTGGTTCTTCTTTTCTTTCTTTTAACTGGTCAGGGCATAACTTCAAATGATCTCTCGATACCGCTGCTGAGGTCTCTCTTCCATCTTTACTAACAAGGCATACCGTAGTATTATCAAAGTTCGAGGGCAGAATGGTATAAGGTTCAGCTTCCCATTGATCATCCAATTTGTGCAATCTCTTCCTTTTCAAGCCTTGTTCTCCCGGCGACAAAGGAACGGCAGGTGCATTTTGATTGTAGAGCTTTTCTTGCTTTTGTCTTGCCTGGGCTAGACTCCTTTCCACGCATTCTTGAACTCTTCTGTACTGTTGTTGTCTTTCTGTATCCCAGTCAGCATCTGGTGACGTTACTTCAGGCGTAAGGACTCCCATGTCCAAGTCAATAGGCAGTTTACCAGGTCTTGATCTCATTAAGTAGGCTGAGGTACAGTTGGTGGAGTTCACTGGGATATGGTTGTAGAGGTCCACCAGATCTGGCAACTTCTCTGGCCACAGATTCCTCTCCTCCAAGGGCAAAGTCTTCAGGAGGTCAATCACTAACTGGTTCATCTTCTCACACATGCCATTGGTCTGTGGGTGATACGGTGTTGTCCGGATCTTCTTACAACCATACAAGTTACAGAATTCTTGGAACACTTCTGCCTCGAAAGCTGGACCTTGATCTGTCAGCACTCTTTCAGGGTATCCATGTGGTCTACAGAAATGCTGTTGGAATGCTCTGGCTGCTGTCCTGGCTGTTTGATCTTTGACAGGCACAACTACCAGGAATCTTGAGTAGTGGTCCACAATGGTAAGAGCATAGATGTAGCCTGACCGGCTTGGAACCAGCTTCACATGGTCCAGGGCTACCAACTCAAGGGGCTGTTTGGTGATGATTGGCTGTAGAGGAGCTCTCTGGCTGTTTCGATCCTTTCTGCGCAAGTTACATTGTCCACACTCCTGGCACCACCTCTCAATGGCTTTCCTCATACCAGCCCAGTAGAACCTCTCTCGGAGCAATGCTTCCAACTTCTTCCATCCGAAGTGTCCAGCTCCATTGTGGTATGCTTCCAGGACCATTGATGCCTCTCTCTTTGGGACTATCACCTGCGAAACCAGCTCATGAGTGCGGGCATTGATACTCCTCCGACACAGCTTCCTTTCAAAAATGAACAGCCGACCTCTTTCCTTTCACAACTGCTGGGTTTCTTCCGGAGCATCCGACTCTGGGCGTGAGTCATCTTGCAACAGTAGCTCCTTCACCAGGCGGACTGCAGGGTCGCGATCTTGCGTTTCTGCCCAATCATGATGGGGCAATGGATTCAGAGTGACCTCCTTCAAGCCAGACCGTCGTTTTCTCACTCCTTGGGCACGTTGGGCCGCAATTGGCCGGTGGAAGGGAGGTAACTCTATTTCTTCAAGAGCCTCAGGGTCTTCTCCTGCATCTGGTAGGTTAGGCATTCTGCTCAGCGCATCAGCATTGGCATTATTGTGCCCTGCCTGGTGCTTGATGGTAAACTCATAGTTAGATAGCCGAACCATTCATCGCTGTTCCAGTGCACCTAGTTTTGCAGTGTCCAAGTGCGTCAACGGGTTGTTGTCCGTGAAGATAGTGAACTTGGCAGAGGCTAGGTAATGTTTGAACCTTTCGGTGACAGCCCAGACTATGGCAAGGAACTCCAACTTGAAAGAACTGTAGTTGTCAGGGTTCCTTTCAGTGGGGCGCAGCTTCCTGCTGGTGTAGGAGATCGTTCTTTCTTTCCCATTCTGTACCTGCGACAGTACTGCTCCTAGTCCCACGTTACTGGCATCAGTGTACAGCACAAAGGGTTTGTCATAATCTGGGTAGGCCAGAGCTTCATCTCCTGTGAGAGCCATCTTCAGCCGTGTGAAGGATCTCTCCAACTCTTCAGTCCATTCAAAGGTGGAACTTTTCTGTTTGGTCTTCTTGGACTGCCCCACCAGAAGGTTTTGCATAGGGGTGGCTATTTCGGTAAAGCCTTTGATGAATCTTCGGTAGTAGCCTACCAGTCCAAGGAATTGGCGTACCTCATGAAGGTTGCTGGGCTTCGGCCAGTCCCGGATGACTGTGACCTTGTCAGGATCTGGTGCCACACCTTCTGCACTGACCACATGACCAAGGTACTATACCTTGGGCTTCAGGAGGTGGCATTTGGAAGGCTTCACCTTCAGGCCAAAATTGGACAAAGCTTCAAACACTTCAGCCAGGTGTTCCAGATGATCTTCATAGGTTTTGGAGAAAACAATGACATCATCCAGGTACAACAGGACCGTCTCAAAGTTCATGTGTCCCAGGCAGCATTCCATCAGCCGTTGAAATGTTCCTGGAGCAGTGCAGAGCCCAAATGGCATATAAGTGAACTCACAGAGACCCATTGGAGTGGTAAATGCTGTATTCTCCTTGTCTGCCTCTGCCACGGGAACCTGCCAATACCCACTGGTGAGATCCAAGGTGGAAAAGTAATTAGCAGTTTTAAGTGCAGCTAATGATTCCTCAATTCTGGGTAATGGGTAGGCATCTTTATTTGTAATGCTGTTAATTTTCCTGTAATCAACACACATTCTCATGCTACTGTCAGTTCATCAGTTGGGCCACGGGTAAGTTCAGAATCAGCCCAATACCTCTTGTAAAGAATGTACGGCATAGTGGTCACCTGGGAGCCAGTGTCCAGCAAAGCGTTCATGGGGATGCCGTCAATCACCACAGGAAGGATTGGTCTCCCTCCCACCTACTTGGCTCGCCAGTTCCTTGGGCCTGGGGATCCTACTCCTGGGGGTTGGCCCTCTGCCCCAGGGGTTGCTCATTTAAAGGACAAAATCTTGCAAGATGACCTGCCTTGTAGCAGCGACGACAGATGGGACGTCCGTCCTGGTCACAGCGATCGTTGTTCCTTCCTCGAAATGGCGGGGTTCTCCTCCTCCAGAGCCACGGGACATCCTCTGGACTGGAAGCAAGTTGGATCTTTTCTTTGGAGGACACTTGCAGGGACTGCACGGTTTTCGTAAGTGCAGCCATTCCTTTGGTCAACTTCTGGACCTGAAGACGCAGCTCCTCAGTTGGATCTTTATCTAGAGTCTGTGCATCAGCCTACACAGGGATGGAAGGAAAAGATGTTGCTTCCTGATGGTAGGTGATCGCTGGGCGCCTAGGGGGCGCTGGACGGCTGTCAGTGGATTCCTGCAGTACCCGAATAGCCCTGTCCTTAAAATCAGCAAAGTCCAGATCAGGGTTTTGCAGGGTTATGATACGCAACTGTCCTCTGTGGGTACTGGATAGGAGTCCTTCAATTAACTGCTCCTTTAACAGTTTATCTTCCTCCTTCACACTGTCAGGATCAACTTGCTTAACTGCTCGCAGCGCCTCCTGCAGGTGGAGAGCATAGTCCCTGATACTGTCCTGCGCCTTCTGTTTACAGCCAAAGAACCTCATCTTGATTTCAGCGGCAGGGCGGGTGTCAAAGGTGCTTCTTCTTTGTCCTTCCTTCCTGCTGCAGTTAGGCTGTATAACCAGCACTGTCCAAAACGGAGAACGACCCAAACAGAGAACTGATAGATCCAAAGTTGTGACAGTCCGATTACTTTTTTTTTTTTTTCGTATATGTACCTACCTACTGTCAATGTAATGCTTTTATGCATCTGTATCTGTACTTGTTCCTGCCTTGCTGCTGTAATGCTCTGAATTTCCCCATGGTGGGACGATTAAAGGATTATCTTATCTTATCTCAGCTTGGCCAGGACCTTTGCAACAGTCTCTTTATCAGTATCCTGCCAGGCCTTCACTTCTCTAGGCCCTTTTACATTTAGCGATGCACCAGCGATCCGACCAGCGATCCCACCCGGTCAGGATCGCTGGTGCATCGCTAAATGATCGATAGTGAGCTTTCATACAGAAAGATCTCACAGCGATGCAGCAGCGACGCAGCGCACGATACTTACCATTCACACACAGCGATCCTGGCGTCCTCCCGCCCGCGTCCAGCGTCGCTCGTCGTCACAGCAGGAAGTCTCAGCAGGAAGCGCCCGACGAGAAATGGAGCCGCCCGATCTCGCGCGATCAGCGATGGACAGCGGGGGAGCCGGTCGCTGGTAAGTATCACACATAGCGATATCGCTAGCAATATCGCTATAACGTCACAAAACCAGTGACGTTTTAGCGATATTGCTAGCGATATCGCTAAGTGTAAAACCCCCTTCTCTGCGCTGCACCCGTTAGCTGTCCAATCAGGATATTCACTTTCTGGCTTTCAGACAGAGGGTATACTTTAAACAAACTGCACAGTCTCTCTTTAAATTCACTCAGGGTATGCGACCCACCCGAGTACTGCGGTAGCCAGGCCGCTCCCGGTATGTAGGGCATGGACAGCAGCATTATGTAGACCGCTGCGGTGGGCGCTCCTCCTTGTGGTACTGCGGGGTTAGCAACGGTGCCTGCCGCTGCATTGCCGTCTGGCGCGGACATCCTCTTCCCCCCCTAGTTAACGTTAGCCAGGGCCGGGGGTTATGTGAGCTCACCGGCGGCCGCTTCACAGGCCCAACACTCCGGGCTGTAGGCCTCAGCTCCTCCTTTTCTCGCGCGCTGTCCTCTCTTCCCGCGTGGCACTTCACTTCTTCGCGTTCTGTGGCAGGCTCCGCCCACGAAGGCCTGCCCCTTCTTCCCGCGCGCGCCAAGCAGCGCCGCAATGGCGGAAATTGGCGCCAATTTTCACACACAGTCTATGGCACACAGGACCCGGGGGTACCGGGCTCCGTAATCCTGTTCGTGACGCCAAGTTGGGTCGCCCTTCCAGGGCTGTGGGGTACTCGGTACCGGGACGGTGTCAGGGCAATGTGTCACAGCAGCGGTGACCTGGTCCGTGGCCCTGGGCGCCCAAGTAATGGGGGAATGTAGTTAATGGAATGGAATAGTTTGTGACGCCACCTGTGGTGCTCGGCAAGGGAGGTGTTAAGCCGACGCTGCATGCAGATCCGCTGGGACTGATGGTAGGGTGCAGCAAGGATGTAAAAGCTCCCCACAGGTGAAGCTATAGTCCCAGGTCAGTGTAGAGGTGGTTGGCACGGGGATGTAGCAGTGCCGTAAGGGTAGGAAGCAGACAAGACACAGCGAGGTGCAATTTCTGTACCTTTACTTGATAACTGCAGTCCAGGGTCCTGATTACAGATGGTAACGGAGCAGGCTAGCCTGGAAGCAACTCAAGGATTCTCTCTCAGCAGACGGGCTGTGCAGTCTCCTTCCTAGCGCTTGTTTGAATGAAGTACTCCTAGTACTGAGTTACACTGAAGTTCCTCCTGACAGATGTTCTCAAGAACCTTACTTGCACGGCAGACAGCTGTAGCCTATCTCGGGGGCTCCTTTCTCCTGAGTCCGGGCTCTCTATCCAAGCTGCTGTTGTGCCCTCAAGTCTTAGATGGGAGTAGGGCATTCACAGCCTCCTACTCCTCTGGTATCTGTTGTAGGACCGTTAGTATCCGTACAACCGTGGAGACCAGGCTCCAGTTCATGCGCTCACTGTGAGGGAGTTCTCCTTTCCCAGCTCAACCTCCAGCTTCTCTCTACACGTCTGCACACTTCACCCTCCGCAGACTAACTAACCACTTCTTCCTCTTGGCCCTCAGAGAGCACTCCTCCCCTTAATCCCGGTTCAGAGTTCCCCCTGCTGGTCTGGAGTGGAACTGTGTTGCATGCATAGATTGACTGCGAGAGAGACCCATCATTGCCTCCAAGCCTGGCATTACCCTCCCCTGGAGGAAGGCAATGCCACTGTGGCGGCCATACTCCTGGGGGCGCCACAGTTCTGCAGGTGGGGACCACAGACCACATCTCTGTACCAATGCTTTCTTGTTGATGTTTTGGTCACTTGAATGTTGGTTGTGCTTTCACACTCGTGGTAGCATGAGACGGACTCTACAACCCACACAAGTGGCTCAGGTAGTGTAGCTCATCCAGAATGGCACATCAATGCGAGCTGTGGCAATAAGGTTTGCTGTGTCTGTCAGCGTAGTGTCCAGAGGCTGGAGACACTACCACGAGACAGGCCAGTACACCAGGAGAAGTGGAGGGGGCCGTAGGGCAACAACCCATCAGCAGAACCGCTACCTCAGCCTTTGTGCAAGGAGGAACAGGAAGATCACTGCCAGAGCCCTGCAAAAGGACCTCCAGCAGGCCACAAATGTGCATGTGTCTGCACAAATGGTTAGAAACGGACTCCATGAGGATGGTCTGAGTGCCCGACATCCACAGATGGGGGTTGTGCTCACAACCCAACATCGTGCAGGACGATTGGCATTTGCCAGAGAACACAATGTTTGGCAGATTTGACATTGACGCTGTTAGGCATCGGATTCCTGCAGCGACACAACAGGAATCCAGAGCCTCACATGCTGCTCTGCAGCAAGCCATTCCTGAGGCTAAGTTACTCTGCCGCTCCACTGAGCATGCTCACGAGACGATCTGCCATTGGAGGTCGGGAGGCACGTGCTCGGGTCCTTCTCCAGATCTGATTGGTCCATCTCAGAGATCCAGAAGGTCCCGGCAGCGCACGGCTATAAAAGGCCCGCATGGCCGCTCGGCCATGCGCTAATATAGACTTTACTTGCTAGATGTGTGAAATTCGGTGATGGATGTATGAGTCTGGTGACTGACTTATTAAGATTCCCATCCCTCTGATATTGTGCATGTGGATAGGGAACTAGAGAGTCAGCGCCAGTCAGTGGCCACTGTGCACACTGCACCTCTACACTAGCGTCCGATTGTGTCACGTCTCACGGCACTACCGTATAGCGGCTGTGTTTGCCGCTGCGCTGCAGTCAGCAGCACTTACCGGCGTCTGTGGTAGCGACGCCGCACGCACGGTAGGTCTAGTCGGACACCGACATCAGCCTTGGGCCGTTTCCTGTGAACGGATACCGCACGTGCAATTTAGCTGAGACCTGTGAGTCTAACAGGCTCCGCGTTTATGTTACAGCGCCTCTGTGAGCTAACAGAGTCCGCTCAGCGCACATCAGGTGGCGTTTAACCCGTGCGCGTTAAACCGCCATATAGCGCGTCTGCCATTACTCAGCAGCAGTGTTAACACCTTCTGCACGGTGGACCCCGAGCGGCGAACGCACTTTATTATTTATTTATTTAGTGCGTTCTGCCATTCCTAACAGACGCCCTGTGCTCTTCACAGATGAGAGCGGGTTCCCGCTGGGCACTTGTGATAGACATGACAGAGTCTGGTGACACCGCGGAGAATGTTCTGCTGCCTGCAACATCCTAAAGCATGACAGGTTTGGCAGTGGGACAGTAATGGTGTGAGGAGGCATTTCTCTGAAGGGCACCACAGCCCTCCATGTGCTAGCCAGAGGTACCGTGGCTTCATTAGGTACCCGGATGAGATCCTGTTACCACCACTGGGCGCGCTTCCCCCACAGCTGGTTGCGCCAATGGTACCTCCGTGCCCGCTGCTGCCCGCTCCTCTGTTCCTGTCCTTCGGTCCTGCCGTGCTCCCCGCACGGCTGGAGGCTCCAGGACTCGGCACATGCACTCTGGCACACTTGGAGGGCGGTCACACCTCCTCCAGGGTCCTGCATCTTCTCGAATGTCCTGATCTGGGTGGCCACGCCCCCTCCCAGGTCCTTTTTACACTTGGATATCCTAAGGGTACCGTTACACCTAGCGATGCACCAGCGATCCCGACCAGCGATATGACGTGGTCAGGATCGCTGGTGCATCGCTAGGTGGTCGCTAGTGAGCTGCTACACAGGCAGATCTCACCAGCGACATCGCTGGGGACGGGGGTCGCTACTTACCTGTCAGACGCGGCGATCCTGCGTCCTCCCACCCGGCTCAACGCGTCGCTTGTCGGCGCCACAGGAAGCGCCGCAGGAAGTGACCGACGAGGAATGGTCCAGGAGCTTCTCGCGCGATCAGCGATAACCAGCGGAGGAGCCGGTCGGAGGTAAGTATCACATGTAGCAATATCGCTAGCAATATCGCTGCAACGTCACAAAATCGGTGACTTTACAGCGATATTGCTAGCGATATCGCAGTGTGTAACGGGGGCTTTACTCGGAAATCCCAGCAGCCAATCCGGGTAAGGTAGGGGTTATTTGAACCAGCTTCCTCTTTCCTGTGGCACCTAGTTATTGTTTAAGCTCCTGCTTCTGTTACCCAGGCCCGTGTCTGAACTCTGACGTGCCTCCTGGCACAAGCTCAGTCCCTGTACTCTGTTGTGCCCCCTGGCACAAGCTCTGTCCCTGTACTCTGCCTGGTGCTCTGTTGTGCCTCCTGGCACATGCTCTGCTATACTCCTGTGCTCTGTTCCGTATGTCCTTTCCTAGTGCCCCGGTGTTTGTCAGTCTCCTCAGTTACCCTTCCATTCCATGTCTCTCCCGCTATCTGAGCCGTCCCTCTTGATGCCGGCTACCATGGTATTAGAGATCCCTAGGCCTGTCCCTGACAATCCCTGTATAGGGGTCGGTCTTCACTAGGTCGGCTCGCCCTGGGCAATCTGTTCCACGGTCCAGACACCACTTGCAGATGTCGTATGGCTTCTGGGGTGCAGTTCCCAGAGCAAGAGGAACAGAGCTATTAAATTTTAAATATTTAATCCAGAAAAATAGGCCGTGTTTCTAAAAAACATATACAAAACATGATACAAAATGGGAACAAAACAATACGATATATTCAAATTACATAAAATAAAAAGGAATAACAAAAGAAAATTACTAAACCTGATGTTGCAGGAATGGCTGTTATCTTTAGGGAGATATGCACTCCGATTTGGAAAATGTAACACTTACCTGTCCTCCAGAATGAACAAAGACAGAGACCCAAACTTTCATTTTTATTAGATCAAGGTTACACCCTAATATCTTCCCTTGGTGAGCTCATATGGGGGGCTGGTTGTGGGAATTGCTAGTTCTGTTACAGTTTTATGAGATCCCTAACTTTTGGGATATTTTTGCAGTGGAGGTCCCAGATGGTAGATATTGTCATGTTTCTTATTGCGATTTTATCTGACTATAAAGATGAAACATGACATGGATAGCACCATCTATTGGGTCTATATTAACCCCTTAACCCTCGGAGGTATTTTCATTTTTGCGTTTTAGTTTTTTGCTCCCCTTCCCAGAACCATGACTTTTTTTTATTTTTTTGGTCAATAAGGCCATGTGAGTGCTGGGTTTTTGCGGGACGAGTTGTACCTTTGAGCGACACTATTGGTTTTAATATATCATGTACTGGAAAACAGGAAAAAAAATTCCAAGTGAGTGGTGAAATTGCAAAAAAGTGCAATCCAACAGTTGTTTTTTTTTTTTTTACCATGTTCACTAAATGCTAAAACTGACCTGTCATTATGATTCTCCCGGTCATTACGTGTTCATAGACACTAAACATGTCTAGGTTCTTTTTTATCTAAGTGGTGAAAAAAAATTCCAAAGTTTGTTAAAAAAATTGCGCCATTTTCCAATTCCCATAGCGTCTCCATTTTTCCGAATTTTGGGTTGAGTGGGAGCTTATTTTTCGTGCTCCGAGCTGACGTTTTTAATGATACCATTTTGGTGCAGATATGATCTTTTGATCGCCCATTATTGCATTTTAATGCAATGTTGCAGCGACCAAAAAACGTAATTCTGGCGTTTTGACTTTTTTTCTCGTTACACCGTTGAGCGATTGGGCTAATTCTTTTTTTATATCGATAGGGCAATTCTGAACGCGGCGATACCAAATATGTGTATGTTTTATTTTTTTATTGTTTTATTTTGAATGGGGCGAAAGTGGTGTGATTTGAACTTTTATATTTTTAAAAAATATATGTATATACTTTTTTACTTTTGGCATGTTTCAATAGTCTCCATTGGAGACTAGAAGCTGCCGTAATCTGATCGGCTCTGCTACATACAGGCGATGATCAGATTGCCTGTATGTAGCAGAATTGCTCACTTGCTGGAAGCGTGTGTTAAATGCAGACAGGGTGAGGCCATCATAGACATAAATATACATCTAAGGTGGTAAAGGGGTTAAGAGCAAAGGGAGGGAGTCCGACATCAGCATATTTAATGGGTTAAGTTGGAGAAGTTAAGAATGTCCTTACAGTGATGTGAGTGAATGTGTTGTGTGTCCCTTAGCAATGAATCTGAAAATATAACTCTCATAAATAGCGAATCAATGCTCACCCCGATATTCATCACTGACCACTGGTTCCAAAAAGTCTGGAACACTTTTTCAGAAAAAATCCTTTGAACAGAGGAAGCACCTGTACTTCTCCACCTCTGAGTAAACAAATCCCAGTCTTGGTGTCTTTTTCCTAGAACAAATCTCCTGTGATCATTACATGTTCACTGCAGGGGGCCCCTACTTCAATGGAGGTTGTATTGTCCACTCTCACTTCCCTAGTTATAATTCATTTTCTCTTTCGCCTAATTATATATTAATCCCATATGTTCCCTAGCTATAATTAATTCCATATGTTTATTGTGAGGGTAATACGTATGTCCCCTCTCCGAAGATGTCTTATGGATTTAAATTTTTCTCTGACAAAATGGATAATTACATTTCAGTGCCAGGATGGAAAGTTGCTTTAATTCTCTATTAGAAGTATCCTTGGATTAGTCATAAGCACACACTTGAACACAATCAAGTGATTTTTTTTTACAACAGTGAGTTGGTTGTATTCTATTACAAACAGTATGATGCTACATTTTCTACTATTAACAAGCAATTCCAGATTACCAATTGTTAATCGGTGACTCAGCAGCATTTTATCAGATGAATTGGTTATGTTTTTGAGTCACTCCAATACTTTCTTCCACACAGTGGATCAAACCAAAAATGTCCACATATAGGTGTGAACAAGGTCTTAAGCTGTATTGTATCCAGCTATACTAAAGAACAGATTCTTTAAAGGAGGGTGTAGTCTACTTTATCCACCAGCCATTGCTGGGAACACCTGCTCCATGCATAGGATTTTAGCAGCATATCTCAGGGTCTGCTGGCTCTCCCGCTCCGCAGACATGATCTGTGCACCAAATTGTAAATAGTGTGGACGCAGCCATTTCTCCACTGACGGCACCTTACCATTTCTTTTACCCCATTTTTCCAGTGACCGCTCTTTGCCATTTCCTTTACCCTATTTCTACAGTGATGGCT
Organism: Dendrobates tinctorius; assembly: GCF_039654945.1. Lineage (NCBI taxonomy): Eukaryota > Metazoa > Chordata > Amphibia > Anura > Dendrobatidae > Dendrobates > Dendrobates tinctorius. The sequence continues at coordinate 17,259,142 of NW_027361796.1, forward strand.
CCTCACCATTTCTTTTACCCCATTTCTTCACTGATAGCACCTCATTATTTTCTTTATACTATTTCTCTACGACGGCTCCTCACCTTCTCCTTTACCCAATTTCGTAAGGTATCGCTCCTCACCATTTCTTTTACCCTATTTCTCCACTGACAGCGCCTTACCATTTCTTTTACCCCATTTCTTCAATGACAGTGTCTTACCATTTCTTTTATCCCACTTCTTCAGTGACATTTATTTGCTTTACCCCATTTCTCTAAGGCTACTTTGACACATGCCGGGTTTTTTGCGGCCCGTTTTTACGGGCCGTATTGCCGTGATTTTTGCGGTCTCCTGCAAAAACGGGCTGCAAAAAACCTTCTCGGATCGTACGCAAATACGGTGTACCGCAAAAACAAGCTACTGTTGTGGTACCATTGATTAAAATTGAGCCCGTGTCTGTGAGCGGTGAAAAATATCGAGCAAGCTCGATATTTTTTCACTGCCGTATATACGGCCCTCGCGGCCATGCGGGACACGGCGCTCCAATGTATTTTTGCGGGCCGTTTTTGCGGCCCCATAGAAATCTGTTGGGGCCACAAAAACGGCCCGCAAAAACACGGCAAGTGTAAAAGAACCCTTAGGCCGGAGTCACACTGGCGAGGAATACGGGAGAGTGAGAGGCACAAAAAGCACGCATTAGACACGGACAAATGATTTTCTATGGGGTCACTCGCACCAGGCGTATATTTCTCCTCAGTATCCTACGCTCCGTGCCACTCGCAGCATGCTGCGATTGTCAGCGTACTACGCCCGTAGTACGCCAATGCAAGTCTATGGGTGCGCAAAAAATACGCATTACACACAGACCACACATGTGACTTGCGAGAAATACGCACCAGGTGTCTTTTAGAAACCCTGTCATAGGGCTCCAATATATGTCCATTTTGCAAGCCTGCGAGAAAATCTCGCCATACGGATGCCATACAGATTGCATACGGATGCTGACATGCGCAAAATACGCGACCACACCTTGATTACGGATGACATACGGAGCACTATTTAGGGGTCTGTCATCCGTATTACGCATGTAAAATACTGACCGTATTTTGCGCAGGTTAGTGTGACTCCAGCCTTAGACTGCTCATCACCTTCTCATTTCCCCAATTTCACAAGGGACAACTCCTCACCAATAATTTACTCCATTTCTCCAGTAACTGTCCCTCACCATTTCCTTTAATTTCTTCAAGTAATGACATCTCACCATTTTCGTTACCCCATTTCTCAGTGATGACCCCTCACCATGTGCTTTACCCTGTTTCTCACCATCTCCTTTACTCAATCTCACAAGGGACAACTCCTCACCATTACTTTACCCCATTTCCTCAGTGTCAGCTCCTCACCGTCTCCTATACCCCATTTCCTCAGTGTCAGCTCCTCACCATTACTTTACCCCATTTCCTCAGTGTCAGCTCCTCACCGTCTCCTTTACCCCATTTCCTCAGTGACAGCCCCTCACCGTCTCCTTTACCCCATTTCCTCAGTGTCAGCTCCTCACCGTCTCCTATACCCCATTTCCTCAGTGTCAGCTCCTCACCGTCTCCTTTACCCCATTTCCTCAGTGTCAGCTCCTCACCGTCTCCTTTACCCCATTTCCTCAGTGTCAGCTCCTCACCGTCTCCTTTACCCCATTTCTTCAGTGTCAGCTCCTCACCGTCTTCTTTACCCCATTTCCTCAGTGTCAGCTCCTCACCGTCTCCTTTACCCCATTTCCTCAGTGTCAGCCCCTCACCGTCTCCTTTACTCCATTTCCTCAGTGTCAGCTCCTCACCGTCTATTTTACCCCATTTCCTCAGTGACAGCCCCTCACCGTCTCCTTTACCCCATTTCTTCAGTGACAGCCCCTCACCGTCTCCTTTGCCCCATTTCTTCAGTGACAGCCCCTCACCGTCTCCTTTGACCCATTTCCTCAGTGACAGCCCCTCACCGTCTCCTTTACCCCATTTCCTCAGTGACACCCCCTCACCGTCTCCTTTACCCCATTTCTTCAGTGACAGCCCCTCACCGTCTCCTTTGCCCCATTTCTTCAGTGTCAGCTCTTCACCGTCTCCTATACCCCATTTCCTCAGTGTCAGCTCCTCACCGTCTCCTATACCCCATTTCCTCAGTGTCAGCTCCTCACCGTCTCCTTTACCCCATTTCCTCAGTGTCAGCTCTTCACCGTCTCCTATACCCCATTTCCTCAGTGTCAGCTCCTCACCGTCTCCTATACCCCATTTCCTCAGTGTCAGCTCCTCACCGTCTCCTATACCCCATTTCCTCAATGTCAGCTCCTCATCGTCTCCTATACCTCATTTCCTCAGTGTCAGCTCCTCACCGTCTCCTTTACCCCATTTCCTCAGTGTCAGCTCCTCACCGTCTCCTTTACCCCATTTCCTCAGTGACAGCCCCTCACCGTCTCCTTTACCCCATTTCCTCAGTGTCAGCTCCTCACCGTCTCCTATACCCCATTTCCTCAGTGTCAGCTCCTCACCGTCTCCTATACCCCATTTCCTCAGTGTCAGCTCCTCACCGTCTCCTTTACCCCATTTCCTCAGTGACAGCCCCTCACCGTCTCCTTTACCCCATTTCCTCAGTGTCAGCTCCTCACCGTCTCCTATACCCCATTTCCTCAGTGTCAGCTCCTCACCGTCTCCTTTACCCCATTTCCTCAGTGTCAGCTCCTCACCGTCTCCTTTACCCCATTTCCTCAGTGTCAGCTCCTCACCGTCTCCTTTACCCCATTTCTTCAGTGTCAGCTCCTCACCGTCTTCTTTACCCCATTTCCTCAGTGTCAGCTCCTCACCGTCTCCTTTACCCCATTTCCTCAGTGTCAGCCCCTCACCGTCTCCTTTACTCCATTTCCTCAGTGTCAGCTCCTCACCGTCTATTTTACCCCATTTCCTCAGTGACAGCCCCTCACCGTCTCCTTTACCCCATTTCTTCAGTGACAGCCCCTCACCGTCTCCTTTGCCCCATTTCTTCAGTGACAGCCCCTCACCGTCTCCTTTGACCCATTTCCTCAGTGACAGCCCCTCACCGTCTCCTTTACCCCATTTCCTCAGTGACAGCCCCTCACCGTCTCCTTTACCCCATTTCTTCAGTGACAGCCCCTCACCGTCTCCTATACCCCATTTCCTCAGTGTCAGCTCCTCATCGTCTCCTATACCTCATTTCCTCAGTGTCAGCTCCTCACCGTCTCCTTTACCCCATTTCCTCAGTGTCAGCTCCTCACCATCTCCTTTACCCCATTTCCTCAGTGACAGCCCCTCACCGTCTCCTTTACCCCATTTCCTCAGTGTCAGCTCCTCACCGTCTCCTATACCCCATTTCCTCAATGTCAGCTCCTCATCGTCTCCTATACCTCATTTCCTCAGTGTCAGCTCCTCACCGTCTCCTTTACCCCATTTCTTCAGTGTCAGCTCCTCACCGTCTCCTTTACCCCATTTCCTCAGTGTCAGCTCCTCACCGTCTCCTTTACCCCATTTCCTCAGTGTCAGCCCCTCACCGTCTCCTTTACTCCATTTCCTCAGTGTCAGCTCCTCACCGTCTATTTTACCCCATTTCCTCAGTGACAGCCCCTCACCGTCTCCTTTACCCCATTTCTTCAGTGACAGCCCCTCACCGTCTCCTTTGCCCCATTTCTTCAGTGACAGCCCCTCACCGTCTCCTTTGCCCCATTTCCTCAGTGACAGCCCCTCACCGTCTCCTTTACCCCATTTCCTCAGTGACAGCCCCTCACCGTCTCCTTTACCCCATTTCTTCAGTGACAGCCCCTCACCGTCTCCTTTGCCCCATTTCTTCAGTGTCAGCTCTTCACCGTCTCCTATACCCCATTTCCTCAGTGTCAGCTCCTCACCGTCTCCTATACCCCATTTCCTCAGTGTCAGCTCCTCACCGTCTCCTTTACCCCATTTCCTCAGTGTCAGCTCTTCACCGTCTCCTATACCCCATTTCCTCAGTGTCAGCTCCTCACCGTCTCCTATACCCCATTTCCTCAGTGTCAGCTCCTCACCGTCTCCTATACCCCATTTCCTCAATGTCAGCTCCTCATCGTCTCCTATACCTCATTTCCTCAGTGTCAGCTCCTCACCGTCTCCTTTACCCAATTTCCTCAGTGTCAGCTCCTCACCGTCTCCTTTACCCCATTTCCTCAGTGACAGCCCCTCACCGTCTCCTTTACCCCATTTCCTCAGTGTCAGCTCCTCACCGTCTCCTATACCCCATTTCCTCAGAGTCAGCTCCTCACCGTCTCCGATACCCCATTTCCTCAGTGTCAGCTCCTCACCGTCTCCTATACCCCATTTCCTCAGTGTCAGCTCCTCACCATTACTTTACCCCATTTCCTCAGTGTCAGCTCCTCACCGTCTCCTTTACCCCATTTCCTCAGTGACAGCCCCTCACCGTCTCCTTTACCCCATTTCCTCAGTGTCAGCTCCTCACCGTCTCCTATACCCCATTTCCTCAGTGTCAGCTCCTCACCGTCTCCTTTACCCCATTTCCTCAGTGTCAGCCCCTCACCGTCTCCTTTACCCCATTTCCTCAGTGTCAGCTCCTCACCGTCTCCTTTACCCCATTTCCTCAGTGTCAGCCCCTCACCGTCTCCTTTACTCCATTTCCTCAGTGTCAGCTCCTCACCGTCTATTTTACCCCATTTCCTCAGTGACAGCCCCTCACCGTCTCCTTTACCCCATTTCTTCAGTGACAGCCCCTCACCGTCTCCTTTGCCCCATTTCTTCAGTGACAGCCCCTCACCGTCTCCTTTGCCCCATTTCCTCAGTGACAGCCCCTCACCGTCTCCTTTACCCCATTTCCTCAGTGACAGCCCCTCACCGTCTCCTTTACCCCATTTCTTCAGTGACAGCCCCTCACCGTCTCCTTTGCCCCATTTCTTCAGTGTCAGCTCTTCACCGTCTCCTATACCCCATTTCCTCAGTGTCAGCTCCTCACCGTCTCCTATACCCCATTTCCTCAGTGTCAGCTCCTCACCGTCTCCTTTACCCCATTTCCTCAGTGTCAGCTCTTCACCGTCTCCTATACCCCATTTCCTCAGTGTCAGCTCCTCACCGTCTCCTATACCCCATTTCCTCAGTGTCAGCTCCTCACCGTCTCCTATACCCCATTTCCTCAATGTCAGCTCCTCATCGTCTCCTATACCTCATTTCCTCAGTGTCAGCTCCTCACCGTCTCCTTTACCCAATTTCCTCAGTGTCAGCTCCTCACCGTCTCCTTTACCCCATTTCCTCAGTGACAGCCCCTCACCGTCTCCTTTACCCCATTTCCTCAGTGTCAGCTCCTCACCGTCTCCTATACCCCATTTCCTCAGTGTCAGCTCCTCACCGTCTCCTATACCCCATTTCCTCAGTGTCAGCTCCTCACCGTCTCCTATACCCCATTTCCTCAGTGTCAGCTCCTCACCATTACTTTACCCCATTTCCTCAGTGTCAGCTCCTCACCGTCTCCTATACCCCATTTCCTCAGTGTCAGCTCCTCACCGTCTCCTTTACCCCATTTCCTCAGTGTCAGCTCCTCACCGTCTCCTTTACCCCATTTCCTCAGTGACAGCCCCTCACCGTCTCCTTTACCCCATTTCCTCAGTGTCAGCTCCTCACCGTCTCCTATACCCCATTTCCTCAGTGTCAGCTCCTCACCGTCTCCTTTACCCCATTTCCTCAGTGTCAGCTCCTCACCGTCTCCTTTACCCCATTTCTTCAGTGTCAGCTCCTCACCGTCTCCTTTACCCCATTTCCTCAGTGTCAGCTCCTCACCGTCTCCTTTACCCCATTTCCTCAGTGTCAGCTCCTCACCGTCTCCTTTACCCCATTTCCTCAGTGTCAGCCCCTCGCCGTCTCCTTTACCCCATTTCCTCAGTGTCAGCCCCTCACCGTCTCCTTTACTCCATTTCCTCAGTGACTACCCCTCACCGTCTCCTTTACCCCATTTCCTCAGTGTCAGCTCCTCACCGTCTATTTTACCCCATTTCCTCAGTGACAGCCCCTCACCGTCTCCTTTACCCCATTTCCTCAGTGACAGCCCCTCACCGTCTCCTTTACCCCATTTCTTCAGTAACAGCCCCTCACCATCTCCTTTACCCCATCTTTCCAGTGACAGCTCGTCACCATCTCCATTACCTCATCTCCCCTTTTTCCTGTCACCTCTCACCCCTGGAACACTTTAGTCAGAGATTTAAGACCGCACTTTCCAGTTGCTCCACCACCCCACTATGGACATTTACGTGTTTTTTTTTTTTTTCCACCCGCTGATTTTTTTTTCTCATTTTGTTCTTTCTTCTCCACCAAACCCTCCCTCCTCCTGCTTCGCCGTTTTCTCTTTGCCAGGAGCTCCAGTACGCATGCGCCAGGGACCTGCCAGCCGCCGGCTCAGTGCAGAGACAAGGGGAGAGAGGCAGACGGCTCCGGCGGCAGGAGAGCAATGCTGGCTGCCATCTACCCTCCACCTCCCTCTGATCCTCCCTCCCAGCACAAATAAAACTTAAAGGAGGAGGAAGAAGAGGCTGCCCCAACCCCTAGGCATGGCCAGCTCGGTGAGTACAGGGGGTGGATCATCCCCTTAATGCAGACCGGCTCAGCCTGCAGCCCCAGCACTGCCATCTATGACTGCTGCCAGCATCCACCTGGATTATTGGCCATCCTGCGGTTCCTAGGTGGTCGCCATTCTCATCCCCCTGCCCGGCGATCTGAGGGGGCATGCGCTGGAGCCGATCGGACAGCAGCTGGGCATATGGACCGGCATCGCCAAGCGCCAGAGAGCCCATAGGAGGGGCGGCATGATCTGACAGTCGGGATCGCTGCGGATCGGCAGCACCTGGGCCGGTGTGTGCTGCTCAATCATGGCACTGGATTAGAGCAGCCCTTATGAGGAGCGGATCGGTCCCGACAGCCGGATTTCATTGCTGGGATTCTCCTGGTGCAGGGAGTGCTCGCCGAGGTGGGCGATCGCGGTGGACCTGAACCAAGCACCTGCAGGAGGTAGATCGGGATCTGGAGCGATCAGCAGTGGATCTCCAGGCTGGGCTGTGTTCCCCGGAGCAGCTGCAGGAGGCGCCGCTAGCATGGTGCGTTCTGTGTGTGTGTCTGCAGTGTGCCAGGGCGGCCCGCGAGGGGTTAACCCTGCCAGTGACAGCCCCCCTCTGCATTATTACATCGGCACAGGTCCACGGTGATCCCCCTATACACTCACATACCCATACACCGGGGGTGGATGATGGGCTCCCTCCATGCTACACGAGAGGGGGCTGCAAATCAGCTCTTATGGCAGCCCCGTTACCTCCAGGCTGTCTGCTATGAGAAGCTGCCCCAATCATAATTAATATACATATATATATTATCTCACACGTGAGCACAGGCCGCTGTATAGGCTCCATCGGATCATATATGGGACACATCACCACCGATCCCTTTCCTTTTACTCCTGTGTCCTTTGTTACTTTCCCTACACCTAGCTTATTTCATTACCTCTGCTCCCCTCTTGCATTGTGAAGCAGCCAAATCCCTTGTTACTTTTTGTCGCTGGTCAGAACTGTGCAGAATGCTGCGTATTATCTAGTGTATAAGAAGGTCCTGGATCCATCGTAGATGTATTCTATCTATAGTAGTGTGGCCTTCGTTTCTGCAGGCTCCATCTGGCGCTGTTCACACTAGCGTATATAAAAAAAAAAAAATCATTTTGAGTTTGTTCTGCGCGCTACCCGGTTTATACATCAGCCGGTGAAATCCACAAGGCCAAATGCATTTTCCTGTGTTGAAGAATTACACGTTATCTAAAAATCAGATGCAATGCAGCTGGCATGTATGGGATCCAGTCAACCAAAACAAATCTTTTTTGTAATTTTTTTTGTTTATTTTGCACGGACAGCTCTAAATCCAAAAATGTGGTGGTGTGAATGTAGCTTCATTGTGAGAGAAGTGGGCCCTGCTTACACCACACTGGGGGCTTCCAGAGGGGTTTTCTGTGTCATATAGTGTCAAGTTTGCCACCACATGGTCATATAGGACATCTGTGGCCAGTAGCCTTTCAGTGCTATTTTAAACCTTTACCAAGCTATGTTGGTTCTTCTTATGGCATAATCTATTCTGTGCAGTCATACATGTCGGAAGGATGCCCTATGGATTTGTTCCTTGTCCCTTTGGCAAATTTATTTGATAACCGCATTCCACGCAGTTATGTTTTTTTCCTCCCTGAATGGATCATATGCCATAGATTTAGATCCATCTGCTTCTTGAATAACAGTATTTATTTTTGTAAATATTTTTTCTTAAATAAAGGCGTTAAATTGTAAATCTATGGCACGTGTCAGAAGGATTCTCTTGCACACGGTTTCCCTGTACGGACCATTTACAGCATTCAAGCATAAATTTTCTTGGAGTATACACGTCCTATAAATAAGTGAGCCTAACAGGAGCCGGCCATTACGTTCCTATACCCAAGCGATCGCCTGCAGTCACTCAAATCCCTTGCGTTGCCAGGACAAATCTTGGGAAATGGTTTCACACTGGTTTAGATTGGTGGTTATTGTACTGGTGGAAGGGACTTATCCTTGGGATGATGGTTAATAATCATTTATGGTCAGGGTACTTGAAACCCTCACCAAACTTGCAGACAGCATTGTTTCACTTTTCTTTGAGACAATATTTAACCATAAACCTTTGGTCTGTGGTCAGGGTAGATCCAGGAGTAGCGGTCATCCTCCTAACTACCTGGATGGCCACGCTCCTTTAGAGTTCCTTCTTCCTTTGGCCAACACCTTTCAGCCATGGGTCTTGTTTGCTTTAGGGCTGCCAGTGCTCATCAGGTCACATTTGGCTTATGGTACATATCCATGTTGAAACTGACGTCCTTTTTCTTTGGTTAGTTTTCACTTAAGAACGAAGATCTTTTCTATGAAGGACGAAAAGTGGTGATAATAGTGTGACTACACAATTGCTTAGAGCCCTGGGACCTTTAATTATGCATGATCGGTTAATGTGTTAACCTACACTGGGAGACTCACCGTGGCCCCTTTGACGTTCTGCGATTAGTTTGGTATTACAATGATTTTTGTGACACATGGATAATAATATTTTTATATAGCACTAACATATTCCGCAGCGCTTTACAGTTTGCACACATCACCATCACTGTCCCCGATGGGGCTCACAATCTAAATTCCCTATCAGTATGTCTTTAGAATGTGGGATGAAACCGGAGAACCCGGAGGAAACCCACGCAAACACGGGGAGAACATACAAACTCCTTGCAGATGTTGATCTTGGTGGGATTCGAACCCAGGACTCCAGCGCTGCAAGGATGTAGTGTATTACTTGAGTACTGATTATTTTGTCCAGTTTGTGTTGTTGTAGGGGCACCTGAATTACCCACATCGAAACTAGTCTTGCTTTATAATGACCCAAAATCCTAATACACTTCGGAACCAGCTCACCACACTGCTATCTTCTGTAGCTTGTACCTACCAAGCTTTCAATGGATCCCTTGGTTTAATATCCGTGCCTTCACCTTTTCCATGGCAGAGATTCGACTGGTTTTAGATGGCTATTTTCCCTTCCGTGAATAAGACGGGTCCGTTTCACCGGGTCTTTCAGCTCCGTATTTCCAGTGTTTTTCTGTGACTTTAATACTGATGTTACAGGATAGATGAGCCGACTGAAGGCGCTAGGCACAGCGCTGTAAGGTTTGGATTGCCAGTTCCTGGTATTGCAACACCTTCACGTAATTGGGACTGCGTTTTAGGAGCTCGTTCATACATGCGTGCTAAAATCGGAAGTCGCATGGAACAGTGTTATTCAATAGGACCATTTCGATGACTTTTTTTCACATGGACTTAGTGTCTGTGGGGAAAAAAAATCACAACATATATTAGACTTTCTAAATTTCAGATTAAACTCACCTTTTCAAGTCTATGTGTGCGCTAAATGAAAAATCATGAAAGGATTAGTAGTATTGCATCTGGTTTTTTTTTATTTACAGATACATTGAAATTCTTAACATAGAAAAACTGTATGAAAATTGTGAAAATGGATGCCCTGCTGATGTCCTATAGATGACTATATGTGTGCAAATTGAACGATTTGTCCTACACTAGGCTGAGTCCATCGTAAGTGCTCTGCAGTGCCAAACACAGGCGCTACAGAATGTGAGCTAGTAAGCCTCTCTTAGGAGTCCTGAGACTGAAGGCTCCACACCGGAGACAGGTCCCCGGGCTCCACTGTAACTTCACATTTTGCCGTAAGGGTTCACATTCTAGAGCGTCATACTCTGCAAGTCTTCTTACAGATGAGTGGCCTTGTGGTAAAGAATATGGAAGCACAGCGGCCATTGTTTGGTTATCTAGAGGAATTGAGCCGCATCCATTCCACTGATATTCCTGGTTTAGACACTGCTTGGGTTCTGCAGTTTGCATTGACTAGTTCACGTCCGTCGTTGGCTTGAGATTGCCATGCTTTAGGTAACTGACTTGCAGTCATGTTAGAAATGCCTTGCACTTAAAAAAGTGATGATCTTGGCAGTGGTAAATTAAGTAACAGTTTGGGGGCACAGGATGTGTTGGTCATATGGCACATGAGGCTGTCTTTGCGCATGTACCTAAACCTATTTGAGAAAAATACCTAATTTGGGAGCGAAAATTTACACACCATTATGTACAGCGTTGTTTTCAATGTCCTGTTTCCTTTGTTGGATGTTGAAGCAGTGCATATATAGAGTTTTGGGATTAGGTTAGTTTTGTGGATTGTGACTTTTGTTTTTTTTTAAAGAGAATCATGCTTTGGGTATGGCATTCTTCTATGGCCTTTTTTTTTTTTTTTTTTTTTTTTTTATACATGATTTCAAATGTTGAAGCAAAAATGGTGGCAAAACTAATGAATCTCGTGTTTGTTTTTGTTTTTATTTTAGCTTGCATTTAAAACTGTGGAAAATTAGTGGGTGTTAAGGGGGTCAAGAGTTGTCATTCAGTGGCCCAATATCCATAGGTCGATGAAGGATATCTGGTTGTAATTGAGTGTGCTCTTCTCAGAGACAGTCTCTTAGTCTGTGTGCACACGTTGCGGATTCTGCTGCGGAATTTTCCGCACAGATTTGTCTAAATCCGCAGGTAAATCCACAGGTCAAAAGACCTGCGGACTAGCCTGCAGTTTGACACCTTTCATGGAGCAGGTGCCAAACCGCTGTAGAATCCTCACAAAGAAGTGACATGCTGCGGATTTAAATCCGTGGAAAATTCCTCACCGTGGGCACTGCCTTTTTCTATTTTCATTGACTTAAATAAATGGTACTGTACAACGCAGCAGAAACTGCTGCGGATCTGCAGGGGCAAATCCGTTGCGGATCCAAAGCAGAATCCGCAGCTTGTGCACACACCCTAAGGCTATGTGCACACGCTGCGGATTGGTCTGTGGATTTTTTTTATCTGCGGAACTGCAGGTAAAATGACCTGCGGATTGGCCTGCGGTTTTCCCTGCGGTTTATTATCTCTACAATGGAGGAGATGGTAAACCGCAGAAAAGAATTGACATGTCAATTCTTTCTGTGGATTCAAAGCCGCAGCTTTTCCGCAGTTAAAAATCCGCAGCATGTGCACAGCAGAATGTAAATCCCATAGGATAACATGCTATTGTACTCTGTCTGCAGAACTGCTGCGGCCAAAACCGCAGCGTGTGCACATAGCCTAAGAGAGGTTTTAGTGGATAATATTTAGGCCAGGTCAACACAACTAGATAAAATATTGTCAGTTTCATCCCCAGAAAACATTCTCTCTTTTGTTTTTTTGTCAGCTGTGTGAAATCTGTTTTTATTTTTACAGCAGCACTTATTGATAACAAGACCATGTACAGTTTCCTGTGTTATAGAATTGCAATGTATCTGTTTTTGTTTTGCACACCCTTAGGATTTGAATGTGTGAGTTTCTTCTGATTTTACAGAACAAAGTAGTGCATTCTCCTTTTTTTTCTTTTTTTCTTGGTCCTGTTTGTGTGTAGGCAATTTTTTTATGGCCCGCACTCGTACCGAATATACGGTTGCGTGAGCCTGGCCTTAAGGTGAAGAACGCGTGATGCTATCCATTTTGAAGCATTTGCCTGCTGACTGTGTCTTTGCTCTGTGCTTTTTCAGTGTGCCGTGCAAGTAAAGCTAGAACTGGGTCACCGAGCCCAGGTAAGGAAGAAACCAACACTTGAGGGATTCACCCACGATTGGATGGTATTTGTCAGAGGACCGGAGCACAGTAACATTCAGCACTTTGTGGAGAAAGTGGTCTTTCACTTACACGAAAGCTTTCCAAAACCGAAACGAGGTAAGGAACCACTCTGCAGAACTTGTGAGCCTTACAAAACTAGTTTGCCCCAATTTGTTATATTCTTGTAGTTGGCTTCTCGTATGAGCGCCTTGCATCCTTGATGGCTAGCTTGGTCTTGACGTGCTGATCCGTTTGTTGATATATTGGTTCTTTATGGACGTCCCGTGTGTTTTCCATATGATGTGGGAGTGTGTTTGGTAATTTGGGAAGTGTAGTATTTGTTGTGAGCCATATAAAATGTCTGAAAGCTGTTCTCCCTGGCTCCTCACCAGAGTTCTCATATTCCATATCCGCTGAATGATGCTGCTGTTAGCTCATTGGCTTGGCTGCGCTCGCTGAACGAGCCTGATGAAGACATTTACAGCTCACATATGGAACGTTGGAGCAATTCACTGTTTACTTTCCACAGTTTAAAAAGACAGACCGCCTGTCTTGATTTAATGTATACATTGCATATTTCACCCTTTGATTTGCGTCTGTGTAAATAGATATCACTAAGCCCCCTTTTGTGTGACTCTTCAGGAAATGCATTAGTCCTTCAGTGGTCTGTATATGTTTCAGCTACTCTGTTCTAATCTCTGTGCTGGCAACATTCACCTCCATTGATTTATGGGAGATGTGGGGTCTGTGCCTTAAATGATATATTGGAGTCCGATCATCTAGAATTGCTGCATCTCATTGTAATCTGACTGGTCTTTGAATTGCTAAATATGAAAATAAACTCCAGCTATACGGTAACGTTTCTGGTATTAGTAGGGGCTATTCCCCAAGGCCCTTTTTTTAATCTTGACTTAAAATAAGGTCATCCCCTGTTCATGATCCTTGGGGTTTGTTCTCACGGAGCATTATATAAGAAGAACGGTGAATAAAATCCACTTTTTTTTTTTTTTTCCTCCATTCATTTAGATGGGTGAAAAAGCACTGAAAGAAATGCCATTCTGTAGATTTCATAAAACCACCCAGCAGCTTAAAAAAAAAAAAACAGCGTGTGAATGAAACTTAAGAAATCTCATTTATTTTGCCAGCAAAGTAAAATACAGCAGTTTACCGCGCTAGAAAGTGTGTAAAAACTTCATTGAACATACTTTAAAGAGCTGGAGACTGTCAATGACCAAAACCAAAAACATTTATTGTATAGTGTGGTGCAGCGGTATCCACACTGCAGTGATGAGGCAGTGACCCAGGAAAGTGCAAAGTATCAATGCTCAACTCACAAAATATACACCGCACACGATATCCTTTGGATCGCAGCCCGGAAACATATCCTCCAGATTGCAGCCAATAAACACGCCAGTCCACCTCCGAGACCTGTTGCCGTGGGTGACTGCACCGCCTTGTATGCTGTGGGTGCCAGGCCTTTCAGCTCCCTTGGCTGTTTGGCTCCGTTTGCCTGTGTTGCCTCACACAGGTGGAGCTCTGCAGAGCCTTCTGCTCTGCACTGTTGCAAAGATCAAACTGACACATCTGACACATCCAAACCCTTTACTACAGGGTTTTTAACTGGAATCTGTAGCCGTATGCCACATGAAAAACCCTGGTCGGAGGAGGAAACTGACTGCCCCACTACCATCTTGTAGTCCGTTTAAAAAATAAAAGCCCAGCAGGTTTTCGTAAATCTGCCCTGGACAAATGGCATGTCCAAGACCTATACTCACTTTTATTCTGCATTGCAGTCACAGCTACGCCTATGACTGCAATGCACTCCCATGGCCTCAATATGCCTCCGTGCACATCCTGGGGGGAAGACACAGCGACTCCTACATGTGACACCGGTCACTGCCTCACAATGGCTATATATTTGCATGCCTGATTATTCCGCTGCTTTCACATCTCCCCATCCCTGACTCGGTCTTCCATTTAAATATCAGAAATGAATAATAATTTTTTTTTCTCTCCATTTGCCATATTGTAATCAATAGCTCATTTGGGAGTACATCTAAATCTCATTATTCAGGACTTCAAACTGAAGCTTCCGATGGGGAAACTTAACGCAATGTGAGCCCCATCTAATACACACTTTTCTTTTTTATGTTAATGCTAGCTGAAGAGCCCGGCGTTGCCTGGGCATAGTAACCAATTGTGGTTAGTTATAACAAATTATAATGATATTGCACATAAAAACCGTGTATCTAATCCTACTCTGTGTGATATTGACTGCTGAGCCGTGTATCTAATCCTACTCTGTGTGATACTGTCTGCTGAGCCGTGTATCTAATCCTCTCCTGTGTGATACTGACTGCTGAGCTGTGTATCTAATCCTATCCTGTGTGATACTGGGCTCTCCCTGCAGTCTGTGTCAGAGGGTGGTCTGTGTTGGCACGGTAATAAATTGTGTTCTTTCCAGCTCTACAGAAGGATGATAACCACCATAGAAATGATAAGAATAATAGGCCTCAGTTACCACAACTGTCTACAATGAAAACTGTTGCTGATAGCAACCAATCACAACTCATTTTTCATCTTTTAAACAGCTCTGGGACAGCGTGGTGACTTTTGTGTTTCGACTTTTATGTGGCGAGGTTGGTGTATGTGTGGTGAAATGTGTGCTGAGGGTGGTATATGTGGTGAAGCACGTGGTAGTGTGTGGCGCATTTTGTGTGTGTTTTCATATCCCCGTGTGTGATGAGTTTCCCATGTCAGGGCCCCACCTTAGCAACTGTACAGTATATACTCTTTGGCACCATCGCTCTCATTCTTTCAGTCCCCGTTGTTCACATCTGGCAGCTGTCAATTTGCCTTCAACACTTTTCACTTTTTCCCCATTATGTAGATGGGGGGCAAAATTGTTTGAACTGGAACGCGCGGGTTTAAAATTTTGCCTCACAACATAGTCTATGATGCTCTCGGGGTCCAGACGTGTGACTGTGCCAAATTTTGTGGCTGTAGCTGCGACGGTGCGGATGCTAATCCCGGACATGCATACACACCCACCCACATTGCGCTTTATATATTAGATATTGTATGATGTCAGTAACAAAGCCAATTGCTAAGGCGTCATTCAGACATCTGCGATTTTTCTTGTATGCAAAAACATGGACCATTGCTCATCAGTGTTTTTAGATCTGATTTTCATCAGTATGTTAATTTTTACTATCAGTGATTTTTCTCTGATGGGGACTGGAGAGGAACCTGAAAAGGTTTCATCCATCACATTGTTGGTTATGGACAGCACACAAGTCATCCGGGTGCAGTTCTTGAATTTCATGGACCCATAGACTTGAATGGGTAATTTTGAGCTGTGATTTGGATCAAAACCAAGCATGTCTCCTAAAATTTTTTTTTTTTTTTTTGTGGTCCAGTCGGTCCGCAATAAAACAGGAGCATGAGAATAGACTATAATGGGAACTTGTTCTATCTGTCAAAACCACAAATAGAACGAGGCTAAGTTTGCTTTCTAAAGTTTCGTAAGTTAATGAGCTTGCATTGCTAAGAGTTAAAATCTATCCTGGCATTTTTCTACCATGGAATTGAATGACCATATCATGTGTCTTAAAGGGAACCTATCACCAGAAAAAATGCTGTTAATCTGCAGGTTAATAGCCTTATTATGCTGGCCAGTGTCTACATGCTATGGGGAGAAAGTAATCTTCATTCTCCCCAGCGCGGGTTTAGTCGCCGCTTTAAGTATACAGAGCAACCACTGTAACGGCGCACCCGGCCCTGACTGACAGCCGGCCTCAATGCAGAGCCATTGTCTGTGAGGGGTAGGGACGCGGTTACAGCCACCACTCTGTGTATTTAGAGCGGTGACTAAACCCGCGCCGGCGCTGTCCTTGTGACTGAAATAGGGGGGAGAATAAAGTAAATTTTCTCCTCACAGTGTTGAGCTCTGGCCAGCATAATAACGCTGTTAACCTGTAGATTAACAGAATATCTGGAAGTTAATAGCTTTTTTTTCTGGTGACAGGTTCCCTTGACATTGTCCAATTAACATGGACACCACTTTAAAGGGGTTGTCCGGGTTTATCATGAATGTCTGCAATCACTCTGTGTCTGCAGACGTGTGAATCCCCACAGCATGTGAACGCACCCTGAGGATTCTACAGTGTCAGCGGTGAGACCGAGTGGTGATTTGACAGCAAGTATTCAATATGTATACTCTCTCTCCTGGCCACATACCAACTAGAGTTTGGGCAGCCTAGTTCAATTTAATTTTATAGTGCAAGGCCGGCCACGTTTAGTTGGAATGTGGCCAGGAGTATGCATATTGCATAACTATCTCATGACCACTCTGTCTTGCAGCTGGCACAGGAGAATGCTCACCACATCCACTGTAAAGAGACTGAAGACTTCTTTGGAAAATTTGGACAATGCATTTTTAAAGGGAGACCATGGTGAGATTCTTTATTTAATATTATTTTTTTTTTTTTTTTTTTTTTGAGCAAAATCTGTGTCTCTATTAACTAGTCCCCAGATAAATCATTAAATGTTACTATAAAAACAAAACCTGTTTTACTGAGCTTACAAATCTCTCCTTGAAAAAAGCATTTGTTTGGCTACGTTACTATATGAACTGGATAATAAGCGTCGGGTCTTGTATTGAGTCTTTGGAGTGGCTGGATTAAAGGTACTGTCACACTTAAGGTACTGTCACACTTAGCGATGTACCAGCGATCCCGACCAGCGATATAACGCGGTCAGGATCGCTGGTACATCGCTAAGTGGTCGCTAGTGAGCTGCCACATAGGCAGATCTCACCAGCGACATAGCAGGGGTCGGGGGTCGCTACTTACCTGTCACACCAGGCGATCCTGCGTCCTCCCGCCCGGCTCCACGCGTCACTCGTCCTCACAGCAGGAAGCGCCGCAGGAAGTGACCGACGAGAAACAGTCCTGAACGTTCTCGCGCGATCAGCGATAACCAGCGGGGGAGCCGGTCGTAGGTAAGTATCAGACACGGAGATATCGCTAGCAATATCGCTATAACGTCACTAGTTATAGCGATATTGTTAGCGATATCTCTTAGTGTGACATGCCCTTTAGCGATGTACCAGCGATCCCGACCAGCGATATGACGCGGTCAGGATCGCTGGTACATAGCTAAGTGGTCGCTAGTGAGCTGCCACACAGGCAGATCTCACTAGCGACATCGCTGGGGACGGGGATCGCTACTTACCTGTCACACCAGGCGATCCTGCGTCCTCCCGCCCGGCTCCACGCGTCGCTCGTCCTCACAGCAGGAAGCGCCACAGGAAGCTGACGACGAGAAACGGTCCTGAACGTTCTCGCGCAATCAGCGATAACCAGCGGGGGAGCCGGTCGGAGGTAAGTATCAGACACAGATATCGCTAGCAATATCGCTATAATGTCACAAGTTATAGCGATATTGCTAGCGATATCTCTTAAGGCCCTGTCTCACTAAGCAATCTCGGTAGCGAGATCGCTGCTGAGTCACAACTTTTGTGACGTAACAGCGATCTCACCAGCGAGATCACTGTGTGTGACAGCGATCAGCGAGCGGCCCCCCTGCCGGTATCGCTGATTGCTGCAAGAAATCTCTGGACATTTCTTTGGTCGCTGGTCTCCCGCTGGCCAGCACGCATCGCTGTGTGTGACAGCGGGAGACCAGCGATCAGGTGTAAAAAAAAAAAATAATAAAAAAAATAAAAAATATAGTTATTCTCACCTTCCGACGTCCTGTTCAGCCATCCTGCCTCTCTCCACGCTCCGGTCCCAGTGATCCTTTGCACGAATGACCGTGAGACTTTGTTATCCCTCGAGACCGTGACATCTCGCGGTCATTCTCGCAAAGGATCACTGGGACCGGAGCGTGGAGAGAGGCAGGATGGCTGAACGCGACGTCGGAAGGTGAGAATAACTATATTTTTTATTTTGATTCTATTTTTTACAGGATGGCAAGCGATGCCGGGCGCTCGGCATCGCTGTGCTGATCGCTGGTGAAGCTGTCTGTGTGACAGCTCACCAGCGATCACATAGCGACTTACTAGCGATCCTGACACCTTGATATCGGTGTCGGGATCGCTGGTATGTCGCTTAGTGAGACGGGGCCTTTAGTGTGACATGCCCTTAAGACTTGCAATTATCAGGATGTCATTGTTAGGTAAATGATTGTTCAGCACAAATGATCTTGCCCGCTATCTCCTGTCGGATCAGTAATCTTTATTGGCATCTAATCTTATGTAGTGACTAGAACAGCGCTGTGGTAAAGTCACTCTGCTGTTGGCTATACGTTAAAATATCACGGACTGTATAAGCTGAGTAATCTGCCAGCGACTGAATTTTCTCCAAATGACAGTTCAGTATCTACATTTCTTCTTATGGTTATTCCCCAACTGTTTGTTTCTAGCAATACATTCAGAGTTGTATAGAAATGTATCTATATTATGTTATTTCCCAACTGTCATATTTTTTTTTTTTTTTTTCTAGTAAAACCATCTACCCTATTTTGTTTTGTGGAAGTGTATAGGTACAATTAAGGATTCCTGTACTTTCATATGGTAGCTGCAGGGCAGTAAGAAACTTGAGTGCTAGTAATTGTTTAGGCAGCGGTGTATATAAGAAGAACAGAGGAAAACCCCTGTGGGATTATCATGTCAAGGATCCTCCTATTATGGATTTCATCTCTGCATTATGTGCGCTCGCTGCTTTGTTTGTTCTTTTATTGCTCTTTAATGTGATTCTATAAGGATGACTCCTAACGCTGATTTCCATTAAGGTAAAGCTCTGAACAATAAGCGATGAAATGCCTATTTTCTAGTTCTAGAGGAATGACCTGTGTAGCTGGCACTCCAGATCTATGGCTACAACCTAAGAGGCAAGTTACCTGGAGAAACCCTCCGTTCCCATAGATGTCTTGCGCATCAATTTCTCTGGCATGTGGTTTTTTGTTTTTATTTACCCCGTGCGTGTGTGTGTGTGTGTGTGTGTGTGTGTGTGTTTTTTTTTGTTTGTTTTTTTTTTAAATTCTTTTTGCATTTTGTAAAATATTTATCAATCATATAGATTTGTTTGGGGTCTTGATAAGAATTTGCTAAAATCCTTATTTTCTACCCATCAGGAGAATTCGTTTTAGTAAAATCTCATCCGGTTGGATTACACTGTATTGCATTGTGGATTTTCCACCTGCAGCTTTACTTTAGGTTCCCGTTCACACATTCTGTGTTTGGTCAGTATTTTACAATAGTATTTATAAGCCAAAATCAGGAGAGGAACAATCAGAGGAAAAGTATAATAGAAACCCGTCACCACTTCTGGATTTATCACCCACTCCTGGTTTTGGCTTACACATACTGATGTCAAATACCGATCAAATACTGAATATGTGAACATGTCCTTAAACAAAGGATGGCTGTATCCTGATGAAGTGAATATGATCTTCAGTCATCATGAGCACACCGCTCCTCTGCTTCTAATTGTTTGGGGCGGTCCGCTTTTGAAAGATTGAAAAGTACAGTTAGGGTACCGTTACACTTAGCAATGCACCAGCGATCCCGACAACGATATGGATCGCTGGTGCATCGCTAAGTGGTCACTAGTGAGCTGCCACACAGGCAGATCTCACCATCGACATTGCAGGGGTCGCTACTTACCTGTCAGACGCGGCGATCCTGACGTCCTCCCGCGTCCACGCATCGCTCGTCGGCGCCACAAGAAGCCCAGCAGGAAGCGCCTGACGAGAAATGGTCCAGGACCTTCTCGCGTGACCAGCGGGGGAGCCGGTCGGAGGCAAGTATCAGACATAGCGATATCGCTAGCAATATCGCTGCTATGTCACAAAATCTGTGACGTTACAGCGATATTGCTAGCGATATCGCTATGTGTAACGGGGGCTTTAGGCGGCATGGTTGCGCTGCGGGTCTGATCTGTGCTCACAGGCTTCTAGTAGGTGCCTTGAGGCTGGTTGAATCCAGCAGTGGAGATCTCTTCAGAGTAATGAAGGAAGGCCCCAAAGCTCAGAGCCTACTAGCTGTGTGGGCTCCTTGCCTACGTAAGGGTACTGTTACACCTAGCGACTCACCAGCGATCCCGACCAGCGATATGATGCGGTCAGGATCGCTGGTGAATCGCTAGGTGGTCGCTAGTGAGCTGCCACTCAGGCAGATCTCACCAGTGACATCGCTGGGAACGGGATCGCTACTTACCTGTCAGACGCGGCGATCCTGCGTCCTCCCGCCCGGCTCCACGCGTCGCTCGTCGTCACAGCAGGAAGCCCAGCAGGAAGTGGACGACGAGGAATGATCCAGCAGCTTCTCGCGCGATCAGCGATAACCAGCGGGGGAGCGGGTCGGAGGTAAGTATCACATGCAGCAATATCGGTGACTTTACAGCGATATTGCTAGCGATATCGCAGTGTGTAACGGGGGCTTTACTGGCCACTCTGACCACCCTACAGTGTATCAGTAACGTAGACTACAAACTACACTAAAGTATAAAAATATTTGAACTGAAAGGATTTTTAATAAAGGGTAAATTGCGATGTTGCTTGATTTTTCTGTTACAAGCGGTTTGTAATTTTGCCCATTTAGGAATTTGTGATAACCCCTTTAAACAACAGCTCACATGTTTGTGGAGGCCATTATACAACTGTAATATAACACTTAGTGCTACTACAGTGCACTTGGCTTGTGAGACTAATGGGTTTCCCAGTGTACTGCTTTTTCTGCCTCACTTTTAGAAATATATTTCAGATAAGTCATTGTGCAATCTGTAAGATATCTATTGCAAGCAGAGGCAGTTTCATGACCCTTTTTCTTGGGTTCTACATATCTTTTCATTATCTGTTTTTGTGAATTTTAATCTGTTCATTGTATGTTGACATTATATTACTAGTTGTAATACCAGCCCCACGTGAAGCCCTGTTTTGCAGAGTTTACTTGCCACTGGTTCCTCAGTGTTTTGGCTCATACTCGCATGCGTAATACTGGGACGAGTTTTGCATGTCAATTCTCGGCACTGCCGCTGACCCTCATAAGTAACAACGTTAACAATACAATAATTAAAGCAAAATAAGATGACCCTGCTCGTGAGAGCTTACAATCTACAATGAGGTGGGGGAGATACAAAGTACAGGTGTGTATTTACAATGCTGGTCCAGCCATCTTGAGGTAGTGAGGGATGGATGGAGATAGTGAATGGGCTACACATGCACACTAAAGCCCCCGTTAGACATTGCGATATCGCTAGCAATATCGCTGTAAAGTCACCGATTTTGTGACGTTGCAGCGATATTGCTAGCGATATCGCTGCATGTGATACTTACCTCCGACCGGCTCCCCCGCTGGTTATCGCTGATCGCGCGAGAAGCTGCTGGATCATTTCTCGTCGGTCACTTCCTGCGGCGCTTCCTGCTGTGAAGACGAGCGACGCGTGGAGCCGGGCGGGAGGACGCAGGATCGCCGCGTCTGACAGGTAAGTAGCGATCCCCGTCCCCTGCGATGTCGCTGGTGAGATCTGCCTGAGTGGCAGCTCACTAGCGACCACCTAGCGATGCACCAGCGATCCTGACCGCGTCATATTGCTGGTTGGGATCGCTGGTGAGTCGCTAGGTGTAACGGTACCCTTACACATAGAATGACTTTGATTAGTGAACGTGATAGGCCGCTCTGAACAAATGTGGTTTGAGGGATCACATGAAACTATGCAAATTGTGGATAGTCCTAATTTCTTTGGGTAGAGCATTCCAAAGGATTGGCGCAGCGCGGGAGAAGTCTTGGAGTCGGGAGTGGGAGGTACGGATTAGTTCAGGGGTTAGTCAAAAGTCTTTTGCAGAGCGCAGCGGTCGGTTAAGCCGATAGACAGAAATGAGGGGGGAGATATAGAGGGGTGTTGCACTGTGGAGAGCTTTGCGGGTGAAAACAAGTACTTTGAATTGGATCCTATAATGAATGGGCACCCAATGTAAGGACTGGTGAAGAGCAGACGCGTCCGAGTACCGATTAGCCAGATAGATGACCCTGGCTGCTGCATTAAGTATGGACTGGAGAGGGGATAGTCGAGTAATGGGGAGGCCAATTAATAGAGCGTTGCAGTAATCCAGGCGGGAGTGAATCAATTCTACAGTGAGGGTTTTTGTTGTTTCCATGGTGAGAAAAGGGCGGATTTTAGAGATGTTCTTTAGGTGTAAGTGGCAAAAGCTGCTAAGAGATTGTATATGGGATGTGAAGAAGAGATTGGTGTCAAACATAACGCCCAGACAGCGCGTGCCTGCTGCTGGGGTGTTATTATTAAGCTTTGTATGCTAGGCTATATAAGTATTTGTATTATTTGAAAATTATATTTTTATTTTGTCTTTCCATTCTTTTGATAAATTCATATACAGCACCAAGAGCTCCAAACTGTTGCTTGGTTAATATTCCCCTTGTGATTTTCGTTTTTGTCCTTGGGGGAAGTGTTTGCCAGTCAGGCTTAGAAATTGTTGTTAGGCGGGGAGAAGAAGCGACATTCACAAAGACTAGCTTTGCTCATGATGAGGCCAATATAGCATTTCGATTTCTCTTAGCCAAGTCCCATGAGCTTCTCTTTGAAAAAAAATCGTTGCACGTCTAGAACTCTACTATTTGTGCTTTGTCGTTCCTTCTACTTGGTCTGTATGTGTTTCCGCGATGTGACAAGTGCTGGGAAATGTGCCAGCTTACATGGCCCTACAGAGACCTTGTCATATTATAATTACACATGACTCAGAAGATTTTCTATTCACTAAGAACTGTTTTGCTGAAGTTCATTGTGCAGTGAACAAGCCACTGGCCTTTCTGATCCACTCCA
This sequence comes from Dendrobates tinctorius, assembly GCF_039654945.1. Lineage (NCBI taxonomy): Eukaryota > Metazoa > Chordata > Amphibia > Anura > Dendrobatidae > Dendrobates > Dendrobates tinctorius. The sequence continues at coordinate 17,282,185 of NW_027361796.1, forward strand.
TTTTTTCCGGAGATTGCAGAATTACTGTAATGTACATCAGCCAGACACATCTCTAAACTCCTTTCCTCAGTTTTACATGTGACAGTCGAACAGACTAGCTTAAATCACTAATGAGAGCTGCTGCTTCAAATGGTTTCTCTGGAAAGAGCCGAGAATGAAATGTGCTGCAGCCTTTTTATTATCGGATTTAGTCAAACGGGTTTTCTGAAATTTTATAAGGGAAGGAATGGTTTTAAAATAACCAGGAACCACTTCAGTGTTCCCAGCTGGTCTTTGTCTACTTGGCTGTGATGACAAGCAGTGTACCTGTGTGACCGCTACAGCAAATCGCCAGCCTAGCGGAGTATACAGAGCAGGGGAGCTTTACTACTTGTGTGTTTTTGTTTGTTCCCTTATAGCATAGTCTTCTCACTGCACATTTCATTTATGAACTTTTTAAAATTTAAAAAAAAATTAACTTTATATGATGTCAGCTTTTAACCCCTAAATGACCAGAGGTATTTTTGGTTTTGCATTTTAGTTTTTTGCTCCCCTTCTTCCCAGAGCCATAATTTTTTTTTTTTTTTTTTTTTTTTAATTTTTTTTAATTTTTCGGTCAATACGGCCTTCTGAGGGCTTGTTTTCTGCGGTACGAGTTGTACTTTTGAGTGACATCATTGGTTTTAACATATCATGTACTCGAAAATGGGGAAAAAAATTCCAAGTGCAGTGAAATTGCAAAAAAAAGTGCAATCACACACTTTTTTTTGTTGGTGAAAAAACAATGTTCACTAAATACTAAAAATAACCTGCTATTATGACTCTCCAGGTGATTACGAGTTCATAGACACCAAACATGTCTAGGTTATTTTTTATCAAAGTTTTTTATGTTTTTTTAAAAATTGCGCCGTTTTTCGTGATCTCGGGTTTGTTGTGGGCTTATTTTTTGCGTGCTGAGCGGACTTTTTTAATGATACCATTTTGGTGTAGATATGATCTTTTGATAACCCGTTATTGAATTTTAATGCAATGTTACCGCGACCGAAAAAAGGTAATTCTGGTGTTTTGAATTTCTTTTCTCGTTATGCCGTTTAGCGATCATGTTAATTCTTTTTTTTTTTTTTTTTTGTTTTATTTTTTTTTATATTGATCGGGCGATTCTGAATACAGCGATACCAAATAAATAAATAATAAATTTTATATATAATGTGTGTGTGTGTGTGTGTGTGTGTATAATGTCTTATTTTTATTTTGAATGGGGCAAAAGGGGGGTGATTTGAACTTTTAAAAAATATCATTTTTTTAATTTTTTTTAAAAAACTTTTTGCATGCTTCAATAGTCTCTATGGGAAACTAGTAGCTGCACTTGTCCGATCGGCTCTGCTACATACAAGCGATGATCAGATCGCCTGTATGTAGCGGAAATGCTCACTTGCTATGACAACCATAGAGGTCTGCAGGAGACCTCTGGTTGTCATGCCAACCCATTGGTGACCCGTGATCACGTGATGGGGTCACCAATGGGCAGGATTTCCGGCACGCTTACCGGACGTTCGTGCTAAATGCCGCTGTCAGTTTGACAACGGCATTTAACGGGTTAATAGCCACGGCTGGATCGTGATTCCACCCGCGGCTGTTTCGGGCACATTTCAGCTGTTCAAAACGGCTGACATGTCGGGATGTGAGCACAGCACTGGTTCCACATCAAAGGGAGGGAGCCAGTCATCGGCGTAAATTTACGTCCAATGTCGGAAAGGGGTTAATACATATTAAGACTCAATAATATGAAGTGTGTACAGTGGCATGTAAACGTTTGGGCAAGTTGAAGATGAAATGATTTCTAAAAGGCCTAAAGTTAAAGATGACACATTTCCTTTGTATTTTAGGCAACAAAAAATTAAAAATATTTTACATTTTAAAAATTACAAAACGTAACATGGGTTGGTGGAAAAGTTTGGGCACTCTGCATGGTTAGTACCTTGTAGCACCTGTAGAGATCCACCAAATGAGTGGACGGGGATTAACTCGATTGGCGGCGATATTGAGGCACACAGGAACACTTTTGCTTAAAGTAACAGTCTGTGTGGTTTATTTCCTTCATAAACCAGTGTCACAGGAACACAAGGCAAACAGTCTTGCATCAGACAGACGAATTCTTAATGTCCATAGTAGAGCTTCGCTCTCTCAGGCCTGTGGGCACACAGGCCGTGCCATGTCCAGCACGCATGCAGCGTTACCATGTAAAGCATACAAAGTCTCTTACTAACCCCGGTCAGCGTTACTCACAGTTTATCCCTCACGGGTTATCAGGGAAGCTGCCGCACTGGGATCACTGTTCCAGACGGAGTCTTACTAGGCCGTCTACAGTTGCAGAGCCACAGCCGGGCAGTAGCTTCCCTACACAGAGCCGTCACAGATTCTACCAGGTCCGGGCCTTTCCACGTGCTCTTCCAGGACAGGAAGTTCAGTCCCAGACACTTCCAACACACACACAGGCCTTCCGGGACCTTGCACTCTGACCACTCAGGATCAAACACACAACCCATGTGATCAGACCTCAGTCACATTATATATCCCAAACCACCCCCATATGTGGGCAGTGCATGTGTGGCTAGCCGATCCCGCCCAGCTCTCTGACTAGCCCTATAAGCCACACTTATAGATGAACAACTTGTGGACTACAAGTCCCAGCATAACAACGCTATTTTTGGCTTATAGCGCAGAGAACCTCTGCAACACACACTGGACATTTACAACCATGCCGGTCACTGTTTCACCATCAAGGAAATGCCCACATGCATATTCTGAGTCACATATGCAGCGCCCCTTATCTTTAACAGAGGTTTCTGCACCACACACCCCATTTTGAAAGCATCACCACTTATAAACACTTTTTGTAGCCAGCCAAAAGTTTTTCATTTTTTTTTTGAGTGATCTTCATCCATTGTTCCTTGGAAAATTCTTCCAGTTCTGTGAGATTCCGGGGTCACCATGCATGCACTGCTATTTTGAGGTCTAGCCACAGATTTTCAATGATGTTCAGATAAGGCGACTGTCGTCTATTTTGGATTTTGATGTATGTTTAGGATCTTTATTCATTTGTAGAAGCCAGTTTATTTTCAACTTCAGATTTTATACAGATAGTGTTAGGCTAGGTGCCCACGTATGCAGAAAATTTCTGCATAAAAACCGGACTCCTTCCCAGAAAATGCGCGTTTTTTTTCCGCGCGTCCCCAGTCTCATAGAAAATAGCTAAAAACGTGGACTTTTCCACAAAATTAATGAGCATGCTGCGTTTTTTACTGCAATGCGTTTTTTTTCCACGGGGAAAAAAACGCATCAATATGCACAAAAAGTGCAAAATGCATTAAAATGAATGGGATGCTTCTTTTAAGCGATTTTTAAGAGTTTTGGCCGTTAAAAATGCTTAAATGTGGAAAAAAACGCTTATGTGGGCACACAGCCTTATGTCTGCATCAAGAATTTGTTGACATTTCACTTTATCCATTGATCCCTATACCTGTGAAATGTTCCTGTGCCATTATTGATCTCGGCAGACGGTTATTAAGGACCAGTGGATGAACACACAGGTACACAGCTTGTTACTGTACAGCTATCAGAGTTGTCTTGGTACTAAATATGCATCTCTGTAGTCATTGCATGGTCAAAACAGATTCCTGTCTGCTAGAGGTACCGTAATTAATGAAGATCGTCATTCAGTGGCTACAGAGCAGAGCTTTTTTTTTGTTTCTCACGCTTTTGCAAAATAAATATAAAGATCTAAGGAGTTGTATATGTATATTGCTGCTTTTGACATGCCGTACATGGATGGACTGTGTTTGCGAAACGGATTTCCATTCTAGCAGAGTAGAATTGCTAGCAGAATAGGCCTCCTCTCTCTAATATCCATTTGGCCTCAACGCATGCTCCTCACAAAAAGCTGTCAAAATCTGTATTCTGTTTTGTCTTCTGTCCTCTATAGAATTTAAAGACTGCTGTACAGGAGTACACTGCTTTCATGCCTCGTGGTTTCCTTCTTGCCAGGAAAACTGTGCACTCCTGATGACTGACAGCTTGGACTATGGTCTCTCCGATGCTGCAAGCAGAGATAGCTTTGTATCTGTAGTACCAAAGGATCCTAGCTAGCTTGATCGTTGCAAATCTGTATGTTCGCAACGTTCTGCTTCCTTGTGCATGCGCAGTGCACTAATGAAGTAGAGGAGCGTACACCTGAAAATAAATATGCATGTGTGTGTGTGGTGGCCATTGTTGCTGTGGTTTGTGCTGGCAGGGCAGCGCGGTCTGGAGTCATGGTGACTCTGTCTTGGTGTCTCTGTCTTGCAGCATGGGCGCTATTGGGCACCAGGCCGTCTGCCCTGCCGATGCCTTACCGCTGTTGGCTGTGGTTGGCACGTGGCTCCGCTCGATTAGGGCTACAGGGACTCCTTTCTTTTGGTGCTGTGTGGCGGCCATTGCTGCTGGTGGGGCAGCGCAGTCTGGCAACATCAGGCTGTCTGCCTTGCTGGCGCTTTGCTGCTGTGGCGGTTGTTGGCGCACAGCTCCGCTCCTTTAAGGCGGTAGGACCCACTAAGAGGTTCGCCGTGACGTGGCAGTGGCCTTCATACAGTTTGATCATATATATATTATTCCTTTGCAATTTTAATTATTGATGATGCAAAGACCCCATTAATGAATGTCCAGTCATCAAAATGCAGATTCTTTGATATTGTCACAAGACTCCGTTTGTGTTTTCCTGCACGGGTTCTGGATTGTAACTCTATTAAATTTCCAGCAATATGTGCTTACCGTTGGCATGAAAAGTTTATCCGTTTTGCCTTCAGAAGCTGCTTTGCCAGTGCGTTTTCTTATTTCGAGATCACTGTTGCCCGGCTTTACTTGTATGCCACTGGCATACAAAAAGGGGCTGGCAGCTATTGTCCTCGGAGCTAGAAGAGTGTGGCTGTGAATCTCATTGTCTGCTCGTTTCCACACACAGGCTTGTATTCCAGGGGTGCAATGCTCTAGTAACAGTATAATGCCTCCCCACCTGTATTCCTAGCTTCCCAGCTGTTTTACTCCCTTACATATTCAGTTAGCAGAAGAACATACCTTCAGACAGGTCATATTCTTTTGTGTCTGTTATGCAGCAACTTTTGCAAAACTGATACATTACCGCATGAAAGCAAGTAACTACTCTCATGACTCTCCCTTTCGCAGCATTAAAAAAAGAAAAAAAGTGTGCCTGTCGGGAATTCTGCTTATTGGGCACTCTGATGTATGCACTATACTCCAGGCAGCCATTTCTTCTACCATCACTCCCCTGGGAATACCTACCGTATATGAGCACGTTCAGGGCATTATATGTAAAGCTAAAAGTATTTTAATGCCTTGAACATGTAGCAATAGTTATTTTGGAATTTTCTGTGTATCTGCAAAGAATTTAAGAGGAAATGCATGGAGTAAACCGGACTATGACAAAAAGTAAACATTTGATGAAAGGTTCTCTGTAATCTTATTGCTGCCCTTGGTAACATGCTTATAAAAAAAAAAAAAACAAAAAACAAAACACATTTTAGATCTAATCCATAACTGTTCAGGTTGTTCTAGTTTTCCCCAGGACATTTAAGTGTGCACATTTCTATGGGATTTGCAGTATTCTCCTTGTTTCTGAAGGAGATCCCATAAAACAAAATTGAATTCCGGTTGAATGAATGCTTGTGACCCTTTCGCACACTCCTCTTGTACATAGAGCGATCTTACCCATGTGTACAAAGTTCTTTAAAACAAATGTTCATTTTTTTACCTAATTCACAGTTGTGTTGTCATGATATCAGATCTATTGATTCTGTTCTGCAATGTACATTCTCTTCTTAAAGGGAACCTGTCACAAGGTTTGACCGATATGAGATATGGCCACTGCCTTTCAGGGCTGGTATACAGTATTCTATAATGCTGTATATCAGCCCTCAACCTGAACTGAAAGACAAGAAAAACAGCTTTTATCATACCTGTGAGGTGGTCCCGTTCGAGGGGTGTCGCTGGTCTTGGTCCGGCGCCTCCCTTCTTGCGATGCCATCCTGTTTCTTGCTTCATGTGGATGACTCATCTCTACATCATCCACACAGTGTTCCCAAAATCGCGCTCCTGTGCAGACATACGTCACTTCCCGTACAAGGGAAGAGTAAAGTACTGCAATGCGCACATGCCAGGGATCTTTTGACCGTTTCCTGAGCACTTCAGCACTGTGCTCTGCCCTCAACAGGGCAGAGAAGTACGCCTGCGCAGGAGCACAATGTCAGGGAGACTGTGTGGATGATGCAGGGACGCGTCATCCACATGAAGCAAGAAGGAGGACGGCATCGCATGACGATGGGAGGCACCGGACCAAGACCAGCAACACCCCTTGGGCTCGACCACCCCCTTGTTGAGTATAGTAAAAGATGATTCTCTTCTCTTTCATGTCGATTTGGTGGCAAATATACAGCATTATAGAATGCTGTATATCAGACCTGAAAGGTGGTGGCTGTAACTCGTATCTGCCTAACCTGGTGACAGGTTCTCTTTAAGACAAACCAGTCAAAAGCATAATCTGCAGTTTGCTCATTTGAAGCCCCAACTCCGCCCTAAGATCCTGATGTGAAAGTCTTTTTTTTTTTTTTTTTTTTTTAAATCATGTGAGTCTGCGCAGCATCAGTGATTAGTGCTGACGTCATTGATGCTATGCAGCCTCCCAGCCTGACCTGCGAGGAACTCTGCTGCGTGGGAAAATCAACGGTCACTTGCTCACGCTCAAGAGTTCACCTCGGGTCAGGCTGCGAGACTGCTCTGACGTCACTGATGCTGGCAGCTTCTCATTCATTCTTCAGTGGTTTACAGCCGAGACGGTAGCATTAGCTCCGCTCCTGGTTGTAAACTATTTAACCCCAAGATATGGATGACACCGTGGAACTGTTAGCTGGACAGGTATGGTATATTGTTTTAGATTTTATTTATTACAGGAGATCAACGGCATCTTTTGTATTAGCAGAAGACTAAAGATGGCAAAGCTGTGTGCTCTTTTATTTAATTACAATTCTTTAGTCTGCGTATGTGTGTGTCTTATTTAACCCTTTACAAACTTTAGGATTAGTAATGGATTGGTGTCTTATTGACACCGCCATTACTAAGCCAGGCTTAATGTCATTTTACAATGCAAAGGTGACATTAACCTAATGGGAAGAGAGAGGCTAAGTGTCGGAATTGGCGCATCTTACAGATGTGCCTTTTCTGGGATGGCTGGGGGTAGATTTTTTTTTTTTTTTTTTTTTTGCCGGGCGGGGGGCAATAAACATGGTCCCTTTCTATGCTATTAATATCTGCCCTCAGTCACTGGCTTTCCCCCTCTGGTGCAGAAAATTGCATGGGAGCCCACGCCAGTTTTTTCCGTGAATACATGGCCATACAAGACCAATTTAATCAATAACTAAATGAATAACACAGACACAACAATAGTGGATGAAAAATAGCCGTGAGTTTATTTTGGGTTAAATAAATAAATATTAACCAATCCACTCATAAATAAATCCATATTAAATGCCCAAAATAATTACACCGAAGAAACAATCCGCCCCTTAGCGGGCGATTTTCCCACAAATAAGCCTCACGACATTCGATTCGAACAGAAGGGGAGGGAGGGGAATCTTCTTTTTCTTCAGAGAAATGCTGTAGGAGGAAAAAACTGCCAAACAGGGATTTATATATTACCACCACAGCTGTCAAAGCAAAATCAACCAATGAAAATACACTTAAAATCTGAATCCACCAATCAAGGCCCATAAAAATGGCGCCAAGAATTCCTCTCAGAAACCTTGAATAAAATTCGATTACCACAATAAAATTATAACTTTATGAGGAGAAAATCTGACTAAAAATAAATAATTTGACATCCTTTTAGTAAATAACATACAGGGCCCAAATTTTACACACACACACTCACTCACTCACTCACTCACTCACTCACACACACACTATCTGCTATCTGTCTGAAATATAAAGATATATATGTGTGTGTGTCACTGACATGTATGTATTCTATGTGTAAGAATATATATATTTTCTATCTTTTCTATTTTTAACATGTCAGTGTGACTTTACTGTACACCGGACATGAATTGCCGGCTTTTCAAAGGACACCGGTGCATATAAAAACGTACTAAAAAAGACAAACTGCAGCATCAAAAAGGCGCTAAAAATGCATGTAAAAACCCAATTTGCCTAATGGGTGGAGAAAATGTGCAACATCAAAAACTCAACAAATGCTCCTTGTGGGAACGTAGCCTAAAGGATCTCTTCACACTTTTACCTCATCCTTCCTGTACAGTGTAAAAAGACAATGTCCACTGCCTCATGGAGTCTGCGGCATTCCTAAGGCCACGTTCACACGTTCAGTATTTGATCAGTATTATACCTCAGTATTTGTAAGCCAAACCCAGGAGTGGGTGATAAATACAGAAGTGGTGACGTGTTTCTATTATACTTTTCCTCTGATTGTTCCTCTCCTGATTTTGGCTTACATACTGAGGTAAAATACTGAACGTGTGCATGTGGCCTAGAAGTACACACGGCTTGTTCTTTGCTTCATAGAGTAGTTTTGTTGCGATTACCATCATTTGTGTATTTGTTCTTTTTAACCAGCCAAAATAGTGTGGCGTCTTAGTTTTGCATGTGTTTGTGGTATATAGTTTCCACAATTAATTGAGCAGGTTTTACAGTCTATTTTCGGACTGGTTTGCTTTTTTTCCCGCTGTGTGATCCACCACTTTAACCCAACAAGCACATTTTAATTAACAGATCGTTAGTTTCCTTTAGGATAACAATCCTTTAAGCTGACGATGAAAGCACACGACATGCACTTCCAGCCCCGCTGCAAGGTTTCTGCTATTCCTCTGAGTGCACTGGGAAATGATTTCTAAATTGAGCATTATTAATGTGCTGCTGATCTGAGCTGTCATATATCAAAGTAAGACCGAGCTGGAAGAAGGGGGAGCGTGATGTGCGTTGCTGTTGTCACGTTTAGCCATTGCTCTTCTGACTACAGCTGTGACTTTAAGGCTGTGTGCACACGTTGCAGATTTAGATGCGGATCTGCAGCATTTTTGGCCACACAGATTCCCATCAAATCTGCTGTGTAGTGCACAGCCAATGTAAATCTATGAGAAATGGAGATTTGTTGTGCACATGCTGCGGAAAAATAAGCGCAGTTTTTTTTCCGCAGCATGTCCGTTCTATTTGCGGATCTGCAGCGTTTATGCACCCATTGACTTCCATGTAAAAATAGATTGCAGATTTGCTGCGGATGTGGGTGCTAGAAACGCTGCAGATCAGGAGGAGGGGCAGTGTGCGGGCAGGGTCTGCATGTATGTGTATGTGCGTTTGTGTGTCCCTGCGAACCTGCTGTGTAAACAGTCATTGTCTGATGGGACTACTGCATTGCCGGTGATGGGAAAGTAGTCCCATCAGACAATGCCTGTCAAGTTACCACAAAAAATGTCCAAATCTCATAGGGCACTTCAAAAGTAATAAAGAACTCTAATCTCCATCGCAGAAAATCAAGCTGAGAAGCGAAGAGATCCCACAAGTATATTAAAAACAATATTTATTGTAGTAGTTTAAAATACAAAACAGGAAAAAAATAAAAAAACACAATGCTGTCAAAGGGACACTGAGCCAGTCATATGATATCTATAATATACTGGAGTGCTCTAAAGGTTATAGGGTCAATATGTCTCACAAAAAAGTGCAGTGAAGCATATATACAATTCACATGCAGATCAAAAATGAAGAATCAACAGCGCGATCAGCATACTAATGGTATATCTCTCAAAAAATGCAATACAGCATCTAGACAATTCATGTATAAATAAGAATCACCAGTGCCAGCAGTATTCTAATAATATAAGCTATATAGCCATGTGAATGATGATAGCCGTTATAATAAGTGCCGCTAATACTAACAGCATGCCCATGATACACACCAAATACAGACTACATAGCCACATAAATAGCATGTTGCTTTACTGCCTCAAAATAGTCATGGAATTAGACCTAAGTATAGTCGCTATAAGTAGCGTCACCCAGAGAAAAAGAGGTAAATAATGATATAGATATGAGAATGCAGTCAGGACATATTACCTGGTCAAAGACACGTGTGGCTCAGCATCCCCTCACCCCGACGCACGTTTCACTGCTAGCTTCTTCTGGGGGCGTGACTCTCTTTCGCGCGCTCTTTCGCGCTCTCTCTCTCATCCGTGTAGCTGCCATCCTTAACTGTTCAGTAGCAAAATGTTTGTCAGAAATATGAATGCCAGAAAATGCCATTATTACTAGCTCGGGAAGTGATTGTTGTTATGGTACTTTTTTTTTTTTTTTTTTTTACCTTACCTTTAAAAAGTAAGCTTTTTTAAATGTGGAGCACTGTGCAGAACAATACGTGCAATCTACAGTTCTATTTAAAAGGGCTTGTTAGACATGGACTTTCCAGGCCTCTCCCATGCAGCACACCTAATAAAAATTTTTCCTGGAGAAAATGGAATGAATAAGTGATGCAATGAAAGGCCTGGAAGAAAAGACAAAGAGAAATTTGTGAGCATGTAGCTCTTCCAGACTGGAAATGTAGGCTACAATGCATTGTGCCTAGGTCCTTTCTTTTCCCCATGGTGTAAATGGTTGACATGCTGATAAGTAAATGCTTCCTACACAGTGGGGGCTAATGTACATTGAAATGGAAATCGCCAATGAAAGCAAATTGCTTTTTGTTTCTGTTGTTTTTCTGTATTTTTTTTCCTACCAAAATATGGCACTGTTGTTGTTTTTAACTATATATTTTGTAACCTTTTAGAGTTTATGTATTAACTGAATTGTACTCTTGACCACAATATGGTTGCCTGTCTATATAGAAGATGCTATCATCAGTGACTAGTCAGCACAATTCTGTCCCTTTTTTCCCTTGCATCAAACAACCTACCGTACCTAATTACCTATATAATGTATGAATTGAATACAAGTATTTATATCAATGCAAAATGTATAAACGATCATGCTTTCAGTGCAGAGCATTCTCCATGCTTGAATAGCCACACTGAGGAAAAACTTTATTAGAGATGGTGTGCTCGGCACCCCGATGCTCGATCGAGTAACGAGCAGTGCCGAGTATTGCGTGGTGGTCTGATCCCCGTAAGTGAATTATCTGAGCTGGGCACAGAGAGAGAGAGAATGATCGCGTTGCCGTTCACTTACCGTACATTATGCTCACTATAATAATAATACATTTTATTTCTATAGCGCTGACATATTCCGCAGCACTTTACATTTCAGGGGGGACTTGTACAGACGATAGACATTACAGCATAACAATAATCACATAGATCATAACAGATACCAAGAGGAATGAGGGCCCTGCTCGCAAGCTTACAGTCTGAGGGAAAAAGGGGAGACACGAAAGGTGGGTGCTAACAATTGCCCTGATTGTATGGACCAGCCATAATGTTAAGTGTGTAACAGTACAGACACAGAGGGCTAATGGATGCATAAAGCATGTGGGAACATGATGCGGGGAACCTGGTTATGGTAAAAACTTTTGGCTGTGCCACACAGGGATAGATTAGGTTAATGTGAGGCGGTAGGCCAGTCTGAATAAATGCGTTTTCAGGGCACGCTTAAAATTGTGGGGACTGGGGACTAATCGTATTGACCTGGGAAGGGCATTCCAAAGAATTGGCGCAGCACGTGTATAGTCTTGGAGACATGAGTGGGAGGTTCTGATTATTGTGGATGCTAACCTCAGGTCATCAGCAGAACGGAGGGCGTGAATAGGATGGTATACTGAAACAAGGGAGATGTAGGGTGGTGCTGAGCCATGAAGAGCTTTGTGGGTGAGGGTAATAAGTTTGTACTGGAGAGGAGGAGGAGCCAGCAAAAGATACAGTAAAGGAGCGGTCAGAGAGATAGGAGGAGAACCATGAGAGAACGGTGTCCTTGAGGCCAATGGAACGGAGCATAGTGAGGAGGAGCTGATGATCCACAGTGTCGAATGCTGCAGAGAGATCCAAGAGAATTAGTATGGAGTAATGACCACTTGATTTAGCTGTTAGTAGATCATTAGAGACTTTAGTGAGTGCAGTTTCAGTAGAGTGTAAAGAGCAGAAACCGGATTGGAGAGGGTCGAGAAGAGTTATCAAAGAGATAGCGGATAAGACGGGAGTGGACCAGGCGTTCCAGGAGTTTAGAGATGAAGGGAAGATTAGAGACACGTCTATAGTTAGCGGCACAGTTTTGGTCGAGGGATGGTTTTTTAAGTAGTGAATGGAAAGATACCAGAAGAGAGAGAGAGGTTAAATATTTTAGTTAGGTGAGGGGTGACAGCAGGGGAAAGGGACTGGAGGAGATGTGACGGAAATGGGTCACTGGTGCAAGTGGTTGGGCGAGAAGATGCAAGGAGCCTGCTTACTTCTTCTGTGACTGGTTCAAAATCAGAGAGTGAGCTAGATGCAGTGGGGTAGGGAGGATAGAGCATGGTATGAGGTGATTGGGAGATAATTTCCTGTCAGATCTGGTCAATTTTTTCTTTGAAATAATTCACTGTTCAAGTTCAGCGCGCCCGACGTGCTCGATTCGAGCATTTCACTCCTCGATACTGTATATCTAAGTAGTAAAAGTTATCCAACTTAAAATAAATATATTGTATAAAAAAAACAATTCTGTCCCATTATTTTTCCATAGACCAAGCACTGTTTTTGCAGTGGTTCTCCCAGTCTTTATTTACAAGCTACCAAACAATGACTGCTGCAACTAATTGATGGCTTCAGCTCTGAGCTATGTATAACATGACAGATACAGCCACTAATTGGCCATATTAGCATACTGGCTGCTTGTATTAATGGCTATGGACTACTGGACTGGCTGAGCTTGTTTGCCAAGGAGTTGGGGGTAAAGAGAAGAGGGGAGTGTGTGTTTGTCATAGCACTGTTGCAGAATATCTTTGGGCTAGGGGCTCATTCACCTATCCCAAAAGCTAGGTGGGTTGTCCTAGCTATCCCTGCTCCCTGGATTACTTTGATGGTGAAGGCATCTGATGTTGAGCTTCTAAATGAACCCTTATCTGTCCCCTCCTCCACCCAGGCAAGTGGGGAGTTGCAATGTGTAAAAATACACAGACCAGACTGACAAGAAAGACGTACAGGGATGAATGAAAATACCAATCATACAAATATGCACTCACAAAAACTGAGTGGAACGCCGGGAAGTAAAGGAAGGAAAAATGAAATAGAGGATGGGGATATGCACACAGACAAATCACCAAGAAACAGTCTTCTGAACAACACTCCAGGCGCCTCCTTAAACAAAAAATCACCTCTAATTCCAGAACCAAGTAGTATGAAACTAATACTGGCTAAACCTGCACTGTTTAATACGATGATGAAGTGCTTCCAATTAGTGCAGGAGTATTTGAAATGAAAAAAAATACTATCTTCTGGCCCCTCTCTGTTCCTGTAAACCTGTGACAGTGTTCTTTTTTAATTATACAATTTGCATCTGTTTTTAGGGTTTAGTAATATCCAAGATTTCAGTGTCTTGTTTGTTTTTTTTTTTTCTTTCTTCCTCCTGTGGCTTTTGACATCATTTGATTTTCATCTATGCCCAAAAAAAATTGTGAAGCTTCTCTTATTCGTTACAATGCTAGACACCAATAGTACATAGATGGCATCTTTGTGCAACCTGTGATTTTCACTGAATCATAGACTCGTATAGGTGATTTTGAATCTGATGAAAAATGGTAGTCTCTTAAACAGCATCCTCTAGATGGGGAGCAATCTAGACTTTAAAGGGGAATTTTTACATGTTCAATGTTTGAAAAACATACCGTAAATTGACTGTGTGTGAAAAACAAACATCCCAATGTGCTGTAAAAATTGACCAAGATATTACCTTTTTAATATGGTTTACCAGCATATTCAAAGCCATCAAGCATGGATGCTGGTCTGTGTTCTGCATTCTGGATCCAGAGAGACACTTTGTGAAGGTTGTAGCATGGACCACAGGAGGTCTGGCTATAAGATTTTTTTCAAAAATGAAGCGCTTCCAACTCTCTATCCTATATATATATATATATATATATATATATATATATATATATATATATATATTATATAATTTTTTTTTTTTCTTTTTTAAATGTATACTTTCATCAGTATCCTAAGGAGAGTGTAGTAAATGAATGACCTATTTCGGGGCAGACATTAACAATTAATATAACTGTGTGTGTTCACTAAATCCTCTAATAAGAATCCATTGACTGTTTATAGTCCAGATATATATTTCATGGGCATTCCTTGTGGATAGTCTCTCATGTCCTTCCTTCTGCTGTGTCTCACAGTTGTTAGTATCGTTTTGTGAAGATTCCTTCACCAGAGAATAGCCAATAAACTTTTAACTGGATTCTGCAGGTGGCTGGCAAAGTATGTCATAAAAAAAATGATAAAGGGCATACTACTTGTATCCGTGCGTCCCATCCAGTCCAAAATTGTGACTCGTCTGTATTGTTTTATAAATGTTTAACAGTAGGTGATTCTCCATATGCCTTAAACCTCTTGCCTTCGTTCACGCTCTGTAGTCATGCTCTGACTTTTATCCACACTGGCTCTTTGCCTTTGAAATGACTTTGAGGGGTCTATATGACAGAAAATACCCAAAAGTGACACCATTCTACCAACTACACCCCTCAAGGTGCTCAAAACCACTTTCAAGAAGTTAATTAACCCTTCAGTTGCTTCCCTGGAATTTTTTGAATGTGGGGAAAGAAAATAAACATTTAACTTCACAAAAATTTCACTTTAAACCCGAATTTTTTATCTTTGCAATAATAACAGGAGAGAGTGGACCATGCAATTTCTCCTGAGCATGCTGATACCCCATATGTGGGGGAAAACCACTGTTTGGGCGCACAGCATAGCTCAAAAAGACACCACATCCCGTTTGGAGAGCGCCTGATGTGCCTAAACAATAGAAACCCCCAAAACTGACCCCATTATGGTAACTGGACCCTCAAGGAATGTATTTAGATGTGTGGTGAGCACCTTAAACTCCCAGGTGCTTCACAGAAGTTTATAACGTTGAGCCATGAAAATAATAAAATCATATTTTCCCACAAAAATGGTATTTAGCTCAAATTTTTTTAATTTTCACAAGGTTAACCGGGGAAATTATACCATGCAATTTCTCCTGAGTGCACCGATACCCCATATGCTGTCAAAAACTACTTTTGAGGCACAGTGCAAAGCTTAGAAGTGGAAGAGGCACCATATTGGAGTTCAGATTTTGCTGGAATGGTTTGAGGGTTCCATGTCACATTGGCAGAGCCCCTGAGGTGCCAGAACAACAGAAACTCCCCATGTGTGTACTCATTTTACAAAATGCATCCACCCCCTCCCAATTCATCTCGGGGTGCAGTGATCATATTGACACCACATGTGCCTCACAGAATTTTATACCATTGAGCGGTGAAGAAATTAGATATTTACCACTAAAATGTTGTTTTAGCCCCAAGTTTTTAATTTTTCTAAGGGCTAATGAGAGAAATTTTTACAACAAACTGCAGTCATTTTTTCCTGAGTGCGCTAATACCCTGCATGTAATCGGGACATACTCTTGGGGCACAATGCAAAGCTCAGAAGGGATGGAGCTCCATATTATAGCAGATTTTACTGTTATGGTGCAGATTTTACTGTTATGGTCTGCGGGTACCATGACTCGCTGGGAGAGCGCCTGAGGTGTCAGCACAGCAGAAACAGCCCCCCCGAGGAATCTCATGCAAAATGCGCCTTGCGGCTGACAGCATTTGGTACCAGGTGTAGATAATGGGTAAGGGTCCCGTTACACATAGTGACGCTCCAGCGATCCCGACAGCGATACGACCTGGTTAGGATCGCTGGTAAGTCGCTACATGGTCGCTAGTAAGCTGTCAAACAGGCAGATCTACTCAACGACGCAGCAACGATACGGCGATCTGTATAATGACCTCGGCGGTCGTTAGGACCTTGCCACACAGCAGCTATTCGGACAACTCAGACCTCGATAGGCGTGCTTCAGCGTAGCTTTTTCCATGCCCCTCTGCTCCGATTGATGGCCACTACTGCGCTATCACTACGCGGTTTACTTCAGCATCCCTGTCTGAGTCGCTAGTGTGCTATTTATTCGTGGATCCACACTGACACGGGGACACACGATTATTATAACTGTACATGTTAAATGTTATGATTGCATATAATTGATAGCTGACATATAAAAGGAAACGCTACAAAGATCCTAATGTGAGATTACCAATCGGAGCTGAGGGGGCGTTAAAATGACAAAGCAAAATCACGCCTGCGTCCCTGAGTTCTGAGTCGCCAACGAGGTCGCTCGTCGTTATTATGGCATCAAACACAGCGAGGCATGCTGGCCAGCGGGACACCAACAATCAAAAAATGGCCTAGGACATTCGAGCACGATCAACTATATAGCAGCGGGGGGCTGGTCGCCGCTATGTGTCACACATAGTGAGATCACTGGCGAGGTCGCTGTTGCGTCACAAAACCTGTGACGTTTCAGCGATCTCGCTATGTGTGAAGTACCCTTAAGAGTAAAGCTTAATGTAATATCTGCAGTTTTTGCACCCTTAAATCGGTGTACACCTTATTAAAGCAGTGATATACATTTCTATTATTTAGATATTTCACACGTTTCTTAACTATTAGCATTTTTTATGCATGAGAACAGTAACTGCAGTGGTGCTGGCACTTTGAGACTTGATATTTTTTTGGTCTTCCCATCCACTATACGAATTGTGGACCTTTTTGCTTTACACCTGTGGAATTTAACTATCTACTTTGTCTTTTATATGATTTGTGTTATCTTTTTCTTTATTGTAATATTGTTTGAATAAACTTTGATATACTTTGTGTGATTGTTTTTTTTTTTTTTCTTTGTGCTTTTTTTCATTAATTATGGGAGTATCCCGTTCTAATATAGCCCCCTTCACTACTTAAAGTGTTTGACTGACGACTATTATGTGTTCTGTTCTAAGGATTCTGTTTCCCTGACAGCGGCATTTAATGTGATTGCGCTGGAAGAGCGTCACTAATCCCGCCCATCGGTGCCCTTGTGACATGACTGAGAGTCGCCGATGGGTTGGCATGACAAACTGGGGTCTTCAGGAGACCCATATAGTTGTCATTGCCGGTTTGCTATGAGCCCAGCCCCGTACTCATAGCAAGTGAGCATTTCTGCTACACACAGGCGATCTGATCGGATTATTGCAGCTTCTAATTTGCCATGGAGATTATTGAAGCAAATGAAAAGTAAAAGAAGAAAAGTTTTTAAAAAATATATATAAAAATGAAGTTCAAATCACCCCCCCATTCACCCCATTCAATATCTCTGAATATAAAAATGAATGTGTGCATCACCAACCAATCAAGAAGCATCTTTCATTTCACAAGAGCTGTTCAAAACAAGCTGAGCTGTGATTGGTTGCTATGAGTAACAGTTTTCCCACTTGACAACACCTCGGCAGACACTGACATGGTGGAAGAAATGTAGCATCCCTGGGAACATAAGCTCCCAGCAATTGTCTGCCCCTCAGAAAGCAGCAGAGAGCACATGATAGAAATGAATCCCCCCCCCCTCCTCCCGTGCCCATATACCCATCACACATCCCTTTAAGATGTGTAGGCACATCTTCGCTCTTAAAGGGATCATTAATATGGAAGTCAGAGCAAATCCATCCAGCGCTTTGGTTTTGACCCAAGGCCCCTCTCAAAGGGATCTCCGGTATGGAAGTTAGGACAGTTCCACTCAGCTCTGATTCTGACCCCAGGGCCTCTTAAAGGGATCAATGGTATGGAATTTAGGGCAAATCCACTCTGCGTTTTGGTACTGACCTCAGGCCCTTCTTAAAGGGATCTCTGGTATGGAAATCACGGCAAATCCATCCAGCGCTTTAATTCTGACCCCAGGCCTCTCTTAAAGGGATCTCCTGTATGGAAGTTAGGGCAAATTCCTCAGCGCTCTGATTCTGACCCCAGGATTCTATTAAAGGGATCATTGGTATGCAAGTCAGGGCAAATCCACTCAGCGCTCTGGTTCTGATCCCAAGCTCTCTTAAAGGGATCCCTGGTATGGAAGTTAGGGCAAATCCACTCAGTGCTCTGGTTCTGACTCAAGTTCTCTCTTAAAGGGATCCTCGGTACGGAAGTGAGGGAAAATCCACTCTGCACTTTGGTGCTGACCCCAGGCCTTTCTTAATGGGATCTCCGGTATGGAAGTTAGGGTAAATCCCTCAGCGCTCTGATTCTTACCCCAGGCTTCTATTAAAGGGATCATCGGTATGGAAGTCAGGGCAAATCCACTCAGTGCTCTGGTTCTGACGCCAGGCCTCTCTTAAAGTGATCCCCAGTATGGAAGTTAGGACCGTTCCACTCAGCGCTCTGTTTCTGACTCCAGGCTGACCGGATGACGTGGGATATTAGTGGTAGTTGTCCAATGGCTCTGGCTAATGGGATGATGTGGGATATTAGGAGTAGTAGTCTAGTGGCTCTTGCTGACGGGATGATGTGGGATACTATGGGTAGTAGTCCTTTAGCTATGGCTGACGGGATGATGTGGGATAATAGTGGTACCGGTGGCTCTGGCTGATGGGACGATGTGGGATATTATGGTAGAAGTCCGGTAGCTCTGGCTGACTCGATGATGTGGGATATTAGGGATAGCAGTCCAGTGGCTCTGGCTGACGAGATGATGTGGGATATTATAGTGAATGTGGCTATATGGAATGGGCGGGGCTCTACACTGATAAAATATATTTTATTTTAATTTCATTATAATTAGTTACTATGCCCGGGCTCTTCAGCTAGTAAAACAATTAAAAAAGAAAAAAAGTACACATATTTGATATCGCAGCTTCCAGAATCGCCCAATCCGTAAACGACGTAGCGACAAAAAAGGTAAAAAATGCCAGGATTACGTTTTTTGGTTGCCGCAACATTGCAATAAAATGCAGTAACGGGTGATCAACAGATCGTAACTATGCCAAAATGGTATCAATAAAAATGTCAGTTCGGCGCACAAAGATCACGTAAAATGGAGATACTACAGGTCTCGGAAAATGTGTTTTTGTTTAACAAGAAAAAAACAAACTTTGGATTTATTTTTTACCACTTAAAAAAGAACCTATACATGTTTGGGACCTACAGTTGTGGCCAAAAGTATTGACACCCCTGCAATTCTGTCAGATAATACTCAGTTTCTTCCTGAAAATGATTGCAAACACAAATTCTTTGGTATTATTATCTTCATTTAATTTGTCTTAAATGAAAAAACACAAAAAGAATTGTCCTAAAGCCAAATTGGATATAATTCCGCACCAAACCTAAAAAAGAGGGTGGACAAAAGTATTGGCACGGTTCGTAAAATCATGTGATGCTTCTCTAATTTGTGTAATTAACAGCACCTGTAACTTACCTGTGGCACCTAACAGGTGTTGGCAATAACTAAATCACACTTGCAGCCAGTTGACATGGATTAAAGTTGACTCAACCTGTGTCCTTGTGTGTACCACATTGAGCATGGAGAAAAGAAAGAAGACCAAAGAACTGTCTGAGGACTGGAGAAACCAAATTGTGAGGAAGCATGAGCAATCTCAAGGCTACAAGTTCATCTCCAAAGACCTGAATGTTCCTGTGTCTACCGTGCGCAGTGTCATCAAGAAGTTTAAAGCCCATGGCACTGTGGCTAACCTCCCTAGATGTGGACGGAAAAGAAAAATTGACAAGAGATTTCAACGCAAGATTGTGCGGATGTTGGATAAAGAACCTCGACTAACATCCAAACAAGTTCAAGCTGCCCTGCAGTCTGAGGGTACAACAGTGTCAACCCGTACTATCCGTCGGCGTCTGAATGAGAAGGGACTGTATGGTAGGAGACCCAGGAAGACCCCACTTCTTACCCCGAGACATAAAAAAGCCAGGCTGGAGTTTGCCAAAACTTACCTGAAAAAGCCTAAAACGTTTTGGAAGAATGTTCTCTGGTCAGATGAGACAAAAGTAGAGCTTTTTGGGCAAAGGCATCAACATAGAGTTTACAGGAGAAAAAAAAAGGCATTCAAAGAAAAGAACACTGTCCCTACAGCCAAACATGGCGGAGGTTCCCTGATGTTTAGGGGTTGCTTTGCTGCCTCTGGCAATGGACTGCTTGACCGTGTGCATGGCATTTATGAAGTCAGAAGACTACCAACAAACTTTGCAGCATAATGTAGGACCCAGTGTGAGAAAGCTGGGTCTCCCTCAGAGGTCATGGGTCTTCCAGCAGGACAATGACCCAAAACACACTTCAAAAAGCGCTAGAAAATGGTTTGAGAGAAAGCACTGGAGACTTCTAAGGTGGCCAGCAATGAGTCTAGACCTGAATCCCATAGAACACCTGTGGAGAGATCTAAAAATGGCAGTTTGGAGAAGGCACCCTTCAATTATCAGGGACCTGGAGCAGTTTGCCAAAGAAGAATGGTGTAAAATTCCAGCAGAGCATTGTAAGAAACTCATTGATGGTTACCGGAAGCGATTGGTCGCAGTTATTTTGGCTAAAGGTTGTGCAACCAAGTATTAGGCTGAGGGTGCCAATACTTTTGTCTGGCCCATTTTTGGAGTTTTGTGTGAAATAATCAATATTTTGCTTTTTGCGTCATTCTCTTTTGTGTTTTTTGATTTAAGACAAATTAAATGAAGATAATAATACCAAAGAATTTGTGTTTGCAATCATTTTCAGGAAGAAACTGAGTATTATCTGACAGAATTGCAGGGGTGTCAATACTTTTGGCCACAACTGTACAAACTCGTAATGACATGGAGAATCATAATAGCAGGTGAGTTTTAGCATTTGGTGAATATGGTTAAAAAAAAAAATCCATAAAACCGTTGTGGAATTGTACTTTTTTTGCAATTTCACCGCACTTGGAATTTTTTTCCCATTTTTGAGTTTGGTAAAACCAATGGTGTCGTTCAAAAGTACATCTCGTCCTGCAAGAAATAAGCCCTCACATGGCCATGTTGACAGAAAAATAAAAATGTTATGGCTTTGCAAAGAAGGGGAGCAACAAAAGCAAAAAAGGGCAGCATAAAGAGGTTAAATCCATGGCATGAACCAGCACAGGGTTCAAAAAATTAAACATGGCTGTTCTGGCAAAACTGGGTATCAAAAAGATAACGTTTAGCACAGTTCCTGTGCTTGCAGGGATCCGTCCGCTCCGAGTACAAAGTCCAGCACAGTTGCTCTAACGCTTCACTGGAGCTTCCTGCCTCCAGACCCACAGACTCTGTAGCTGAACATTTATCCTGCCGAACCATACCCTTAGGCCTGGATCACATGTGAGGAATACGGCCGAGTCTCGCATGTTAATACCAGTCACTGTCGCCGCCATTCAAGAGCGGAGCGGGCAGCTCCATGTATAGCTATGCGGCCGCACGCTTCACTCCAGAGTGCCGGTGGCAGTGTCGGGTATTAACATGTGAGACTTTGCCTTATTCCTCGCCTGTTTGATTCCGGCCTTAGGGGAGATATGGTGAGTAGCCGTCCCATCGATCTCTTACAGCCACTCATAAAAAACCCAGCCCTGTCGTGGCCAATCAACCCCATAGCTCATATCATGCTGGAGAGAAACTTCTGGGTCTTCACATCAGGGAAGATAGCAAACTTAAAGATGCATATCTCCCCTTACATTGCCAGTGATCCTGTCACAAGCAATTCTTAGTAACTGAAATTTCAGTTTGAGTCATACCAAACTTTATAACATTCATTTTTTAGGTTTGAGGTGAAAATGTTAATGTTTAACAGTCAACATTAACTTTATTCTCATTTGCACAAGGAAAGACTAGAAGCAATGGGATGAAACTGAATGGGAGGAGACACAGATTAGATATTAGAAAAAACTTTTTGACAGTTAGAGTGATCAATGAGTGGAACAGGCTGCCACGAGAAGTGGTGAGTTCTCCTTCAATGGAAGTCTTCAAACAGAGGCTGGACAGACATCTGACTGGGATGATTTAGCGAATCCTGCTTTGAGCAGGGGGTTGGACCAGATGGCCCAGGAGGTCCCTTCCAACTCTACGATTCTATGATTCTTAACATATCTATTTTTCATGTTTAGAGGACTTTTATATAGCCATATCTTGTAGACAGATGGGTACATATTCTGGGGAAAATTCCAGGTGTCTTATGCGATTGTTTGATACTATAGCCTACACAGTGGTAGTCACAACATACTGTATGAGAACCCTGACCATCGGTGGCGTAACTAGTCCGATGGGCTCTGGGGCAAGACTTCAGCGTGCAAGCGACGGGAATGCATGACATCACTGCAGTGCGCCCCCCCCCCCTTTATGTGCGTGCCGATTTCAGCTACTGGCCTCTTGATTGGCCAGCATCATGTATTGCCGCACACATCCAGTTTAAAGTTTCTGCTGGCATCGGCAGCCCACCCGCATGGGCCTGGTCGCGACCTCTGCAACTGTGGTAGTTATTCCCCTGTTGACCATCCAAGCGTACCATTTATCCTACTCACCTCGTGGCAGAATTCTTAGTTGTGATCTTAAAATTTGAGATTGTCATAAATCTGTTGGGGGCACTAAGTGAGTAACTTTAGGTGGTATTTACATATGGTAGCATGTCTATTCATTTCAGAAATTAAACGAAGGACATTGGCCACAAATAATTTACTTATGATACTGTGAAGCCACTAAAGGAATCCCCAGTACGAGTCAGTCACGTATGTGTCAGTGTAATTTCCTTACTCCAGATTTGGTGTATTTATTTGGAAATTACACTACCCGCCTACGAACCTCCATGAGATGGTTAGGTGAAAAGAACTGAATTTGTGAATAGACCTGTTGAGCATTTGCACCTCAGATCTCCACGTAGTCGGTGTTCTCAGAAATGCATTTTGGAGATGAGTCATAAGTAGATCGAGTCTGTAGGAGGTTTGCATTTTCTCTGTTTCCTGTGATAATTCTGATGGCCTAATTCTTTTTCTTTGGAGGCAATCTGTAAAATGAGGGATGGGAGTACCTCCATAAATTTCTAGGTAGTGGCTGGGAAAATTAAGCTAAACTCATTGCTCTGATCCTATATGATGGTAAATTATTACGGTATTATGCAGACAATGAATATCAAGCATCCTATTTAGTTCTCTATTGATGCTGAATTTTCATTTACTTAAAAGGAATGTCACCCTCTGAGCTATTACTATGGGCGTATAGGTAATACAAATATTACACTAGTCCTACCTGTATGCCTCATATTAATGGTCTTGTTGAGAAATCTAATGTCTTTTCCTTATGCTAATGATTTCTTCCAGTCTCCGGGTGGTTATGGTGCCTGGAAGAAATTATATTCATTATAATACTACCCCCTTCCTTGCACGTCAGTTCTTGCGCCGGAGTCCCGCGCCTGCACCCTGCACTCCCTTAGAAATACCGTTCCAGCATGCGTAACGATAAGGTGCTCTCCCCACTTCTTCCTTGCATAATCATCGCCATGTACACATGGTTCCTAGTGATGACTGTGCAGGGAGAAAGTGGGGAGAGTAACTGATTGTTGCACACGCCGGAGGTCACAGTGAATTGCCGGTGCACATGCAGAAGATCCCTGAATGCCGTGCCCATAGAAGAGAGGATGAGGTATGCATTTCTGAGGGAGTGCAGGACCCAGGATTCTGAGGCCGTAACTGACGCTGATGGGATTTCTTCCAGGCACCACGCGCCCTGGAGAATGAAAGAAATCATTGGCATAAGGAAAGAATACAAGATTTCTCAACAACATGACATAAGGGTATACGTGTCTCAGGCGAGCTTCTTTATCTAACCACTGATTCCCCCCCCCCCCTCACTAATTGAACCTCTAAAAGGTCCAATCCCGTTATACAAACAATATCCCTCCCCTCCAATAAACAAATTAGACATATATTGGATTTAAAGGGCCACAGCAGACTTTATTAACATTGAATACAAAAACATATCAAACAATAACCTCCCGAAAGGGGGGGTGGCCCTGCCGCTCAGCAGGATTCTTCCCGGCAGCGTAACGCGAGGCCACCCATCCATTGCCTGCGATGCTTGCTAGAGAGTCCCGGGAGGGGCTCCTCTTTCGGCGCCGGACCCAGGGGGTGACATCGGGGCTTAAGCGCACCAGAGGCCTAGACCTCCACGGCCAGCGCCCTTCCAGAGGAGCCTGGGAAGTTTCGGCCACTGATCCCTGTAGCAGGCTGTTGATTGAAGCCTGCAGCCATTCTGCGCCCTGTGTCCCTGCTGCATCCCACAAACGCTGCAGCAGAGCATCTAACTCCATCCCAGAAGTACCTCACAGCTTCTTGATATGAAGGTGGGTACTCAAAATGGTTGCTCTGCTAAGATGTCTGCTCCTTCTTATAGTGCCCCACCTCCTTAACCCTTCCTCCACCCCCTCCTCCTCCAATGACCAAACCAATACGCCTCCCAGCATGTAACCTGAACCCCTTTAGAGTAAAACCCCATAGACCTGTCAGCACCCTATCATGACTGCCTCCCCTCATGGCCGGGGGCCCAGTACAGCCTTTCTAGACCATTAATATGAGGCATACAGGTATGACTAATGTAACATTTCTATTACTGTATGTCCATATTAATAGGTCATATATGTCCTGGAGGGAGGGGGTAATGACAGATTCTCTTTAAGCAGGGATGCTCTACTCAGTTGTACCTGAGCCCAAAGCCATGGTGATGGAGTACATTTGCGTCAAATTTTGCAACTTTGTAGAAAGTTGCAATTGAAGAGTTGCATGAAACCCCCAGGCCCTGAACATAGTAGCAAATTTAAAAAGAAATAAAAAAAACAGGAAAAAACATATAAAATAGACTTTAAAAATGGCACAAATTAAAATAAACATCAGGCACAAATGAAAACAAAGCAAACAGGACGAAAAAAGGTACACATGTGATAATGAATCAGGCTCTTTGCCCTTATTCAATCCAACTTGTCTGTTAAGGTACCGTTACATTTAGCGATGCACCAGCGATGAGCGATCCTGGCAACGATACGACCCAGTCAGGATCGCTGGTGCATCGCTAAATGGTCGCTAGTGAGCTGTCAAACAGGCAGACCTCACAAGCGTTGCAGCAGGGGTCGGGGGTCGTCACTTACCTGTCAGACGCAGCGAGGGTGACTTCTTCCGCCCGAGTCCGTGGAGTCGCTCGTTGGCGCCAGTAGG
This sequence comes from Dendrobates tinctorius, assembly GCF_039654945.1. Classification (NCBI taxonomy): domain Eukaryota; kingdom Metazoa; phylum Chordata; class Amphibia; order Anura; family Dendrobatidae; genus Dendrobates; species Dendrobates tinctorius. Next base: position 17,307,467 of record NW_027361796.1, read on the forward strand.
AAGCTGACGACGAGAAATGGACCAGGCCGATCTCGCGCGATCAATGATATCCAGCGGGGAGCCAGGTCGGAGGTAAGTGCCACATGTAGCGAGATTGCTAGTGATATCGCTATTGCGTCACAAAATCGGTGACGCTTTAGCAATATCGCCAGCGATCTCGCTATGTGTGAAGGAGGCTTTAGTCTGCGCTGACCAACTTCTTGCACCAGTTACTTGACTCCTTTCTTCTGGCTGTGGTCTCCTTTGCCAGTGAACTGCAATTGCTTCTATGTCTTGTCAGAAAGCTTTATCTACATTCGGGTCACAGTCACTGGCAACATGCCCGAAATGACTTTTGTGTATGATCAAAGGCATTTTAGTGTACCCATGGCATGTTTTAAACAGCGTCATTAATTCAGGGACAAATTGCTGTAACATGACTTTAGCTCTGACTGCAAGTCACTGTTTGTGTATATGTAAACTCCTTTATGGGAACACATTTAAGGCCGCCATACACAGAGCTATTATTCTCAGCCGTTTGCAACTCGTCGAAAACCTTTCAAAGCCTTGTGTGTACCTCGTATCTTGCATGAGGTTGAATAACCAGACACATTCACTCCATTTTCTGTTCAGTTAAGGGCTCAGATGCCGGGAAACCTAGTCAGCAGATGGTCACAACCCATACTGTATGTTTAGGAGGTCTTGTGATCATTTGCTGTCTTGGTTTGAAAAAATGTCTAAAAGTTGGCACCTTTCCATCACATTTTTTACCACTTTTGGTGTCCGCCCTAAAACTAGGATTTATTTAGAATGGAATCCAAGGGATCACGTTTCTCCTTGCGGAGATTGTCAAGCATGCCAAGATGAGGAGACTTTTAAGCCACGATGCTCCTCTGGGAAATCTACTAAGTGTATCTTCAGTAAGAACGAGGATTAGAACTCTGATGCCACCTATAGGAAGTAGCTATCCTAAAAATCAATATCGACTTCCTAACGAGCCTTGTCACATGACTTAGGATGAAAGCCAAAACCAAATCTCAATTTGCAGGCACTATTTCATGGTACTGCTTCTCATCAGTGCAAGGTGGAAGATCTGGTTTGGCCAAGTTAGAGGCGCCTGGCCGGTATCCAAGGAGTAACTTTTCTCCTTGTGGAGAGTGACATGTCAAGCATTCACCTTGGCAAAGGAAAACATTCTCTTTTGTGGGCTGTCAAGACTGGAGATTGGGAAATGCTGCTCTAAAGTAATGTCTCATAAAAGTATGTCAACATCTGATGGTGCTGCACTAATCTGGATAACTACCCGACACCAAGAATCACGTTAATGCCAAAATGTCGTTTATAGTTCTGGGTTGTATCCTGGTCACAAATGGAGCGCAAGGAATGGAGAGGGTGAATTAAAATCTTTTTAATTAGTGCATGATCCACAACGCGTTTCAACAGAGTCATCTGTCTTCCTCAGGTGGCAGTACACAGATCACATGAGGGGGCAGGTATTTAAAGGGGTAGTGGCCAATAGGGGTGTCATGATCCATGCTGGATCAGGACGTATAAAAAGCACAGGTAACTTTTTTTTTTTTTTTCCTAAGCTGTGCTTAAGGTTGATTTTTGCCCCCGTGGCCATTAGGATTATTGCACTGTGGTGTCGTTTGTTCTAATTTTACCCCCGGTGGTGGTGAGCGTCATCGCACTCTAGTTTCTTTAGTTAAGTGCACATGATTATAATGCAGGTGTGATTGCTGGCTCTGCTATAAAAGTCACAGGTGTTGCAATCAGTGTTGGTGATAGTGTTCATTTCAACCACCCTTGGTGGAGGAAGCTGCTGGAGAGGGTCCCTTGCAGCACTGTCTTAGCCCTGGTTTGGAAGGAGTCATAAGGGATTTCCTTGTAGCTCTGACAAAGCTTGGTGGCAGCAACTCAGGAGGAGAGCTGCATGCTGGTGGTGGACTCTGTTGCCTGGAGCAGTGCAACAGAGTAAAGCTAAGTGGTGTTTCCCTGTTTTGTGTTTTTCCTTAGTGTGTATTAGCACAGCGGTGGGGCCAGTGCCTGCGCCATCCAGCTCCCTAGCAAGGGATAGGTGTAGGGTGTGCTAGGGCGACAGGTTCCTGATCGGCGCCCGGTGCGGAACCGGCATAGGGAGCGTTAGCGACACTGACTCAGGGGAGTGCAGGAGGTCCCCTTTCCCTATCGTAGGGCCCACCGTTGTAACTGTTTCCCTTCCCTTTGTCTTGTTGTTTTAGTTACCGGCCTGCGAGCTGTGTCACACAGGACAGTATCACGTTCCGCGTCCTGTTGTTCTAGTTACCGGCCTGCTGGTCGTGTCACACAGGACACGTGACAAGGGGGAGACAAGTGATTAATACGTCATGACAATTAAAACATGTTATATCAAGAAAAACAGGGTGTAAAATAAAAAATTATTTATCAAATACAATAAGCAATCACTATTAATAAAAACATTAAAAATTAAGATAAAATATACTAAAAATAACATAGCAAGTAAAATACACAATGACTGTCGGACGGGTTTCTCAATTGTGAGGTTTAACCCTTCTGGTGCTAGTGTCCCTAATTTGAAAATCCAAAAACTTTCCCTCCTCATTAAGCTCTCATAGCGATTGGATACATCATCTCTGATATGCTCTATAATTGTGAGCTTTAACGAACTTGGATTCTTATTATGTGCGAGCAAGAAATGTTTAGATAAGCTGTGCAGCAGATAACCGTTTTTAATATTTTGATGGTGTTTATTCAGTCTATTATGCATAGACTGAATAGTCCTGCCCATGTTTTGTAGCCCACAATCACATTCAATTAGGTAGATGACATAATTTGACTGACAGGTAACGTGACAATTTATTTTAAAAGATGAACCAGTAGTGCGAGATTTAAAATATTGCACCCCATTCAAAATGGATGTGCAGCATCCCTTTTCCTTTAAAATCCCCCCCCCCCCCTCTCCATCCAGGCTCCTTCCACTTCCAAGGCCACCCTGGGAATTAACAATAAAAATAAGATTACTCATTTTTTTCAGGTGGCCCCAGGCCTCACATCAAAAATAAAAAGGAAAAGGGAAGGCGAGGATGTAGAGGTAGTGGAAAATCGAGATCTAATACCAAATCCAAAGATAAAAAAAATCAACCCTAAACCAAGAGGTGAAATAGCTAAATCTAATATTTTTAATTTATCCGAATATGCACTTTCTGTCCCTGAAATTTCCTTGTAGGAACGGGGCCTATCTTTTTGCCCTGATGCCCCTCTGAATACTTTTAATCTGTACCTCGATTTAAATGAGTTTTTTAGAAAAATCACGGTGCAACGGCACTTTCTCATCGAAGCTTAAAAAAAAAAAATAAAACAATAACCTGAGTTGCAAGTGATAAACCCTGATCCCTACACTCATGTGAATCCAAAAGTTAGTTCGAGCAATTTTTATCCCATCCACCATAAAGGCCCACACGTAGAAACTTTTCAGCAACTTATATTGAAAGAATTACGCTTTCTTCCCCCTGTTTAAAAAAAAAAAAAAAAAAAAAAAAAAAAAAAAAAACCCCTCGAACTTAAGTCCCGCTGAAAAAAACAGCTCTCCAATCCCTTAGAGCAAATAAGACATAATTATTAGAAATGCGGACAAAGGGGGTGGGGTGGTGATTATGGATAGAGACCATTACAACCATGAGGGTTTCAGGCTACTAAATGATCCTGAATATTATGATAAACTTGCTTATGATCCCTCACCATCCATTTTTTTTCAGAATATACCACACTCCTAAAAGATGCCAGATCACTCGGGATTCTTAACCTGAAGGAATATAGATTTCTTAATATCTCTAAATTTAGATTGCCCTTTTATTATTTACCCAAGATCCATAAAGACCCTATAAACCCCCCTCCCCGGTCGCCCTATTATCTCAGGGATTAAGTCGATCACATGCAATCTATCTCATTATGTAGACTTATTTTTACAGAAGTATGTTTTAAACTTACCCTCTTATCTTAAAGATTCCTCTCATTTAATCGATCTTTTACTTTACATGTCTACCTCTACCAATTGCCTCTTGATAACCCTTGATGTGCAGGCCCTTTATACGAATATCCGTCATGATTTGGGGCTAGAAGCAATCCAACAATTTCTTTAGAAGGATGATCTTTTACCCTCCTTACAGAAAAAATTTGTAGAGTAGGGTATCCTATTTGTTCTGAATAATAATGTATTCTCTTTTGAGGGCACATGCTACCGCCAGGTGAGGGGCTGCGCGATGGGGACCAGATTTGCCCCCAGTTATGCTAATCTGTTCATGGGGGGCTTTTGAGTCCTTATTCATCGCGCAGTCGCCACTGGAGGTAGGTAAGATATCACTTTATAGACGCTTCATTGATGACTTGTTAATCATTTGGACCGGTTCAGAGTCAGAAGCAATTGAATTTACCCAGTCCCTGATTCATAAAACTTGGGGTCTCACCTTCTCCTCTAATATTTTCACCACAGGTATCCAATTCTTGGATCTAATGATTAATGTTACATGGTTGAATCTCAACATGAACCCATTTCAAAAGAGTTGATGTTAACAGCTACCTTAATTTTTCCAACCGCCACTTCCCTAAATAGATTCTGAATAATCCATACGGGCAATATTGGAGAGTCCGTAAGAATTGCACCAATGAGAGTGATTTTTTTTTTTTTTTTTTTTAAGAGGCAAAAATTTTAGAGGATCGGTTCATTGACAAGGGTTACCCCAAAAAACTATTGAAAGATGCCTTTACTAGGGCTGATAACTTCTCACAGAAAGACTGCATTGAGAAAATCAGTAATAGAAGTGTAGATAAAATTGCTTCGCAAAAGAAGGCCGTACCTGTGGATTTTGTGAGATGGGGCCTTATCACCACCTTCAATCGGTCTCGCACATGTATACGTAATTTAATAAAAAAATATTGGTTTATTTTGAAGGGTGATCCTATCTTGTCAACCCATTTACCGGCACAACCTATGACAATTTTTAGGACGAATCGGACCCTTCGTAACTTTGTGGCCCCGAGCAATACATCTATCAGACATTCACCCCTACCAATAACCCACGGTTCACAGAACCCAGGGTGTTCTGCCTGTAGAACCCCCAAATGCCTCTGGTGCACATCCATTTTGAATGGGGTGCAATATTTTAAATCTCGCACTACTGGTTCATCTTTTAAAATAAATTGTCACGTTACCTGTCAGTCAAATTATGTCATCTACCTAATTGAATGTGATTGTGGGCTACAAAACGTGGGCAGGACTTCTCAGTTTATGCATAATAGACTGAATAAACACCGTCAAAATATTAAAAGCGGTTATCTGCTGCACAGCTTATCTAAACATTTCTTGCTCGCACATAATAAGAATCCAAGTTCGTTAAAGTTCACAGTTATAGAGCATATCAGAGATGACGTGTCCAATCGCTATGAGAGCTTAATCAGGAGGGAAAGTTTTTGGATTTTCAAATTGGGGACACTAGCACCAGAAGGGATAAACCTCACAATTGAGAAACCTGTTTGACAGTCATTGTGTATTTTACTTGCTATGTTATTTTTAGTATATTTTTATCTTAATTTTTAATGTTTTTAGTAATATTGATTGCTTATTGTATTTGATATATAATTTTTTATTTTACACCCTGTTTTTTCTTGATATAACATGTTTTAATTGTCATGCCGTATTAATCACTTGTCTCCCCCTCTTGGCCACTACCCCTTTAAATACCTGCCCCCTCATGTGATCTGTGTACTGCCACCTGAGGAAGACAGATGACTCTGTTGAAACGCGTTGTGGATCATGCACTAATAAAAAAGATATTAAATCACCCTCTCCATTCTTTGCACTCCGTTTGTGACCAGGATACAACCCAGAGCTGTAACCACTTCCTCCCTTGAGGTACCTGGCTGGAGCTGCAATTTTAAATAACGCACGGCTGGCGCTCCTATTCCTTGACCGTCTCTACATTGTCGAAAATGTCGTTTATAGTACAGTTTGTCTAAAATCCGTTTGAACTCGTTGAAAACTCGCTTCTTAGTGGCTTCATGTTGTAGCATTTTTCTAATTCCAGTTTTCCTCTTGAAAAGAAGTTTGGCAGCACATAGGGATAGTATTTGCAGAGTTGTCAGTCGGTGTTGAGAGTAATTTCGCATAATTAAGTTATTTTCTACAGTGACATGTACTGTAGAGCAGCCAAACACAGTATCTGCATTTATAGAGGATCTGTCACCAGGTCAAAAGTGGCCGGTTTTTGCTGTTATTTTTAATCTTTCTTCTCCATTGAACTTGCTGTTTTTATTTTTTAAATCCACCCTAGTTTTCCACAGATTTAGTACTTTGGTGTTATTATGGTCGTTTTTAAGGGGGCGAGGCTGACGGTAATTATGCAGATCAGCTTAATGACACACCCCTAGAGAATCAGAGCCACGCCCCTTCTAAAGGCCGTACAAATCAGCACTAAATATAAAGTCTGATCTCTCTGAGATCTTATAGTTGAATAAAAAAAAGCCCACTTAGGGGAACAGCCATGATAAAATAAGAGCAAAAATGACAGGTGCTCTTTACAGCACCAGATTTCAGGATGTCATTCTGCTATAGATATAGATGACCTAATGGGACTTATTCCTTCCAATTTTATTATTGACTTAATATGACTTTCCCATCCAATGAATATTTGCAATAGACCTGTTTAGAAAGCTGAATGTATTTGACATGAGTTGTGTTTTTTTTTTTTTTTGTTTTGTGACTTTTCACAATTACCTGCCCCGTGATGATTCTCCTGGTGGACCTCAGACAAGTGGTTTATGAAGTTACCTGTGCAGTAGTTAGTGTCTGAAGACCCTTATTGCTGGCCTTGTGCTTCGCTGTATTGTAGCTGTGAAATAGTTAATATTGTTTTTTTTTTTTTTTTTATCCTTTTTAGAGCATTACGCTCTGTGCTTTGTACATAATATAGGCCAGAGATTTCAAGCCTTGGCTGATTATTTCTTCCAGATCTTTACAGTTTTTGGCAACAGAAGTCCACAACAAATCATAATGAACTTTATAGAAATCAGAAAATGTTGGGGCATGCGGCAGATTTTCCAAACCACAATATGTCTGTTATTTATCAGAAATGCTACAGAGTTTTGGTGCCATCAGTTCTGTACATTACCTTCATGGTGTCTTACCTGCCATACGTACCTGTTCAAACAATATATCGGTAAAATTAGTTTTGTGAAACCAGAGGCTGGATGTTGAACTGTCCGTAATGGATACATTACATTTTCTACAGAATACGGAGTTGCGTTAATCTGTTTACTTCTTTATCAAAATGATGCTGTTGAACGACTATCTCGTGTCTTGCATTGGCATAGGCATGTTGTGTTTGCTAAATAAAGACACTGGTGCCTAAGGGGGTAGGTACTGCTGAAAGTGCCTAACAGAAAAACTGGTCCTGTGTGGCAAACCCATAGAGAAAGGTGATCAAATACAAACTGGATACTGTGGCGCTAAACAGCTAGTGGACGGACATGGGGTTAAAAAAAAAAAGTGCAATGATAAGTATATTAATAAGAATTGCATGCATAAAGTAATGCTCAGACAATCCCTTTAAAAAAAAAAAAAAAAAAAAATCATGATAATTCAAATGTGCACACCGCTAATAATCATGCATGAGTACCAAAAAGAAGAACTGCAGTTTGCTGATCTAGCCTCTTGGTTAGGTGAAATGCTAGGTCTGCAGTGGTAACTATTTGTAGCTTTCTAAGCCGACACTTTTTTACGAATTCATACTCTATATGCAAGATCTGTAGCCCAAACACTAGTTTTGTGGTATTGGCAGAAACAAGACAAATTGTTGTTTCTCCTATTTATAGAGCGGTATTGATCATACCTGTGTGTAAATTTGAATTACCATAATTTTTGAAGGAATTATCTGAGCATTACTTTATACATGCAATATACTGATATATTTATCATTGCACGTTTTTTTGTTTCCCCCATGTTTGTCCATTTTGTGTTTGCTGTTTTGGCCAGATGCTAGTTGGTTTTTGTTGGTGGTATTATTATTATTATGCTTTTGCTTGTGTAAGCGCTAGCATATTCTGCAGCACCTTATGGACATCATTATTGCTGTTCCCATTGGGGATCACAATCTAGAACAGTAAATCTTTGGAGTGTGGGAGGAAACCCACGCAAACACGGGGAGAACATACAAACTCCTGTAGATGTTTTCCTTGGTGGGAATTGAACTTGGGACCCGTCCCTGCAAGGCTGCAGTGCTAACCACTGAGCCACCGTGCTGTCAAGGCGTTTATACCTTTGCCATTATTCAGCCATAATAGGACAGATCTGTTTCTTGTAGGAATTATAGATCTTTTCCTATAGTAAAGCACAAAACGGACCTCCAACTGCCAGTGGGAGCCAAGCCAAACATAAACTGCTCAGCACACTTCTAAAGATGGTTGAGACTTAGGTATGTGCACACTCTGTCTTAGGGTATGTGCACACGTTGCGGATTTACCTGTAGAATTTTCTACTCAGATTCTTCCTCTCTTGGCAGAAAAGGAAGGTAATATCTGCGTGGATTTGATGCATTTTTCATGCAGATTGGTATGTGTTTTTCTAGGCTACATAAAGATCTATTATTTTCCAAAAAAAAACAGTTGTGATGTCATTTCCTTGTCCAACCTCTTCTTTTACTTACTCCATTGAATACCATAATATCATCACATGTACATGTTCACATATAATGTTTACACACACAAAACAAATAAGTGAATATCTATAGATAGATATTCTATCGATATATCTATCGATAGAATAAAATCTGCGTTATGCCGGGGTCACACTTGTGAGAAACTCGCACCTCAGTACCCTGCACTGCCGCCGGCACTCGGACCGGAACGTTCAGCTGCATAGAAATACACTCCAGCCCCGAGTGCCGGGTATTGAGGTGCGAGACTTGTGCGAGTTTCTCGCAAGTGTGACCCCGGCCTTAAACACATTATCTGCGCAATTTTCAAAACCAGAAGAGGGGAAAGCCAGCGACTGGGGCCAATGTTTATAGCCTTTGAAGGGATAATGATACCCATGGATCTTCCCAGGCTATTAATATCAGCCTGCAGCTGTCTGCATAGCCTTTTCTGGCTTTATTGGACATGTTGTCCCCCCTATAATTAACAGCCAGAAAAGGCTATACAGACAGCTGCGGGCTGATGTTAATAGCCCAGGAAGGGACCATGGATATTGGACCCCCCTGGCTAAGAACACCAGCTCACAGCCTCCCCAGAAATGGCGCATCTCAAAGATACGCCAATTCCAGCACTTAGCCTCTTCTTCCCACTGCCCTGTAGTGGTGGCATATGGGGTAATAGTTGTGGGGTTGATGTCACCTTTGTATTGTAAGGTGACATCAAGCCCGGCTTAGTAATGGACAGGCGTCTATAAAATGCCTATCTATTACAAATCCTATAGATTTTAAATGATTAAATAAAGATATAGCCAGAAAAAAGTATTTTAATGAAATAAAACACTACACAGTTTCCCATATTTTTTATACGCCTAATTCCCCGAAGCCATCAATCTTCTGCCATAAAAAAAATAAAATAATAAACCAACACAAATACTCCCTGTCCAGATGTAATCCATTTAATAATGAGTGTCCCACGACTATCTCCTGTGTAGAGCTGTCACATCGGGAGATGTGACCGCTCTACAGCGCCTCCAGTGACACACTGAAAAGAGATAAAGGCTACTGCAGTGTTATCACTGAGGGTTCACTGGAGTTCCTGCTCTCACTTTATGGCACCGCTGCGTGAGAATTTTCCCACGCAATGGTGCCGCAAGTGACTGGACGAACTCCAGTGACCTCTAGGTGGCGGAGTGATACACCTTCCGTCATTTTATCACCGGAGGCCCCTGGAGAGTGGTCACATCTCCCAATTTGACAGCTCTACATGGGAGATTGTTGTGGGACAATCATTATTAAATTATGCAGATCTGCAGCGTTTTTGGACACACAGAATTGTAAAAAATCCGCAATGTAGTGTACAATGTTAATCTATGGGAATCCTAAATTTGATGTGCACATGCTGCAGCAAAACCGCAAATCTTTTTATACCTGTGGTTTTGCTGCAGATTTTTCCGCAGCATGTGCACATCAAATTCAGGATTCCCATAGATTAACATTATGCACTACAGTGAGGATTTTGTGCAATTCTGCGCGCCCAGAAATGCTGCGGATCCGCATCAAAATCTGCAACGTGTGCACACAAACTTATAGACTCTGGCGTACTGCTGAGTTTTTCCTACAAAAGACAAATCAAGAAAATGTTACTAGTATTTTTACTTAAGTGTATTTTTTATGTTTCTTGTGGCTGCCTTGCAGTCAACTTTTCTTCTTCTAAAATGTATGTAGTAATAGTGGGCAGAAGCTGCAAGAAGAATGGACTGGACACTTCTTTTGACAGCCTTAAGCAGGTATAGGAAGTTGAGGAAAAAAAAAATCTGAACAAGTGCACAACATAAATTACTATGCACATATGGATTCTTTTTGGTGCTTTCTTAAATTATTCTTAGAGTTCCGCGTATCCGTCATCTTCAGTCGCAATGAATCCTGTTCTATGACAGATCTTGAGTTATACAATAAAGGATTGATCTAAAGTTCATTGCGTTACGTCGCCGGTCCATCCTAGTCGCCGGTCCATCCTAGTCGCCGGTCCATCCTAGTCGCCGGTCCATCCTAGTCGCCGGTCCATCCTAGTCGCCGGTCCATCCTAGTCGCCGGTCCGAGGAGCTTTATCCATTCTGTGACGCTATGGCAGATGGACTGTAGCTACAAGCTGACCATGTATGCTTTCCTAACGGAATAGAACTGGTCTGACATGAATGGACCAGTGCTAAAACCTTCACAGTTATTTGGGAAAGCAAACAGTTGCATAAAATCCCCATCTCCTTCCTCTATAAGTGTGTCTGTCTTGTATGGCAGCTGGCGGCGGGCACCCCTGTCACTGGACATGTAGTATGTAGATGCAAGCTTTTGAAGCTCCCTTGGGTCAGCTCTGGATATCAAAGCTACTACAGGAATTCAGCTGAAAGTGTTTTATTGCTTGCCAGAAATCGGCCCTATTTGTAGAGGTAAGGCACAGAATAGCTGGGGGTTGACAGTTTGGTGATATTTATGTCCTGCCATAAAAGACTGAGGGGAAAGAGAAAAAAACTGTTAAATTGTATTTTGGAAACAGGAACTAGGTCATAAATGCAAATTGCTTTGCTGGTCTCTTAACCCCTTCCCAGCTGTAATGGTATTGTTATATAGCAGATCTTCACAATGTACCGTATTCTTCTCCATGGTGACATTAGGGACTACTTTTTCCATTGAAGTTTTCACAATGGTCAACCTGATTTCTGTGTTTTTTTGTTTTTTTTATTCTTCTCCTTTTAGTCTTAACGGGATTTATAGCCTCTTTCTATAAATGTTGTACGCTTTTTTTTTTTTTTTTTTTTTTATATTAACCTTTCAGTGAGCATTTTACGGTTCTCAAATTTCCTGCAAGACACAACCATCTTTATTCATATATATTATTTTATTTCTCTTTCTAAATGCCTGTTGATTTTTATATTACATAATTTCATGGGAAAATCTTACAATAATCTATGCAATATTTTATTTCTGATGGCATGTAGGATTTTAAAATAACCTGTTGCTGCATTAGAGAACTTTTTAAAGATTAAAAGTTCCCTTTAAAGATTGAATGGGAACCGGTCACCAGATTTTTCTCATATAACCTACGGGCACGACCCTTCAGCCCCATGCGACAGCATTCTAAAATGCTATATATGTGACTCCAACTTGAACAAATTATATCAAGGAAATTGTAATCATAAGGTGAACATAAATCTCCTTTAAAAAATGATTTTTTAAATATTTTATCCTTAAAGGGGTTGTCCGGGCTTTTCACATAATCTCAGTGCATATCTGGGCTGCAGAATGCTGACAATAAGTAATTTACCTTCTGTGGCCAGTTTGCACGGTTTCCCAGATATCATCTCTTGCTTGTAAGAAAAACGTCCAGGGGGGTGTGTTCTGGCATTGAAATGAGAGCTGGTCTCATTTCAAAAATTTTCTCAAACACCATGTAAAAATCTGTCTGCACAATGGCAATCTGATAAATCCTTATCCAGCAATCCTGAACAGAAGCATTATAGCATAGATATAACGCATGTACCCCAAAATATAATGGAGCTTAACATGAAATGAGAACACTCCACGATGTCTAACTAGCAAATTCTCATATAGCAGCTCTACACATTAGCATTATAGCATGAATAGACACAATAGAGCAGATTATAATAAGACTTAGCATGAGTTGAGGACACCCAGATGCGTTTCTCCGTTTTCACGGTTCATCAGGAGGACACAATGCTGTACAGTCATGGCCAAAAGTTTTGAGAATGACACAAATATTAATTTTTACAAAGTCTGCTGCTTCATTTTTTCTAATGGCAATTTGCATATACTCCAGAATGTTATAAAGAGTGATCAGCTTAACAGCAATTACTTGCAAAGTCAATATTTGCCTAGAGAATGAACTTTATCCCCCAAAACACATTTCAACATCATTGCAGCCCTGCCTTAAAAGGACCAGCTAACATCGTTTCAGTGATTGCTCCAGTAACACAGGTGTGGGTGTTGATGAGGACAGGGCTGGAGATCAATCTGTCATGATTAAGTAAGAATGACACCACTGGACACTTTAAAAGGAGGCTGGTGCTTGGCATCATTGTTTCTCTTCTGTTAACCATGGTTATCTCTAAAGAAACATGTGCAGTCATCATTGCACTGCACAAAAATGGCCTAACAGGGAAGAGTATCGCAGCTAGAAAGATTGCACCTCAGTCAACAATCTATCGCATCATCAAAAACTTCAAGGAGAGAGGTTCCCTTGTTGCCAAAAAGGCTCCAGGGCGCCCAAGAAAGACCAGCAAGCGCCAGGACAGTCTCTTAAAAGTATTTCAGCTGCGGGATCGGGCTACCAGCAGTACAGAGCTTGCTCAGGAATGGCAGCAGGCAGGTGTGAGTGCATCTGCACGCACTGTGAGGCGGATACTCTTGGAGCAAGGCCTGGTCTCAAGGAGGGCAGCAAAGAAGCCACTTCTCTCCAGGAAAAACATCATGGACAGACTGATATTCTGCAAGAGGTACAGGGAGTGGACTGCTGAGGACTGGGGTAAAGTCATTTTCTCTGATGAATCCCCTTTTCGATTGTTTGGGACATCTGGAAAACGACTTATTCGGAGAAGACCAGGTGAGTACTACCACCAGTCTTGTCTCATGCCAACTGTCACGCATCCTGAAACCATTCATGTGTGGGGTTGCTTCTCAGCCAAGGGAATGGGCTCTCTCTCAGTCTTGCCTAAAAACACAGCCATGAATAAAGAATGGTACCAGAATGTCCTCTAAGATCAACAACTCCCAACCGTCCAAGAGCAGTTTGGCGATCAACAATGCCTTTTTCAACATGATGGAGCACCTTGCCATAAAGCAAAGGTGATAACTAAATGGCTCAGGGAACAAAACATAGAGATTTTGGGACCATGGCCTGGAAACTCCCCAGATCTTAATCCCATTGAGAACTTGTGGTCAATCATCAAGAGACGGGTGGACAAACAAAAACCTTCATATTCAGACAAAATAAAAGCATTGATTTTGCAAGAATGGACTGCTATCAGTCTGGATTTGATCCAGAAGTTGATTGTGAGCATGCCAGGGAGAATTGCTGAGGTCCTGAAGAAGGGTCAACACTGCAAATACTGACTTGCTGCATAAACTCATTCTAACTGTCAATATAACCTTTTGCTACTCATAATATGATTGCAATTATATTTCTGTATGTGAAAAAAAAAAAAAAAAGACAAACACACATAAAAACCAGAGGCCAGCAGATCACGTGAAAATATAACATTTGTGTCATTCTCAAAACTTTTGGCCATGACTGTAGATGCCGGATTCCATGATGAGGCTTGGCATAACCGGCGGTCTGAAAGGACGGATTTAAATAACCCCCTTTTTAATTATTACACCGTCATAGACCCCTCCCACTCAATAGCCGGCGGCAAAACTCCCGGGTCTTATCACAGAGAAGACATGCCCCCTCCTAATCTGCGGTCTCACCTCGGCGTATGTTCCACAGCCAACCCTGTGCATTCCACAGACCTGCAGAGTGTGCTCCGATCATGTGACTTGCATCACTTCCGGTTTCGGGAGCCCTGCGCTCCATCACTCTGTGTTCCACATTGCTCATGCGCAGTAAGGAGGTTCGTGACCGCATATGGCGAGTCCAGTTTTCTCCTTTTTCCCATTATCCAATCCAATCCGACTCCCTCCTGTATCCCCCCTCCTAAAATAACACACGCTCCAACTTGAATTCTTTGGATAATTTGGCCACAGCGGCCAAGTTTATTAACAAACAATAACATTTAACAATAAGCATTAATATATAATCATAATGCAAAATATGAGGGGAGGGTTCTTGGAGCTAAAATATCTGGCTAAAACCTTTTGGCCAAAAACCAATGGAAAAACTCGACCACCATGTTACCCTCAGCCGTCCATCCCCAGCTCGAGGGCACCGTAACTCCCGTTCCGGGAGACTAACCACCAGAGCTCCCGAGGTAAAACCCCGTCCAGAGTCCATAACCAAAAGCCAGATCCCTCATACCATTTTAAAACTGCCAGGAATTTTACTTCCAAATCCTTCCCCGACCAATCATCGTCAACTCCAAGAACCCCACCCCCCCGCCAACCACGAACAGCCCTGACCACCTCAGGCTCGAGAGTGCCCCTAAGCCACCAAGGCCCTCTCTATCCCCTCTTGTATTGCTAACACCCACAAATCAATTCCAATAGAATTTAAATGGACCCCGTCGTCCAACCAATAGTTACCGACACCCGATTCCAACTCAAAATGCCTAACACAGAATCCCGACACTGCTCGATTTCAATTTTACCCTGGCCCTCTTAATCCCTTTGAAAGACCTCGCTTGCCTCCACCTCTTTCTGGGTACCACATCTGACCACACAGTCCGGGAAAGACGTCCACAATCTCAAAAAAATCGGAACGTATGTCCCTAATTAATTCCCTCACCGGCCTGACCCCAGATCGTTACCACCCGCATGTATGACAAGAATGTCGGGTGATCTATCAAGGCGAGTGGACTTGGCTACTTCCGAAAGCACCCTGCTCCAAACCATGCCTCGAAAACCCAACCAACGGATCACCACTTATTCCCTCCTAAAGCCCAGTTGCCTACCATCGGGTCTTGCATCAACTCTTAGCGCACCCCAATACACGTACGAGTGTCCAAATATCCAGGCCAGAAAGGGGTCGCCACCTGAAAAAATATAACCTAACATGGAAAAACAAATCCCTTTGCATCAAACAATGACAATTAACGCCAAAATACAATAAATAACAAATCGACCTCCACCTGCCAATTCTCCTGATCACCTCAGGCCCCAAACCAAGACTATCAGCCTCAGACGCGGCCTCAATCCTAAAGTAATGGGACCCATACATATCCGGGGGTAGGCCAAGCTCTGACAGTCCCTTCTTCAAAACCGCAATGAACTGAAAACGAGACAAATGGGTACTGTCCGCATGGCACAGCAAAGGACCCACTCTACCTGCCCACCTTTTCCAATACAACTCCAGACACCTCCGAGGGCACATTACTGCCCCGTCAACTCGCCCCAACACTACCCGCCTGCCTTTTCCTAGTTGATCGGTTTTGGAACGCCGAATCAAAAAAACAATGCCCCCCCTCCGCCCAAAATTCCACATCTTCAGCCAAACCCCCCCCCCCCCCCCCCCCCGGCCGTGACCCTGCTACCTGACACTACCTCACCAATGTGCATTTCTCCGAAAAAGGCCAAAGAAAAAGCCAACCTAAATAATGCCAGCTCAAAATCAGAAGTACAAATACCCTCCAAGACTCTACCCAAATCTTCCAACGCACTGAACGAAATAGGCCTCCGTTTGTCGCAAGTTTTATTACTCCTGCGAAAACCTCGCAATGCCTGTCTAACCAAAAATTGCCTTGTCACGTCCGTCACACCCTGTAATCTGAAACTGAAAGCGAAACCCGCTACAAATTTGCTCACCTTGGAAGCAGACCAACTGCTGTCGGCCGCCTTACCAATCAAAAACAATACTGCCAACATCCTATCCTCCTTGCTGTCTACCCCACCCCATTCGGACACCCAACTCTGCCATACTCGCCACCAGGATTCGTAGGCCGACCAGGTCTGGTGCGATACCGATTCCCGGATCAATATTCCCGCTCTTCCGTAATCACTCGCCACAGATAAGGGCATTCCACGCCCGATGCGTCCGCTCCTGGCGCCAACTCTCAAACGCCCCCACTGAAAACGAGACAGAGAATCCGCTATTGAATTTGTAACGCCGGGCACATGCACTGCTGAAATCCCCGCATTCAACTCCAGACACCGCAGAACCAGAGCCCTAACCAATCTGATCACCGGGGGGGGATGAAGCCGACAAACTGTTAATCACCGTCACTACACTCGCGTTGTCAGAATGAAATCGTACCCTCACGAACATAAGACCCCACCCTGAGACAGCTACGACAATGGGGAAACAACTCCAACAATGCCAAGTTTTTTGTAAGGCCCAACAACTTCCAAGCTTGCGGCCACTGCCCGACGCTCCACTTCCCCTTGCAATAGGCACCGTAACCAGAGCTGCCCGCTGCATCCGTATAGATCTCAAAGTCAACATTGCTCAAAGTCTCCTCCTGCATCAACGATCGACCGTTATAATTCCATAAGAAACTCTGCCAAACAATCAGGTCCTCCCTATGCTCCTTAGTCAAGCGAACATAATGGTGCGGAGCCTTCACCCCAGCCGTCGCGCCAGCCAGGCAACGTGAAAAAATGCGACCCATGGGCATGATCCTACAGGCAAAGTTCAGTCTCCCCAATAGAGATTGCAACTCCTTTAACGTCGTTTTCTGCAACTTCCGGATCCTATCAACTTCCTGTTTCAACAATGACAACTTGTGCTCTGGTAAATGACACTTCATTTTTTCCGAATGGATTACTATGCCCAAAAAACTTATAATGGTCTTAGGGCCTTCAGTCTTCTCCGTTACCAACGGCACCCCAAAACGCTCCGCCACCCAAACCATGGCTGACAACGCATTCCTACACAACGATGAGTCCGGGGGACCGATAAAAAGAAAATCATCCAGGTAATGAATGATCGACTGCACGCCTGCAACATCCCTTACCACCCATTCCAGAAAAGTGCTAAACATCTCGAAAAGTGAACAAGAAATTGCACAACCCATCGGCAAACACCTATCGAGGTAAAACTCCCCGTTCCAAAAATAACCCAACAAAGGGATACTCTCTGCATGTACCGGCAATAAGCGAAAAGCCGATTCAATATCGTTTTTTGCCAACAGAGCCCCTGAACCATAACGTCGCACCCACTGAACTGCCGTATCAAACGAGGTAAACTCCACTGAACACAACTCTTTATCAATGCCGTCATTAACTGACAAACCTTTTGGGTATGATAAATGCTGGATCAAATGAAATTTCTTTGGCTCCTTTTTTGACACTACCCCAAAAGGGGAAACAATCAAACCTGCTACTGGTGCCGTGGGGAACGGACCAGCCATCCTGCCCAATTCCACCTCCTTTTTCAACTTCGCATCCACTACCTCCGCATGCATTGTTGCCAATCGTAAATTTTTTAACCGAGAAAGGAACCGCATGCCCGGGAGGGGGGATCCTGAAGCCCTCAACAAAACCCTCCCAAATAATATTGGCTTCCAACTGAGCCGGGTACCTATTTAGAAAGGGGACATCTCTTGAATTCTCACCGGGCTCTCCCCCTTGACCAGTACCCACGTGTGGCTTACCCTTCCCGAAACATTTTGAAGCCCCGTGGGCGCTACCATTGCAGTGGGAGCACACGTGCTTGAACTTGCAGCTATTCCTGTACTTACACTGCCTGTCATTAAATTGCCAGCACGTTCCAGACTTTTCTTTACCTCCCTGGGTTGCCTGACCCCCACGTCCGTGTCCTGCTTGCTGATTTGCACTGCTCCCGCTCCCGTGAAAGGACTGCCCATACCTTACTGGGGCCATCACCTTCAGCCACAACCCAATATCCTTCTGATCCCATTTTATCTCTGGCCGAACTGCTTTCCTCTGTCTAAACTGCTCATCGTATCGAAGCCACGCCTGACCCCCAAAAATACGATGCGCCTCCCCAATAGCATCTAGATAGCAAAGCAGGCCAGAACAATTTTTCGGAAACTTTTCGCCTATGACACTCGCCAAAATAGCGAATGCCTGCATCCAATTTACAAACGTCTGCGGAATCAACCACCACCTCCTCTTTTCCTCCTATTCTTTTTTTACTATCGTCCTTCTTCCCCTTATCCAGGTTAAATTTTTCCAAAGGAAGGAGGGATAATATCTCGACATACTCGTCCCGCCAAATCTTTTCCTTTAACTCTTTCTTTAAATGGGCACCCAAAGGCGCCTCAAAGCACACATAAACCTCTCCCTTAGCCCTCTCATCCAGTTTTGTCTTGTCCCTTATCCGCCTCTGTTTGTACTGAAACTGACACCCCCGCCGATGCCCTCCCGTCACACTCGACCTGGCGTAACGCCTCTCCTTCCGTCTGAGTGCCGTACCCCCGACCCACTAACCATGCTGCCGCCGGAGATGGTGCTGCCTCCCCAAGTACCCCCCCTCAAGTCTCTTCAAGACTTGTGACATTTTATTCAAGATATCCCTCAGCCCTGGAACTTCAGCTCCGCTAGGCTCGCTACACCCCCCCTGCTCTCTACTAACCCCTAAACTACCCCCAAACTCCTGCAGTACAGCCCCTGCGGGCGACAGACACGACATGGAGCCATAGTCGCATAGCTGCGCGGGTGTTGTGTCCCCGCCAGCCGAATGTCCAGAATCCCGACGTCCTCCATGGTCCTGATGTTCGCTGCCCGAGCCATTGCCATCAGACCCCCTCTGCTGCTCCCGGCCCGCGCCCCAGGCCTCCTCGTCACCAAGGGGGACCTGAGCATGTGACTCCTCGCGTTCCATGGATCTCCTGCCCGAGTGGGACCTGTGACGATCCCCAGACCCGGACCGGTCTGTATCACCCTCCGGCCGACTGCCAGAGAGCTGCCCGCCGCTCTTCCTGACCTATATCCCGTGCTGGGGCCAGGCAGAATGTCCTCTTGCTGCCCCTTCCTACCCGCTTTGCCGCTCTGTCTAGCACCCCGTCTGGCGGGCCCCCCCCGGAGCAGACCTCCACGGGAGCACCTGCCGCGCAGCCTGCTGATGCCGTCCTCCCAGATGCCACCTCTGAACGCTGACTCCCTCGCCGCTGCGACGCAGGCCTGCCGCGGCCTCCTCCTGTGCCCGGGGCCGCTGTGTCCCCCGATGCTTAGGCTCCTGCCCGCGACGTTCTCCGTTCCGGCCTGCTGTTCCTGTGCGGCTCCCGCTCTGTCTTGATGCGCCCGCAAAAAAACAAAATTTATACAGTATAAGAAAATTCGATAAAGATAAAATCCCACAATCTGGAGCATGTTATACACATATGCAAAGGTATGTAGCTTTACGGCATACTCCTAAAAAAGGGGGTGTTAGCCAAACCAGGAATTTACATCACCAGAACAAACAAATCGTCAAAGCAAGCATAGGAGGGTGGGTGAACATTTAGGTGACATCAAGAACAAAAGTAGCCTGCCTTATGAATGAGGTACATGAAATCACCTTCAGTATGTTAGAACTGGCTAGACCAAAGATTAGTGGAGGAGATCTGGATAGGGCTATACAGAGACGAGAGGCGGAATAGAGTTTTAGATTACAGTCCCTCGCCCCGAATGGTTAAATGAGTGCCTACAAGTGTTTTTTTTTTTTTTTTATTTTATTTTTTTTATTTTATTTAAGGGACCCTATTACATTTGAAGTACGGTAATTTTGAGGGGTTTATATGACAGAAAATACCCCAAAGTGACACCATTCTAATACTGTACCCCTCAAGGTGCTCAAAACCACATTTAATAAGTTTATTAATCTCCAGGTGCTTCACAGAAGTTTTTAGAATGTGCAAAGACAAAATTAACATTTAACCTTTTTTTTTTTTTTTTTTTTTTTTTTTTTTTTACAAAAATTGTACTTTTTTTTTTTAATTTTTTTTACTTTAACAATATTAATTTGTTGTGCAATTTCTAGTGAGCATGCTGATACCCCATATGTGTGGGGGAAACTGTGTGGACGCACAGGAAGGGACGGAGCGTTGTCACAACACAGCTATCGGGTGACCTGTGACCAGGGGCTCCTTCCCTGTCCCTAACACTAGGGGGCGCCCTAGCTCCTCCCTATTCCCCAGGATACTTTTGAAGGTGCCGGGGCCTCCACTTTTGCCTTATCTCCTGAGAGAGAGCCCTCTGTCTATTCTCTTCCCCCGCCCAGCGTCGGACTTGCCCACCGAGAACCGGAGGATTCTCCGGTGGGCCCTGGCATCTGCTGGCATACAGGGCCAGCAGTTGCCTAGGGACTCTGCTGCTCCAGTGGCCCCCAGCCAGTGGTGTGTCGCACACCACGCAGCTGCTATGGGGGACCATGCCAGCGGAGCAGCAGCGGGTGACAGGAGGCAGGAGCCCCTGTCCAAGCTGCTAAAGAGAAATGAATATTCACTGCTTCCCATGCCCATGTGGGCATGGGAAGCAGTGAATATCATTTCACAGTCCCCACTTCCCCATGGCCCCGCCCCCCCAGCCCAGTTAGCCGCTATGTGGCAGTAAATCAGGGCCGACGCCGCACTCAATTGTAATGGGAGAGAGTCCCCTCTGCTGACTCACAGCCGGTGCGCAATGTTGTCACTTCATCGTGCACCCGCTGTGAGTCTGGCAGACGGGACAGCTCCTGACACTGAAGCCGTAATCAGCGTGGGAGCGAGGAGGAGAGGCGAGTATTGTGTTTTGTTATTTTTCTATCTCTCTCTATATCTATCTCTCTCTATATATCTATCTCTCTCTATATATCTATCTCTCTCTATATATCTATCTCTCTCTATATATCTATCTCTCTCTATATATCTATCTCTCTCTATATATCTATCTCTCTCTATATATCTATCTCTCTCTATATATCTATCTCTCTATATATCTATCTCTCTCTATATCTATCTCTCTCTCTATATCTATCTCTCTCTCTATATCTATCTGTCTCTCTATATCTATCTGTCTCTCTCTATATCTGTCTCTCTCTATATCTGTCTCTCTCTATGTCTGTCTCTCTCTATATCTTTCTCTCTCTATATCTTTCTCTCTCTATATCTGTCTCTCTCTCTCTATATCTGTCTCTCTCTCTCTATATCTGTCTCTCTCTCTCTATATCTGTCTCTCTCTCTCTATATCTGTCTCTCTCTCTCTATATCTGTCTCTCTCTCTCTATATCTGTCTCTCTCTCTCTATATCTGTCTCTCTCTCTCTATATCTGTCTCTCTCTCTCTATATCTGTCTCTCTCTCTCTATATCTGTCTCTCTCTCTCTATATCTGTCTCTCTCTCTCTATATCTGTCTCTCTCTCTCTATATCTGTCTCTCTCTCTCTATATCTGTCTCTCTCTCTATATCTGTCTCTCTCTCTATATCTGTCTCTCTCTCTCTATATCTGGCTCTCTCTCTCTATATCTGGCTCTCTCTCTCTATATCTGTCTCTCTCTCTATATCTGGCTCTCTCTCTCTATATCTGTCTCTCTCTCTATATCTGTCTCTCTCTCTATATCTGGCTCTCTCTCTCTATATCTGGCTCTCTCTATATCTGGCTCTCTCTCTCTATATCTGGCGCTCTCTCTCTATATCGCTCTCTCTATCTATATCGCTCTCTCGCGCTCTCTCGCGCTCTCTAGCGCTCTCTAGCGCTCTCTAGCGCTCTCTATTGCTCTCTATTGCTCTCTCGCTCTCTATCTCGCTCTCTATCTCGCTCTCTATCGCTCTCTATCTCGCTCTCTATCGCTCTCTATCTCGCTCTCTATCGCTCTCTATCTCGCTCTCTATCGCTCTCTATCTCGCTCTCTATCGCTCTCTATCTCGCTCTCTATCGCTCTCTATCTCGCTCTCTATCGCTCTCTATCTCGCTCTCTATCGCTCTCTATCTCGCTCTCTATCGCTCTCTATCTCGCTCTCTCTATCTCGCTCGCTCTCTATATATCTATCGCTCTCTCTCTATCTCTATCTCTCTCTCTCTATATCTATATAATTATACCTTATGAGGGGGCAGCATTATACCCTATGAGAGGGCTATATTCTATGAGGAGGCTGCATTATGCGATTTTAGGGGGCTACTTTATATTCTATGAGGGAGGCTACCCCAATTCCTGCTACATAGTTAAGATTTATACTACCTTATATTATACCTGGATGTTAGCGTGTTTTACCGCACAATAGGTGGTCTTGTATTTATCTCTGTGGCTACATAGTGGGCCCCAAGAATGATTTTCTCTGGTGGGCCCAAGGTGTTCCAGTCCGACGCTGTCCCCGCCCCTCACTATTGTTCTCCGCAGTACAGCAACCGGACAAACAAAGCAACACAAGCAAGGGTTAACAGAAAACTCCAGGCATACAAAATATTCACTCACATATAACAGATGAATGCATCAGGGCATTGAGGTAGGGGAATAAACTAAAATAGAGATGGGTGGGGAATTACCACACTTGCAAACAAAGCAACAGTCATGGATAACTCCTTCAACACTCCTCATATGAACACTTCTCCCTCCTGAAACCATGCAGGGAATGCTAGATCTGACAAGGTGATAACTTAGCATGGGGCGCTGCATGAGGAACACAAAAGCAGCAAATAAAAAGACAATACCACCTCTTTGTCTAAACAATAAAATAATAATTATAATATATAAATATTTGCGTTAATGTGTCCTAAAGTCCGAAGATAAGCGTCCTAAATATAATATGCAAGGCCCATAAAAAATATAATAAACAAAGATAGAGCACTAATGTGCCTAGAGAAATAAACTCAGGATAATTAAGAAAAAAAAAAGCACAATTATATTAAGTCCCAATGCAAGGCTAAATGCGCAATGGAAGCAGCTACTCTGCGCATTTAGCCTTGCATTGGGACTATAGAGCACCGTCTGAACATGGCCCTATCCTGATGTTGAAAAGTACTTGTCTGGTTAATATAATTGTATGCTGCTCCTCCTTTTTTTTTTTTTTTTTTTTCTTTTTTTTTTTTTTTTTAAATTATCCTGAGTTTATTTCTCTAGGCACATTAGTGCTCTATCTTTGTTTATTATATTTTTTATGGGCCTTGCATGTTATATTTAGGACGTTTATCTTCGGACTTTAGGACATATTTTTTAGCGCAAATATTTATATATTTATAATTATTAGATCTGACCAGGATTTGCATTTTCAACTTGGCCTATTCTTTCTGGCAGAACAGGGGTTAAACACTATTAAAATGAAGGAAAGGTGCTTCATCTCATCTCCGAAGTAGGAGCAATTGGACACTGCAGTCTTCTGGCTCCACACTGTCACAGTAACCCTGTGACATGCGTCATTTGACTTTTTCAAAGTAAACATTTGCTGGAATAATTAGCGGACGCGTTTGGAGATCCCCTGATGTGCCTAAACAGTGGAAACTCCCCACAAGTGACCCCATTTTGGAAACTAGACCCCCCAAGGAACTTATCTAGATGTGTTGAGCACCTTGAGCCCCCAGGTGCTTCTCAGAAGTTTATAACATTGATTAGTGAGAATAAATCACATTGTTCCCACAAAAAATTTTTTAGCCCCAAATTTTCCATTTTCGTTAGGGTAACTGGAGAAATTGCGCCATACAATTTGTTGTGCAATTTCTCCTGAGCATGCCGATACCCTATACAGTGGGGCAAAAAAGTATTTAGTCAGTCAGCAATAGTGCAAGTTCCACCACTTAAAAAGATGAGAGGCGTCTGTAATTTACATCATAGGTAGACCTCAACTATGGGAGACAAACTGAGAAAAAAAAATCCAGAAAATCACATTGTCTGTTTTTTTTTTTCATTTTATTTGCATATTATGGTGGAAAATAAGTATTTGGTCAGAAACAAGCAATCAAGATTTCTGGCTCTCACAGACCTGTAACTTCTTCTTTAAGAGTCTCCTCTTTCCTCCACTCATTACCTGTAGTAATGGCACCTGTTTAAACTTGTTATCAGTATAAAAAGACACCTGTGCACACCCTCAAACAGTCTGACTCCAAACTCCACTATGGTGAAGACCAAAGAGCTGTCAAAGGACACCAGAAACAAAATTGTAGCCCTGCACCAGGCTGGGAAGACTGAATCTGCAATAGGCAACCAGCTTGGAGTGAAGAAATCAACTGTGGGAGCAATAATTAGAAAATGGAAGACATACAAGACCACTGATAATCTCCCTCGATCTGGTGCTCCACGCAAAATCCCACCCCGTGGGGTCAGAATGATCACAAGAACGGTGAGCAAAAATCCCAGAACCACGCGGGGGGACCTAGTGAATGAACTGCAGAGAGCTGGGACCAATGTAACAAGGCCTACCATAAGTAACACACGACGCCACCATGGACTCAGATCCTGCAGTGCCAGACGTGTCCCACTGCTTAAGCCTGTACATGTCCGGGCCCGTCTGAAGTTTGCTAGAGAGCATTTGGATGATCCAGAGGAGTTTTGGGAGAATGTCCTATGGTCTGATGAAACCAAACTGGAACTGTTTGGTAGAAACACAACTTGTCGTGTTTGGAGGAAAAAGAATACTGAGTTGCATCCATCAAACACCATACCTACTGTAAAGCATGGTGGTGGAAACATCATGCTTTGGGGCTGTTTCTCTGCAAAGGGGCCAGGACGACTGATCCGGGTACATGAAAGAATGAATGGGGCCATGTATCGTGAGATTTTGAGGGCAAACCTCCTTCCATCAGCAAGGGCATTGAAGATGAAACGTGGCTGGGTCTTTCAACATGACAATGATCCAAAGCACACCGCCAGGGCAACGAAGGAGTGGCTTCGTAAGAAGCATTTCAAGGTCCTGGAGTGGCCTAGCCAGTCTCCAGATCTCAACCCTATAGAAAAACTTTGGAGGGAGTTGAAAGTCCGTGTTGTCAAGCGAAAAGCCAAAAACATCACTGCTCTAGAGGAGATCTGCATGGAGGAATGGGCCAACATACCAACAACAGTGTGTGGCAACCTTGTGAAGACTTACAGAAAACGTTTGACCTCTGTCATTGCCAACAAAGGATATATCACAAAGTATTGAGATGAAATTTTGTTTCTGACCAAATACTTATTTTCCACCATAATATGCAAATAAAATGAAAAAAAAACAGACAATGTGATTTTCTGGATTTTTTTTTTTTCTCAGTTTGTCTCCCATAGTTGAGTTCTACCTATGATGTAAATTACAGACGCCTCTCATCTTTTTAAGTGGTGGAACTTGCACTATTGCTGACTGACTAAATTCTTTTTTGCCCCACTGTATGTGGGGAAAAACTACTGTTTGGGCGCACGGCACAGCCCAGAAAGGAAGGACTGACGTTTTGGAACGCAGACTTTGATGAAATTGTGTGCAGGTGTCATTTCATAGCAGGAAAAAATGGACCTCAAAATTTGTTGTGCAACTTCTCCTGAGTATAACAATACCCCATAAGGGTCAACTACTTTTGAGGCACAGTGCAAAGCTCAGAAAGGAAGAAGCTCCACATTGGCGTTCAGCTGCCATCTCCTATCTTCGTAATGGAGAAGTCTTCACTGAGTATAGATTTTATCTCCGAATTGAGAATTTCGATAATGACCAATTCTGACAGAGAAAGAAGCAAATTCCTCTGATAAGAGATATTACAAAGTTGCATATTTTCATATGTTCTATCGATAGCAATTTTTTTTAAAATAAAAATTAAAACTATTTATATGAAATATAAATTTTAGGAGACTGGATAATATTTTTAAAACCTAAAAACAGAATTAATTTGGGAGACTTCTGCTTCAACGCAGATGCTTCTGGGTCATAAGTGTTTTTTCCAGTCTCCTTTTCATGAACAGAAATGCATTATTCATGTTTTCCCTAAAACACCATCAGCGATATGGAAATGTGATCTTGGTTATTAAAAGAAAACTCCTGCCAGACGAAGATAATTTGAGCTGTGTTGAAGCAGAGCTGCCTCAATTAGATGAATGGAGCTAGAGCAAGAAACATTGTCCCAGTGTGTCTGGAAAAGAGCTCCGCTTCAGTGTCCAGCTATCAGTTATGTCCAGGCTTCTACTATTCTACCTTATGGGACCACCGTTTCTGCTCTCCAGCAGTTGATATAAACTTTACGTAACTCTTGTATAAAGTCACACCTACATTTTATAAGCTAATTCTATACAAATAAGGCCTAATTAGAACATTTAAATGATAGGATGTACTGGAAAATGTTTTATTGGATCTGTTATACTTGCCTTTTCCTGGTTTCGTTTTTTGAAGGCACAGAAAGTAGAAATGGTTTTAACAAGAAACTGCCAAAGTTTTCAGTAGTGCTTCTGGCCACCAGGCTGTGTAGGCAACCGCAGCGGTCCCCAGGGCACCATGGTGGCTCAGTGTTTGGCACTATTGCTTTGCAGTGCTGGGATCCTTGGTTCTAATCCCACCAAGGGCAATATCTGCAAGGAAGTTTGTATGTTCTCATATTTGCATGGGTTTCCTTCTGGTGCTTTGGTTTTCTTCCACACTCAAAAGAC
The DNA here is from genome assembly GCF_039654945.1 of Dendrobates tinctorius. NCBI lineage: Eukaryota > Metazoa > Chordata > Amphibia > Anura > Dendrobatidae > Dendrobates > Dendrobates tinctorius. The sequence continues at coordinate 17,334,242 of NW_027361796.1, forward strand.
ATACTGATAGGGAAATTAGATTGTGAGCCCCATTTGGGACCGTGATGATAATGTATGTAAAGTGCTGTGGAATTAGACTATATAAGGCTGGTTTCAGATTAGCGTATCTGTGCGCAGATTATGATCTCCATAGATCCGCATGCATCCCGCGTACATATATTTAACATTGTGTACGCATGGACATGCGTTTGCATCAGTTCGCATGCGGATGCATACGCATGCGTTATTTCACGGTGTGTGGCGGTGTCCGGCGAACGCAACATGTTGCATTTTTTGAGGCATCAATTATGCGCAGTCATGCGGATGAGTGCGTCAAAATTACACATTACGGTCTATGGGAACGCATTGGGTACGCAAGGACATGTATGCATGCGTTCGAAACGCAATACTGGCAATCTGTTAGGGACGGCGGAACGCACTAAATAATAATTAGTGCGTCTGCCATTACATAGCAGCAGAGTAACACCTTCTGCACTTAAGTATATGGCGGTATAACGCACACGGGTTGAACGTCACCTGGAGTGCGCTGGGCGGTCTCTGTTCCTTCACAGCGACGCCGAGGCGTTAAATACAAAGGCTGAGCCTGTTAGGCTGTGTGCACACGCTGCGGATTTTGCTGCGGTTCCGCAGCGGTTTTGGCCGCTGCGGACCCGCAGCAGTTTCTGCTGCGGTGTACAGTACCATGATTCCCTATGGGAATCAAAAACCGCAGTGCAGACGGTGCGGAATTTTCCGCGCGGATTATCTGCGGTTTTCAATCCGCAGAAAGAATTGACATGTCAATTCTTTCTGCGGATTCTCCTGCGGTTTGCCATCTCCTCCTTTGAGGAGATTAAAAACCGCTGGGCAAAACCGCAGAGCAATCCGCAGGTAAACCCGCAGGTCTTTTGACCTGCGGTTTCACCTGCGGATTTTACAAAATCCGCGCGGATGAATCCGCACCTAATCCGCAGCGTGTGCACACAGCCTTAACGTCACAGGGCTCAGAGAAATGCACGCACGGTATATGGTCACAGGACTTGGCCCAAGAGACAGTCCATGCCCGTCTAGACCTACCGTGCGTGCGGCGTCGCAACCGCGGACGCCAAGAGGAGCTGCACTTCAGCAAGGCGACAGACACTGCCGCTATATGACAATGCCCGGTAGCCGGCGCACTGTCGGACGGTAGCACTGTGGAGGATGCTTATAGTGGCCTGTAGCTTGCCATTGTCTGACGCTGACTCTAACACTAGTTCCCTATACACACTCGTAATATCAGAGGGAGGGGAATCTTAATGAGTCATTTGCAAGTCCATACATCCATCATTCACACAGTTAGCAACTAGAGTATACTAGCGCATGGCTGAGCGGCCATGCGAACCTTTTATAGCCAGGACCTTCTGCGTAGACTTTGGCATGCGTTTTTCATGCGTTTGCGCATACAGATGGTACGCTGTGCACAGAAACGCTAATGTTAACCTAGCCTAAGTGAGATAAATAAATGGACATGAATGGAACTATGCTGCTGTTCCACGGTACAGATTAGTACATTTGCTCCATGTACAGAGGAGCACTAAGAAGGAGTTGTGTGACCAGTACAGTCTTAGGATTTAGAGCGTGTCCCCTCAGACCCACACTGATCATGAAATGTCCTGTTCTAGCGATAATCCATCATTTTTTAAAATGTGAATATTCCTTTTACATGTATTTCACAGGATTTATAACATGACCTGATTGGTTCTATTGTAATTTTTTTTTTTTTTGTCTCTCTATATAGTCCTCATGTTCGTCCTTCTCCACTCCACCCCTCTGGTTACCCCTCTCTACCCCCTCGTTCTGCCCCTCCTTTTGTCTCGTGCTCTGCCCTCCTTTTGTCTCGCGCCTTACCCCCCCCTCTGTCTCGAGCTCTGCCCCTCTCCCCTCTGTCTCGCGCTCTGCCCCTCCCCCTCCCTCTGTCTCGTGCTCTGTCTCACGCTTTGCCCCACCTTTTATCTCGCTCTCTGCCCCTCCCTCTTGCCTTCCCATAAAATATGCAGTATATTTAATTTTCTACACTAATTTTGACATATGGGTAAATGTGGAGCTTCCAAATATTTTATACATTTGAGATGTCCAGGAGCTTCTGATCTCAACATATTAGCAATTTAAAAAAAAATGAAATAAGCTTATCACTGCCAAATGAATGGACCAAACTGCCCTAAATAGTGTGTGTGTGTGTGTGTGTGTGTGTATAACACTGTTACCAAGGTTTTGGCCCTCGGACAATTTTCAGTGTTACTGATAGATTTTTTTTTTTTCATGCTGATTTTCAGAAATGACTTAGGAAAAATCTGATCACGTAAGTTTTTGTGAGAAATGATGCGAAACATGATAATATTCTGTTAGAATTCTAAAAACTCATATATGAACTTTTTCTGAAACAGTGTGTATGTATATATATATATATATATATATATATATATATATATATATATATATAATTTCTGAATTTTCCACTGAAATGGCATAAATCGCTGATCTACACATAATCAAGCACTTATTACGCAAACTCCGTGCAGGTGCAGTGAATCATTCGGCTGACCGTGTACGGAGCATACCACATCTCCTGGGCAGGAGAGGAATCAAAAGACAATACTGACCTAATTAGAGCATGGCTGAATGGATCACGACCTTCAATGCCGTTCGCTGTCCCAATGATGTGGAGAGAGCAAGATTGCTACTTCTTGCCTTACAAATGTAACAGGATATTCGGCAAAGAACAAGCATTCAATAGAATATCCTAATTTTCTTTCAGCCATAAGACCAATGCCACACGATGAAAGTCTTCGTGTTCTAAAACCGCCCAAAGTATGGACAATGGAGGATGACGAAGATGAACTAACTTACAGTGGAAAATGAAAGTGCTGCAGACCCAGACTTTGAGCCTTTTACATCTAATCCACATCTATTCGGTTAAGCTGATCTGAGTGACTTGGTCAGAAATTTGAAATTGTCAAAGAGGCAGGCAGAATTATTGGGATCAAGGCTACAAGAACAGAATCTCATGACCAGGAACAAGAGTTTGTTTTGTTTTTTGCAGTCTTCAAGAAGACCTTAATCAAATTTTCAACTATGTCGACAATTTAACCTTTTGCAACGATGTCTTGGGGTTGTTTGGTGCTCTTGGATGCGAACATGTCATGATGGAATGGCGATTGTTCATTGACTCGTCAGTTTTAAGTCTGAAGGCTGTATTACTACAACAGAATTATCTGTACCTATTGGACATGCTGTACACATGAAAGAAACGTATGAGAATATGGAGTTACTGTTGACCCACATTAATTATAGAAATTATAACGAACATATGTGGTGATCTAAAAGTTATTGCACTTCTTCTTGGACTGCAGCTTGGATACACCAAGTATTGTTGTTTTTGATTGTGAGTGGGACAGTCGTGCACAAGAAATGCACTATTTCAGAAAGGACTGGCCACTCCGTGAAAACCAATTAGATTGATCCAGCAAAGCTATTTCTCCCTCCTTTGCATATTAATCTTGGTATTATGAAGAATTTTGTCAAAGCAATGAACAAAGAATCGGAAGCCTTTTCTTACTTGTAACAGAAGTTTCCAAGAAAAAGTGATGCAAAGATTAAAGAAGGTATTTTTATTGGCCCACAGATCAGAGATATAATGAATTACAGTATCGATGGTCTTTTGCAGGGTGCTGAACAAGTGGCAAGGAGAGCTTTTAAAGATGTAACCTTCAACTTCCTTGGCAACAGCAGGGCACCGAACTTTGAACAACTCATGGACAACATGCTCACAGCATATCATTTGATAAAATGCAACATGTCACTAAATGCATTTTCTACATTCTCACTTGGACTTTTTTCCAGCCAATCTTGGTTCCGTTAGCGATTAACACTGTGAATGATTTCACCAAGACATTGCGCTGATGGAGAAAAGGTACCAGAAAAAGTGGAGTACGTCAATGCTGGCTGATTATTGCTGGAATCTTATTCAAGAAGCATCTGACACGGATTATAAACGAAAGTCATCTGCAAAACACTTTTGAACAGTTGCTTTTGCTACTAACATCGATGCACATGTATGTAGTGTCTCAGACTTCATAATGCAGACTATAAACTGTTTAACCCCTTACTGCCAGTTGAAGGAATAGTACGTCAGCTGGCAGTATCCCCCTCTTTGAGTTGGGCTTCGGCAGTGATCCAACGTCAAAGCCGCGACATGTCAGCTGTTATTAACAGCTGATGTGCTCACAATAGGCACAAGCAGAATCGCAATCTGCCCGTGCCTATTAAGTAGTTAAATGCCGCAGTCAAACTCTGACATAGGGCATTTACATGCACTTTCAGAAGCCGGTCCAGAAACACGTGCAGCGATGACCCCTGTCACGTGATCGGGGGTCATCGCTGCGTTGCTATCACAGCCAGAGGTCTCCTTGAGACCTCTATGGTTGTTGATGGCAGATTGCTATGAGCGCCACCTTGGGGTCAGCACTCATAGCAAGCCTGTAATTCTGCTGCATAGAGGTGATCTGAGCATCACCTCTATGTAGCCGAGGTGATAGCGCTATGGCAGCTTCTAGCCGCCTAGAGAGGCTATTGAAGCATGCCAAAAGTGTTTTTTTAAAAAAAAAAAAAAAAAAAGTTCAAATCACCCCCCCCCCCTTTCGCCCCAATCAAAATAAAACAATAAAGAAAAATCAAACCTACACATATTTGGTATCGCCGCATTCAAAATCTCCCGATCTATCAATAAAGAATCTGGTTGCTAAACGGCGTAGCTGTAGAAAAACAAAGCACCAGAATTGCGTTCTTTTTGGTCGCCGCGACATTGCAATAACGGGCAATCAAAAGAACGTATCTGCTCAAAAGTGGTATCATTAAAAATGTCAGCTCGGCATGCAAACAATAAGCCCGCACCCAACCCGAGATCATGAAAAGTGGAGACGCTATGGGTCTCAGAAAATTGTGCAATTTTTTTTTTTTAAGCAAATTTTGGAATTTTTTTTTCCATCACTTAGATAAAAGAGAAACCTGGACATGTTTGGTGTCCATGAACTTGTAATGACCTGGAGAATCATAGTGGTAGGTTAGTTTTAGCATTTAGTGAACCTAGCAAAAAAGCCAAGCAAAAAACAAGTGTGGGATTGCAATATTTTTGCAATTTCACTGCACTTGGAATTTTTTTCCTTTGTTCAAGTACACAACATGGTAAAACCAATGGTGTCTTTCAAAAGTACAACTTGTCCCACAAAAAATAAGCCCTCACACGGCCGTATTGATGGAAAAATAGAAAAGTTATGCCTCTGGAAAGAAGGGGAGCGAAGAACAAAAAAGAAAAATCGAAAAAAGCTCCTGTCATGAAGGGGTTAAAAACCTTGTGTGATACAGACTTTTGGAGCACATATTTGTGTTCAGCATATCAAAATCTATAAGATACAATAACATTTTCTCATGGGACAAGAACTTCCCTGAAATTTGTTGCGCAGTGTAACGTGTATATACACATATAGATGGACTGAAGGACCCTAGTCCATTGTAAGTTTTATCCGCAGTGTAACCCAATATCTGTGTCTTCCTGGGCCTGGCTGCCAGGTTGTCCTCTAGCTGAAAGTTGCCCTCCTGTTCCTGTGTTTCTGTTACTTAGTCTGTGCAGAACATGGTTATAATTACTTATAATAACTGTCTGGGAAGCTGGCCAAGTGATCTAACATTGGGTCTGATTCATTACATTGTTGTAGGCCTAATCTAGACGAGCAAATGCCGATGGACTATTGGTGTCACGTCTGCAGACTAACCTATGCTGATTTTGTGAGACTGTCTTGTCCGGCTGGTTTGTCTTTAGTGATGAGTAAATTTGTTCGGAAAACATTCGGACTAGTGGTCGGAACCGCGAGCAAAATTTTATAAAATCTGTAAAAATCTATAACATTTGGTAAAAGTGCAGAAAAATATTTTCGTTGCCGCAAAAATATTTTCAGCACTTTAGCAATGATAGTGATGGTTTATCATGATCGTTTGGCATGTGTTTTGAGGGGGGAGGGGGTTTGCAGAGCTCAGAGGAGCGGCGTTCTTGTAAGCACAACACCTCAGTCATTTTTTTTTTTTTTTTTTCCCCCCTCTTGTGTGCACTTTGTGGCTAGCCAATCAGGGAGCAGGAAACACCCACAATGTCCTGACACAACAGCTTGTGTCATTGGCTGCTGAAATCACATGGCCCTCTACATATAAATAGCGGACATCTTGTTTTAGCGCCATTTTGACACACTAAGGCCTGTTTCACACTTCAGTTTTTTTGTGTCAGTTAAAATCCGCCAAAATGGCGGAAAGCGGATCCGTTGCTAACTGATGTGAACGGATGGCACCGGACCGTTTTTTTGACTGATCCGTTCAATGAAGAACTTTAAAGGAACCGCAGCCCGGGGAGGAGAGAGAGTGAATTTTTTCCGTCCGCCAGAAAGGATTTCAGGGTTAAATTTCCGGCTGACTTCCTTTCTCCGGGCATGCGCACTGTAAAATGCGGATCCTGCAGCAAAAAAAAACGTTGCATGGTCCGTCCAGGCATGTTGGCGGATCCGCAAAAAAATGGATCCAATGGATAACCATCCGTCAAGATGCAACTCAATGAGGAAAAAAATGGCGGATCCGTTTTAAAAAAAAAAACGGCGGATTTTGACTGATGGTAAAAAAACGGAAGTGTGAAACAGACCTAAGGCTATGTTCACACGTGGCGGTGTTTTCGCGGTGGTTTTTAAAACTCGAAAAATAAGCATCCCATGCATTCCTATGGGATTCCGCAATGCTGTGCTAATGCTGCGGTTTTTACCACGGCGGAATAGCTTTGCGGTAAAAAAACGCAGCATGCTCATTAATTTAGCGGAATCGCGGCAATCCCACACCCATAGCAATGCATTGTTATGCTTACTTTCCGCATGTGGCTGTGTACACCATGCGAAAAGTAAGCAGAACATTTGCGGATGGTACCCATGGTCCGGAGGAGAGGAGACTGTCCTCCGGGCTTTGGGTACCATATCCCTGTAAAAAATAGAATTTAAAATAAAAAATATTGTTATTCTTACCTTCCGGCGTCCCGCGCAGCCTTCCCGCCTCTCTCCACGCTCCCGGTCCCAGTAATCCTTTGCGAGAATTACCGTGATGACGTTTGTTCTCGCAGGATCGCGAAGTCTCGATGTCATTCGCGCGACGTCATTGCGAATGACCGAGATGTCGCGATCCCGCGAGAAAGGACGTCATCGCGGTAATTCTCGCAAAGGATTACTGGGACAGGGAGCGTGGAGAGAGGCGGGAAGGCTGCGCGGGACGCCGGAAGGTAAGAATAACTATATATATATTTTTTTACATCCTATCCTTACTATTGAAGCCACATACGCAGCCTCAATAGTAAAAAGTTGGTCACATTCGTCAAACACTATGTTTGACGAGTGTGACCAACCTGTCAATCAGTTCTCCAAGCGATGCTGCAGATTGCTTGGAAAACGCTAGCAATTCTGCAAGCTAATAACGCTTGCAAAATGCTAGTTTTTCCGCGGGAAAATCGCGGGAATTTTAAAATTCGATTTTACCGCGGAATGGAATTCGTAATTCTCGCAGTAATTTTCGCCAGAGTTCCGCTACGTGTGAACGTAGCCTCACAGCGCAGATAGGCTGCTCCTGGCTCTGGCACTAATAGCAAGATTTTAGCTAGGTAGTTAGACAGTTGTATTTCAGTCAGATAATGTAGCTAGATAGTGTCAAGTGTGGCTGTAAAATTTACCTACCGGAATTTTTTTTTTTCAAGCCGTTACAGAGGTCCACAAAGCCAACAGGGCACATGTCCTACAAGTGTGTTGTGCATTGCTTCTATTGTTCTCTAAGCACAAGTATAGATAGCATTCTAAATAATAATTTTCTCTAGCTAAATGTGAATAAGCCTGCTGAATCCCACCTTGTCATTTAGAGCTGTTGTGATATGAAACTGTCTGCAGACCTAAGGCACGTTAAAAAAAAAAAAAAAAAAAAAAAAAAAAAAAAATACAATATTTTCTTTTGATGAATGATATACAACCCACCATATCCCACATTGTCATGTTGTGGTGGTAATATAAAGTTGTCTGCAGGCCTAAAGCACATTAAAATATTTATTTTCTTCTAAAGATAAATGTGATACAGCCTGCTATATCCAAGTGGCATTGTAATTGTTCTGTGTGCAGAGCTGTTGCAGATTAAAATTATTTTTTTTTTTTTTTTACTTACGTAATACAGCAGCCGAGATCTGAGTTTGAAATTGTTTTGACTATCTTCTAGATTGTGCTTCTTTGGCATCCAATTTCTCACGGGCATCTTTTATACCTAGCTTGAGATGCGCATCTATTACACCTATCTTCTGACGAGCATCAAACGCTCTCTGGTAGTTTGTTTTGGGTAGATGAGTAATAGTTGTAGGCTGGATTTTGTACTTCCCATAGCCTTCCTGTTATTGATCCTTTTGTACTCTCCCATTCCTGCCAAAAAAAATTCTGTTACTAACGTCATACAGTAGGGAACATGTCACTTTCAAATTGTTTGGAGCATCTAGTCAATGTTATACAGGCCTCATCCACACCAAAAAAAAATCTGTTAGTAATGTCATACAGTAGAGGACATCTCACTTTGAAATTTTTGAGAGCAGATCCTCTTTGTCATACAGGACCTCATCGACACTGAAACAATTCTTTCTGCTGTAAGTAACGTGATTCATCACGCTATATTTCACCTTCTAAGTTTGTGCCGCTGAAATTCAGCTGTGTGCAGAGGTGGTACAGAGTTAAAAATCTTGTTTTAGCTGCAAATAGTGTGCTCCTAGCTCACTATCTGAGCAATATGACTGTGAAAAAGCGAGGTTGTGGAGGAAAGGGGGATTAGGCTTGGTGTTCGTGGGGTAGATGTTAATGTTTCTGAAAGCACTAGTGACCACTAACGTGATGTCCTATCCAAAGACAACGTCTGTTACTGTATTTTGTAGTTTTTAGTGTGCTACCTTGTTCTTGTGTAATTGCAGTTTCTGTTAACGTTAGGTGGGCCTATATGCCTGCTGTTGCTGCTGCTGGAGATGTTGACAATTATTTGTAGAAATGTGAACAGTCCTGTTTGCATGTCCACCTGCTGGGTTGGGTGTAGTGGAAGACCTGTCAGTCCCTATTATATTAATTCTCCTGTGGTTAAATTGAAGCCACTTTGTTAGTGTCTGACACTAATTTTTGTAAATGTGTAGATTCCACGTTGTCTCCTTTATGTGTATTTCCTGTAGGAGTTGGCCTGAGATACTGCAGTCCTCCACTGTCTGAGTCAACTACCCGTGTTACTATCCTTACATTTTTCTGACAGTGGTAATCTACGAAACTGATGTGGCCCACCTGAGTGTGGCTGTGCATCAATTTGAATTTTTTGGGTTTTTTTTTATCACTTATATAGAGTCAATAATTCAACATTTGCTTTACAGACATTACTGGCTCTGTCACCATTGGGACTCACAATCTAAATTTACTATCTGTATAGGCCCGTCTCACATAACGAGATCGTTAGCGAGATCGCTGAAAAGTCACCGATTTTGTGACTCAACAGCGACCTCGCCAGCGATCTCGCAAGGTGTGACACATAGCGGTAACTGGCCCCCCCCCACTGGATATCGCTGATCGTGCTCGAATGTCCTTGGCCATTTTTTGGTCATTGGTGTCCCGCTGGCCATCATGCATCGCTGTGTTTGATGCCGACGAGCGACCTCGTTGGCGACGCAGAACTCAGGGACGCAGAGAATCCATTTTCCAAATGCCTGCTATGGTATGGCAGATACTTGGATGATCTGCTGATGATTTGGTGTGGTCCAGAAGATAGTATACAAGAATTTGTTACATACAGTCATATGTAAAAGTTTGGGCACCCCTATTAATGTTAACCATTTTTCTTTATAACAATTTTGGTTTTTGCAACAGCTATTTCAGTTTCATATATCTAATAACTGATGGACTCAGTTATATTTCTGGATTCAAATGAGGTTTATTGTACTAACAGAAAATGTGCAATCTGCATTTAAACAAAATTTGACCGGTGCAAAAGTATGGGCACCCTTATCATTTTCTTGATTTGAACACTCCTAACTACTTTTTACTGACTTCCTGAAGCACTAAATTGGTTTTGTAACCTCATTGAGCTTTGAACTTCATAGCCAGGTGTATCAAATCATGAGAAAAGGTATTTAAAGTGGCCACTTGCAAGTAGTTCTACTATTTGATTCTCCTATGAAGAGTGGCATCATGGGCTCCTCAAAACAACTCTCAAATGATCTGAAAACAAAGATTATTCAACATAGCTTTTCAGGGGAAGGATACAAAAAGTTGTCTCAGAGATTTAACCTGTCAGTTTCCACTGTGAGGAACATAGTAAGGAAATGGAAGAACACAGGTACAGTTCTTGTTAAGCCCAGAAGTGGCAGGCCAAGAAAAATATCAGAAAGGCAGAGAAGAAGAATGGTGAGAACAGTCAAGGACAATCCACAGACCACCTCCAAAGACCGGCAGCATCATCTTGCTGCAGATGGTGTCACTGTGCATCGGTCAACAATACAGCGCATGCATAACGCCTTTTTGTATGACCAAACAACTCGATCTTTGTTTCATCAGTCCACAGGACCTTCTTCCAAAATGTAACTGGCTTGTTCTAATGTGCTTTTGCATACCTCAGGCGACTCTGTTTGTGGCGTGCTTGCAGAAACGGCTTCTTTCGCATCACTCTCCCATACAGCTTCTCCTTGTGCAAAGTGCGCTGTATTGTTGCCCGATGCACAGTGACACCATCTACAGCAAGATGATGCTGCAGGTCTTTGGAGGTGGTCTGTGGATTGTCCTTGACTGTTCTCAGCATTCTTCTTCTCTGCCTTTCTGATATTTTTCTTGTTCTGCCACTTCTGGGCTTAACAAGAACTGTACCTGTGTTCTTCCATTTCCTTGCTATGTTCCTCACAGTGGAAACTGACAGGTTAAATCTCTGAGACAACTTTTTGTATCCTTCCCCTGAAAAGCTATGTTGAATAATCTTTGTTTTCAGATCATTTGAGAGTTGTTTTGAGGAGCCCATGATGCCACTCTTCATAGGAGAATCAAAAAGGAGAACTACTTGCAAGTGGCCACTTTAAATACCTTTTCTCATGATTTGATACACCTGGCTATGAAGTTCAAAGCTCAATGAGGTTACAAAACCAATTTAGTGCTTCAGGAAGTCAGTAAAAAGTAGTTAGGAGTGTTCAAATCAAGAAAATAATAAGGGTGCCCATACTTTTGCACCGGTCAAATTTTGTTTAAATGCAGATTGCACATTTTCTGTTAGTACAATAAACCTCATTTGAATCCAGAAATATAACTGAGTCCATCAGTTATTAGATATATGAAACTGAAATACCTGTTGCAAAAACCAAAATTGCTATTAAGAAAAAAGGTTAACATTAATAGGGGTGCCCAAACTTTTACATATGACTGTATTTGAACACCAATGAATTTAATTTAAAATTTTACCTTTTACCATCATTCGACTACAATGAACTTTCTGGACGTCACCTTATCTATTAGTGATTTGGATGTTGTCATAGTCACCCCTTACCACAAACCTACTGCCACTAATTCTGTTTTAACGGCAGATTCTTGCCATGCGGCACAGACCAAGAATGATATTCCGGTAGGAGAATTGATTCGAACAAAACGAAACTGTTCCCAATCCAGTGATTACAATAGGGAAGAAAGTCAGGTTTGCAACAGGCTTTCCAAGAGGGGGTATCTTCCCTGGATTCTCAATAGAGCTAAATCAATCGTAAGCTAAATCAACAGGGAAGACTTATTGTTTAAACATAAATCATCTTATATGAAAAATAAATCTAATAACAATATTGTCTTTTCAACTAATTATAGTAATCAGTTTAATACCATTACTGGTATCGTGAAAAAATACTTACCAATTCTCGTCGAAACGCGTTGTTCTGCAGTCATCCGACTGATATGCTGTACCTGCTGGAATTTTAATATGTATTGGCACAATAAAATGGATTTTTAATTTTCCATTTCTGGCGCTGGAATTTCTCCTTTTTTTTCCTTCCGCTGTGTGATAAGGTACCAACGACCTCCGAGGTCATTATACGGATTGCTGTATCGTTGCTGCGTCGTTGAAGAGCTCTGCCTGTTTGGCAGCTTACTAGCGACCATGTAGCGACACACCAGCGATCCTTACCAGGTCGTATTGTTGTCGGGATCGCTGGTGCGTCGCTATGTGAAACGGGACCCTATGTCTTTGTAGTGTGGGTAGAAAAATAATTACTGGGAGTAAACCCTCGCAAACTACAAACTCATTGCAGATGCTCTCCTTGGTGGGGTTGTAGCACAGGGCTACAGCGTTGCAAGACTACTAATGTTTTTGCATTGACAACTGAATGTTTCTGTGGTTGGAAGGCTATCGCTGCAATTCAAACTGTGTGCCTCACTGCTGGGGAAAACGACTGTCAAAATTTTCATCCAGCATGTTTTGATACTGCAGCATGGGCGCATCCCTTTCTGGGGGAGAAGCTACAGGCAAAAGTTACTTTTGTATTGTGGCTAGAACACACTGGCAACCCAGTAGTCAGCATTATTTGAAATCACAACTATACAGGTAACAATCATGTTGCAGATAGTGCTGCAAGAAGGCGCTCATGGAGCGGTCTCTTTCATGAGGTCCGACTCCACAGTGTGTTGGTGGTGGTATAACACTCAGGCTGAGTGCAGACGGAGTTTTGAGCCCTGCGGATTTTTCCGTGCAGAATGGAAGAAAACCGCAGGTCAAATGACCTGCATTTTTCCTGCGGATTTCTTCCATTTTTCACGCGGTTTTCATGCGGTTTTTGTGCGGTTTTCCATTGCGGTTTTCCCCCTGCGGATTTGGTGACAGGGGAGATAGAAAACCGCACAAAAGAAGTAACATGCTGCGGATTTTGTACCGCGGGAAAACCGCGCGGAAAAATCCGCAGCATCTGCACAACGTTTTTTTTTTCCATTCATTTTAAAGGTACTGTACATCACAATGCGGATATGCAACGTTTCTGCGCGGTAAAATCCGCTGCGGAAACGCTGCAAATCTGCATCGTGTGCACACAGCCTCAAGCTTTCTTCTGCCATCCCCTCCTGAGAACCACAGACAACATAGAGGGAATCATTATCGTCTTCATCTTTTAACTATTGTGCGTCCACCTCTTACTTCTCGGCCTTTTCATGGTCCTTCTCCGTTTGTTCCTCCCATGGCAAATGTCCGTGTGATGACAGACCTGAACTTATAGATATTGTTAACCCTAAAGGTATCCTTCTCTGCTTCATCCTCTTCCCCCAGGACCACCACCACCATTATTTAAAATGTGCTCCAGCACGTAGATCACAGTAATAGGGATGCTGATGACGGTATCATCACTGCTAACCATCTTGGTAGCCATTAAGAAAACCTACGCAAGGTTGCAGAAGTCCTTCATCTATATCCAGTGCGCAAATGTGAATTGCGCCAGGCTATGAAAAATGTCATCCTGCACCAGGTCTTGGTGCTGCTGCCACAGTCGCTGAAACGTGCATAGTTTAATTCCACGGTGAGGTCATATCGCATAACAACCGGTTAATCTGTAGTCCGAAAGATCTCATTTCCAACTGAAGTGGAATGGTGGAAGTCAGCATAACAGTGTTTTCTGCAGCAGAGCATCCAGGCTGGGAAAGTGGCAGAGGAATTGCGGTACCATCAGGTTGAGGATGCGAGCCATGCAAGGCACGTGTGTAAGGTTGGCCTTGAATAGGGCCGCCACCAGGCTTGCACCATTATCGCACACAGCCTTCCCTGGCTCCAGGTTGAGGGTAAACAGCCATTGCTCAAACTCGGCATGGATAGCTGTCCACAACTGTTGATCTGTATGACTGCGATCTCCAAGGCATATTATTGTAAACACTGCCTGATTCCGGTGAGCCCTGGCTTTGCGGTGGTCTGGGAAGTATACTCTCTGCAGTGTTGTAGCGTGTATTTAATTAAGGCAGAGTTTGAGGGCGCAGGTGGAAGCCCTAGGGAAGGTGGAGGAGGCAGAAGCACTGCAGGAACTGTTAAATACGGAGGTTTGTTCCGCAAGCCCTGGGAATTCCAAGACTTCGTGTCCAGTGACACCTTGGTGTCTAATGCTTTAGTTCTCCATCACCTGGTGTGTACTAGTTTAGTTTTCCAAGCCTAGCTGTTTAGTAGTTTAGTTCTCCAGTCCCTGTTGTCTGTTAGTTTAGTTCTCCATCTTATAGTGTGCTGCGGTTTATTTCTCCATCCCCAAGTGCTCTGCAAGCCTTGAGGATTGTAAGGCTTGTGAAGCAGCCCCTTCCCCGACTGCCCCTACAGCTACCAGAGTCTCCCAGTGCCCAGTCATCTAGCTGTAACTCCCCTGTCTATGCTTGCTCGTCCAGGTGTCATTGTTGAAATGCACCCTGTCAGACATAGAATTTTACTGGGAACAGGTGATGTCTGCGACTTGTTGCTGTAGAGCAGGCACATCTATCTTAGAGAAGTAATGGTGACTGGGCAACTGGTATTGGGGGGACTGCGACAGCCTTCAGCTTTCGGAAACTGAATGTATCCATAAGGTGGAAAGGCTGCATTTTCGTGGCTTTTCAATAATCACAGAGATCACCGGCCATTAGTCATACAGAAACAAGCGCTGTGATCTTGGTAGCGAATATCTCTCAGCTGGCCCCTGTCGTCCACACAATGACACGATTGGGCGACGAATCATCCGAGGAGGCCGCAGGCTGTTCACAATAACTAGTACTCAGAAAAGTAATGGTGAGTGTACGGCTTATCTACGACCAGATGATACATGGAATATGCTTATATCGCGCTTTACATTCGCTGCTAACTCCACAATAACCCTACACTTCTCGCTGGCAACAACAATCCTGTTGTTAACACAATAAATAAATGCAGGCTGATTGGATGCCATTCTTCTTTTGAGGTTCACACCATCAGGTTGTTCCATCCCTTCTTCCTCAGAATAGCAGTCATATACCGGCCCCCAGGCTCACCCACTCACTTCCTTGACCACTTTTATGCGATGCGGCCACACCTCATTTACTCTGAATTGACCACCCTTATCCTGGGAGACTTCAACAGCTCCAACTCCCCA
The DNA here is from genome assembly GCF_039654945.1 of Dendrobates tinctorius. Lineage (NCBI taxonomy): Eukaryota > Metazoa > Chordata > Amphibia > Anura > Dendrobatidae > Dendrobates > Dendrobates tinctorius. The sequence goes on from NW_027361796.1 coordinate 17,349,414, forward strand.
ACTGCATCCCAGCTTTTATCTCTATCCAATTCTCATGTCCACTCACCACTTTCAAACTCTGAGACACACAAAAACGGTAACACCCCTGATCTGGGCTTTGTCCGGTTCAGTTCAATCTACCTAGATGATTCGCCTCTTACTTACCCTTTGTTCCCCATGAAATTAGGAGTATAAGCACATCTGCTTGGGGCTGCCTATCACGTTCCCTAATCAAAGTTTTATATATCTCTCTTTATCTATCTATCTATCTATCTATCTATCTATCTATCTATCTATCTATACATACATATATATACTGTGTGTTTATAGGTGTCTGTGTGTGTGTGTGTGTATATATATATATATATATATATAAAATCTCTTAATCTCTACTTCTGTGAACATCACCATCAAGCTCAACCGTACCCAAAAGGCTCGTGCAGCCTTTAGCTACACCCCATTTCCTCAGGATTGTTGTACCATCATTGTAAATAAGCACTTATAATTGGTGTCACCCCACCTCAATGTAGATTGTAAGCTATGAAGAGCAGGGTCATCATTATTTTTGCTTGAATTGTTAGATTATTTTAAACTTGGTAACTTTTGCCTGTTTTATGTGAACTGCTGACTCGTAAAGCTATGCGTAATGTGTTTGATATATAAATAAAGGTTATTATTAGTAGATTGAAGATGGTGAAATTCAAGCTGTTAACTTTGCCATGTGTAGCAGTAAAGAATCTTTTACGTGAGCACAACTGCACAAATGAGGCTTTGCTGCTGTACCGACATAGGGTGGAGTACTTTGAACACGACAAGCTGCCTGACTATGAGAGAGATGCAGGCGGGGATGTTACGGTGGATTGAGAAAGATGGGGTGTGCTTGGTATGTAAGATCAGTCAAAAACAGCAGGCATGTCCAATTCTGTATCAGCTGACAGGGTGTCAATCACCCCAACTGTAGGGGGTAAACAAGTGTAGGTTCTTCGGCCTGTGTGACAACACTTGCCACGGTGAGGGAGGAGGAATAATAAGATGCGGTTGATGGGGTGGACGGTGGTTGGCGAGACCTGCTATTCTGCATCTTAGCACAATGACATTCCCAGATTAACGTATGTTGATCTCGTATATACCAGTTCATGTATGTAGTACTGAAATTTTTTTTTTTTTTTTACTTTTTTTTTCTTCCATAAATCTAACAGCTAACGTGATTTTTTAAAAATCTTTGCCAGTCTGAAATAAAGACTCAAGATAGTCAACTGCAGAACCTCGAACGCTGCTGTCCACTGACACAGTTAGGCCTGAGGATGCATTGGTTGTCGTGGTTTCATAACTCTTTGTCTACATAACCTCCTCGTCTTTCTCCTCCTCCTCTGCTGTGCTACTCAGCTGCATGCCTCTGGGTTTACACAAAGTGTGATCTACTACCTCATCGTCATCCTCCTCTTCCTTCCTTGACAGCACAGTAGAGTCCACGGGCGCCTAAAATATGAGTCTCATCACAAATGGATCACCTTCACCCAGTGGAGTTAAAGTCTGTTGACGAGGGTTTGGTTTATGCTGGGACAAAACTCCGTCTGGCCATGGATTAAAGTGAGAAAAAATTTGGCCATCGGTGCAGATGACTTCCTCCTCTTCACTCTGAATCTTTAGAGTACACTTCCTATGCCCATGGCATACAATGTGTGAAGAGATTTGCAGATATCCATGGTTCCCAACAGTCAGTTGGGCGCTTGAAGAGTTTTGATGTAGGGGGGAAAAAAGGTTAATTTCGGTGCCACCACTGAGGACTGTGCTGTGTGTGATGTTAAGGTGGAGGAAGAGGAGCAGAGGCCACTTGATGCAGCACTTGAATCTACTGGAGCATATGTTCATTCTGCCCCTCATCTAAAAAGCGTACCATTGTATGGCTGCCAAAGAAAGGGAGCAGAGTTGCCTGTTTAGTAACATAACTTGTAAAAATGCTGTGCAAATTCTGACTGCAGCAAAACAAACCGACTTCTCATCCGTCATAGCATACCTGTCTCACAACCCTAAACAGCTATTCAGTACTTTCACTTCTTTCCTTAGTCCACCAGTTCCCCCTCCCTCTCATCTCGGCTGAATACTTGGTCTCACCACCTGTGAACTTGACACAATACCATCCCACCTCATTCAAAACTTTACCACAGTCTTCATCACAAGCATAGCCCACGTCTTCAACCTGTCACTACCCTGTTTCCCCGAAAATAAGACACCGTCTTATATTAATTTTTGCTCCGAAAGTTGCACCATGTCTTATTTTTTGGGGGGGTGTCTTATTTTCATGAGAAACATTCCAGCGCGCTCTACCTTTACATAAGAAACGTTCTGTAGCGTAAAACCAGTAGTCAGACATATAGACCGTTCAGCAGAAAAGCAGACAACAAATCAAAGTAACACACTACGGTACGGTACTGTAATTGCCTGACTCCCACACAGGGCCACAAAACATAAGGGCTCTAAAATGGCTCCCACACACTTTTCTAGACACTGTACCGCTACCGTAACAGTAACCCACAGCAGTTCCTTTACCGTAGCAGCCCCATCATCATTTTGCAGCCCCAAATATTCCCATCATCCCTTTGCAGCCTCCCATCATCCCACAACTTCCCAGTGCAGCCTCCCATGTGTGTAACACACACACACACACACACAGACACACTTTCACTTTCTTACTGGTTTCCTCTGCGGTGCTGCTTTCAGTGCTTTGGTGGTGCAGGAGCCCTGGGCCAATCAGAGCGCAGGAGCCCTGGGCCAATCACAGCCCAGGAACAATCAGAGGCTATGGATGACGTCAGCTGGCCCATGGTTCCTGCGCTGTGATTGCCGCAAGGCTCATGGGCGGAGATCGGCACACAGCTCCGAGGCTGTGATTAACTCCTGCGAACAGCGTGGCTGCAGTGGCGGGCACCGGACAGCGAGAGCGAGACACAACTGCATGCCGCATGCACAGAACAAGGTATGCCTTATTTTCGGGGGGTGCCTTGTATTAGGCACAGTGCTCCCCCCAGCATGCCTTACTTTTGGGGGGTGCCCTATTTTCGGGGGAAAAGGGTAACAACTGGTGTCTTCCTTCCTGATTGAAACATACCTCAATCACACCCATCCTCAAAAAGCCCACCCTTGACCCATCCTCTGTGTCTACCTATAGCCCCATATCATTTCTCCCCTATGTCTCCAAACTACTGGAACAGCACCTCCATTTTGAACTGTCCTCCCTCCTCTCCTATTGCTCCCTCTTTAACTGCTTACAATCAGACTTCAGACAGCACCATTCCACAAAAATTGCCCTGACCAGTCACCAACGACCTACTAACCGTCAAATGAAAGCGACACGAGTTTGTCCTCCTTCTCCTGGACCTGACATCTGTCTTTGACACAGTGGACCATTCCCTCTTACTACAAATTTTTTTTTATCTGTTGACATTACAGACTTGGCCCATTGTTGGATCTCCTCGTACCTAACAGACAGAACATTCAGTGTCTCCCACTCGCACACCACCTCCTCATCTCACCACCTATGTGTCAGTGTCCACCAAGGTTTAGTTGTAGGACTGGGAACTATGCTTAGAGGGCGCACTCCCTCCCTCGTAAAGGGACTGCCCGAATCAACCTAAGGTATTCCCAACCTATAGCTGGGCGACACCTTCTATTTAAGGCTTCTCCAATATGCAGGTGCCTGAGCTATGGTGTTAGTTTGCCTTGCATGCTTGCTAGTTGTCAGGTTCCCCAGGTCCGCCTGTCTGCTTGTCTACCCTGTACCCATCTGCTCTTACCTGTCTTTTCTCTTCTGTCCATCAGCCGGTCCAGTTCGCACCTGCCAGTGCTTTTCTGTTCCTCATCCGGTCCCATCTGCACCCATGGTTCCAAAGTCCCTACAGTGCCTGCCTGCATTTTTCATCCCTCCTTTGGGCCTTAGCATTTTACCCGCTATAGGGGGTCAGCTGCCACATTCTGTAGGTCAGCCATGGAGAAGCACCTGGTGCCACCTCTTTGTACCTCCTTGGGTCGCAGTTTTTGCCTGCTACCACTTGTCTGAGTTGGGATTTGGTAGGCCACCTAATTACACCCCTTGCAGGCTTTCAGAGTCTCCATCTCTGTTAGTCTCCATCTGCTGGGTTGGCTGTAGTGGAAGAGGTGCCGGTCCCCGCTATACCAATACTTTATTGCAATTGATGACACTTTGTTGGTGTCTGCCACAAATTTTTGTAAATGTGTAAACACCTGGTTGGGTCTCCTTCAATCATGCTGCCTGTAGCAGTAGGCCTCTGAGACAGTCAGGCTTCCACTTCCTTGAACTCAACTACCCGTGTTACTATCCTTATATTTTTCTGACTATGGTAGTCTACAAAACTGATATTTGTGCGACCTTAGTGTGGCTCAGCATGAAAGCAGGTAGAGGTGTTGCATGTGGTATCAGGGCTCCCAGCAAAGGGGCCCTATACTGATTCCTCACCCACCTCGTCTTACTGTGACGTTCAATTAAAAGCTGTAAATGCTGTCCCAGACCCCGATACCTCATGCCTGGCTGATTGCTGCAGTGCCATACTAAAATCTGTACTGTGGGTGAACTGAGGCCACTTTCCTGGTGTCTGTCCCTCATTTGATGTGTTTTGGCAACATCTGGGGCCGTTATAAGGTGTTGTGCATGCGTTTGTTTTTGCCTCTCATTGACGTGAATGGTGTTTGGCTATGTTTGGTGAATGTTCGACCGAACATTGAAATATTCGCTCATCTCTATTTGTCTTCACTGTATGCATAGCACACTTTTATCCTGACTTTTCATAAGTGCAGAACGTGATCATTTGTTCTAGATAACAGCTGGACAGCGCTTCTGGTTTATGGGGTTTTTAATGACTGAAGGATGATGTTTTGTATTGACTAAAATAGTTACATTTGTTTCCTTAAATAGTTGATAAGATAAATTCCATCTTCAATTCTAAAAGCAAAATTGGTGATGTATATGCATAATGACAACCTGGGACGTGTATTGGTTATTATATACCTCTCTCAAAGTCAGATATGAAAAAATATTAATTCTTGAAAAAGCAGCAGGTTTAAAGTGAGTCATCTCCAGATCTTTCTTTCGGAGCACACTGCTCCCCTGCCTCCTGCTTGCTGGGAGCGGTGTGCTCCTAAAATGATGCTTCACAATCAGACGGCTGGTTGAGCTGATGGCCCAAATTGTGCCAATGATGCAAGGAGAGTCAGCTTTGTTTGTGAAGCATTGACGGAGAACTGAAGGTGGCCTTTAGGCAACAAATGGCAACTTTATTAAAAAATCCCTGGAGAGGAATTTTTAATTCTAAAGGGTAAACTAACGGTCCTCATTACCTTTAACTTTGAAACAAACCTTTTAACACTTCCCAGACAGGACTTTATTGAGAAATGGATTCTAGTATTCTCTAGTATGGATACTTCAGACTTTTGGAGTTAATTGATGATTTTCTAAAAAAGTTAGCATATCAAACCTACCTAATTTTTTTTTTTTTTCCTCCATTTTACCAGAAAAGAAATTTGGAAGATTGCCCTTCTTACGGCTTGTCGCCTGCATTGTACCAGCTTTTGTTTTTCTCGTGGCCTGTGAAACAAGAATGAGTAACATGTGGCGTGCAATTGTTTTCTATGTTTCAAAGAAAACACAATATCACAGCTGTAGATTTGGCTAACAAGTGTTCTGCTATGAGTAATCTTGCTTTTGCTTTGTAATGGCACACTTAAAGGTTGCAAACTACTTTGTCTGTAACCCTGTCTTTTCCAGGCTATACAAAACTCTTGCTTGTAAAGGAAGTTGGACTTTATGAACTTAATGGAAATGAAAAGTCTTTGGAGAAGATCATCAGGCAGATTTAGTATGTGTGTGGCAAAGGGGGCCCATGTAAATAGTACCAGCTGTGTGTGAGTCTTGGATGTCCACAAGAGACTCTTTCAGCCGAATTACCAAGTGGTCTGCACTTTACTCATATGCTAACTATAAAGATACAGCTTACCCCCCTCTACTCCCCAAAAATGGGGCTACATAAATAGGACACTTGTCTAATTTACTTCAATAGACCTTCTAGAATAACACATGAGCTACTTTCATTTTGTACTCAGGAAAATGCTCACTTCAGCAGATAGTAGCTTCACATTTAGGCTATGGGCCCACGTAGCGTTTTAAAACGCACAGTGAAAACTGGACTCCTTCCCAGAAATCGCACGTTTTTTTCCGCGCGATTTCACCGCGATTCTGTTCGCGATTTTGCCGCGATTTTCTCAAGCACTTTCCAAGCGATTTGAAGCATCGCTTGGAAAGTGATTGACAGGTTGGTCACACTCGTCAAACATAGTGTTTGACGAGTGTGAGCAGCTTTTTACTATTGAGGCCGCCTATGCGGCATCAATAGTAAAAGATAAAATGTTAAAAATGATTAAAAAATAAAAAATCGGGGTATATTTACATTCTGACGTCCCGCGCTGCCATCCTGGGCCTCAGCGTTCCCAGTAATGCCTTGCGAGACCTGTGATGACGTTGGTCTCGCGTTACTATAGCGATCTCGCGAGACCACGTCATCACAGGACCTTGCCGCAAGGCATTACTGGGAGCGCTGTGGCCCGGGATGGCAGCGCGGGACGTCGGAAGGTAAATATACCCCGATTTATTTATTTATTTATTTTTTAAATTTTTTATTTTTTTTTTTTTTTTTTTTTTTTTTTTTTTTTTTTTTTTTACAGGGGTATGGTACCCAGGGCCTGGAGGACAGTCTCCTCTCCTCCACACCGTGGATACCAACCGCACATGAGACGCTTAACTTCCCGCATGGTGGGCATAGCCACATGCGGGAAGTAAGCTGTTCTTATGCATTCCTATGGGTGCAGAATCGCGGCAATTCTTTGCGATTCCGCACAAAAGAATGAGCATGCTGCGATTTTTTTTTTTTTTTTTTTTTTTTTTTTTTTTTTCTGCGATGCGATTCCGCCGCGGAAAAAAGCGCAGCATTAGCACAGCATGTGCGGAATGCCATAGGAATGCATGGGAGGCGTTCTGTACACGATTTTTAAACGTTTTCGCGCCGAAAATCGCGGCAAAAACGCTTAAAAATCGCAATGTGGGCACACAGCCTAAAAGATGGTTACATTTATTCATCAGGTTCAGTTGTGTCCTAAATGCATACTACACATTGACAGTTATAATCTAAATCAAACTGAGTCCAAACTTTCATCCTTTGGTTCCTTTTGGGACATTAAAATCAATGGCTCCATTGAGGGAACATGTGGGAATGGCTTGAGGATTTTGGTGGAGTCATGAATGATGCAGACATGGCGTGAATCTAGCCTAAATCAGTTGACCACTTTCTATTTTAAGGATACGTGCACACGTTGCGGAATTGCTGCGGAAATTTCTGCAGGAATTACGGAATTCCATTCCTCGGGAAATATGCGAGAAAGCCGCATTTTAATTCCGGCCTCTTTCCCGCGGAAAAACTAGCGATTTGGAAGCGTAGTTAGCTTGCAGAATGCTAGCCTTTTCCAAGCAATATGTAGCATCTCTTGGAAAACTGATTGACAGGTTGGTCACACTTATCAAACATAGTGTTTGATGAGTGTGACCAACTTTTTACTATTGAGGCTGCCTATGCCTATGTAAAAAGATCTAATGTTAAAAATAATAAAAAAAAATTAAAATGGTGTTTTTCTCACTTTCCGACGTCCCGCACAGCGTTCCCGATCATCGCGATGCTCCCGGCAGGTCTCGTTCCCAGTGATGCATTGCGCCAATGATCTTTGACGTTGCGGTCTCGCGAGACCGCAACGTCATCAAAGGTCATTGGCGCAATGCATCACTTGGAACGGGACCTGTCGGGAGCTTCGCTGAGGCCTGGTGACGCAGCAAGGGACATCGGAAGGTGATAATATGAAGGTTTTTTTTTTATTTTAATTCTATTTTTTACAGGGATATGGTACCCAGAGCCTGGAGGAGAATCTCTCCCCCAGACTGTGGGTACCATCCGCAAATGTTCTGCTTACTTTTCGCATGGTGGGCACAGCCACATGCGGAAAGTAAGCAGAACAATGCATTCCTATGTGTGCGGATTTTCCCGCAATTCCGCACAAAGAATGAGCATGCTGCATATTTTTCCGCAATGCAAGTCCGCCACGGAAAGATCCGCAGCACAGCATTGCGGCATCCCATAGGATTGCATGGGATGCTTTTTTTTTTTTTTGCATTTTCGCGGCAAAATCGCAGCGAAAACACTAGAAAAAAACGCTACGTGTGAACACAGGCTAACAAATCTGTTTGGAGACATGAGTTTATAGTATTACAGATTATTTTGGTCTGCTTTTTAAAGGGGTTCTCCAGGAGAAGAATAACTAAAGGAAATGTCATTATAAATTAATTCCGAAATGCATTTAATTAGCAAATCACATTCGTTTTGTCTAAGGAGGTAATTACTATAGAAATAAAATGTCCGCTGTTTTGCCTTGTTAAATTGAGAGAAACCTTCCTAGAATGGCAGCATAGGTGCCTGTGAGCGTGTGCAGTAGGAAGCTCCAGCTTCCCTCATGTGTAGATGCGCTCCACTAATTCCACTGAAGATACCCGTGGTGCTGAGGTAAGAGGCCACTCACTCTGCAGAGGAGCTTCCTACTGCACACCCTCAGGGTATGTGTCCACGTTAAGGAAGCGCTGTGGAGAGGACGCAGTTCCGCCCAAAGCGCTGCGCTCTTCTCTACACGTGGTGATTCCGCATGTGTTCATTGAACACATACGGAATCACCACATCCTATACATAGACTGTTATATTTATCTTGCGGAGACTGAGCACCTCCGCAAGATAAATAGACATGCTGTGGTCTAGAAAGACACGCCACGTGTCCAGTTATGCAGGTATGCCGCCTGAATGTTTGCACACATAGTGGAGATGAGATTTCATAAAATCCCATCCATTATGCTGTAACATCTGGACGCTGTGCCCTGAATTTGCAGGATGGGCAAGACAAAAATTGGAACAGGACCCTCAGTTTACACAGAACCTTATGTTCAGTGATGAGGCAAACTTTTTTGGGTGGCCATTTATATGGATACACCTAAATAAAATGAGACTGGTGATCGTTTTCTTGCGTAGGGTGTCTTGCATTGAAATCTGCTGCAATGACCCAGGTACTGCGTTCACCAGGTATCAACACAATTTTGTATCCGATCCTCACGTTTTAACCTCTGCGACATGTCAATGGCTGTAAACAAAGAGAAACTTGTATATAACTCATGAAAGAATAAAGCTGCATTAAAACCAAGCACACCGTTGTTTTTCTTGTGAAATTTTCAATAAGGTTGATGTGTCACATGACCCTCTTCCCATTGGAAAAAAAGTTGGATCCAAAATGGCCGACTTCAAAATGGCCGCCATGGTTACCACCCATCTTGAATAGTTTTTCCCATCCCATATATTAATGTGTCACAAACAGGAAGTTGATATCACCAACCATTCCCATTTTATTCAGGTGCACCCATATACACTGTGCAGAATTATTAGGCAAATGAGTATTTTGATCACATCATCCTTTTTATACATGTTGTCCTATTCCAAGCTGTATAGGCTTGAAAGCAAACTGCCAATTATGTATGTAATGTAATGAGGAGGGGTGTGATCTAATGACATCAACACCCTATATAAGGTGTGCTTAATTATTAGGCAACTTCCTTTCCTTTGGCAAAATGGGTCTGAAAAAAGATTTGCCGGACTCTGAAAAGTGAAAAATTATGAGATGTCTTGCAGAGGGATGCAGCAGTCTTGCAATTGCCAAACTTTTGAAGCGTGATAACTGAACAATCAAGCGTTTCATGGCAAATAGCCAACAGGTCGCAAGAAGTGTGTAAAAAAAGGCGCAAAATAACTGCCCATGAATTGAGGAAAATCAAGCGTGAAGCTGCCAAAATGCCATTTGCCACCAGTTTTGCCATATTTCAGAGCTGCAACGTTACTGGCGTATCAAAAGCACAAGGTGTGCCATACTCAGGGACATCGCCAAGGTAAGGAAGGCTGGAAAATGACCACCTTTCAACAAGAAGCATAAGATAAAACATCAAGACTGGGCCAAGAAATATCTTTAGACTGATTTTTCTAAGGTTTTATGGACTGATGAAATGAGAGCGTCTCATGATTGGCCAGATGGATGGGCCCGAGGCTGGATCAGTAAAGGGCAGAGAGCTCCACTCCGACTCAGACGCAAGCAAGGTGGAGGTGGGGTACTGGTATGGGATGGTATCATCAAAGATGAACTTGTGGGACCTTTTCAGGTTGAGGATGGAGTGAAACTCAACTCCCAGACCTACTGCCAGTTTCTGGAAGACACCTTCAAGCAGTGGTACAGGAAGAAGTCGGTAACGTTCAAGAAAAACATGATTTTCATGCAGGACAATGCTCCATCACATGCATCCAAATACTCCACAGCGTGGCTGCCCAGTAAAGGTCTAAAAGAAGAAAAAATGACATGGCCCCCTTGTAAACCTGATCTGAACCCCATAATCAGTGGTCCCTCATAAAATGTGAGATCTACAAGGAGGGAAAACAGTACACCTCTCGGAACAGTGTCTGGGAGGCTGTGGTGGCTGCAGCACGCAATGTTGATCGTAAACAGATCAACAACTGACAGAATCTATGGATGGAAGGCTTTTGAGTGTCATCGTAAAGAAAGGTGGCTATATTGGTCACTTTTTTTGTTTTGTTTTTGAATGTCAAAATTTCTAAATTTTGTGTTGCTCTATTGGTTTACCTGGTGAAAATAAACAAGTGAGATGGGTATATATTTGGTATTTATTAAGTTGCCTAATAATTCTGCACAGTAATAGTTACCTGCACAAACAGATATCCTCCTAATATAGCCAAATCTAAAAAAAAAACCCACTCCAACTTCCAAAAAAAATAAGCTTTGATATCTGCGTCTTTTGGGTTGATTGAGAGCATAGTTGTTCAATAATAAAAAGAATCCTCTCAAATACAACTTGCCTAATAATTCTGCACGCAGTGCACATGACCCACCCTGTACACGTAGCTACTTTTCCATCATGCCATATTTTCAGGGAGGTGCCCGATTGACACCAGTTGTATTCTGTAGCAGGATGACAACCCAAAACATACAGACTGCCTTCAGCATAAAGAAAAACACAGTGTCTTGGATGTGATGATATGACCCCCAAAGAGTCCTGATTTTAATTTAACATTGAGACTGTCTGGGATTACGTAAAGATAGAGAAGGCCTACATCTGCAGACGATCTGCGGATGGTTCTCCAAGATGTTTGGCGCATCCTCTTTTCTTTTGTTCACTCAATTTTCATTTTGTTAATAGGCGAAAATAAACTTTTTAGCACTTCTTTAAAAAAAAAAAAAAAAAAACCTAAAACTTTTACACAATACTATGCAATAATTATAATAAATTATATAATCAACAGAGTGAACACAGATCCTGCCTGCTCATCATTACCAGATGCTTGGTGGCAATCAGGCACTTTCAGCTTCCTCTATTGTAAACCTTTCAGATAAGAAAGCCTTTTCTATTCTGGCATACAGGTTGTTCCTGGAAGAATTAAAAAGGCAAAAGGGCAGTACAGCCCTGTCCGCCATAGTACAGCCCTGTCCGCCATAGTACAGCCCTGTCCGCCATAGTACAGCCCTGTCCGCCATAGTACAGCCCTGTCCGCCATAGTACAGCCCTGTCCGCCATAGTACAGCCCTGTCCGCCATAGATCCCCTTTGTGTTGTATATTTCTACTAATTTGGACTTTCAACTCAGTTTGTTTTTAAATAAAGGGTAATGATTTATCACAGTGTTTGCTAATGAGGTCAGAGCCACAATTAACATCTATATAATTGTTTTACAAATGATTTGTTACTGTTGTAGAATAGAAGGCTTCCAGCAACTTTCTAACACTTTCATTCCATGATTTGCAATATGTAGTTTTATTCTGGAGCATTATGAGCTCTATTGGGGGAACTTTTACAGAATTGGTGGTTTCAGTGAAAATGGACTGTACAGTGTGGTATAGTTAAAGTCTATGGTTGGTTTATATACTGTCATATTAACATTTATCTTGTGTAAGATCTCTCCATAACTATTTGGGGACTGATAGTGGGATATTGTGTTAATATCTAAGTAAATCTATGTACTTTACATTGATTTTGGTCATATTCTCCCCCTTTGGTGTTCATGCCATGCCTAGGGACTCATTTGTCTTTGCTCCTTTCTAGGTAGCTCTATATATACTTTAATGTACTAACTGTATTTACCGTAATCTGTGATATATTAGTTTATGGTCTTGTGGGCTTCTGTCAACCATCATTGAACATCCTTGTCTTATATGGGGTGCCAAAACCTGAACTGCTAGAGTATTCTTTATTATTGTGCAATCTTGACTGGTGGGTTGGACTCCACCGTTGGGTGTGTATTTCATGAGTCTGTTTTTAATCTTTTTGGTTTTTGTTGACTAATAAATATGATACTTTTACTGGTGGTCCCTGACTAGTAGCATGTTTCTTCATCTCACAAGTTGTCTGCTGGTTTCTGACATGCTTTAGGTTGATCCCGTTTGTTGATTTTGTTGATGGTGCCTTCCCCTCCTACCCTTCTTTCTTCAGAACATGCAAAGTCCTTACAGATACAAAATACAAATAGAAGTTACAATGAACAAACCAACAGTGACAGACTGGTACAAAGGAGAGAGGGCCCTGACCTTACGTGCTTACATGCTACTGGATGTTGGAGAAGAAGACAGTAGGTTGGGTGTTTGCTGCAGGTCCAGTGGTGTTGAGGGGGCAGCATAGTCATTGCAGGTTGTAAGCTTTCTTGCAGAGATGGGTTTTCAAGTTCCAACTGACAGTTCTGAGTGTGGTGGATAATCAGACATTTTGGGGCACAGAATTCCAGACTATGGGGGATACTCGGGAGAAGTCTTGGAGGCGATTGGGTGAGGAACAAATAATTCTGGAGGAGAAAAAGGTGTTGGGAGGGCTGGATTTTTTATGTTGGAAGATATCAGGAGATTAGTTGGAGATCTACAGAGACAGATTATGGACGGCTTGGTAGGTCAATGTTAGTAGTTTGAACTGGGTACGTTGAGGGTATTGGGAGCCAATGAAGGAATTTGCAGAGGGGAGAAGAGGAGGAATAACGAGGAGAAAGGTGGATTAGTGACGGCATGCATTATCATTTTAGTAGGTTCAGGAAAGGACCAATATAAAATGAAAGTTGTTGTACTGTTAACGTATGTGCTCACATAGCATTTATACAATGTGTTTTCTACTGTTGAGTATTATGCCGTGTTCACATTTTTCCCCATGTAAAATACGCTGCATTCTACAGTCTCGGCAAAGTGAATGGGATTTCTGAAATCTCATGTACACGTTAATTTTTTTCTTGCAGTTATAAAGCGGTTTCATAACAGCAGCATTTAATTTAGCGTTTCTGCATCGTTTTTCATTTCAATGAATGGGAAAAACTATTAAAAACCCATCAGAAATGTGTGTATTTGACGCAGCCTTTTTCCTGCCAACACCGGCGTTTGGAGCAGATTTTTCATCTAGTACTGAACGTCTGTACATATCCGCACAGTGCCAGCATTGTGAATGAGATTTGGCTAAATATCCTTCCCGCAGTGGCATAGACATCTGCTGTGGACCGCCTCCTGTATTTCCCAATGTATCCGCTTATCCTGTGACTGTCAATGAAAATGTCACCGTTTGCAATACACAGTGTAAATGGAATGGGCGTACAATCTGCACCATTCTGCATCACCATCCACAGCCGCGTTCACCTCTGCAGATGTTACTGTGGTTTTTACACTGTTCATTTTCCTGTCTGAATATGGCCTAAGCGTAATAGGCATCACGTCTCTGATGGAAAAACTATGACATAAAAAATGTGCTCACTATTAGGCTTTTGTTTACTCTTGTGTAACAATCTTTGCATGAGAATTTTGCTTCTTGCGGCAGCAGCCCATGAACATGGCATTGTGCTAGTGACTATTGGAACATAAGACAAACACAGCCAATTGAAACACAGGAATTTCTTTGTTTTTTTTTCTTTAAATGTAGAGCTTATGAGGTCAAATTCCCTAGCGCCCACAGGAAAGCCGCTACTCTTGAGTCAAGCCCCGTACCAATTAAGTAATTGAGAGTTCACAAGAAGCACCGTTTAGTCCGTGACTTATTGCAGAACTTGTCAAAAGATGCCCAATGTTTCCAATCACAATATTCCTTGTTTCGCTGGCCGAGAGGAACAAAGAGCCAGTGTCAGTATTTTTTATTAGTTGCCAAAAAAAAGGATACAGTAGATAAATATATTAGTGGCTATTGGTGATGAGCGAACATGCTCTTATAAGGTGTTATGCTCGGGTGCTAACCGACTGACTTCGGCGTGCTCCAATAATACGTTCAAGTCCTCGGGCCTGCATGTCTTGTGGCTGTTCGACAGCCACCACACACGTAGGGATTGCATAACAGACATGTTCGCATCCCTGATGTGGCATATTTTTTAAACGCGTTGAAGTCCCTTAGTTAGATAACACCTTACAAGAGCACGTTTGCTCATCACCAATGGCTATCCATCTCATGATTGTGTGTGTGTGGTAAAATATATATATATCTGACATAGTTTTGGAGGGGAGATGTTTCACTAGAACCCAGAGTTTTTCCTCCATCACCATGGTGTTGTGAGAGTTAAACTAAGGCCGGGATCACTCATGCGAGGAATACTGCCGAGTCTCGCATGTTAATACCCGGCACTGCCGCCGGCACTCAGGAGCAGAGCGTGCGGCCGCATGCTCCGATCAGAGTGCCGGTGGCAGTGCCGGGTATTAACATACTGGACTCGGCCGTATTCCTTGCATGTGTGATCCCGGCCGAAGTTGCATAATGGGCTGGCTTTTATGTGGCCATCCAGAGTGTGTGGGAGGATGTCCACCTTATCTCCACCTGCTGTGTCGGCACTGTCTCTTTCTGACAGGACCTGTGTGGTGTCACAGGAATGTGATCAGTCACATGAGGGCAGGAGTCAGACTGTCCATACCTTACAAACATTACTCTTCACATTTTCCTCCGGTGCAACAAACACACTACTAAAGCAATTCAGAAGAAGCAAATTTATTGGAGAGTAACCATTTAACAAACAACTCTCTTCTTTTAAATAACACTCATTGTTGGTGAGGTATGGTCGCAGCTCTCATATTAACCATCAGAAGATTGTGGGGCTATGTCACCGGACTCCCGGCACATGTTACCCAGTCTTGCTCTTCCGCCATCTCTGCGACTTTCATCATCCATTAAATATAACCAAATCAATATTAAGCAAACATGGGAGGGAGGGTGGGCCGCTCTCGATCCACTGGTCAAAGAGGCTGAGCGACAGCCGGCCCTGCAATTTATACCCCTGCTGAGGGCAACCAGACCTGAAGGCATACCTATTAACCAATCAGTGCGCACCATGAGGTAAGACAAACCCAGCTGTTAACCCTTTATCCAATTTTCCTCCGGGGCACGTCTAAAGAACATACCACAAGATGTACAGTCATTGCCCCCCTGCATATTAGGCTGGGTTCCCTCACATGGTCTGGGGCTTAAGTAGTTGGCCTCCAAAGGCAGCAGTGTTCAGTGTCTGGAAAGGAGACCCTCCAAAGAAGTGGGTTTTTTTTATGCTAAAATCTGAACCATGTGTGTTCTGCTTGCTGTGAGCAGGAGGAACCCCGCTTTCAGAACGACACTGCTTTCTATATATAATATAACCCTCGTTTAAAGGATTTACATGTTTTCTTATCACCATCACAGCCTATAATAATCTTTTGAATTATTATTTTTTTTTTTTTTTTTGTTTGAGAGTCTGCTTCAGAAATGTCCTTAAGGCTATGTGACTTAGAGGTCTTTTTTAGGAGGTTTTTAAAGCAGAAACTGAATGGAAACTCTCCAAGGTCATGTGCACACAACATTTTTTTCAGATGGAGTCTGCCTGGAAAGGTACTTCAAAACCGCTGCAAAAAATTAACATGGTGCACATGAATGTTTAAATGACATTGCTGTGCAAATGTTCAGTATTTTGTTACTTCTTTTAACCACTTCTGGGTTCAGAAACCATGAAGCTTTTTAACTTCACGCCATTGCCTTTTTTCCTCCTCTTCTTCTAAGAGCCATAACTTTTATTTTTTCCCACCTTGTTTTTTTGCGGAACCAATTGTACTTTTGAATGGCATCATTGATTTTTCCTATCTAGATGTGTATTGAGCACTTTGGACCTCCAGATGCTTCACTGAAGTTTATAACGTTAAGCCGTGAAAATAAAAAGAAAATCACACTTTCCCGCAAAAATGTTTTTTACCTCCAAATTTTGTATTTTCACAAGGGTAACAGGACAAAATGGACCCCAAAATTTGCTGTGCAACTTCTCCTGTTTACCGATACTCCATATGTATTTGAAAGCTACTTTTGAGGCACAGTGCAAAGCTCAGAAGGAAAGAAAGGCCATATTACAGTGCAGATTTTGCTCCACTTGTTTGAGGATGCCTTGTTACATTGGCAGAGCCCATGAGGTGCCAACAGCCCCTGAGATGGTCGGCGCTCACAGCAAGAGAGCATTTCTGCTACACACAGGTGATCTGATCATTGCCTGTGTGTAGCAGAGGTGATCAGACAACTGCAGCTACTAGTCTCTCATGAAGACTATTGAAAAAGCAAAAAAGTTTTTAAGAATATTAAAAAAAAAAAAGTTCAAATCGCCCCATTCAAAATAAAACCGTTAAAAAAAAAAAAAAAAATATATATATATGTGTATTTGGTATCACCACGTTCAGAATTGCCTGATCTATCAAGCTATAAAAATAATTAGATCGATAGACGGCATAGTGGAAAAGAAATAAAAACGCCAGAATTTATGTTTTCTGGTTGCTGTAATATTGCATTATAATACAGTAACGGGCGATCAAAAGATTGTATCCGTACCAAAATGGCATAATTAAAAACGTCAGCTCGGCATGCAAAAAATAAGTCTTCACCCAGCCCAAGATCAGAAAAAATGGAGACGCTGCTGGTCTCGGAAAATGACGCAATTTTTGGGTTGTTTTTTTTTTTTTACAAACTTTGGAATTTTTTTTTTACCATTTAAATAAAAAGCAATCTACATGTTTGGTATTAACAAACACATAATGACCTGGAGAATCATAATGGCTGATCAGTTTTAGTATTTAGTGAACATGGTAAAAAAAAAAAAAATATCGAAACAGTTGTGGAATTAGACCTTTTTTTGTAATTTCACCGTACTTAGAATTTTTTTTTCCTGTTTTCAAGTACGCAACATGGTAAAACCAATGGTTTAGTTGAAAAGTACAGCTAGTCCCGCAAAAAAACAAGCTCTCACATGACCCTATTGACAGAAAAATAGTTATGGTTCTGGGAAGAAGGCAAGCAAAAGCTAAAAAGTGCTACAGGGTGAAGGGTGCACATTTTATCTTCAGCATGTATTTGAGTGAACTAGATCTACCTGTCCGTTTGCAGTGGGAATAGTAACTGGATATGTACTTGCCTGAAACCATTTCCACTTTTCTGAGACGGGAATAATTGCTCTGCAAACCGTTGCAACAAGCCAGCCTGGTTAGAAGTCTAAGGCTTTGTGCACACGGTGCGAATTCTGCTGCGGATCCCCAGCAGATTTGGCCCTGCGTATACACAGCAGAACTGCAGGTGATGTACAGTACCATTATAGCCTATGTAAAAAAAAACCGCTGTGCACATGCTGCGGAAATTCGCGCGGAATTAAAGAAGCAGCATATCACTACTTTTGTGCGGTTTTGCTGCAGTTTTCCACCTGCTCCATTCTACAAATCCGCAGGTGGAAAACCGCACAAAAACGGCAGTATGAACCGCACAAAAAATGCATTAAATCCGCCGGAAAAATGCAGGTCATTTGACCTGTGGATTTAGTAAAATCTGCGCGGAAAAATCTGCGGGAGGATCTGCACCGTGTGCAGATAGCCTCATAAATCTAAGTGCTGAAAGACAAATGGGGTTTGTAATTGTGGGGCGGACACTGGATAAATGTGCCTGCAGGCTGTAATTAAACAGTTGGGACACAAAGTGCTTACATGTTTCATGTTATTCCAAACATGTCTTGTCTCCAACTGTAACACGTGGCAGTAAATGGCAATCAATATATGGTTTATCGCAGGTAAATCAGAAGGCACGGTGACAGTGTTAATAGTAAAGGATGACAATTTAATTGATATTCTGATACCATTCATCAGAAACTGCAAGTATTTTTCAGTTTTAGAAATGTGTTGTCTCCTGGCTAAGAAACCATCCAACTGATCTAACAGAATAAAAGGAATATGTACTGGTAACTAATGTGTGTTAAAAGACTTTGCACCATTCTAAAATGGGTCCAATTCATTTTTTTGTGTTTTGTTGGCTTCTTTTTTTAATTTCTCAAAATGGTGAACGTGGTAGATGAATTTTGCACAAATTTAAAAAAAACACTCCATTTTTGTAGTTTGACCTTTTTTGTGCCTTCAGTGCAAAAAGTGGCATTATTTTGTGAAATGGCAATAAAAAATGCACAAAAGTAAAAAAAAAAATTAAATAAAAAATCTTGAAATTACTAAAAGACACATGATGAGTCAGGTCAAAACATTGAGAAACCCCAAACTCCGCCTATAGTGGTGAACAAAAATACAAAAACAAAATCCTGATAAACACACAAAATAGGTAGAAAAAAAGTCGCCAATGAAAAGAAGAAAAATAGGGTGCAAATAAAAATAAAAAAAAAAGGTGAAAATGCACTAATGAATCAGGTCTTATTTTGTGGATATGGTGGAGCTGTGCGAAAAGAACAGCTATATATTCATTATATCACATTGGATATTATTAGCCCTCATATTTATTAGCTTTAGTTTTATGATGATATGGTTATAGCACTTTATTCATTTTTCTCAACAGTTTACAAAGCTACAAAAATTCTAGCGATCGTCCGCTCAGAAAAACATTCTTAAAAAAACAGCCATCCTTATTTATTCCAGTTTTAGTGTGCGGTCAATCACCCAGGCAGGCTTGGACTGGCCCATCGGAAAACAGGAGAATCCTCCGGTGGGCCCCTGTGCAGGAATGGGCCACACCCTCATAACTAAGCTGTACTTGGCACAATATACTAGAATCGCAGACAATGACAGCATCTTATTTATTTCACAATCTACCCTGTTCACTGTTCTATCAATTTGTGATTGCGGAAAATGTCACATTTGCCTGTAGTTGAAAAGTGGCGCCTGCAGTTGGTTACGGCTGGTTCTTTGGCACCCCAGTCCAACACTGCACAGGTCTAAGTAATGTGCAGTTTATTGAGTTTTCATCATGTTTCTGTAGTGGTGCTTTCATGGCTGATTGTCATTATTAAAAACAATGTTCTCATTAAATATTGATATTTTACTGATTAAAATGAATGCCAGGAGTACAATTTTATTGCAAATGATGTTACAGATTTTTTTTTTTTTAAACAGTACTCCATTGCTGCAATCTCCTCAAATTGTCAAAAAAATTAAAAAAGGAAAAAGGTCTGTCGTGAGTGTTGGTACATCAGTCCCACAGAAATTAGTGGAGTGGTCGCCAAAATGTGTACTTCTGCCTTAATCTTCTTTCAGCCAGCAGCCGAGTCTAACAAGCGATCTGATGGTGTAAAAATATCAGGTCTCATACAATTCA
This sequence comes from Dendrobates tinctorius, assembly GCF_039654945.1. NCBI lineage: Eukaryota > Metazoa > Chordata > Amphibia > Anura > Dendrobatidae > Dendrobates > Dendrobates tinctorius. The sequence continues at coordinate 17,369,118 of NW_027361796.1, forward strand.
ATACATGTGTATTGCAGAGCATGAAACCAGTGATCAGAGAGATAAAAATTGAAAGTTAAAAAAAGTGAGAAAAAAAAAAGATTTAAAAAAAAAAAATCACCAAATAAATTAAAGAAATATTAACCCCTTAACTACCAGGGGTATTTCAGTTTTTGCATTTTTGTTTTTTGCTTCCCATCTTCCCTGAGCCATAACTTTTTAATTTTTTTGGTCAATATGGCCATGTGAGGGCTTGTATTTCCATGTACTGGAAAACGGGGGGAAAAAAAACCAAGTGTGGTGAAATTGACCAAAAAAAGGGCTATTCCACAATTGTTTGTGTTTTTTTTTTTTTTTTTTTTAACCATGTACTCTAAATGCTAAAACTGACCTGCCATTATGATTCTCCAGGTAATTGCGAGTTCATAGACACTAAAAATGTCTAGGTTCTTTTTTATGTAAGTGGTGGAAAAAGATTCCAAAGCTTGTTTAAAAAGAAAAATTGCGCCATTTTCCGATACCTGCAGCGTCTCCATTTTTTGTGACCTCTGGTTGGGTGAGGGCTTATTTTTTGTGTGCCAAGCTGACCTCTTTAATGACGCCAATTTGGTGCTGATACAATCTTTTGATCGCCCTTTGCGTTTTAATGCAATGTCGCGGCAACCAAAAAACCATCGCCGCCTTGTAGCAGAATTGCTGACTTGCTATGAGCGCCGACCATCAGGTGGTGCTCATAGCAATCGGGCAGTAACAATCATAGAGGTCTCCAGGAGACCTCTGATTGTCATGACAACCAATCTGTGACCTGCGATCATGTGACGGGGGTCACCAATGGGCGGATTTCCGGCCCAATATCCGGAAGCGCGAGGTAGATGCCAATGTCAGAGTTTTACAGCGACATTTAACGGGTTAATAGCCGTGGGTGGATCTCAGTTCCACCCGCGGCTATTCCGGGCACATGTTCTGGGAAAGATGTGGGCTCACAGCCGGAGCCCACATCAAAGGGAGGGAGTCCAACATCGGCGTAAGGCTGTGTGCACACGTTGCGGTATTCCCGCGGTAACTTCTGCGGGAATTCCGGAATTCCATTCCGCTGGAAAATCGCATTTTAAATTCCCGTGATTTTACCGTGTAAAAACTAGCGATTTGCAAGCGTAATTAGATCTATAGCATCGCTTGGAGAACTGATTGACAGGTTGGTCACACTCGTCAAACATAGTGCGTCAAGCATTCCAGGGTTATTACCTCATAAAGTGACACTGGTCAGAAGTGTAAAAATTAGCTTGGTCACAAAGGTGAAAGGTTTAAAATAGCTTCTGTATATAAACTGAAGAGAATTTGTGACCGGATGCATCCTTGTCTGACGGCCTCGCTCTGCTTTGAACCACGGCGTGTCGCAGTGTTTCTTTTGGACTGTTGCTTCTTGGTCAATGTAAATGTTCCTAAAGCAACTGATCAGATAGTTTGGCACACCCATATTCTAAATGCTTTTCCAAAATTTCTTGTGATGGACACAGTCGGAGGCTTTGCTATAGTCAATGAGGCAAAATAAATCTCCTTGTTGTATTCTTTGGCCTTTTCCATTATCCATCTGTTATTGCATCTCTTGTTCCTCTGCTGCTTCTGAGTCCTGCTTGTCCTCAAGCAACTCTTTGTCAAAGTAAGGCTGGATCCATCTTTGTAGGATCTTCAGTATTATTTTGCTAACATGAGGTATGAGCACAATAGTCTGATTTTTTTTTTTTTTTTTTTCCCCCCCAGTCTGTTGCATCTCCCTTCTTCTGAATAGGAATAAACTCTGATCTTGTCCAGTCCTTGGGCCATTTAGGCCTGTTTCACACTTCTGTTTTTGTGTCCGCCAAACGGATCCGTTTCCGTTTTTTGACGGAAACGGATGCAAACAGATCCGTTTTAAAAAAACGGATCCGTTTTTTTGACGGATCCGCGGTAACCGTAATGGAAGTCTATGGGACCAAAAAAAAGGATCCTGCAAAAAATGGCGGATCCGTTTTTTAACGGAAAACAACGGATTTTGACGGATTTGAAAAAACGGAAGTGTGAAACAGGCCGTAGTCCATATCTGTTGACACAGGTGTGTGTGTGTGATGACATCACCTGCGGCTTCATAAGACTTTATTAGCTCTACTGGAATATTGTCACATCCAGGCACTTTGTTTTTTGACAGAAGCTTTGTTGCAGTAACGACTTCATCTTTCAAGATTTTCAGTTCACTATCATTTCCAATCTGTTTCTTCCTGTATCACTAAGTTTTTCTTGTAAAGGTGCTTCTTGTACACTCCCTGACAGAAGTTATGTCGCTTATCCATGTTATGTAAATAAAAGCTTATAACCTAACATAGTAACATAGTTATTAAGGTTGAAGGGAGACTTTAAGTCCATCTAGTTCAACCCATATCCTATCCTAACTTGCCCTAACATGTTGATCCAGAGGAAGGCAAAAAAACCCATGTGGCAAACAGTAAGCTTCACATTGGGGAAAAAAATTCCTTCCCGACTCCACATACGGCAATCAGACGTTAAAGTCATCCATTGATTGTATAAATTATTCTTTTGAAAACTGAAACCCTCTGAAATGTGGTTTACTTTAAGAAATTATATTGCCATCAATGCAGAAATATTGATTATTTAATGGACACAGAATGGTCAGATTTTGGCAAGACAAAAGTTTTGTCTGCCACGGAAAGTAATGTGATGTTCAAACAAATAACTTTAAAATACAAATATATGTTGCATAACATTGGTGAATGAAGTTGTGGTGCTATTAGTTATTATTTTGTGTGACTTCCATGAGCTTGAAGGACTGCATCCATGCGGTTCAACAATGATTCATACAATTTATTAATGAAGTCATCAGGAATAGCAAAGAATGCAGTCTTACATGCCTCCCAGAGTTCATCTAGATTCTTTGGTTTTGTCTTCCAAGCTTCCGCTTTCATCCTACCCCAAACATGCTCAATGATGCTCATGTCTGGTGACTGGGCTGGCCAGTCCTTGAGCACCTTGATCTTTTTTGCCTGGAGGAACTTTGTTGTAGAGATGGATGTATGAGATGGAGCACCATCCTGCTGCAGAATTTGACCCCTTTTATGATTTGGAATATAAGAGGTAGCTAATACTTCTTGATATTTTAGGCTATTGATATTGCCTTCCACCTTGCAAATATTTTGCACACCCCCATACTGAATGTAACACCAGACCATGATCTTTCCACCACCAAATTTCTGTTTTCTGGGTGTATTTTGGATCCATACGGGCTCCAGTAGGTCTCCTGCAGTATTTGTGGTGGCTGTGGTGTAATTCTACTGAAGATTCATCAGAGAAATCCACCTTCTGCCACTTTTCCAGCATCCATCTGTTTAGCAGGCTGTGGGACTTTGCAAATGCCACATGGTTTTTTTTTATTTGCCTTTTGTTTAGTGCTAGCTTCTGGGCACTGATTCGACCATGGAGGCTATTTCGAGACAGAATCCTACAAACTGTTCTAGTTGACACAGGGACTTGAGGTGACCAGGCCTGTTGGAGCTCTGCTGCAGTGGAAGAGGGGCTTGCTTAGTATTTTCTATCCAACAAACGTTCCTCCTGAGCAGTTGTCTTGCGGGGTCTGCCAGACCTGGGCTTGTCAAACACATCTCCAGTTTCTACGAATCTTTTTTTTTTAATTCTTTGTACTTGACGCTATGACACATTAAAGGTGCCAGCCACCTCTGCAGTGGATCTGGTCTTCAGCCTCTTGATAATCCAGGCTTTGGTCGCAGGGTGGATTTTTGGCATGTTGTCAGAGCTCAAGTTGCAGCTCAAGTGAGGGTCTGGGGTGCTGGGTTTCTTTTTATACACACCCTCTAATTAACCAATCATTTACGGAGCACAGGTGAGGATGTAAACTAGGATTGGGTGCATTATATGACCAGGCGACAAAACTTTTGTCTTGCCAAAATCTGACCATTCTGTGTCCATTAAATGATCAATATTTCTGCATTGATGCCAATTTATTTTCTTAACGTAAACCACATTTCGGAGAGTTTCAGGTTTCAAAAGAATAATTTATACAACCAATGGATAAATTTAACGTCAGGTAATAAGCTTTTATTTACATGACATGGATAAGCGACATAACTTCTGTCAGGGAGTGCATTTTTTCTATCTTTCCTTGATCTGTTCTGGCTCAGTTTGTTCCCGTTGGCATCTTATGATTTGGTATGTCTTTCTGGTCTTCCCTTGAGATGTTTTGCTTTCTATCTCTGTACATATCTTTTGTTAATTAAGTTTTTTGTCTGCTTGAATGGCTCTCTTTTTAGTCTTTTACTGATGATGTCTGCATCCTGCTTGTTACCCTTTGCTTTTGCCATTCCTCTTTTCTTTGCTGATCGTTAGAGTGTCTTCTGGTAACCATGGCTGAAATAAGTAATAAGTCTTTACGTGTCCCTAATTCCTCAGGCTTTCTTTGATTGGTGTCCAGTGCTATAAATCAGTTGTGCAGACTGTTCCAAAAAACTTCAGGCATGTTGGCCAAATCCAAGTTGGAAGCAACCTGCTGTCTAGACTGTTTTGTGCATTTTGACTCTAATCTGTCACGGCTCTGTTGCTAGATGTCCCGAGACCAGGGGCTCCTTCCCTTTCCCTAATGCTAGGGGCGCCCTAGCTTGCCCAGTTCCCCGGATTACTTCTGATAGTGAAAATGCCGGGGCTATGTACCTTGCCTTGCTCCTAAATTCGCCCTCACTCTGTATCCTTTTCCCACCCAGGAAGAGGGGGGTAGTAGTGTACAGTAAAACACCAACCAAACTAACAAGGTAATACGAAAAGTATCGAAAATTACCAAACATACAAATATACTCGCACATAACAGAGGAATACATCAAGGAGTGGAGGATGGGGTTAAACCAAAGTAGAAGAAGAAAGATTATTATCACACACTCAAAACCTTGCAACGGTCACAGATAAACCCACCAACAGCCTTTTCATATGAACCAAAAACAACCTCCAACCATGCAGCATTTGCTCTTTCTGACAATGAGTGCTAGCCAGGGCCTAGTTTATATAGGAGACGGGAGTGGCTAACGGTGCACAGCTGAGAGCCTAAACTCTCCAGGAGGTCTCAACAGAGCAGATAAACACCTGCACTACCAACATAAATTTGCACTGTTTAATAAGAAGGTGAAGAGCTTCTTATCAGTGCAGTAATAGTAGAAATCAGACGCTGCGGCCTTCTAGCTCCTCTTTCATGATAAACCCGTGACATAATCTTTGCTGTCAAAAGTTAATGATCAGCTCCACTGTCAGCTAATGGCCTTTCGCGGTAATGATCGATGACCTCCAACTTTGGCGAAGACACATGTAGTCAATCTGATTCTTATAGCCCCAATTCTGTGATGTCCATGTGTAGTGTCTCTGTCTGTGATTTTGGAAGAAGGTGTTAATGATGCACAATTCGTTTGTCTTACAAAAGTCAATGAATCTTCCTCCAAACTCGTTTCGTTCACCAAGTCCAAAGTTTCCAACAACAATTTCATGTTTGCCATGGCCCACTTTGGCATTCAAGTCTCCCATAATAATGAGTAAGGCTGGTTTCACACTATCGTTTTTAGTGCTGCGCTTCGTGCGCGTCCATGCGCATACGTCCTGCGCCCCTATCTTTAACATGGGGGCGCATGGTCTAGGGTTTGCACTCGTTCGTATGCGTTTTCGTGCACATGCGCCGGACGCAACCTGTTGCATTTTTGGTCCGTCCGACCTGTCTGTGATGTTTTAGTAATGCAAATGTTAAATATGGTGACAGAGGGGTAAAATGCTTCTGTCCATGCTGGTATACCCACTAGTATCGTTCTACGTTTTTTTTTTTTTTTAATATATTTTCTAAGTTTATCCATGATATTTGGTTTACCTCTGCACTCTGGTCCCTTTATGTTGTGGTTTATAAAATGGCTTAAGGGTATGTGCATACACAGTCTTTAAGATATTGCAATACCCCTTTTAATTTTTCAGGAAAAAGACCACTGATGTCTTTGTTTTCGCGTTTTGTTTTTTTCATCAGCTCCGCCACTGGCAAGTGGACGTACAAGTATGCACCGCATGTTATTTTTACATTGTTGTATATTATGTTCAATTTTTGTAGCAGTTTTAGCTCCTTTTCAGACAGATTCCAGTCTGAATCTGCCTGAATAATAGTTTGTGTAAACATACACTGTTATTTTGGGGGGGATCTCCAAAATGTATTTTCTTGATATTAAAATAACATTAACTATTAATTACCTGATAAATCGTATGCTGCTCCATCACCACCAGTCCCTATGTACAAGTACTTCCCAGAAATGGTCATATGCTATCTACACACATGACTGTTGCAGCTAATCACCGGCCTCCTCATTGTATTGCATGAGAACAGAGATTGGTGGTAGCAGTAAAGTGGGTCTCCGGCATGGGAGCGATGTATAGAAATGACCAGAGATCGTCGGGTATCTGTAGATCGGCATCGAGAGTTTAATAAGGAAAACAGATTTACATAAGCGTTCTGGAACAGCAGAAAATAGGGTGCTGTATTTCTGAATGGGGTCTATTTGACATGCTGGCTATAATTTATTTCATTTTTATTATTTTTTTTATATATATATTTAAAGCCTCTTTAGGTGAGTAACTGACTACAACGTAACACAAGGTAAGTGCGTTTTTGTGGTATAGTTATAGGGAGATTGAAATAAGTGGTCATGTCAAGAATGCTCCAAAATGATTTAATAAGTCCAAGTTAATTATGGAAGAAAGAGAAAATCATTTGTTCTCTTTGACCTTGGAACTAAAGGACATTTCTTCAGTGATTTCACACGAATGTGTTGCAGACCATTAAAATAAGAAGCATGTGTAACGTGGATCCTATTACATATAATGGACAGAATGAAAATAACAATGTTGCGTTTCTTTTTGTATGTCTTTTAGAGTGGCGTTAGAAGAAAATACTGCTACAGTCATTTATTTTTATTAAATTTAAAATGGGAATTTTTCAGGAAAGGGATAGCGTGTGATGTTGAAATCAATTTTCACTAGTGGTTATTTAAAGCGTAACCATCGTTTTAATTTTTATTTCACAATAGTAGTCACTATCTCAGTAATGGGGAAAGTCTTCACTAAATAAATTTTTTTTCACTTAATTGAGAATTTTGATAATGAATTATCAAATCTGGCAGTAAAAAATTAAGACTGTTATGCCTTAACCCCTTCACTCACAGGCAGTTTTTTGTTTTCTTCCTCCCTTTCTTCCAAGAGCCATAACTTTTTTTTTTTTTCCCCAGCCATATGCCGGCTTTTGTTTTATGGGACTCCAACTACCATTATACCGGTTACCACCGCACCAGGACAATCGCTACGAGTCAGTCAAAGTGCAACAATTGGCGTATGTAATGTGATGCGCCATTTCTAGGGTGGCTGTGGTCTTGAACTTTTAGGCTGGGAAGGGTCTAATATCCATGCACATTCTCAACCTGATGATATAAGCCTACCGCTGTCTGCTTTACCTTGTCTGGTTATCCAAAATAGGGGTGCCAACATGTCATTTTATTCATTTATTAGGTTAATGTACAGTAAACGTCACACCCTGCACTAATTGGATATCTCACGATATCTTTCTAGATCTACCCGATGTCTATCCATCTATCTTTTATCTTTTAAACATCTAATCTAACATACTAAAGAGACACCAACAAAAACACAAGTCAGCTGAGGTGCAGGACTCTTGGAAATTCAGCTTCATAAAATGAATGAACAAACACTGATTGCGGGTGATATATTATAATTTTTATCTTTTTTTAAGAAGCCTATTGAATCTCCCCCCCCCCCCGTAATGAAACATAAGGAACCCTACTGTTGTATATGACAATGTATAAGCATGATATAAAGGAACATTTGTGACGTGATTTTGCATGCTAGTGATTCATAAAAAAATCTTTACTGTTTCTTTTTATAGCCTTCTATCCTTTTTTATTTTGTGTTCTGCTGGTTATTCTCCATGAAGCAACTAAGCCTGAGGAAGAATAAAATGGAAAACACATTGCAGAATCTTTTCAGCTGTATCTGCATTCGCAGCCTTATTCTTATCCTTCCAAGTTTATAATTATTACAGTGATGTACAAAAAAAATGAATGAATTCACCCCAGATACACTTATAGCCCATTTTGTAAGGACTAGTATAATGCAATGGTTATTTCACAGATATTTCTGAGAAATATGTTAAAAGTGTATTTGTTACTGAATTTCACAATACAAACTTCATATATAGTATTAGATTTCTTAGACCTGATGTGGATTCTGGTAATCCATGCCAGAATGTTTGAATTAAAACTTCCATAAAGGGTTATACAATCGCCTCTCGCCTATCATGATTGACAGCTCCTCAGTGCCCCTATTCACCGCTGAGATCTCAGCCTGATCGGTACATGCTACAGCTGTCAAGCTGGGTAGAGTCTGCATACACTTGGACTCGAGCTGTTTCGTTCTATAGCCGGGCTCCTATTTAATAATAGTTATAAAGCCATTCTAATATAGTAACATAGTTATTAAGGTTGAAGGAAGACTTTAAGTCCATCTAGTTCAACCCATATCCTATCCTAACTTGCCCTAACTGACAGTCTTCTCTGCCTAAGTGCATACAGTGGGTGCTGTCAATCACCAAGTAGGACCGCCCACTTGATTAAAAGCAACAGACTGAGCATAGATTTAAATGAGTAAAATACACATTTTGTATTAACCATTTTCCAACAAGACTGTATATTAATGTAGCCCGCTCCCCCGGCTGTCTGTAGATTGGTCTGCATGTCCATTAAGTCTGGTTTCACATTCGCGTTAAAACGACGCTGCGCACTGCGTCGTTAAGCCCCGCCCCGATCCGGCTCCCTGCCTGCCTCATCCGGGATCACCGCCTACTTTCGCATTTGCACTTATGCGATCGGCGCACCCTATCTTTAGCATAGGGTGCGCAGATCATGCGCTGCCAGTGTGAAAGTAGCGTGCTGCGCACTTTTGACGGTGCGCCGTGCACGCCGAAATGCAGCATGTTGCACTTCGGCACACCGTCAAAAGTGCGCAGCACGCTACTTTCACACTGGCAGCGCATGATCTGCGCACCCTATGCTAAAGATAGGGTGCGCCGATCGCATGCGTGCAATTGCGAAAGTAGGCGGTGATCCCGGATGGGGCGGGCAGGGAGCCGGATCGGGGCGGGGCTTACGACGCAGTGCGCAGCGTCATTTTAACGCGAATGTGAAACCAGCCTAAGATGGGTTCCCTTTTAATCCATGTGCTTATAGTTAAAGATTCATAGCTCACTGGCAGGAAATTAATCTGACATGCTCCTTTTGTTTGCCTTGGATAAATAGTTATGGCTGCTCCTTTCTTTTTTTTAAAAAGTAATAAAATAATTGTCCATAGAAGAATTTAAAGGGAAACTGGTCACTTGATTCATGCTGCCCAAACCACAAGCAGCATGAATTGGAGAACTTTGTTGTTATTGTCATGTATGTTCTCTTCTGAGACATTACAGCATTGCAGAGAAAACATGCTTTGAAATGTCAGACGCTGTTGATGCAAAGGGGATGACTAGTCCACAACTAATCCTAAGAAGCAGATTCCCTTTAAACTTTATTTTTCATAATTTATACTTAAAATTGCTCACATTCCCATGTGGTCGTTTTGTTTCGCTTTCTCATTTGTAATGAATATTCTGTATTATTTTTTTTTTTTTTTTTTTTTAACTGAAAAGAAAAAAAAAAAATTATTTTAGTTTGGCCACTTCCTTACTTAATGTGTCGTCTGCGTGGAACGCACTGGCTGTTTATTTTAGAAAATCTGCTTCTAATAGGAAATCACAATTTGCCTGCTTGTCGCAAATATACATTAGTGCGTGCGCTGCGTCTTATGAGCTGCTCACAAGGCTGATTCATACTGACAGCTTAGAATTCAAGTATAACCATGAAAAATTAAACAAAACTGTTGTAAGGATTTAAAGTTTGCGATATTTTGAAGACGTAATTATTTCAATATTGTCCTTGCGCACTGAAACATCCAAATTATATTCTTATGTAATTGTAAAATGCACATTATCCTATGTACATTGAAGATAATTGGCTTGTCACTCATGTTCAGTTGTGTTAGTGTGTGCCATTTTCCTGATTTCCTATTCTTTTGCATGTTTGTCACACTTAAATGTTTCCGATAACTAAAGAAATTTAAATATTAGACAAGGAGAACACAAGAAAACACAAAATGCAGTTTTTAAATGAAGGTATTTATTAAGGGAAAAAGAAATCCAAACCTACATGGCCCTGTGTGAAAAATTGATTGCCCCACTTACTCCTCTTAAAACATGAATTAACTGTAGTTTATCACATCTTTGGAAGCGGAGTTCAAATTCCCTAGCTGCCACCAGGCCTGATTAATGTCACACCTGTTATCAATCAAGAAATCACTTAAATAGGACCATGTCAAGCAAAGTAATTGAGATCTGTCAGTCTGGAAAAGGTTAAAGCCATTTCTAAAGCTTTAAGACTCCAGCGAACAAAAGTGAGAACCATTATCCACAAATTGCAAAAACACAGACCCTTACCAAGAGTGGCCGGCCAACTGACCAAAATTACTCCGAGAGCACAGCGACGACTCATCCAAAAGGTCACAAAAGACCTTAACATCTAAAGAACTGTAGACCTCAGTTAAGGTCCATGTTCATGACTCCGCCATAAGAAAGAGACAGGGCAAAATTGGCCTGCATGGCAGAGTTTCAAGACAAAAACCACTGCTGCTTGTCTCAGTTTTGCCAGATAAATCTTGATGATCCCTGATACTTTTGGGAGAATACTCTATGGACTGACGAGACAAAAGTTGAACTTTTTGGAAGGTGTTTGTCCCATTACATCTGGTGTTAACATAGCACAGCATTTCAGAAAAGGAACATCATACAAACAGTAAAATAAGATGGTGGTAGTGTGATGGTCTGGGGCTGTTGTACTACTTCTGGATCTGAAAGACTTATTGTGGTAAGTGGAAATATGAATTCTGCTGTCTACGAAAAACTCCTGAAGGAGAATGTTTGGTCTTCTATTATTGACCTCAAGTTGAAGTGCACTTGGGTTATTCAGCAGGATAATGCTAGCAAGTCCTCCTGTGAATGGCTTAAGAGAGGCACAATTGAGACTTTGGGGTGGCCTAGTAAAATTCATGACCTTAATCTGATTGAGATGCTGTGGATTGACCTTAAAAGGCGGTTCATGCTTGGAAACTTTCCAATGTGGCTGAATTACAACAATTCTGCAAAGATGAGTAGACTAAACTTCCTCCAGAGTGTTGTAAAATACTCATTGCCGGTTATCACAAACACTTGATTGCAGTTGTTGCTGCTAAGGGTGGCCCAGCCAGTAACTAGGTTTAGGGGGCAATCACTTTTTCACACAGAGCCCTGTAGGTTTGGATTTCTTTTTCCCTTAATAATAAAGACCTTCATTTAAAAATTACCTTTTGTGTTATGCAACACAGCATTTTATCTTGACCAGACGTCTATTTTCAGCAAACCAAGAGGAATAGTCTGTTATCTACCATATTTGTGGGATTATAAGATGCACTTTTATGATCCCCAAAATTAGGGGGAAAATGGGGGGGTGCATCTTATAACCTGAACACTGTTCTTACCGAAGGGTCAATGCTGCTGGCCTGGAGCTGCGAGTGTTGCGGTGGTCTTGCGGTGTGCGATGGTAGTACAGAGGCGAGCGGTAGTCCTGCGGTGGCATATGGCGGTCACCATTCTTCTTCCAGGGTACGGCTTCTCGCTTGGAGCAGGCACAGATAGAGATCTTGGGAGATGAAATGTCAGCATCAAGATCTCCATCTGCGTATGCGCCGCCTCTGTAGCCATTTTCCCAGAGTCCATCGCATAATAAACAGCGCGGGGGCTCTGGGCTTTCACAAAATGTCAGTGGATCCCCCGCACCACCGAACACCCACAGCGCCACTCTTGCCTCCTCCAGCTGTGACCTTGGGGCCATGCTTCACTGTGGCCTGCACCACTGAACACCTTTTTTTCCTAGTCAGGGGTCTGCAGCATCGCCCCAATCCTGACTCCACCAGCAGCGACCCTGGGACCTCGCTTCACCGCAGCCACCACCACCGGAAAGCAATAAGACATCTGGATTGTAAGAAGCAACACCATTTTATTAAAAGAAAGGGGTTTTTTTCCTATATTTTTTTTTTTTCCTCAAAAGTTGGGGTGCGTCTTATAAACCGCAAAATACGGTATATGTTGACTTTTTAATGTGTTTTTCTAGTTGGTCAAGAAAACGTCAACTTGTTTGTTTAAGCATAGGGTGCGCAAACCGTGTGCGCTGGCCGTGTGCTAGTAGGATTTTGCGTGCGCTGCTCCCTTTTGACGGTGCTCCGAGCGCACCAAAATGCAACATGGTGCGTTCAGCGCACGTCGGCACACCGTCAAAAGGGCGCAGCGCACGCAAAATCCTACTAGCGCACGGTCTGCGCACCCTATGCTAAAGATAGGGTGTGCAGATCACATGCAGCGATGTGCGATACTAGGAGGAGATGACCGGAGGGGGGGCGGGGCTTAGCGGCGGCCGTGCGCTGCGGGCCTAAACACTAGTGTGAAGCTAGCCTCCGTGGTTGGCATTGCAGCGCTCGAGTGCTGGGGTCAAATCCCACCAAGGACAACATCTGCAAGGAGTTTGTATGTTCTCACTGTGTTTGCGTGGGTTTCCTCTGGGCACTCCGGTTTCCTCACACATTCCAAAGACTGATAGAGAATTTGGATGATAATGTGTGCAAACTGTAAATCCCTACGGAATATCTTAGCGCTCTATAAATAAGGTATTATTATCTTCACCTGTCTGCTTTTTTTTCTGGCAGCACGGATGACAATGGCCAGTGCAAGTCTATTGGTCCTTGAAAAGCACGTAGAACATACATCTTTGTGCCGTCTGTGTACTCTACGTGTTTGCAAAGTTAAAGTATAGGAGAAGAGTTGTAATTTCATTCTTTAAGCATAGCGGAAAAACACTGTTGACACGCTTATGACACACTGAAAGCTCAGTGATCCAAAACACTGTTGACACTGGTACTGTTTTTTTCCGTTACTGGTTTTATACAATGTGTGATGGGGGTTTAAGAAATGTTGGAAAATTTTATTGCAACTTGGAGTTGCTCAAACTTTGTGACTCTTGGCATTTTCACACCAGTTTTTTCCCGACTCTGCCAAAATGGGTGAAGCTGGTACATAGCGTGGGTGTGACACCACAGTTCATCTAATTCATGTGAAATGTCTTGTTTCCTAAACTAAAAATCTTACTCCTTTTCTGATGATCGGAACGGTCCCAGAGGTCAGAAGGTATCAATCCATGGATAGCTGATAACTTCTTACAACCCTTTAATTGTGGAACACTTCTCTTTAATGTTCACACTGCACCATTGGTGACTGTGGCAGCATTTAGCGGATGCCTCACTATTCATTGGGAAATTGAATCAGATCATCTTCGCCCTTTGTGACCGTGGAGGTGAGTGACCGAGCCTTGAAGTGTGCACTACAATAAAATGAAAGGCCGAAATGTCTCCACAACACAAGTGACATAATACATCATTATGGTGCTTCCCCGACAGATAACTGAATGGCAGAACGCATTCAGCGCTCACTGAAAGCAAATAAACACTGCTTCCAAATTAAGTCATTTGTCATGGCCAGATGAATTATTGTGTTCCTGCATTGCTTTATGGTGGCCATTTATTCTTCATAAAAAAATGTTTAGTTTGTAATTAAGTTTACAATTAATCAGAACGGCTTCCTACTTGGTGCACGCTGATTGCAATGTACTTAGTTCAAACAGCTTCCAGCAATGCTTCCTTCCTCCATATGTTTACCATATGCTAAGTGAAACTGAACTAATGGGATAATTGATGTGTCAAAGGCGAGGGACTGATCTGTGTATTTACAGAATGCATCGTTCTAGATTGCAGGATCTGGAAACCAGCCAGTGCCATGTATGGGTTTTACTGGTCATATTTGACTGAATTGTTTTAGATTTCTGCCCAGAAACATCATACCTAGTTAAAAAGATGGAAACCTATTCTAAAGAAACAGAATCTTTAAGAATACACAGTACAGACCAAAAGTTTGGACACACCTTCTCATTCAAAGTGTTCTCTTTATTTTCATGACTATGAAAATTGTTGATTCACTCTGAAGGCATCAAAACTATGAATTAACACATGTGGAATTATATAATTAACAAAAAAGTGGGAAACAACTGAAAATATGTCTTATATTCTAGGTTCTTCAAAGTAGCCACCTTTTGCTTTGATTACTGCTTTGCACACTCTTGGCATTCTCTTGATGAGCTTCAAGAGGTAGTCACCGGAAATCTTCACAGGTGTGCCCTGTCAGGTTTAATAAGTGGGATTTCTTGCCTTATAAATGGGGTTGGGACTATCAGTTGTGTTGTGCAGAAGTCTGATGGATACACAGCTGATAGCCCTGCTGAATAGACTGTTAGAATTTGTGTTATGGCAAGAATGAGAAGGTGTGTCCAAACTTTTGGTCTGTACTGTATATATTTTGTATTTTTTTCCTTTCCATCAATACCAATATTATGTTAGTTCTAAGAGGCAAACAATCATGTCCTTTTGTAGCATGTAATGTGTCCCCAAGTGTAACGTGAGTGATGCAACGGCGCAGTAATCATGTGCAAAAAGCACGTTATATAGTTATATTGTAACTGTTCATTTAGTCATAGGGGTGTACTTAATTTCGTTCAGTCACTGTTTCCGCCCATGCAGTTTGAATGATGTTCCTGGGGTTGTGCTGACGTAACTCAAATTAGACTTGAAAATTCCACGCTTGCGCAGTGTCGATCGGTGAGCCGCGCATCTGCCGTGACGAGCAAAGCCAACGGAGCATCAAATGTGTGTGTGTGATAGAGATATACAGCTCTTGCCAAAATTAAGAGACCACCACATCAAATCCCTGTCATGGGCAGCCCATTCTCCAGACCTGAATCCCATTGAAAACCTCTGGAATGTAATCAAGAGGATGATGGATAGTCACAAGCCATCAAACAAAGAAGAACTGCTTAAATTTTTGTGCCAGAAGCAGTGTGAAAGACTGGTGGAAAGCAGCCAAGACGCATGAAAGCTGTTTTTAAAAATCACGGTTTTTCCACAAAATATTGATTTCAGAACTCTTCCTGAGTTAAAACATTAGTATTGTTGTTTCTAAATGATTATGCACTTGTTTTCTTAGCATTTATTTGAGGTCTGAAAGCACTGGGTTGTTTTTTAATCTTGACCATTTCTCCTTTTCAGAAAAAAACAATTTATTGCTTGGAAATTCGGGGACGTTGTCAGAAGTTTGTAGACTAAAAGAATATTTTACATTTTCCTCAAAAATATATCTAAGAAGAGAAAAATCAGACAAACCGATCATTTGGAAGTGGTCTCTTAATTTTTGCCAGTGCTGTATATAATTTTCTAGTATAGTGTGTGTGTATATATTATACTGTGATCATACGACTCACTTGGCTGCTCACAGAGGTAGACACAGGAATGTTTCTTCTGCTGGTTTATTTTAAACCCTGCTTAAACCAGTGCCCAGTCCACCAAAAATAAGCACGGCCTTTCTGGCAAAAATGAGAAACAAAGATAATGTATAGTGTATCACAGTCCTTATGCCTGCAGGGATCCGCCCGCTCCGGGTACAATCACCAGAGTCCAGCACAGTTGCACTTAAATATTACTCTGGAGCTCCTTTGCCTCCAGACCCACAGACAGAGAAAAAAAACTTAGTGGCTGGCCATGTATCCTGCTGAACCATACCCTTAGGTGGCAGGTAATGCAAGCACAACTTCCCCTTGAGGAAGCAACACTTATAAACATGAGAAACGTGTGTTGGGGTTTCTCGTTATTCGTCTTTAATGACCATTTGAGTGGGTAAGCAGTTTTTCCTCTTGAGTACTATGCTATATATATTTGATTTGAGATCTTATAAGAGGGGCCCTGTTACTCCACTTGAATATGTTTTCAATGAATTCGTTTTTTTAGCACAATGCACCCTTACTGTAATATGAGCACCTAAACTACCCTATATACTTGTGCATACGCCGACCCGTGTATAAGCTGACCACCCTAATTTTGCCACAAAAAACTGGGAAAACTTATTGACTTACCTATAAGCCTAGGGTGGAAAATGTAGCAGCTACTGGTAAATTTCAAAAATAAAAATAGATACCAATAAAAGTAAAATTGATTGAGACATCAGTAGGCTAAATGTTTTTGAATATCCATATTGAATCAGGAGCCCCATGTAATGCTTCATACAGTTCATGATGGGCCCCATAAGATTCTCCATACAAAATACACCCCATATAATGCTGCGCAAAGGTTAATAATGCCCCCATAAGATGCTCCATAGAATAATATGCCCCATATAATGCGCCATAAAGGTTATGCCCCCCATAAGATGCTCCATAGATTATGCCCCCATAAGATGCTCCATAGATTATGCCCCCCATAAGATGCTCCATAGATTATGCCCCCATAAGATGCTCCATAGATTATGCCCCCATAAGATGCTCCATAGATTATGCCCCCATAAGATGCTCCATAGATTATGCCCCCATAAGATGCTCCATAGATTATGCCCCCATAAGATGCTCCATAGATTATGCCCCAGTAAGATGCTCCATAGATTATGCCCCCGTAAAATGCCCCATAGAATATGCCCCCATATGCTGCCCCATAGAATATGCCCCCCATATGCTGCCCCATAGAATATGCCCCCCATATGCTGCCCCATAGAATATGCCCCCCATATGCTGCCCCATAGAATATGCCCCCGTATGCTGCCCCATAGACTGCTCCATAGACAAAAAAATGGGCTGAAAATATTGGCTTATACACGAGTATATACGGTAAGTTGATCTCTCTTGTGATACCATACAAGATCTTTGCAGGGGATTTTCTCCTGCCCGCACATTTCTATGCACATTTTATGCATTCATGATCATTATCTGTTTCTTTTTTACTACTTTTATAACCTGTCTGTAATTTTGTGCTTAATAAAATATACCAGTTTTTAAACATTTACACTCCGTATCTTGCTGTTTTTTTCCATTTCTTTTTTTTTTTTTTTTTTTTTGCAGTAGTTTCCTCTCTTGTGATCACCTGTGCCTACTTGGTGGTCTGTTTTGCAAGCACACATGTTGCCGATTTTGTTTTTTTGTGGAGATAGGTGGGACGACTATGCACCAAATCTTACAACTACTCACAAAAGAAGATGGCAATCTTCATGACACATCGTTCTCTACATATCTAGCCTTCCATTGACAGTGATTTAAAAAATCTGTCACCACACCGTTTTTTTTAAATTATTTTAATAATTTAAAAAAAGTGTAGAGTCCCCTCCATTTTTGACAACGAATCAAGCTAAAGCAGATAGCTGGAGCCTGGCATTCTGACTGGTAAGGGGCTGTAAATATTGGGCCCCTCCCAGCCTAAAAATGGCAGCCCATAGTCACCCCAGTAAAGGTGCATTTATTTGATGCGCCAATTCTGGCGCTTTGCCCTGCTCTTCCTACTTGACCAGGTGCAGTGGCAAGTGGGGTAATAGTTGTGGGGTTGAAGTCGGCTTTATAATGTCAGCTGATATCAAGTCCACAGGTTAGTAATGGCGAGGAGTCTATAATATGCCCCCATTACTAATCCCATAGTTAGTGTAACAAATACACAGCCAGAATAAAGTCCTTTTGAAAGAAAGACACTCCTTTATTTTAAATAAATACTCCCCGTCCTTCTTTTTCCCATTTATTACTGTTAAATGCAAAATAATAAACCACAGTATTGCTCACCTGAACCCCGTTCACCTCACTGACGTCACCGCTCGTTGCTTGAGAACTTTCTCACGATGGTAGTGGTGACGTCAGTGAGCTGACCGGCGTTCATCAGCTATTGATCTTTTGCACGTCAGCGCTACACACTGCAGTAGCATAATAGCACTGCAGTAGCATAATCGCACTCCTGTCCCGATGTATTCTGATGTATTCGGCCGGTGAATACTCCCATCATTGTACACCTGCTCTCGCAGCGAGACTAGGTGTAGGATGATGAGTATGCTCATCATCCGACGCCTGTGACTGGTGGTAACCTTTTTACTGCTGGTCAGAGCTTCTGGCTCACATTGTCACCTGTATAACAGCGTGGGAACTGCAGCGCTCTAACCGGTAGTAACTTTTCGTCAATCAGAGCCGGTGTTTGTGCCATGTGATAGGCAGCTCTGGATGTGCTTGCACTTGGTATACTTTCTGCATAAGTAGATGTGCCAGCTCCTGCAGCTGCAGTTGTGCCTGCTGCCTCTTCAGTGTCTGCATCTTCGGGCTCAGGAGGAAGAATGTTCCCTTCAGTGCTGTGTAAATATAAGAAGAAAAAAAAAGGCTTCATTATTAAGGCTATGTATATATTTTTAAATTATTTTATCATTAGTTTTAAAAACTTATGTCCGCAATGTCCTGCTTGCTAAGATGAACAGCATCTCTTTGTAGAAAGGACACTTGTGTTTCAGGAATGATGAGCCACTCTTGGTATATTTCGTGTGGAATTTATTGAATCTATCTCTGACAGACTGCCACCTTTGTTTAACATCACGAGCTAAAATACAAAAATACAGCCCACTCTGATTATTCTCAGTCCATTTTTAAAAAAAATTATACATTTTTAAATAATATTAAAAAAAAAAGCAATTTGCAACTGAAGGGAACTTGTGTATGATTCCGTCCAAATAGAGATCTCTGAAGATTTTAGTCCAGCAAACATCCCGATAATATTTATCCCTGTAGGATTCACACGCTGGGTCCCATATAGCTGGCATGTTCTTTACCTACAATATGTACCATATTGTCCGTACACACCATATTCCAATTTATAATGTTGACAGACAAAAATATAATTGAAAATTAAATAAAAAAAAAAAAAAAAATTATGTATTAGAGAGAGAGATGGATATTGAGAATAGAAAAACTGGAACAGCACCAAACAATACCTCCACTGGCATGCAAAGCTCTTCCAACCAACAATCCAGTGGCTCCTCACAATAAAATGAGAGAAAAAAAAAAAAAAAGCAGGACAAAAAACATTAAAAATTGGACTTTATTGCCCCATGGCATGTTGACATTTTGGATATAGTATCCTTTCTCAAGCTTAAGGTACTGTCACACTAAGCGATATCGCTAGCAATATCGCTATAACTTGTGACGTTATAGCAATATTGGTAGCGACATCGCTGTGTCTGATACTTACCTACAACCCGCTCCCCCGCTGGTTATAGCTGATCGCGCGAGAACGTCCAGGACTGTTTCTCGTCGTCAACTTCCTGTGGCGCTTCCTGTGGAGAGACGAGCAAGGAGCCGGGCGGGAGGACGCAGGATCGCCTAGTGTGACAGGTAAGTAGCGACCCCCGTCCCCAGCGATGTCGCTGGTGAGATCTGCCTGTGTGGCAGCTCACTAGCGACCACTTGGCGATGTACCAGCGATCCTGACCGCGTCATATCGCTGGTCGGGATCGCTGGTACATCGCTAAGTGTGACAGTACCTTTAGAGATACGCCTATGGAGGAGCGTTAAGGTAATTAACCTACATATGCTGTCACAAAACAGCAACTGTCAGAAATCTGTGTGAAATGCAACTTCTGTTTATTTAAAAAAAAAAAAATTTGCATGGACTCACGCATGATTTTCATAACCAGCAGAGGGAAAACTGGCTGCTGAAGGCTGATAATCTGGGAAGGAGCCAAAGGTTCCCAGACTATTAATATCAGCTCACAGCTGTTTGCTTAGCCTTTACTGCCTATTTTACAGGGGAACCCTAGAAAAAATTGACATAGGGTCCCCCTATAAAATAGAACCAGCAAAGGCTAGGCAGACAGCTGCAGGCTGATATAAATAGCCTTGGAAGGGGCCATGGATATTGCTCCCCCAGGCTAAAAATGTCAGCTCTCAGCTTCCCCAGAAATGGCGCATCTCAAGAAGGGCCAGAAGGCACTTAGGCTTGCTGTGGGGTTGATGTCACCTTTGTATTAACCTCAAGCCCACGGCTTAGTAATGGACAGGCATCTGTAAGATACCTATCCATTACTAATCCTATAGTGATATGGCAAAGACAGTCAGAAAAAAGTCACACAGACTCCTTTATTAATCTTAATTAACCATACTTACAACCACGCCTAATCCCCGAATCCCTTGATGTCCTGCAACAAAAATAAAATGGTAAACCAACACAAATACTTCCTGTCCGACGTAGTCCTAAATAACGGGTGTCCCACAATGATCTCAAGTGTAGAACAGTCACATTGGGAGATGTGACCGCTTTACACATCTCCGGCGATACACTGACTGAAGCTATTTGCTCCTGCAGTGTATCACTGAGCAGCCGCGAGTGTTCACCGGAGTTCATTAGCTCCGGTACTCTCACTTTACGGCACAGCTTCGTGGGAAAGTTCTCACACAGCGGTACTGTCATAAGTGACAGAACGGAGCTGCTAAACTCCTGTGATCTCCGGCCGCTCATTGATACACTGACAGGAGCGATTAGTTCCGCTGCACAGCCACCAGAGTTCAACGGCATTCATTAGCTCTGGTACTCACTTTACAGCACAGCTGCGAGAGAAAGTTCTCACACAGCGGTACTGCCGTAAGCGACAGCATGGAGCTGGTGACCTCCGGTGGCTCACTGATGCACTGACAGGAGCAATTAGCTCCTGTCAATGTATCGCCGGCGAACCTGTGACATCACCCTGAGACACTTGTTATTGGACTGTGGCGACAGGGAGTATATTGTTGCTTTATTATTTTGGATTTCTTGCAGGAGAATGAGGGCGTCGGGGACTAGGTGTTTGCTGAGTATGTGAATGTGTGTTTTTTTTTTTTTTTTTCGCAATTGAACTCGGGAGCCTGATGAAGAGACTACTCTCCCATCATCGGCTCATGCTCACTGTTATGTGACATCGGATAATAGCCAGATGGGAGTGTAGTCCCATCAGACAACTGAGTTCAATCACTATGTTACGATCATGGCATGGGAACGTGCACACACATACGCACACAGACACACACAATTAACCAGATCGATCAGACGGCCGACATCAATCCCCATGCGACGATAGGACTCCACTTATGCTTCTTCCAAGATGGTGACGCCAACACACACACACACACACATTCTCCGCCCACATACTTCCTCCTTCTGACATAATTTCCTTCTGCAGCGTTTTTGCCAGCCAAATCTGCAGGAAATCCGCAAACCTTTTTACAACTGAGTTTTTGCTGTGGATTTGACTGACTCAATGTAAGTTAATGGGTGCAGAAACGCTGCAGAGCCGCAAAAAGAATTGACATGCTGCGGAAAATAAAACACTGCAAATCCGCACGGAATTTTCCACAGCATGTATACAGCAATTTTACTTTCCCGTTGATTAATTTTGCTTGTGCAGTACATTGCAGATTTGGTGCAATTCCGTGTGGAAAAAACGCTGCGGATTCGCATAATAATCTGTAATGTGTCCACATTGCCTTATAGTCCGAAAAATACGGTAGCTGGTTACACCGCAACCTTTTATCAATTTTTCACGGCCAGGGGTTGTAAGCTTCTTAGTTATGTTGCACACTGTGGATGTAACATTCAGATCTCTGGAAATGGACTTGTAACCTTGAAACTGTTGATATTTTTGAACAATTTTGGTTCCCAAGTCCTCAGGCAGTTCTCTTCTCCACATTCTGTTCTCCATGCTTAGTTTGCGCACATAGACACACAATGCAACTTCTCCCCTTTTTTTTATCTTGTTTCTGTTGTGATTTTCATATTGCCCGCACCTCTT
This sequence comes from Dendrobates tinctorius, assembly GCF_039654945.1. Classification (NCBI taxonomy): domain Eukaryota; kingdom Metazoa; phylum Chordata; class Amphibia; order Anura; family Dendrobatidae; genus Dendrobates; species Dendrobates tinctorius. The sequence goes on from NW_027361796.1 coordinate 17,391,001, forward strand.
ACTTGCCAGATGTGAGTTTGAACGAGCATCACATGCTTGAAACAAAGTTGTTTACCCACAATTTTGGAAATGTGCCAACTTATTGTCCAAGTAAAGTTTTGGGGTCCTAGACAAAATATGTCCAATTTGACTGACTTTTTTTTTCTGTCTTGTTCCAATACACACAAAGGATATAAACGTGTACTTGCAATAATTATCTGTGATAATTGCTTTTTCGGGAACAATTTCAAGGGTGCCAACACTTTCAGCTATACTACTCACATATACACACAAAATGCTGTTGCTTCCCGGTTTGTTTTTTTTTGGTTTTTTTTTTTTTTTTAGCAAAAACGCAGAAAATTCTGCAATAAATTTTCTAGAGTTTTTGACTGACGTTGAATTCAATGGGTGAAAAAATGCTGGCAAAATCCTGAAAGAATTGCCATTCTGCAGATTTAAATCGGCACCAAATCTGCTAGTCACAAATAAGCAACATGTGCATGAGACTTCAGCACGCTCATTCACTTTGCTGGCATGTTAAAACCCTTCAGGTTTTGTGACAGCTGCACAGAAAGACACCGCAAAAAAGGAACATGTGCACACAGCCTTAGTCCTCCACCTCCCCACTCCATAGAATTTAAATGTCCCAACTCTGTAATGAAACAATCTGTCTTTGCTGAATGCAACATTTACCCATGAAATGAAAGTGAAAGATCAGTCTAGGACATGAAAGGAGCAGATCTCTCTGAGGGATTTCCCTGTTCTGGGAATATATCTTTGAGTTGTCATATTCCGCATTCTATAGCCTTGTTTAAAAAAAAAAAATAAAAATAATGTTATATTCTAGTGCATTGTTGTAATTGTGTAATTAGATTACCTATAAACATCAACTATTTTTTAGTGTCAGACTGGACCTTTATAACTGTAGTAATTCAGTGTTCCCAGATGACCCTCAAGTAGAACTTGATATTTTTTAAACCGTTTGCTGCCCCATTCATGGACCTTTTTAATAAACCACTTACAGATTTGGCATTTTTGAATGATATTGTTTTAGGTTGCCCCCTTCCCTCACTTAGCCCCTCTCATTAATAAACTTAGATTTTCCCACAGGAGTTTTAATGTCTACCATGTGTTTTTGTACTGAATTCATGAAAGCCTAAAAGTCTGCAGAGTTTAGTATTTTAATTTATTCATCCACATCCTAATGTGCGGGGCCTTTTTTAATTACTACATTTTCTTTCAGTTGTCTTTTATCTATCGTCAAGTCATTTTGCCTTCATTTTTCCTACCATTTTATATACGATAATTATATTATGTGCTTTAATATAGAATGTTTTTTTAGCTCTGTCATTTCCTTTATTCTGTTATGTTTCTGAACACTCAAAATGCAGTTCATTCAAAATTACCCAAGTATGCAAAATTTGGGTCTATGAAAATTTTTAATTCCAGTGACTGATTATGTTTTCATATGCTGTGATTTAATAAAACACTTCTATTTTTAACCATCACTTATGGATTTTACACAAAACACACGTAAAATTACATACACATTAAAAGAGCAAAAAAAAAATCTTTTATAGCCCAAAATGTACACAATATTATATATAAAAATGTACTGAACATTCATTCTGCAACTTAATTGGAAATTCTTGCATCTTTTTTCCTGTGGTCTTTAAAGCTTCTCTTGATACCTTTTCTATTAGGGTATGTGCACATGTAAGCGTTTTTTTTTCGCGGGTTTACCAAATAAAACTAACGCTTAAAAGAAGCTTCCCATTCATTTTAATGAATTCCGCACTTTATGTGCATATTGATGTTTTTTTCCGCGGAAAGAACGCATCGCGTAAAATCATTAATTTCGCAGAAAATTCCGCATTTCTAGCTACAGTATTTTCTATAAGACTGAGACCACTCTGGAAAAAAACGCATAAACGCTCGTTTTTGCGCAAAAAACGCGTGGAAAGAAACGTGTGATTTCTGGGAAGGAGTCCGGTTTTCATGCAGAAATTTTTTGCATACGTGTGCACATAGCCTTACAGAAGGACTACTGATTTTCTCTGTGAAACATCCAGCAGTAGTCCCCCTATAATGTTCATGTTCCATCTCTTTTGATATCTTGATGAAATGTTTCTCCTTGCTCTTTGCTAGCAGCACCAATATTTTCAGGAAAGTAGTCCAAATGGGTATGTAAAAAATGTAACGTGTTTTTCGGTCTGAAAATAGGTATTAGACCTACCGGTAATGATGTTTCCAGGAGTCCATCCTAACAGCACCATGGAGGATGTCCTCCTCCTCCTTACAGGGACAGGAAAAGCACACGAGAGGTTAAAAGGTTCCGTCCCACCCCATCTCCCTCAGTGATTTGACAAGTACCACAGTGTGGATAATGCGCGTAAAATTTTAATGACACAATCCTATTACAACATATGACATAACAAAGCCTAGCATAACAGGGAGGGAACTACCCGTGCTGTCAGGATGGACTCCTGGAAACATCATTACCAGTAGGTCTAATACCTGTTTTCCAGGATGTCCCCCTGACAGCACCATGGAGAGTACCAAAGCACTTCCCCTAGAGTGGGACTACCGCCTGGAGAACCTTTCTCCCAAATGCGGTCTGCTGGCTAGCCAGCACATCAAGCTTGTAGTGCTTGCAGAAAGTATTAAGTCTGGCCCAGGTTGCTGCTGTACAGATCTGATCAATCGAGGCGCCCGCCTGTTTGGCCCATGAGGCCGATAATGCCCTTGTAGAGTGGGCCCTTAATCTATCCAGCGGGTTCGCGCCTTCCGCCTGATAGGCGTCTGAGATTACTGCTGTAATCCATCTGGCGATGGTTGCCTTAGAAGCTTTTTTTTCCCCCTATTTTTACCCCAAAAGAGGACGAATAGATTTGGGTCAATACGCCAACTATTTGTGGCTTCTAAATAGTTAATAACCGCGCATCTCACGTCCAGTGAGTGAAGACGCTGCTCTCTCATTACGAGGATTGTCACAGAAGGATGGCAACACTATCTCCTGGTTTATGTTTTGACAAGAGGCTACTTTTGGTATAAATGCCGGGTCTAATCTCAAGATTATACAGTCTTTTCTGATCTGGAGATATGAGTCTCTGGTGGACAAGGCCTGGATTTCCCCTGTTCTCTTGGCTGTGATAATGGATGCTAGGAAGGCCGTTCTGCAAGTGAGAGTCGAGATGGTCATTTCCTCACTGGGGATGTGGGGATCCCTACATAGGAATCTGAGCATCACGCCAAGGTCCCAAGGCAGAGTGAGCTGCCTAATCGTGGGGCGAAGACGCTGCGTGGCCTTTACGAATCTTCCTACCAGGGATGAGAAGCTAATGGGTAATCAGAGTAGGAGCTTAAGGCCGAAATCTGGACTTTTAAAGTGCTGGGATTAAGACCTTTATTAAACCCTGACTGTAGGAAGTTTAAGACACTAGGTAGGTCAGGGGTACCCGCCACGAGGTCAGACCTGCCACCGTCCAGAAAAAATCTCTTCCAAATATTCCGGTATATTGCGGATGTAACAGGTTTCCTGCTGGCCTGTAGGGTAGATATGACCTGATCTGATAATCCCTTTGCCTTTAAGATGTTCCTTTCAGGATCTAAGCCGAGAGGTGAAGCCTTGCTGGATTCGGGTGGCAGATCGGGCCCTGGTGGATGAGGTCTTTCCTCAGAGGTAGTTCGACCGTGCTTCCCACTGCCATATCTCCCAGTAGGGGAAACCAGCTTCGCTTTGGCCAGTATGGAACCACCACTACTACTTCTGCGCGGTCCTCGCGGATCTTCCTTAACATCGCCGGTATGAGCGCTAGTGGCGGAAATGCGTAAGAGAGGGGTTCTTTCCAGGTCTGGCTCAGGGCGTCTACGCCTTCCGGGTGGTCCGCCGGGTTCAGGGAATAAAATCTGGGGACCTTTGAGTTTCTTCGATTTGCGAACGGGTCTATACTGGGTGTCCCCCAACGTTGACACAGTTGATGAAAAATTTCTTCGTTCAGCTCCCACTCTGTCGGGTAGACCTGTTGTCTGCTTAGGTAATCTGCTACCACATTCTGGGAACCCTCTAGGTGGACTGCTGTTACCGAGAGGACTGTTCTTTCTGCCCAGGAGAATATTCTTTCTGCTAGTGCCTGGAGCGGTTGCTGCCTGGGCCCTCCTTGGTGCTTCAAGAATGACACTGCTGTCATGTCAGATAGTACCCGGACGTGTCGATTCTTTAGGATCGGTCGGTTCCGCCGCAGGCCTTCCCAGACCGCGTAGAGCGCCCTGTAGTTGGAGGATCTGTTTCTGATTTCTGCCGGCCATCTTCCCTGGAAGATTTTCCCTTCTACGTGGACTCCCCATCCCCACGTACTGGCGTCTGTGGTGAGTACCACGTATGGAGAGGTTGTCCATAATACGCCCACCTGGAGATTTCTGGTTCGTGTCCACCATCGTATTGATTCCCGCACTAGTCCTGACAGCCTTATGGGTCTGTCGAGTGAAACCTGACTTCCGTCCCATACTGCGAGGATCTGCTTTTGCAACGGTCTCGAGTGCGACTGGGCCCATCTGACACGGAATGCAGGCCGTCATTAAGCCCAGAACTTCCATTGCCCCTCTTATGGAGGAGCGATGTGATAATAGGTCCCTTGCTCTGTCCAGAATGGTCTTCTGCCTGCGCTTTGGTAGCAGGGATATCCTGTCTTGTGAGTCTAAGAGAACTCCAAGGAAGATCTTCCTGCATTCTGGTATGAGGTCTGATTTTTTTTTTTTTTTTCCAGTTGATCATCCAGCCGAGGAACTCCATTAGAGTTGTTGCTCGGTCCCTGTCTCGGATGAGCGCTTCTTCGGATACTGCCACCAGGAGGAAGTCGTTTAGGTACGGGATGATGACGATACCCTGACTTCTCAGGAAGGCCACTACCTCCGCTGCCAGCTTTGTGAAGATTCGGGGGGCCGAAGCCAGCCCGAATGGAAGGCATTGGAACTGGAAGTGGCAGGTCTGGGTTGGTAATTTGACTGCGAATCTTAGTAGATTCTGGGATGAGGGATGGATAGGGACCTGATAGTACGCACTCTTCAGGTCGAGGGTGCACATGATAGCGTCTGTTATGAATGAGTCACCGAGGAGGAAAAATAAAAACAAGCTAAGCCACAAAAAACCAGAGAGGTTGGTAACTAAGGATTGCAGACCCCTGATCCTATCCACACAACTAGCAGTAGCCGTGGAGCGTACCTACGATGATCCTAGACCCCTCGTCACAGCCGGAGAACTAAATAAGCCTAAAGCAAGAAAAGGGGAAATCTAAACTGCCCCAGAGCAGACCCCAAAGCAATAGACAGCCCCCAAACATGTATTGTCGGTGAGACAAGATGAAAACACAAACACAGAAAAATAGTCTGAGCAAACGATGGGGCCCACACTAACTAGAAAGGACAGGAAAGGAAAGATGCTGTCTGCAATCATGCACAAAACCCTGCCAAACAATGTCCAACACTTTTTGATAACAAAACCCCTGAAGTCGCTAGACTTCAATTCCCTATATCAGCACTCTGGTATATTCTGAAGACAGAGCAAAAAGAGACCAAGCTGATCAGGGACAAAAAGCAAACTGGCATAAACCGAGACAGAATGAAACGAGAAGAATGGAAATTCAGCACAGCCCCAGCAGGGGCTGGCTGACCACAAAAAGTGAGTAAACCAGACCAAATCTCATGTGAAAAAATATTAGAGCACACTTGGCTTGAGAAGGCAGACACAGAACTGGAAACCAGAACCTCAGGGCAGGAAAAATCACCAGCACAAAATTAGGGAGTCTGCTGTCTTAAATCCAGTCAGAGACTCCTGATGTCCGCTCACAGTCCTCCTCAGGTGGCAAGTCAGCTTCATTACCTACTGTCACCACTAGAGGGAGCCCAGATGGAGAACTCACGACTCCTCTGTCAACACAGCCAGCTCCACCACCCTCACCAGAAGCCAGAGGTAAACCAGAAAATGAGTTCACAACAAGCGTCCCTGTCTATTAACTGTATTGCGGATCGAATAGATTCCATCCGGAACCTCTTGTACCTTACCCAGGTATTTAGGGGCTTTAAATTTATAATAGTCCGGACCTCGCCGGATGGCTTTGCAATGGAGAACAGGGAGGAGTAGTGTCCCCTTCTCCTTTGTCAGAGGAACTGGTACTATAACCTCGGATCTGATCATGTCCTGTATGTCTGCCCACATTTGAGTCCACCGGGACTACGGTGGGGGTAATATATCTTTCGGGGGGAGGTGAATAGAGCTCTATACTGTAGCCCTCAGTGATGGTTCTGAGGACCCACTGATTCTGGGTAATTCGGGACCAATTTGTTGCGAAGTCTTCCCCCAATACCTATAGCGTCATTGCCTCCCAGACCTAGAGGTTGACGGAAAAAGGGGTGCTTTGCTTCTCCCACCTTGGCCCTGGGAGCTTCTGTATGAGCCTCTATTGGACCTGACCTGGGCTCTAGTCGGTCTGTCTCCTATAGAATGGGCCTCTCCAAAATGGCTGGGGTCACTTAGGTTTTTCTTCTGGGAACCCTTTATTTTTGTCGGACACCAGCTCTAAGATATTACCTAGGGCTGGTCCGAATACTCTTAAACCTGAGAAGGGAAGGGAGCAGAGCTTCACTTTAGAAGCGTTATCTCCTGACCAAGATTTAAGCCAGACTGCTGTTCGGGCCGCATTAGAAAGGGAGCTGTTTCTGGCAGCGAATCTTACTAATTCGGCCGACGTATCCGATAGGAACGCCGTGGCCTACTTCATGAGGGGAAGGGACGCTAGGATCTCGGACCTAGGAGTCTTTTTGGTCAGGTGTTCCTCCAACTGCCCCAACCACAAAAACATAGATCTGGCCACCGAGGTGGCTGCTATGTTAGCCCTGATAAGGGCCGCCGAGGTCTCCCAAGTTCTTTTTAATAAAACGTCCTCCTTCCTGTCCATCGGGTCCCGGAGACTTGATGAATGCTCGAACGGGATGGTGGTCTTTTTGGTGAACTTGGCTATTGGAACGTCGATCTTTGGTACTTCCTCCCATGATCGTGTTTCCTCTGGATCGAACGGCAGTCGACCTTTAAAGTTCTGGGATAGCACCAGTCGTCTCTCCGCCTCCTTCCACTCCTCGCGGTCCATCGTCTTGATGTATTCACTTACGGGGAACACTATCTGTGTTCGAGACACAAGTCCTACAAACATCAGGTCTTGTCTTGATTGTGGTTTAGGAACTTCCTCCATCTGCATGGTGTTCCTAACCGCCTGGACCAAATCGTCCGTGTCCTCTAGTCTGAACAGGTATTTCCTGTCCTGATCTTGCTTGTCCGCCGGGATCTCTCCTTCCTCCTCTGAATCCGAGTCCCGGAAGCCTGACTCCTCCTCGGAGCTTGGTTCAGATAACTCCGCCTCCCACCTTGGACGCTTTCGGCTTGGCCCTGGACTGGGGGACCGCCGCTGTGCAAGGCTGACTCTTGAGGCCTGGACTTCCTCCCGTATCAGAGATCTCATCTCAGATAGGAGGGACAGCAGCTCATCTCCTATCACCCTTGATGTGCAAGGCCCGCAGAGGGTTTTGGCATAGGTGTCTGGCAGCTTTACCCTGCATACTGGGCATCTGACCGACTTAGATGTGGCCTTGGCCGGGTCTTTGGCCGCTGACGGGGGGCTGCTGGGGTTCTCTTATCCTATGATAGAGGATAGGGTAGTCAGGCCCTTGCCCTGGGCTGCGGAGGGTGGTATGGGGAGGGTGATTTGCGCTCAGCACACTTACCCCTCCATTTGTCTGATCGGCATCCATGCTGTCGCGCTTCCAGATAGACGCCGGGCTCCTGGAGTGCGCGCCGAGATTCAAACCCGGCGCATGATGTCACCGGAAGTGACGCACATCCTCATGCAATAAGCCGGGAATCACTCCGGCCACTTCCTCCTACCCGGACACAGCCCCGCCTCTTCCTGATGCCGGCGCCTGCTCGACCAGCTGCCTGCAGGGGACCGTCCTTCGCCACCAGGGCGGCCACGTTTGGAGCCGAGAGCCTCCCACCGGGAGGAGCGGCTCCCACCAGGAGCGACGTCCTGCTCCTGGCCTTTGGAGCAGAGGGACTCCCCACCGGAGTATCGGCCCTGGGCGTCTTCACAGGGGGAAGGATTGGACTGGCCGCCCGATCCCCCTGAGCCCATTAAGCACTGCTGTGCTTCATCTTGCGTGTCCCTCCATGCAGGGACAGGAAAAACACTGAGGGAGATGGGGTGGGATGGAACCTTTTAACCTCTCGTGTGCTTTTTCCTGTCCCTGTAAGGAGGAGGAGGAGGACGTCCTCCATGGTGCTGTCAGGGGGACGTCCTGGAAAGACGGGCTTTTCCCCCCACAAATTTGGGTGGAAAATGGGGTATGTCTTGTAGTCCAAATTTAATTTCCTGGGTGGGTTGGCAGCGGTGGAGTTGGGTTACAGGTGGTAGGGTCGCCGCTGCAGAAAGCTGGCGGCAGGAGAGAGGCAGTGCTGCTGGCCCTGGGCTGAGAGGAGAGGTTGTCCTGGGGTTCGAGAAAATGTCAGTAGTGAGGCAGGAGTGTTGTCCCAGCTCTGTACATTGATTTTCCAGTGGTGAGCTTCAGGAAAATGGGCACCGGAAGTGGCGCATGCGCAGATTTAGATCTCTGCTTGTCACAGGGCCAGCAGCATCGCCCCACTCCTGCCACAGTGATCCTGCTTCCACTGACCCCCCCCCCCCCCTAAACCGCCACCCCCATGGTAGGCTAAATACGGACTATAAGACTGACACCCATTTTAACATTAAGCAAAATTTTCCCTTTTTTCCTCCCAAAAATTTGGGTCGCATGTTATGGTCCAGTGCGTCTTGATAGTCCGAAAAATACAGTAACTTCAAACTGGTCAGACTATGTTCTTGAGTCCCGGTTGCAAAGATGTTCTCGCTGCACAACTTTTTTTGGCTCCAGTGATGAGTCCTATCACAGCTGTTCCATTCACACAAACAGAATGAGTACTTCATGTATCCTCCTTGCTGCCCAAGGAGCAAAGAGAGAACCTTCAGATCACCACATATTGACCATCCTTGATCCTCATAGTTAAGGTTCTTGAGAATAAAGTCTAAATTCTCATAGCTTTCCTTCAAGTGCACAGAATGCCCTATTGGCACTGAAGCATATTTGCTGCCATTGTGCAGTAGTACAGCCGTCAGTCTTTTTTTTTTTTTTTTTGGATGAGTCAATAAACGGTCTCCACTTGCTCCCATTGTACTCAATGTAAAATTTTTCCATCAGTCCAGTAATATCACTACAATACACTATGGCACCCTCTTGAAAAAACTTGTGAAAGAATTTTTATATTCTCTTCTTGTGTGTGGTGAAAAACAGGTACCAGGATCAAGCAGGTTCTTTTCCTTTAGTTTAAAGTCTAAAAGTTCTGCAGGATGTTTATTAAAATACAAGTCCCTAACTAAATCATTTAATTCGAGCTGTGAAAAAATGTGGCTCATTGGGACAAGCGTCAAAGTCTTTTAAGATTCCTGCACTTCATGTTCTGAATCGGACCTATCTTCAAGCTTCTCCAGAGGTGAAGGGACAGGTATTCCTGTACCGTGAGGTACAGGGCAAATCTGGGCATATAAATTCCTTATTTTTAAAGTTGAGTCCCTCCACGTTGCACAAAAGTAGGAGTCATCACTATGATTTTGCGGTTCCCTCCTGATCATAGGCGCCAAAACGAAACCTCTCCTCTTTAGACCACTGTTGGAGTTCTTCCACTTAACCAGAACACAATACTCGTGAAGCCTACGACTTGTCTTGATCACCTAATGTTACACCAAAGTATGTATAATACACTTTTATAACAAAGTCTGTAATGTATTTCAATATAAATGACATAAAAAGATGGAAACCAAATGACAAAATCTGGAGAAACCATAGCACACTGATAATTGTAATGGGAACAAAGACTAAATAACATGATCATACATATTCAAACTCCATTTAAATGGTCTATAGATTGATTGATTATAATTATTGCAAACCTGCATATGTGAAAAGGGGGAGAAATAATAAAGTAAAATGTACCAGTGGTCTGTACCCCATGTTTCGCCTAGTGGCTTTCTCAAGGAGATACAATTATCAGTGTGCTGTGGCTTCTGCATATTTTCTCATTTGGTTTCCCTCTTTTAATGTTATTTATATTTTAATTTTCTGATCAAATAAAAATTCTATCTTTTATATATATCTTTTCTTATTTGGTTTATTCACTATTTTTGAGTAGGTCTAATTATTGTTTTCCAGTGAATATCTTCACTTATTATAATGTTTTTATGAACTAGTCTCATTTAGTTGTTGTACGAAGTCCGTAATATAGCAAAAGTTGTTTCGATCACATTGTTAGAAACAGAAGATTAATCCACCACAACACTCTTATGAACTCTAAAAGAAAATCTGCCTTTTAGCAACCAATTACAGTGCAGCTTTTAGTTCTTATAGTACATAGTAGAACTCTATAACAGACGATGAGCTGATGGGTCATGTGACTATTTATTTAAAGGACGGTGAGAGTGGTTTGCAACCCACATCTGCTGACCAGTCTAAAAGAAGCTGCCAGCAAGAGACTGACATTATCTCTTGCTGGACTAAAAGGAAAAAACATTTAAAATTCAGCAGACCCAGAGCTGCCACAAATCCCTTAATGATTTGTGATTACAATATGTGTGTATTAATGTATGTGTGTATATGTGTGTGTGTATATGTGTGTGTGTGTATGTATGTATGTGTGTGTGTGTGTATGTATGTGTGTGTGTATGTGTGTATATATATATATATATATATATATATATATGTGTGTATATATATATATATATATATATATATATATATATATATATATATATTTATTTGTACATACTAGATTCTATCGCATCGGGTATTCTAGAGTCTCTGTTAAAATAAAAAATAGTTATATACTCACCTTCCGACGGCCCCCGGACTCTTTCTCTCCTCTCCATGCTCCCGGCATCTTCCGGTCCCAGTAATGCTTTGCGCGAAACACCGCTGATGACGTCACGCTCACATGAGAGTGATGTCATCTCCGGCCCTTCTCGCTAAGTATTACTGGGACTGGAAGATGCCGGGAGCGTGGTGAGAGGCGGGACAGAGTCTGGGGGCCGTCGGAAGGTGAATATGCAACTATTTTTTATTTTAACAGAGACTCTAGAATACCCGATGCGATAGAATCGGGCCACCATCTCGTGTACTAAACTCCTGTTACACCCGGAGCTGCTGTCACTGTTCTGCTGTTACCTAATGTATTGGACTCCAGTTACACCCAGAGCTGCTGTCACTGTTCTGCTGTTATCTATTGTATTGTACTGCAGTTATTCTGCTTTTACCTAATGTATTGTAGTCCAGTTACACCCAGAGCTGCAGTCACTTTTCTGCTCTTACCTAATGTATTGTACTCCAGCTACACCAAGAGCTGCAGTCACTGTTTTGCGGTTACCTAATGTAGTGTACTCCAGTTACACCCAGATCTGCAGTCACTGTTCTGCTGTTATCTAATGTATTGTACTCCAGTTACTCTCAGAGCTGCAGTCACTGTTCTGCTTTTACCTAATGTATTGTAGTCCAGTTACACCCAGAGCTGCAGTCACCATTCTGCTCTTACCTAATGTATTATACTCCTGTTACAGCCAGAGCTGCAGTCACTGTTCAGATCTTACCTAATGTATTGTATGCAAGTTACACCCAGATCTGCAGTCACTGTTCTGCTGTTACCTAAAGTATTGTACTACAGTTACACGCAGAGCTGCAGTCACCGTTCTGCTCTTACCTAATGTATTATACTCCTGTTACACCCAGAGCTGCAGTCACTTTTCTGCTGTCACCTAATGTATTGTACGCAAGTTATACCCAGATCTGCAGTCACTGTCCTGCTGTTACCTAATGTATTGTACTCCAGAATATGTACGGGACTGTACCTGTGTAATGAGCGACGCAGCAGTGATGCCTTTAACGGCTGTAATGTGCCTGTACAATAAGAAATGCAGCCATGTTGCCGTGACGACTAAGCAACTGTCGCTGATTCGTCACGGCCTAACTGCCGCGACCAATCAGCAAGGCGGGATTTCCATGACAGACAGACAGACAGAATTAGACAATTATATAGTAGACTAGATGGTGGTGATTCTATCGCATCGGGTATTCTAGAGTCTCTGTTAAAATAAAAAATAGTGATATACTCACCTTCCGACGGCTCCCGGACTCTTTTTCTCCTCTCCATGCTCCCGGCATCTTCCGGTCCTTCTTGCTAAGCATTACTGGGACCGGAAGATGCCGGGAGCGTGGTGAGAGGAGAGAAAGAGTCTGGGGGCCGTCGGAAGGTGAGTATATAACTATTTTTTATTTTAACAGAGACTCTAGAATACCCGATGCGATAGAATCGGACCACCACCTAGTGTATTATACTCCAGTTACACCCAGAGCTGCTGTCACTGTTCTGTTATCGAATATATTGCACTCCAGTTAATCCCAGAGCTGCAGTCACTGTTCTGCTTTTACCTAATGTATTGTAGTCCAGTTACACTCAGAGCTGCAGTCACTGTTCTGCTGTTACCTAATTTATTGTTATGAATGTGTCACGGAGGAGAAAAAAAACAAAACAAGCCAAGTCACAGAAAACCAGAGAGGTTGGTAACTATGCAGATTGCAGATCCCTGATCCTAACCACACAACTAGCAGCAGCCGTGGAGCGTACCTACGGTGATCCTAGACGCTTCATCACAGCCGGAGAACTACATAAGCCTGAAGCAAGAAAAGGGGAAAACTAACTGCTCCAGAGCAGACCCCAAAGGAAAGGCAGCCCCCACACATGTATTGACGGTGAAACAAGATGAAAGCACAAACACGGGCAGGAAAATAGGCTGAGCAAACGATGGGTCCCAAACTAACTAGAAAGGATAGGAAAGGAAAGACACTGTCTGCAATCTGCAAAAAACCCTACAAAAATAATGTCCAACACTTCTGATAGCAAAATTAACCCTGAAGTCATTAGACTTCTCCCACTATATCAACACTCTGAAATATTCTGAGACAGAGCAAAAAGAGGCCAATCTAATAAGGGACAAAAAGCAAATTGGCAAATACAGGTAAATAAGAGTGGAAATTCAGCACAGCCCCAGCCGGGGCTGGCTGACCACACAAAAAACTGAATTGACCAACAAAATCAAGTGTGAACATTAGCTGAAAAACTTAACTTTAGATGACTGGAACAGAGCTGAAAACCAGGACCTGACAAGCCAGAAGGAATCACCAGCACCAGAATAGGGAGTCGGCTGTCTTAAATCCAGTCTGAGATTCCTGAGGTCCAATCGTCATCCTCATTATCAGGTGGCAGATCTCTACTGATTAAATCAGCCTCACTACCTCCTGTTACCACAATAGGGAGCCTGGCAGGAGAACTCACAACTGGTGGACCAGAAAATGAACTCACAACAATTGTAGTCCAGTTACACCCAGAGCTGCAGTCACTGTTCTGCTGTTACCTAATGTACTCCTGTTACACCCAGAGCTGCAGTCACTGTTCTGCTGTTACCTAATGTAGGGTACTCCAGTTACACCCAGATCTGCAGTCACTGTTCTGCAGTTATTTAATGTATTGTACTCCAGTTACTTCCAGAGCTGCAGTCACTGTTCTGCTGTTACCTAATGTATTGTAGTCCAGTTACACCCAGAGCTGCAGTCACCGTTCTGCTCTTACCTAATGTATTATACTCCTGTTACAGCCAGAGCTGCAGTCACTGGTCAGATCTTGCCTAATGTATTGTACTCCAGTTACACCTTGACCTGCATTCACTTTTCTGCTGTCACCTAATGTATTGTACGCAAGTTACACCCAGAGCTGCAGTCACTGTTCTACTGTTACCTAATTACCTAATGTATTGTACTCCAGAATATGTACAGGACTGTGCCTGTGTAATGAGCGACGCAGCAGTGATGCCTTTAACGGCTGTAATGTGCCTGTACAATAGGCAATGCGGCCGTGTTGCCACGACGACTAAGCAACTGTCGTTGATAGGTCGCAACCTAACTGCCACGACCAATCAGCGAGATGGGATTTCCATGACTGACAGACAGAATTAGACAATTATATAGTGTGTGTATGTATGTGTGTGTGTATGTGTGTGTGTGTATATATATATATATTATATATATTCTACACACCGTATATATACACGCACACACATGTTTTGAAAATGCATTTTTCTAAACTGAAATAAGATACAGAGACATTTTCTACTTTCCAAAATGCGTGGTTTCCTTGAAGCTATGTAATCTCTGGCTGTAAATTAAAAATGACAGTGTGTAAGAAGCGGCATTCATTTGTGTGACCTAGCAAGTGCAAAGGTGAAAAGTGAGACCACTAGCACCTATTACTTCAAAAGGTAACATAAGATTATTACATTAGATGTAATGATGGCTTCTATTATCTTGGGAAAATTATGTGAAAACATCCCTTTGATCATTTCTTCAAGCCCAAAGCTAGAAAAAAATATATATTTAATATGTATATTTTCTATGTTATTTCTAGTAAATATTAGACTGCTAACTATCTTATTCTGTTATTTTCAAAAACAATGCATAGCAATATATTCTATATCATTACATACCTGCATTTTATCTAGTAAAGCCCATTTCTGGAGCGCAAAATTAAGAAACTGTTTTTGGCACTCAGACTAGCATACAGTACAAAAGTTAAGCCTGTACGGTGACTGGTAAATGTTATTAGTATAATACCAATGTATGCTACTAGAGTTGGTGTAAATTAATTTGCACAATCCAGTTTAGCAGCCATGTCACTAATCTGTGCCCGCTGACCAGGAGTCCTATAAGCTGCCTCTTTGTTAACGGCATTTGCATCTCTTCTTTTGATTAGCTGCGTGGTGTCACATGTACCTCATGCCACAACGGTGACATTGTGCCAAGCCAGCTAATCAAAAGTAAAGCCTCAGATGCCGTCAGGTAGGAGTCACTTCTCAGGACTCGTGTCCATGGGCCACAGATTACCCACATGGCCTATAGTGGATCCTGCAAATCGATTCACACCAACTACCTAGTTTAAACAGGTTCTATTCTTCTACAAAGAATTTCTATAATATTTTGGAATATTGAAATTGTCTATTTTAATACATAAGAGAAAGCATATTTTAATAGTATATATCTCATTCATCTTACTGACATGGCCAGTGATGCTCGAAGATCATCCCACTAGTTCATGGAGTTTTATGATTCATGTTGGCCTGCAAACTTGTTTGTTTTTCTCTACATTTATTGTCTCCTGCTGTATTAATTTAGTTGATTGATTTGTTAGCGAGTCAAATTAGTGATAGATCTAAGAACCAACCTCCTATATATTCAAACAGAACTTTTGGAAAGCATTTCTTCAGGGGACATTACGCGCATTGTACTAAGGGTGCCTGTCAGTTGAACATGGTAGTTAAGCAGAGCAGGAGACAGGTAAGACATTCAAAGAAACCTTCGTCCAGAACATTTGGATTGCTACAAATATTCACCATATGTATCCTGACTGCTGCATTCACTCACATCCATTGTCCTTGCTAAAACTATTTGCACTGCATCCATATCAGCCCCTCTCTCCTCTCCTCTCCTCTCCTCTCTACAGCCCTCATGCCATTTTCACAATCCTAAACTGCACAAATTCATTCAGTCCCACCATAAAACACAAGAAACGCTCACACAAACTATCTGCTCACTCTTTCTATTCTCCTTCTAGTCACTGGAGATATCTCTCCCAACCCATGCCCTTCCTGTTATAGTAAGTCTAACCCATCACCTACTACATTCAGAAACCCTGCAGATCTCATCAATATTCCCTGCTTGCCTTCTCTTTTTTTTTTTTTTTTTTTAAACTGTGCCCTCTGGAATTCACGCTCAGCATGTAACAAACTCTCCATAACTACTTCCTTAATGATTCTCTGAACCTTCTGACTCTTATTGAAATCTGGATCCAGCAGTCGGACACCACCGCTGCTTTTTCTCAGATCTCTCATACCCTGAGATCTGACAACAGACCATGTGGAGGTGTTGGTCTGCTCCTATAAAAAAAAAAAATACTTTGGAGGTTATCCCTCCAAGTACCCTCACGTATCGTCCCTTCTTTTGAGATCTACGCTGTCGGACTCTACAACCCCCTCTCCCTTCGAGTGGTCGTTGTGTATCTTCCTCCCGTCCCCTCCCGTCAGTTCCTTGATCACTCTGTCGCCTGACTTCCACATTTTCTATCATGTGACATCCCCACCTGCATCATGGTAGACTTTAACATCCCCATTGGTGATCCTCTCTCCCCATCTTCCACTCACCTTTTATCTCTAACTTCCTCCCATTTGGCCTTTCACAGCATACTATCTCTCACACATGAAGGCAAAAATACGCTGGACCTGGTCTTCTCTCGACTCTACTCAGTGTTTGATTTTATCAACTCACCCTCTCCTGCTCTATGACCACAACCTTCTTTCATTCTCTTTCAAAAACTGTCTCCCAGCCCAGGACATCCCCACTTTCCACAATTGGAGAAATATGCGTTTCATTAACATCCATAAACTTACTGTCACAGGTTTTCCTCGACAGATAGGAGCCAGAAGACAGCAGCGTCTACTTTCTCCTACTCCTGTTCTGATTAGAAGTAGGCCACCTTCTTATTAAACAGTGAAAATTTTTTAGCAATGCAGGGATTAATCTGCTCAATTGAGAGCTCCTGGAGCGTTAAGGCTTTCAGCTGTTCATGGTTAGCTACTCCCATCTTCTATATAATATTGGCCCTGGCTAGCACTCATTGTAAGAGATGGCTTTTGCTGCATGGCTGGAGGTTGTTGGTGATGGTTATAGAAGGCGGTTGGTGGATTTATCTGTAACTGTTGCTAGATTTTGATTGTGTGATAATTCCCTTTTACTACTTTGACTTAACCCCATCCTCCACTCCCTGGTGCATTCCTCTGTTGTATGTGTATATTTGTATGTTTCGTATTTTCCTTTATCCCTGTTTGAATTACCTTGTTAGTGTGGTTGGTGTACTGTGGTACACTACTATACCCTTCTTCCCTGGGTGGGGGAAGGGTACAGACTGAGGGCTGATTCACGAGCTACGGCATGTTATAGGCCGCTGGCGACTTTGTGAGCAGGTGCCGGATACAGTCACGGACAGGAGGCAGAGCAAGGGTTAACCAGTTTAATAACGGGAATACTCCACGCAAGGAGGTAATGGGTTAAACAGTGGATTAAACTGTATAAATGGCAAAGGATATTGTGATGTGAAGAACAACAGTTCAGATAACATCAGTGAACAACATCAGTTCGGTTGTACACTTATCGTATCAGAAGTCTCTCCAACTGTAGATGCTCCTTGAAAGTCAGTAGTGCAGACAACAGCTGGCGTGGTGCTTGTCCTGGTGATGATGGTGGTCTGTCTTTTGGCGGCAGTAGTCGGTCTCCGGTACCTTCCACTGGCCCCCTAGTCCATATACTGATGTGGTCGGAGGAGCGTGGGCCATGGCACTGACTGAGCCTGACGTGGCCCCTGCACGACTCTCCTCAAAGTCTCTGTCAGTGGTGGCGGTGCTTGGGTGCTGGCCTACGCTGTACGGATGCTCTGGGACCGAGCACTCACTGGTCCCTGCTTCAGTGTCTGACAAGGATACGGGCCACAGTCTTGTACAAGCCCAACGTGGATAAGAGTGACCGGGACAATGTGCTGTACACACTGAACGTTTGGCACATTGTCCTCTGGTAATCACCAGTGTGTGTCTCCTTTCTTTCTTCTCTCTCCTCTCTCATACCCGTGGTCTCATCGTCCCCCTTACATCTTCACCATCAGAAGTAATATGGGGAACAGGGCGAGCTAGGGCGCCCCTAGCGTTGGGGACAAGGAAGGTGCCCCTGGTCCTGGGACACCCGACAAGAGTTGTGACACTTATAAAGAATTTGCAATCCTCATTGGCCCCAATATCCTCCCATTCATTTCCTGATTCTGCAGTGTTTCAGTATAATGTTTAAGTGCAAAGTGGTCTGGATGGAGCTGCACTTCCTACACACAAAACAACATGGCACAGACTGTGACACCCCTGGCACACAATGCAAATACATTTCTTACAGCTGTCCTCCAGGTGCGCTGTATGTCTGGAGAAAATCCAATCTGGCCAAACATGTCATCCATTATAAGTTTATGCTTAAAACTTACAACTCTGCCCTTCACCTCTAATAACAAACCTATTTCAACACCCTCATCACCTCACTATCCAACAATTCTAAACGTCTATTTTTCACTACTTCATTTAATCCTCAATCTAAGAGTGCAGGCCCTGACCACCGATCTCAGCGCTGGCGATCTGGCCCATTATTTCAAATAAAAATTAGCCATATCCGACAGGAAATGTTCTCCCAATCCATGCCCTGTCCTCACACTTCCACTGCATCTAGCTCACTTTCTGTCTTTGAACCAGTCACAAAAGGAGTGATCAGGCTCCTTGCATCTTCTCGCCCTACTACCTGCACCAGTGACCATCTTCCCTCTGTGAGGGTTTGACACACTTAGCTGCTCCTTGAGGTAGTCGCAGGCGCACGTGTGGTTAAAGTCTCTGGGTGGTTTATTTATTAAATCATAAACCAAAAAAACAAAAAATGGTAATAGAAAGCACCCTGTCCGGCTTAAGTGAAAATAAACCTTTCATACACTGTCCTGCCAAGGTCCTCTGGGACAACATATACGGCAGCTCTCGCAGGGGCTAGCAGTCGGGAGGCTTGCTTTCCTCCACACACATACAGGGGAAAAAAAACTGGCTGGACGTTTAGCTTCCCCCAGCCACACCCTGGAGGTGGTAATATGGTGGGTAGGTGTCCCGCCCATCTCTGACCTACCTACCAGAAAAGCCATGCCCATATAGAAACTGAATTGCTCTCAGCACATATCATGCTGGAGAAAACACTTATGGCTTTTACATCATGCAGGAAAACAACCTTTGTGACACAGTTAGGTCCATATATATTTGGACAGACAACATTTTTCTAATTTTGGTTCTAGACATTACCACAATGAATTTTAAACAAAACAATTCAGATGCAGCTGAAGTTCAGACTTTCAGCTTTCATTTGAGGTATCCACATTAAAATTGTAAGAAGGGTTTAGGAGTTTCAGCTCCTTAACATGTGCTACCCTGTCTTTAAAGGGACCAAAAGTATTTGGACAATTGACTCCAAGGCTATTTCATGGACAGGTGTGGGCAATCCCTTCGTTATGTCATTCTCAATTAAGCAGATAAAAGGCCTGTAGTTGATTTGAGGTGTGGTGCTTGCATTTGGAAAGTTTTGCTGTGAAGGAAACATTCTGTCAAAGAGCTCTCCATGCTGGTGAAATAAGCCATCCTTAAGCTGCAAAAACAAAAAAAAAAATCCGAGAAATTGCTGCAACATTAGGAGTGGCAAAATCTACAATTTGGTACATTCTGAGAAAGAAAGAAAGCACTGGTGAACTCATCAATGCAAGACCTGGGCGCCCACGGAAGACAACAGTGGTGGATGATCGCAGAATAATCTCCATGGTGAAGAGAAACCCCTTCACAACAGCCAACCACGTGAACAACACTCTCCAGGAGGTAGGCGTATCAATATCCAAATCTATTATAAAGGGAAGACTGTATGAAAGTAAATACAGAGGGTTCACTGCACAGTGCAAGCAAACTCATAAGCATCAAGAATCAAAAGGCTAGACTGGACTTTGCTAAAAGACATCTAAAAAAGCCAGCACAGTTCTGGAAGAACATTCTTTGGACAGATGAAACCAAGATCGACCTCTACCAGAATGATGGAAAGAGAAAAGTATGGCAAAGGCGTGGTACAGCTCATGATCCAAAGCATACCACATCATCTGTAAAACACGGCGGAGGCAGTGTGATGGCTTGGGCATGCATGGCTGCCAGTGGCACTGGGTCACTAGTGTTTATTGATGATGTGACACAGGACAGAAGCAGCCGAATGAATTCTGAGGTTTTCAGAGTCAATCTGTGTGCTCAGATCCAGCCAAATGCAGCCAAACTGATTGGTCGTCGTTTCATACTACAGATGGACAATGAACCAAAACATAAAGCAAAACAACCAAGGAGTTTATTAAAGCAAAGAAGTAGAATATTCTTGAATGGCCAAGTCAGTCACCTGATCTCAACCCAATTGAGCATGCATTTCACTTGTTAGAGACTAAACTTCAGACAGAAAGGCCCACAAACAAACAGCAACTGAAAACCACCGCAGTGAAGGCCTGGCAGAGCATCAAAAAGGAGTAAACACAGCGTCTGGTGATGTCCATGAGTTCAAGACTTCAGGCAGTCATTGCCAACAAAGGGTTTAAAACCAAGTACTAAAAATGAACATTTTATTTACAATTATTTAATCTGTCCAATTACTTTTGGTCCCTTTAAAAACAGGGTGGCACATGTTAAGGAGCTGAAACTCCTAAACCCTTCACCCAATTTTAATGTGGATACCCTCAAATGAAAGCTGAAAATCTGAATTTCAACTGCATCTGAATTGTTTTGTTTAAAATTCATTGTGGTTATGTCTAGAACCAAAATTAGAAAAATGTTGTCTCTGTCCAAATATATATCGACCTAACTGTATATCTCCCCTCATGTACGACACCAGTGACCCTGTGACACCCCACATCTCATCTAGTCCTTTTAACTCTTCTCTCTCTCTACCGGTATCTTTCCCTCTTCATTTAACTATTGCAAAAAAAGGGGGAGACAAAAAAGCGCAATAGGGTCTTATCCACGTTACAAAAGACAGTATATCATGAAATATGCTCACCTGGTTAGGATGAGATAAGAGCGTGTAGGTAGCGGCTGCTGCAGATCCACAGGTCTTCAGTGACCAAAGAAATGATGAATCCAAAGGGAGCTTGTAGCTATATTCCGCGCTGCCGCTTTAGACAAATTCCAGGAGAATGCTGTATGATTGCAGTGGTTTTATTCTACGCGTTTCAGGGGTCTCATGCCCCCTTCATCAGGAAATACCACCTGGTATTTCCTGATGAAGGGGGCATGAGACCCCTGAAACGCGTAGAATAAAACCACTGCAATCATACAGCATTCTCCTGGAATTTGTCTAAAGCGGCAGCGCGGAATATAGCTACAAACTCCCTTTGGATTCATCCCTCTTCATTTAAACATGCCAGCATACATCCATTCCTTAAAAAAAAATCCCTCAAACAAAACTGTGCTGCTAACTATAGACCTGTGTCTTCCCTTACCTCTAAAGGCTTGGGACCATCTAATCTGCTATCTCTGTTCTTGATCCTTTACAGTCTGGTTTCCGCTCTTTACTCTCTGCTGAAACTGCCCTCACACTAAAATCTCTAATGATCTATTAACAGCTAAATCTAATGGTCACTACTCCTTGCTGATTCTCCTTTATCTCTCTGCAGCATTCAACACTGTGGATCATCAGCTCCGTCTCTCTATGCTCCGCTTTTTGGTGCTCAAGGATACCGTTCTTTCTTGGTTCTCCGCCTATCTCTGTGACCGCTCCTTCACTGTACCTTTTGCCGACTCCACTTCCCCTTTTTTCGCCCCTTAAGGGGGTTTTACACATAGCGATATCGCTATAACGTCACCGATTTTGTGACGTTATAGCGATATCGCTATGTGTGATACTTACCTCCGACCGACTCCCCCGCTGTCCATCGCTGATCGTGCGAGAATGTCCGGCTCCATTTCTCGTCGTCAGCTTCCTGCTGGGCTTCCTGCTGTGTGAGACAAGCGACGCGTGGAGGCGGGCGGGAGGACGTCAGGATCGCTGTGTGTGAAAGGTGAGTATCGTGCGCTGCGTCGCTGCAGCATCGCTGTGAGGTCTGCCTGTGTGACAGCTCACTAGCGATCATTTAGCGATGCACCAGCAATCCTGACCGGGTCGGATCGCTGGTGCATCGTTAAATGTAAACGGCCCTTTACTCTCAGCACTGATCGTTGAGAAACCTTAGGCCCCCTCCTCTTCTCCTTGATTATTACCCCTGCTGGACAAACAATCACTAGATTTGGTTTTCAGCACTATTTCTGTGCTGATGACACTCAATTACATACGTTTGACTTCACGCCTGCATTATTGCAAAACACCAGTGATTGTCTTTTGGCTGTCTCTAACATCGTGTCCTACCTTTTTCTGAAACTGAACCTTTTGAAAACTGTACTCATTGTGTTTCCTCTATCTGCTAACCTACCTATACCTGATATTGCCATTTGCGTGTGTGATTCTACTATTACCCCCTTTCCTCCTCCAAGCAACATGCCCACTGTCTCGGGGTCATGTTTGATTTAGTTCTTTGCTTCACTCAACACATCCGATCACTCGCTCACTCGTATCATCTACACCTCAAAAACATTTCTAGAATTCGACTTTTTCCATGTTTCGACTCTGCAAAAACTTGTACTGTTGCTCTTATTCATTCTCGTCTAGACTACTGCAACTCTCTGCTAATCGGTCTCCCTCTTACTAAACTCCTCTCCAATCTGTCCTGAATGCAGCAGCCAGGATGAGATTCCTCCCCAACCATTACACTGAGGCCTCAACCCGTGCCAGTTTTTGCACATTTTGTCCATCCGTTATAGAGTTTAATATAAAATTATCACTCTCACTCACAAAGCGCCCAGTGCTTCAGCACCACTCTCTCCTCCATTGTCTCAGGCTACCACCCTACCCGTGCCCTCGGTTCTGCTAATGACCTAAAATTAACGTCCTTAATAATCCAAACCTCCTACTCCCATCTCCAGGACTTGTCACATGCTGCTGCTGCAATTCCTTGTAATGCTCTACCCAGGACAATTCGATTAATCCCCGATATCCACAGTTCAGACTGGCCTACTGCCTCAACATACTTCTCGAACTATCCCCATTTTTCCCATACAAAATTTTCTTCAAAACCAGGAACCTCGTTGCATCTGTTCTCACACCCTTCATGCAATAAATAACCCTGTGTGTCTGTACTTTTACACATACTTGGTGGTTACTGGTTCATGCAGCATTATGTTAACACCCTATTTCTTGCATAGATGGTTGGACCGTACAATGCAAGCAGTTGTCACCTTTTGTGTCTCTCCTATTTCCTCATAGATTGTAACCTTGTGAGCAGGGCCTTCCCTCCTCATGGTATCTGTTTATGTGATTGTTATGCTGTAATATCTTTTATTGTCTGTACAAGGCCTTTCTAAAGGGCCTGTCACACTAAGCGATATCGCTAGCAATATCGCTATAACTTGTGACGTTATTGCCATATTGCTAGCGATATCGCTGTGTCTGATACTTACCAGCGACCGGCTCCCCCGCTGGTTATCGCTGATCGTGCGAGAACGTCCAGGACTGTTTCTCGTCGTCAGCTTCCTGCGGCGATTCCTGTGGAGAGACAAGCGACGAGCGTGGAGCCAGGCGGGAGGACGCAGGATCGCCTAGTGTGACAGGTAAGTAGCGACCCCCGTCCCCAGCGACGTCGCTGGTGAGATCTGCCTGTGTGGCAACTCACTAGCGACCACTTAGAGATGTACCAGCGATCCTGACCGCGTCATATCGCTGGCCGGGACCGCTGGTGCATCGCTAAGTATGACAGTACCTTAAGATGTAAAGTGCTGCAGAATTTGTTGGTACTATAGAAATGAAACTATTATTTTGAGCATTTGTGAGGAGCATACTTATGTTGGACATCAAAGCCTGACTAGCTACCTCCGTTCTAGGTCATTCCAAAGATATTTGATGTGACTGTGGTCAGGGTTCTGTGGAACAGTCATGTTCTTTCACAATAAGCTACCCCCAACCATGCCTTTATGGACCTTGCTCTTTTCCACCGGGGTGCAAGAACGGGGGACAGAAAAGGGCCTTCTAAAAACTTTTCCCATAAAGTTGGTAGCAAACAACTGTCCAAAATGTCTTGGTGTATTGAAACATTAAGAATTCCATTCACTAGAATTAAGGATCTGCACCTGAAAAATTACTCCATAGTAGTATTCCTTTTCCACCAAATTTTACAGTTGGCTCAATGCAATCGGGCATGTGTGCACCAACCCCATCCTCATCCATGAAACAGCTAGAGAACAGTGGTCTGCCATTCCAAAAAAGCAAGCAAAAAAAATAACCCTCCTCCATTGAACAGGTTTCCTTCTCCACAGTCCAGTGGTCTAATCAACTCAATTTGCCACTTGGCATTGTGCTTGGTGATGTAAGGCTTGCATGCAGCTGCTCGGGTTAGGAAACCCATGCCACCTATGAAATTTTATTAATGGACTTGATAAAACAGTGATAGAATGATACTATTGTAATACAGTGGCCACAGATGTCTATAATGATAGATTGCATGATTAAGGGCTTGATTGTATGCACCAAGGGCAATAGGACTGAATGAAAACACTAATTCAGTGATTAATAAGTGTGTCCCAATACTTTTGTTTATAATAAAAAAAACTCCAGAATGCTAGAGTTATAATTCCAGGATCATAGAAATGTGTATTAGATGTTTATAGACTAGTTTGATTCTGTTTATTTTTAGACTTTTCCATGCTTTTGCATCAAGTGAATCAAGAGCCCATGTGCTGTGCTGCCTATGGGAGAAATCACAGCAGCTAATCTCATCTTCACAGCAAGCTGTGGATTCCAAATTATAGATAAAGCAAAGAGGGGGGAAAACTGGTGAGAATGCAGGATATAAGCCACATAATGGCCACCAATTGTGTTATTCCTCATGTACACACAGAAGTTGCTTGAAAGTAAAGTTACCCTGTAAATTTCTTGGTCTGTATGCTCTGTATATTGGTTGAATCTGCGCTTTTTGCATACTTTTTTTTTTTTTTTTGCGGATATATGTTTACAAGTACAGCACGTCACAGATGCGACAGTTTTATTGTACCTTTTTTATGTGTTGCCCATTTTTAATTTTTATCTTTTTATGACAGTCGGCATATGTGGGAATTGAAAAGGCTTGTGGTGATTTATAGGTAGTCTACAGGCGAGAAAAATCTAGGTTAGGCTAGTTTCACACTAGCGGTTTTTAGCGCTGTGCTTTGTGCGCAATAGAATCGTATACAAAAAACGCGTTTTGTATGCGTTTGCTTTTTTTAGGCGCATGCATTTTAACCAGTTTCTAGCCATCTTGACTCTTAAAACGCATGCGATTTTAAACGCTGGTGTGGACATGTCCATGCGCACGCCTGTGTTCCCATAGACTGTAATGTGATTTTTTTTTTTTTTTGCGCATTCTGTGCGCATGCGTTATTTTGACAGGTCGGACGGGCCAAAAATGCAACAGGTTGCGTCCGGCGCGCCTAGGCGCACACTACAAAAAAACCCCACATGCGCACGAAAACGCATACGAACGCGTGCATACGCTAGACCATGCGCCCCATGTTAAAGATAGGGGCGCAGAACGCATGCGCATGGATGTGCACGAAGCGCAGCGCTAAAAAATGGTAATGTGAAACCAGCCTTACTGGACTGTGATGACTTTTTTTTCTACTTACATAAAACTTTGCAGTCTAATCTATTTACATGTAATGCTGACTACTACAAAACCAGGTATTACAATAGGTAGACAACCTGGAACTGTAAGTAACGTGTATTTCCCTTCATTCCAGATACATAGCATGGCTAGAAACTCAACCAAATCACTGGGCTTCTACAGGTAGCAAGATGGCACTTGTGTGTAGGTTAGACCTTGTTCACATATACATCACTGGCTTTAGTATATAATATTTAATATAAATGTGTGTTATTACCTGATTCCATTGGGTTTCATTATAGAGTTTCTCTTTTGGACAATTTATTAATTTTTCCGAATAAAGAGTGTCATTGAGGAAAGTGTATCGGTGATCAGGAAGTCTAATGACGGTCTACCCTCGGTGTCCCCACTTGTTTCTGCTATAGTCACTGGTTTTCTTTAGGTTAATAGTTGGGGGGAGTCTGATCCTTTTGATGGAGCTTTTGTACACAGATGTGTAGACCTCGCACATTTGTTCCCTTGGTGCCCCTGTTCATGGAGCATTGAGTAAGACCATAGGCACTTAGACGCACTGATGGCTTGTTGTTCCAGGGGCTCATGGTCTTGCTTATGATCTGATAAGGACTCTCCTGACATTGGAGTATGAATGTTTCGGAGAAGCCCCACATCCAGACATGTTCACATAGCAGGCCTCTTATCAGATAACGGGTAATCTTTGTAAGACCCATAAAATACTATTGTATATAAGCCAGGTCTTTCTGCTATGTTTTGGACGTTTGCCAGCCCCTCAGTCTCTTGAATAAAACAAAGGCTTAGTGTGATAAGCCTCGCTATATGAAATACAGCCATGCTTTGTTCCAGGTAACGTGACCCCTTCTTGTCAACGTGGAGAAGTAAAGGAGGGAGAGTTACTTTCACTGAATTTCTCCCTATATTCAGGTAACAGTCGGCCATCCTGTATCCTGACGCTTACCACTGTTTATTAGTACAGTCCGCGGTTTTTGTCCTATGTGAATTGTGCCAAGCAGTCATAGGAGTAGCTGATCTTCTTGGACAGGTTGTTCTTCTAAGGACCTTGTTCCTGCTTCACACTGAACTTTAGGGTCAATTTAAGCATGAAGATGATATCACAAGTTTGTTTTTTGTCCTTTGTAGCCATAATCATTCAGCTATTTGTAATTTCATTATTTCCGCATCACATCTGGTAATAACTATCAGAGGCCGGTTTATATAAGGGGGACTCGTAGATGACACAGGCAAAAGATTCTATGAAGACCATGAAGAGTCATTGCTGTAAAACAAAGATATTCTATTCCAACCATAGAATCTTCAAAATAGAATATCTGAAATGGTCTCTGAATTCCAAATTTCAGAATTTCTTATTTGTTACACTGATTAATTGTAACTCGTGTGACAGATTTATTTCCCCTCATTTGGAATTTTCAGTATATACACCAGGATCTGTATGTTGATATCAGATTTAACCTCCCTTTACATGTATGTAATATCGATCCATCAAATTACAATTACTGTAGTGTTGTTACGGTACTTTCTACTGCTAATGAACAACCTGAATCTTCAGAATGAGACACAACCGCTAACCACCCGCATAATTATTGGGCCGTGTTTCTTTTAATCGGAGAGGTGAAGAATAATAAAAAATGTCCAGGGTATAAAGGCTTTTTTTTTTTTTTTTTTTTTTTTTTGTAGCTGAATAAATTTCCATCTTCTGATTAGGTACTTTTACATTGGCCGATGGTGACTGTTAAACTTTTGCCGATCAGCTACATAGAAGCTGATCGGTAGTTATTGGGTGATTTTATTTTTTTCCAAGAGCACTATTTTTTTTTTTCTGCCGACATAGCCGTATGTGGATTGTTGTTGTGTTTTTTGTTTTGCACAAGATGAGTTGAACTTTTGATTGGAATCATTTATTTTAACATTCGATGTAATGGAAAACGGAAAAAATATTCCAAGAAAGAAAAAATGCAAAACACTGTGGACCTTACCCGGTCCTTCGCTTCAGACTCACGACTACTCCGCACTAAGGTTCTTGCCTGTATTCATTATGACCTTTTTATCCCCTATATATTTGACGCCACACTGAATAGACTACCCCTGACAAAACTATGATGCAGTAGCAAAACACGTGGGGATCTTGCACCAACAGACATTTTATCCATGCTCCTTCATCCATGCTCCTCAGATCTTATATGGCTGCACATTGCACTTTTTCAATAGGTCTTTATTTTGTATTTCTCTAGGTACATTTGTTGTCACAGAAACTTTCTAGCTTATTTAGTCTATAGATTCTGTAAAACATGTATTCGTCTGAATATATTATTCTCCTGATTTTATTCCCTAGTACAGAATTTAAAGGGATTGTCCACTACTAGGAAAAATCCTTCTTGAACTAAATGTTTGGCCCCAATTTAAAAAAGAAACCTTTACTCCCCTCCCGTGCTGGCGCCATTCCAGTGGTGTTGTTGGTACTCGCGGTCCCAGAGCTCTCGAGTGATGTTGTGACACGTGGTGTTCGGCATCCTATCAGCACTGGCGTCACTGTTCCAACCTTCGTAACAGATTGAACATGAAGAGGAAGTCGGGGCTGCAGCTCATCTCTGACTGCTTGCCGGGCACCACATGTCACAACACCGCACAAACGCTTCGAGGCTGCAATTGCTGATAACGCTGGAACGGCACCGGTACGGGAGGGGAGTATAGGTTTTATTTTTATTCTATTGCTGCCAGACATTTAGTTAAAAAGGGGTATGCCTATTGGTGGACTTTTTCTCTATCACAGAAGCATACCTGTTATTTCAGGTAATAAGATGTGCTGTGTGAGGAATATTATTATTTCTGGTCATTAATTTTTTTTGTAACTTCTGGCCTGCATTTTTTACTAGAAAGTTTTCTCTACTTTTTCAGTTGTTTCTGAGCTAGTGGTGGAGAATGTCTATGTCTCCCAAGCACAGCACATAAAGACATGAGGCAGTCATGTTTTCCTGTGTCTCTATAGAACCCACTCAAAAGAAGCAGTATGTAGGACAGTACTGAGCAATTTAATCAAACAAATAAGGCATCACTCTGTTGCGTTATAGCATGCAAACATGAAATATGAACACTGAATTGCATTACTCCACTAGAAATATGAAAAGCTGAGAATGCTTAGCTCTGTCCTGGGCCCTGTAGTGTTCAACATCTTTATCAACGATTTAGATGAAGGAATTGAGGGTAAACTGATTAAATTTGCTGATGACACAAAGCTAGGAGGGATAGCTAATACTAGAGAAGAGAGAGAGGATTCAAAAATATATAAATAAACTGGAGAAGTGGGCAGCAACTAACAGAATGGTTTTTAACAGGGAGAAATGCAAAGTACTACATCTGGGCAATAAAAATGAAAAAAGCATATACAGAATGGGAGGAATAGGGCTAAGTGACAGCACATGTGAAAAAGACTTGGGTATACTAATAGATCACAGACTGAATATGAGTCAACAGTGTGATGCAGCAGCAAAAAAGGCAAATGCAATTCTAGGATGTATTAACAGAAGCATACAGTCTAGATCACGTGAAGTCATTATTTCCCTCTACTCCTCTTTGGTCAGACCTCATCTGGAATATTGTGTCCAGTTTTGGGCACCACATTTTAAAAAAGACATCAACAAACTGGAGCAAGTTCAGAAAAGAGCGACCAGAATTGTGACCGGTCTGCAAACCCTGTCTTATGAGGAAAGGTTGCAGGATTTGGGAATGTTTAGTTTGCAAAAGAGAAGACTGAGAGGAGACTTAATAGCTGTCTACAAATATCTAAAGGGCTGTCACATTGTAGAAGGATCAACTTTATTCTCATTTGCACAAGGAAAGACTAGAAGCAATGGGATGAAACTGAATGGGAGTAGACACAGATTAGATATTAGAAAAAACTTTTTGACAGAGTGATCAATGAGTGGAACAGGCTGCCACGAGAAGTGGTGAGTTCTCATTCAATGGAAGTCTTCAAACAGAGGCTGGACAGCCATCTGACTGGGATGATTTAGCGAATCCTGCTTTGAGCAGGGGGTTGGACCAGATGGCCCAGGAGGTCCCTTCCAACTCTACGATTCTATGATAAATTGGCCAATTCATGTGTACCTTGCAGCCACGTTATGGCGATTCTTGTTTGCCAGGACCTAATGCCAATCCTCTCTTAGACAGTCTACATTTCTTCTGGGAACGTAATGTGTATCCTCTCCTTGACCGAAGTCTATATATATATATATATATATATATATATATATATATATATATATATATATATATATATATATATATATATATCTATCTCAATGGAGACCCAATCTATGTTTGGATGCGACGGTCAGTTTTTTGATATTGTGTATACTAGCCTTCTGACTGAGCACGCCACCCCTTAGCTTCAGGCATTTTTAATTGCAACAGGACCATTGAGATTTAGACTTTAGTCTAGGAGAGGATTCACATTAGGTCCCCAAAAGAAATGTAGACGGTCTAAGAGAGGAGTGGCATTGTTAGATTCTGGCAAAAAGAATCGCCTTAACGTGACTGCCAGGTACACATGAATTGACCTATTTATGCACTAAGCATTCTAAATTTTTCATGTTTCTAGTGCAGTAATGCAGTTCAATTTTCATATTTCATGTTTGCATGCTATGGCACTAAAGAGTGCTGTCTTATTTGTTTGATTGCATTTGAGTTGGCAACTCTAGGTAAGCACCTGTTCAGACCCAATCTACAGTTGTGGCCAAAAGTATTGACACCCCTGCAATTCTGTCAGATAATACTCAGTTTCTTCCTGAAAATGATTGCAAACACAAATTCTTTGGTATTATTATCTTCATTTAATTTGTCTTAAATGAAAAAACACAAAAAGAATTGTCCTAAAGCCAAATTGGATATAATTCCACACCAAACATAAAAAAGAGGGTGGACAAAAGTATTGGCACTGTTCGAAAAATCATGTGATGCTTCTCTAATTTGTGTAATTAACAGCACCTGTAACTTACCTGTGGAACCTAACAGGTGTTGGCAATAACTAAATCACACTTGCAACCAGTTGACATGGATTAAAGTTGACTCAACCTCTGTCCTGTGTCCTTGTGTGTACCACATTGAGCATGGAGAAAAGAAAGAAGACCAAAGAACTGTCTGAGGACTTGAGAAACCAAATTGTGAGGAAGCATGAGCAATCTCAAGGCTACAAGTCCATCTCCAAAGACCTGAATGTTCCTGTGTCTACCGTGCGCAGTGTCATCAAGAAGTTTAAAGCCCATGGCACTGTGGCTAACCTCCCTAGATGTGTACGGAAAAGAAAAATTGACAAGAGATTTCAACGCAAGATTGTGCGGATGTTGGATAAAGAACCTCGACTAACATCCAAACAAGTTCAAGCTGCCCTGCAGTCCGAGGGTACAACAGTGTCAACCCGTACTATCCGTCGGCGTCTGAATGAATAGAGACTGTATGGTAGGAGACCCAGGAAGATCCCACTTCTTACCCCGAGACATAAAAAATCCAGGCTGGAGTTTGCCAAAACTTACCTGAAAAAGCCTAAAATGTTTTGGAAGAATGTTCTCTAGTCAGATTAGACAAAAGTAGAGCTTTTTGGGCAAAGCATTCAACATAGAGTTTACAGGAGAAAAAAAAGAGGCATTCAAAGAAAAGAACACGGTCCCTACAGTCAAACATGGAGGAGGTTCCCTGATGTTTTGGGGTTGCTTTGCTGCCTCTGGCACTGGACTGATTGACCGTTTGCATGACATTATGAAGTCTGAAGACTACCAACAAATTTTGCAGCATAATGTAGGGCCCAGTGTGAGAAAGCTGGGTCTCCCTCAGAGGTCATGGGTCTTCCAGCAGGACTATGACCCAAAACACACTTTAAAAAACACTAGAAAATGGTTTGAGAGAAAGCACTGGAGACTTCTAAGGTGGCCAGCAATGAGTCCAGACCTGAATCCCATAGAACACCTGTGGAGAGATCTAAAAATGGCAGTTTGGAGAAGGCACCCTTCAAATATCAGGGACCTGGAGCAGTTTGCCAAAGAAGAATGGTCTAAAATTCCAGCAGAGCATTGTAAGAAACTCATTGATGGTTACCGGAAGCGGTTGGTCGCAGTTATTTTGGCTAAAGGTTGTGCAACCAAGTATTAGGCTGAGGGTGCCAATACTTTTTGTCTGGCCCATTTTTGGAGTTTTGTTTGAAATGATCAATGTTTTGCTTCATTCTCTTTTGTGTTTTTCATTTAAGACAAATTGAATGAAGATAATAATACCAAAGAATTTGGTATTATCCAATACCAAATAATAATACCAAAGAATTTTCAGGAAGAAACTGAGTACTATCTGATAGAATTGCAGGGGTTTCAATACTTTTGGCCACAACTGTATGTTTGGATGTGACGGTCAGTTTTTTGATATTGTAAGTACTGAGCAATATAGCTGGGATTTCAGCTCTGGGTTGAGAAAAAAAAAAAACACTAGAAAGCTGCAGCATAACCTGCTCTTCCTCCGCCTTAAGCCCCTTTTCTTATACATTTGATCCAGCTGTTTTATTGAACCCAACAGTGAATTAAAAAGAATACTTAGTCTAATAAGTTGGTAACAAAGTTAGTTCCAGTATATTGATTTCTGTAGAATATTGTATATTTCTTCTGATTTTTTTTCTTTTTTTTTTCCCTCATCGTAAAAATGTGGGGATTACTGGTGTGTATAAAATTGGCAGCATCTAGGATTGACGTGAATGAAAACAGATTTTCTTAAGTGTGCTAACTAGAGTTGAGTAACTTTGGTCGGATTGGGTTTCATGAAACAAAATTCCGAGTCCGGGTCCGAAACCCGACCCCAATGCAAGTCAATGGGGAATAAAAGTCTGCATTGAGTGGATGAATGTCATCCACTCAATGTCAACTTTTATTTCCCATTGACTTGCATTGGGGTCGGGTTTCGGACGAAACTCCGACTTTTTTTTGCCCTAGTCTGACCAGTTTCATCTGAAAGAAATTTTGTTTCATGAAACCCGATCCGACCAAAGTCGCTCAACTGCTAACCCAAATACTGTGTGACATTGGTGTACCAATGATTGTTCCATCACCCTAGTAATTAGGAAATAGAAGATTCTTTAATCTGTGGGGTAAGGTTACAAAAGCAATGTCTTGTTATAGAAATCGTTATATGACTTGCAGGCGCTTCTTTTACAAGGTCACAAGTATTTTCATTGAATTTTCCATTCCAGCTTTGGCATTTAGTTTCCTTTAGTTTACTTTCTTGACAGATTCAATAACTGCGAAATCTGAGAAATTTTATCATTACAAGAACTTTGCGTAATTCAGTTCAGATTAGTGCTGGTGATGTGGTTAACTTGTTTGCACCAGACAAACCCTTGATCACTTATCTGGATTGGTGACACCTTGTTTTCACTTGTCAACACATTTAACCTGGTGCTACTAGCTTGTGACTGCTCTGGATCTGGTGGCAAATGCCACTGAGATTTGGCACTGTCAAAGTACTGCTATGTGACAGTCATGCAATCCTTGGTGTTTGCTAAACCTGGTATCAAATTTCAAAGCAACTATGAGAACTCTGGTGACCAAGTGCAGAGTCAGAAGTTACTGTGATACACCCCGTCTATTGATCATCATGAACGGGCAGTGTAACCATAATACAATAAAACTCCACATGGTTATTACTCCACAGGCACCAATTTGACACTGGTGCGCCATTGTATGCACAGCACAGTGCTAGCCACATGCCATACTCACTTTCCATTCTTTGTGTTTCAGTGTGTAAAGATCCTCCCTACAAAGTAGAAGAGTCTGGTTACGCTGGTTTCATTTTGCCAATAGAAGTCTATTTCAAAAATAAGGTACGTTGCTCCCATTTAAACTTTTGACTTTTACTCTTGAACAAATATTTGCATTTTTTGTTTTTAAAAATGAGTATATCGTTACTTTTCAGGGGTTTGTCCCGTCTCTCATGATATGATGGCAATGTCTGGTAGATGTGGGTCAAACATCAAGCATTTTCAGAAATCTTTGGAACTCCCAGGAGTCATCTGTGTCATCAGTGTGACACCTGGCGGTGCCTGGGAATCAGCGGTAATGTTGGCGCTGTTCCACAGCGCTGAAGACAGCTCTCATTATTCTGCCTTGCTCGAGCTGC
Organism: Dendrobates tinctorius; assembly: GCF_039654945.1. Lineage (NCBI taxonomy): Eukaryota > Metazoa > Chordata > Amphibia > Anura > Dendrobatidae > Dendrobates > Dendrobates tinctorius. The sequence continues at coordinate 17,424,689 of NW_027361796.1, forward strand.
CATCGGCTCTAGCAGGGGACAATGTTGAGAGTTGTATTCAGCTGGTATCCGCAAGAGCAGGCGGTGGATGATTAGCGTATTTGAAAGCCGCAGCCTGTGATATAAAGAAATAAAAAAAAGACATGGGGTTCACCTGTGTTTTTGGTAACCAGGCAGGCAAAACTGACAGCTGCAGGCTGCAACCCTCACCTGTCAGTTTTAGCAAGGCTGGTTATCAAGAATGGAGGGATCCCCACACCGTATTTTCTAAAAGTTTTAAAAAATTTAAAAATAAAATGGCGTGGGGTCCCCCATTTTTTTGACAACCAGCCAAGCTAAAGGCAACAGCTGGGGGCTGGTATTCTCAAGTTGGTAAAGGGCCATGAATATTTGACCCTCAAGCCAAAAAATTGCAGCCGCCAAAGAAAAGGTACAGGTATTAGATGTGCCAATTTTGTTGCTTTGCCCGGCTCTTCCCACTTGCCCTATGTTGGTGGCAAGTGGGGTTAATAGTTGTGGAGTTGATGTCACCTTTGTGTTGTCTGGTGACATCAAGCCCATGGCTTAGTAATGGAGAAGCATTTATAAGACGCCTGTACACTACTAATTCTATAGTTGTCTTATAATTAGAACAGAAGACATAACAGCAAATAGCCTATAACTGGACCCTGTACCTACATAAGTGGATCCAGTCTAGGAAAAGGAGAGGACACTCCAAAATATATTGTATACTGAAACCACGGAGTAAATGTCCAAAAAGTATTTGTGTAAAAATACTAATTTATTGAAATTACACAAACCTAATCATATACATATATAACACAGACAGGTAAAACAGTATCAGAGTAAATTAGAACAGAAGGATCAGGTAGACATCAGCATGTACATCACTAACTACATCTGAAGAAATTAAGATTAATAAAAATCTGCATACTTCTAAAATGAGCCAGAAGATGCCAAAGATAGGATAGTGGGTGAGAACAGTGGTGCTTCTATGATTTCAATAAATTGTCTAGAAACAATTTTTATATGTAAAAATATCATTCACTCCATGGTTTGTGTACAATAATCTTATAGTTGTATTGTAAATAAACGCACAGCAAGTATAAAGTCCTTTATTTGAAATAAAAACAGAACACACTTTTCCTTTTTTATTTAAAAATAACAAACCCAGTTATACTCAACTAACGCCAATTCCATTGAAGCCGTCGTCTCTTGTAATAAAACAAAAATAAAAAACAATATCTTTCACCTGTCTGTCGTTCTGTTCCATGTCTGTGGATAAACAGTTTTCAACCTGGATGCTGCCAAGATGTGATTGTTCAAGCGGAAAACCACTGAGGAATGAACTGCTGCGAACGCAGCATCAGAGAACAGTAGTGGCCTCATCAAGGTTATTGCTGGTCACTGAGGCTGTGTTCCCAGCTGGGCTGAACTACGGTGACCTTGGCATCTTGATAAAAAGTCATTGAGTTCACCGTTAAAAATGTCTTGTGGTGAACTCGCTGACTTTTTCTCATGGTGCTGAGGTATGCATTTCATATGTGTGGCATACGTGTGGCCACCGTGAGCTGCATCAGTGGGAAACGTACCAGTGCCTGGGATTCAGTGGTACTGTTCATGCTGTTCCTGGCGCCGGGTGCTGAAGACCGCTCACATCACTGTTCGCTGCTCTTGCTGTAATAAACGGTAGCAGGGGACAATTTTGAGAGTTGTATTCAGCTGATAAGTGAGAGCAGGTGGTGGCTGATAAGTATTTTTAATCCACTGCATGCTCTATAAATTAAATAAATGTAAAAAAAATATTACGTGGGGTTCCCCTGTATTTTTGCTAACCAGCCAGGCAAAACTGAAAGCTGCTAGCTGCAACACTCAGCTGTCAGCTTTAGCAAGGCTAGTTATCAAGGACACACAGAAACAGATATCTCCGGTACTGGATCAGGCACTACTACTATCTCCAACGTTACAAGGATACACTACTGTATGATTTAAATGAAACCATACTGAGTAATTTAGGAAGTATACAAGTGTCAACACAAGCACAGTATGTTGGCAATCTTGGACTAAGTGATTTTGCTAGAAATAAAATCTCAAACTTTAATATCAATTTTCAAATTTTTTTTTTGTGGGAGTGGGGCTGTAGCCAGGTAGTGTGGCCCAATAGATTCGTAAAAATTTTTGGTGCATATTATACTAGAAATATTGGTCAGGCATGCTGAAACATCACACCTAGCCAACTCATTACGTTGAGTGCCTCGTAATGAAATTGGTGCATCTTACACTAGTGGACTCTTCTTCAGGATTGGCATGAGATATTCAAGTCTTGGTTTATCAGCACCATATAAACTCTGCTCATTATGGTGCTGGATTTCCTGCAGTATTTTATCCCCAGGCCTTGTCTACATGGTCAGGGTGCATGCCCACGGTCCGTAAACGCTGCGGGTTGGATGCTGCGTACATCCGCAGCATCCAGATGTTACAGCATAGTGGATGGGATTTCAAGAAGTCCCATGTCCACTATGCGTGTGGAGATACCTGCGGATCACCCTTTCCAGACCACAGCATGTCAGTTTATCTTGTGAAGACGCGAGTCTCCACAAGATAAATCTCACCCGTACAATGCATTGGACGAGGTGATTTTGCACGGTTCAATGAACACATGCGGAATGGCCTGCATTCAATAGCCAGCAGCGCTTTGGGTACAGCAGATATGTGCTGCGTCCAAAGCGCTGCACATTCCTGAATGTGGGCACTTACCCTCAGTGGACTGCATTATTCTGCTGTTGTGGGACAATAGCCCTTACCATGTGTCTACTATGAATTGTAGTTCTTCAACAACTGGAGTTCCATACACTAATTATACACACAGTACTATGCAAATGTTTTAACCCCTTTCCTACAATGGACATAATATTCCGTCCATGTGACCTGGGACCTAATTCCCATGGACAGAATATTCGTCTAGCGCGATCAGCTGCGCTCACGGGGGGGAGCGCATCTGATCGCGGCCGGGTGTCAGCTTATTATCACAGCTGACACCCGGCACAATGTGTCTGAGGCGGTCACGGACCGTCCCTGACACATTAACCCCTTGCACGCCGCGATCAAACACGATCGCTGTGTACCGAGGGTTAAAGGGAAGCATCGGCAGGGAGGGGGCTCACTCCGGGCTTCCCTGAGCCCCCCACAGCAGCGCAATGTGCAGCGCTGCTGCGGGGGTCTCCTTCCCTGCAGGTCCCCGGATCCAAGATGGCGACGGGGACCTTCGGGGGGCCTTCAGGGAGCTGGCTTCCTCAGTGCCTGCAAAGCGCAGGCAAGAGGAAGTCTGCTTCAATGCCTGTGACAAATCGCTAAATAAATAAAAAATAAAAAAAATTTCCTAATAAATTTTTTGGAAATAAAAAAACAAAACAATAAAAGTACACATATTTGGTATCGCCGCGTCCGTAACGACCTGCCCTATAAAACTGTCCCATTAGTTAACCCCTTTAGCGAACCCCTTAAAAAATAAAAATCAAAGCAAAAAATGCTTTATTATCATACCGCCGAACAAAAAGTGCAATAACGCGCGATGAAAAAGACGCATATAAATATCCATGGTACCGCTGAAAACGTCATCTTGTCCCGCAAAAAATGAGCCACCACACAGCATCATCAGAGAAAAAATAAAAAAGTTATAGCTCGCAGAATAAAGCGATGCAAAAATAATTATTTTTATATAAAATAGTTTTCATTGCATAAAAGCGCCAAAACATAAAAAAAGACATAAATGAGGTATCGATGTAACCGTACTGACCCCACCAAAAGAAATTCATGAAACGCTGGTTTTTGTTCATTTTGCGTCACAAAATTCGGAATAAAAAGCGATCAAAAAATGTCACGTGCCCGAACATGATACCAATAAAAACGTCATCTCATCCCGCAAAAAATAAGACCTCGCATGACTCAGTGGGTCAAAATATGGAAAAATTATAGCTCTCAATATGTGGTGATGCCAAAAATAAAAAAACCTGCCATATATAGTAAATCAAACCCCCCGTTATCACCCCCTTAGTTAGGGAAAAATAATAAAATTAAAAAAATGTATTTATTTCCATTTTCCCATTAGGGTTAGGGCTGAGATTAGGGTTAGGGGTGTGTTGGGGTTAGGATTGGAGTTAGAATTGGGGGGTTTCCACTGTTTGGGCACATCAGGTGCTCTCCAAACGCAACATGGCGTCTGATCTCAATTCCAGCCAATTCTCCGTTGAAAAAGTCAAAATGGTGCTTCTTCCCTTCCAAGCTCTGCTTATGGGGTATCAGTCTACTCAGGACAAATTTCAAAACAACTTTTGGGGTCCAATTTCTCCTGTTACCCTTAGGAAATTAAAAAATTGGGGGCAAAAATATCATTTTTGTGGAAAAAAATGATTTTTTTATTTTCACGCCTAGGTGTTATAAACTTCTGTGAAGCACTTGGGGGTTCAAAGTGCTCACCACACATCTAGATAAGTTCTGTGGGGGGTCTAGTTTCCAAAATGGGGTCACTTGTGGGGAGTTTCAATAGTTTAGGTACATCAGGGGCTCTCCAAACGCACATGACACCCGCAGACCATTCCATCAAAGTCTGCATTCCAAAACGTCACTACTTCCCTTCCGAGCCCCGACGTGTGCCCATACAGTAGTTTTCTCCCACATATGGGATATCGTTGTAATCAGGACAAATTGGGCCATAACTTTTGGGGTTCATTTTCTCCTGGTACCCTTGGGAAAATAAAAAAAATTGGGGACTAAATGATCATGTTTGTGGACAAAATACGATTTTTTTTATTTTCACACCCGGGCGTTATAAACTTCTGTGAAGCACTGGGGGGTTCAATGTGCTCACCACACATCTAGATAAGTTCCTTAGGGGGTCTAGTTTCCAAAATGGGGTCACTTGTGGGGGGGTTTCCACTGTTTAGGTACATCAGGGGCTTTCCAAACGCGACATGATGTCCGATCTCAATTCCAGCCAAAAACGTCAAATGTCGCTGCTTCCCTTCTGAGCTCTGCCATGCGCCAAAATAGTCGTTTACACTCACATATGGGGTATCAGCGTACTGAGGACAAATTGCACAATAACTTTTAGGGTCCTGTTATCCTTGGGAAAATAAAAATTGGGGGTGAAAAGATCATTTTTGTGGAAAAAATATGATTTTTTTTAATTGTACCGCTGCACATTATAAACTTCTGTGAAGCCCTTGAGGGTTCAAAGTTCTCACAACATACCTAGATAAGTTCCTTGGGGGGTCTAGTTTCCAAAATGGGGTCACTTGTGGGGGGGTTTCCACTGTTTAGGTACATCAGGGGCTCTCCAAACGTGACATGGCGTCAGATTTGAATTCCAGCCAATTTTGCATTGAAAAAGTAAAACGGCGTGCCTTCCCTTCTGAGTTCTGTAATGCGCCGAAACAGTGGTTCCCCCCCACATATCAGGTATCGGCGTGCTCAAGACAAATTGCACAATAACTTTTCCAGTCCAGTTTCTCCTTTTCGCCTTGGTAAAATAAAAAACAATTGAACCTGGAGTATTTTTTTGTGAAAAAATTAAATGTTCATTTTTTTTTTTAAATATTCAAAAAATTCCTGTGAAGCACCTGTAGGGTTAATAAACTTCTTGAATGTGGTTTTGAGCACCTTGAGGGGTGCAGTTTTTAGAATGGTGTCACTTTTGGGTATTTTCTATCATATAGACACCTCAAAGTGGCTTCAAATGTGATGTAGTCCGTAAAAATAAAATGGTGTTGCAAAAATGAGAAATCGCTGGTCAACTTTTAACCCTTTTAACTTCCTAACCAAAAAAATGTTGGTGCCAAAATTGTGCTGATGTAAATAAACATGTTGGAAATGTTACTTATTAAGTTTTTTGTGTGCCATATCTCTGTGATTTAAGGGCATAAAAATTCAAAGTTAGAAAATTGCTAAATTTTCAAAATTTTCGCCAAATTTCCATTTTTTTTTTCACAAATAAACACAAGTTATATGAATGAAATTTTACCACTAACATGAAGTACAATATGTCACGAGAAAACAATGTCAGAATCACCGGGATCCATGGAAGCGTTCCTGAGTGATTACCTCATAAAGGGACAGTGGTCAGAATTGTAAAAATTTTCCCGGGAGTTAACTTGCAAACCACCCTTGGTAGTAAAGGGGTTAAGCAGGTTTGGAAAGAATGCTGTAAAGTAAAATGCTTTCTAAAGTAGACCTGTATCTAGTTTATTTTTAACAATTCACAAAATGCAAAGAGAAATCTAAATTAAATCTTTGTTTGTTGTGATCACTCTTTGTCTTCAAAACTTGCATGGATATACAAATCATCAATTCTTCGAGGTACACTTACACACAGTTTCTGAAGGAATTTGGCAGGGAGGTTGTTCCGAACCACAGATCTTGTGGATGTAGGCTTGTGCAAACCCTATGGTCTCTGAAAGGTAATCCTAGGCAGACATGTTGATGTTGAGCTAAGGGCTCTATGGGACCATATCATCGCTTCTAGGACTTCCATGTGGTGGGTGTTTATTTGGGGTGGTTGTCCTGCTGCAGAATAAAATTGAAGTCAAAATTGAAGTTGGTGAGATGCATTCTTGATGGTATTATTACCTAGATTTCTCAGCATTGACAAAAAGTCAGGAACTGTGGAAGTTGTTTTGGCCAGGGAAACTTGGTGCAACATGTAACAGACACATTATTAAACTTCCCTTTTGAAGTCAGAAGATGTCCAACAGTACGATCAGAACAGAATTGGCAGCAACCCACTACGTTCAATGACTTTTTCGCAGACGTCTGGCTAGAAGTGGTCTTCATGTAAGAATTGCAGCTGAAAACCATACCATTGACATGGAAACAACTGAACTGTGCACAACAATTAGGAAGTGGGTTGCAAAAAATAGCAGCAGGTGCTCTGGACTGATTAGTCAAAACTTTAAATACAACCCCAAATTTTAAAGAGTTGGGACTGTGTAAAAATGTGTTTAAAAAATGCAATGTCTTGGAAATCTCTTACAGCTATATTCTATCCACAACAGAACATAGAAAACATAACAGAAGTTTAAAGTTAGACATGTTTCCATTTCATCTGAAGAAAGTTAACTAATTTTGAAATGGCAGCAATACATTTCAGAAAAGTTTGGACAGGTTTAAGAAAAGGCTGTAGAGTAAGTGGTATTAATGAAAAACAGCTCTAGGGTCAATTACACATGACTGTGTAAAAAGTACACGTTAGAGAGGCAGAGTCCCTCTGAAGCACAGATTATCAGAGGTTCACCAATCTGTGAATTACTGTGTTTAAAGGTCCCGTTACATTTAGCGATGCACCAGCGATCCCGACAACGATACGACCCGGTCAGGATCGCTGGTGCATCGCTAAATGGTCGCTAGTGAGCTGCCAAACAGGCAGATCTCACTAGCGATGCAGCAGCGGTCGGGGGTTGTCACTTACCTGTCACACGCAGCGAGGGTGACGTCTTCCGCCCGTGTCCATGGAGTGGCTCATAGGCGCCAGCAGGAAGCCGACGACGAGAAATGGACAAGGCCAATCTCGCGCTATCAACGATATCCAGCGGGGAGCCGGGTCGGAGGTAAGTGTCACATGTAGTGAGATCGCTAGTGATATCGCTATTGTGTCACAAAATCTGTGATGCTTTAGCGACATCGCTAGTGATCTCGCTATGTGTGAAGGGGGCTTAAAAATTACCAAGACTTTGAATATCCCACCATTTAGAGCACATAATAACAAAAGATTCCGATATTCTGGAGAAAGTCACAAGGGCGATGGTATAATATATTGATTGATTGTGATCTAAAGGCCCTCAGGCAGCACTGCATTTAAAACTGGCATGATTCGATCGTACTGCATAAACTCAGGAATACTTCCAGAAACTATTGTCCGTAAATACGCAGAAAAGAATCCGACACTCCAAAATCAAATAAAAAAAATCTTTAATTTATTATGTACAATCCAGGCAGTCTATTGCTGTTCATATACAGGTGCTTATCACAAAATTAAAATATCATCAAAAAGTTAATTTCTTTCAGATCTTCAATACAAAAACTGAAACTCATATATTATATAGTGTCATTACAAACAGAATGATATACAGCTCTGGCAAAAATTAAGAGACCACCACATCAAAACCCTGTCATGGGCAGCCCATTCTCCAGACCTGAACCCCATTGAAAACCTCTGGAATGTAATGAAGAGGATGATGGATAGTCACAAGCCATCAAACAAAGAACTGCTTAAATTGTTGTGCCAGAAGCAGTGTGAAAGACTGGTGGAAAGCATGCCAAGACGCAGGAAAGCTGATTTTAAAACTCATGGTTATTCCACAAAATATTGATTTCTGAACTCTTCCGGAGTTAAAACATTAGTATTGTTGTTTCTAAATGATTATGAACTTGTTTTCTTTGCATTATTTGAAGTATGAAAGCAATGTTTTGTTTTGTTTTTTAATTTTGACCATTTCTCCTTTTCAGGAAAACAACTAAATTTATTGCTTGAAAATTCGGATACATGTTGTCAGAAGTTTATAGGCTAAAAGAACAATTTACATTTTACTCAAAAATATACTTATAAAGAGAAAATTCAGAAAAACTGAACATTTGAAAGTGGTCTCTTAATTTTTGCCAGAGCTGTATTTCAAGTGTTTGTTTCTGTTACTATTGGTGTTCTGTTAGGCTTTGTGCACACGCTGCAGACTGGTCTGAGGATTTTTTATTTGCAGAACTGCAGGTAAAACCGCAGGTAAAATGACCTGCGGTTTTACCTGCGGCCTGCGGTTTATCACCTCTACAATGGAGGAGATGGTAAACCGCAGCAGAATCCGCAGAAAAGAAGTCACATGTCATTTCTTTCTGCGGATTCAAAACCGCAGCTTTTCCGCAGTTAAAAATTCGCAGCATGTGCACAGAAAATTGTAAATCCCATAGGATAACATGCTTCTGTACACTGTCTGCAGAACTGCTGCAGTTCTGCTGTGGCCAAAACCGCAGCGGAACCTGTTATGAGCTCATTTTCTCCTTCACCTTTGATGTCCGATGAACTCCCTCTGCTGGTGAAAGGAGGTAGTGAAATTGATTTGGATGGGAAAAACCTGTCATCTGAACAGGTGGAGTGTGATTGGACATCCGGAATCTCTGAGTGGATATAAGGCCGCCGACGCCCCGCTGGGTTGCTGGTGATTCTCTCTGCTCGGAGCTCTGGCCTCCAGTTTAGTCCTGTCTACTAAAGCTAAGTTTTTGCTCTGCTATTGTTCCATGAGATTTTGTCTGGTTTACTTAGTGTTTTTTTCATCCAGCCCTGGTTGGGACTGGCTGAACTCCATTTTTGTCTCTAATCAGTTTATCAGCCTGTCTTTCTGTCTGTGTTTGTGTTTTCATCTGTTTTCACCGCCAATACATGTTGGGGGCTGTCTATTGCTTTGGGGTCTGCTCTGGGGCAGTTTAGATTTCCCCTTTCTTTCTTTAGGTTTATTTAGTTCTCCGGCTGTGAACGAGGTGTCTAGGACCACCGTAGGAACACTCCACGGCTACTTTTAGTTGTTGTGAATAGGATCGGGGTCTGCAATCCGCTAGCTACCAACCTCTCCGGTTTTCTGGACTTAGCTTGTATTTTCGTTTTTTCCTCCTCCGGTGACTCATTCATAACAGGAACCGCAGCGTGTTCATATAGCCTAAGGCTAGTTTCAGACTAGCGTTTTTTTGCCAGCAGTGCATGCCGCCGCTAAGCCCCGCCCCCTCTGGTCATCTCCGCCTAGTATCGCACACGGCTGCATGCGATCTGCACACCCTATCTTTAGCATAGGGTGCGCAGACCGTGTGCTGACTGTGAGTTAGTAGAATTTTGCATGCTCTGCGCCCTTTTGATGGTGCGCGCCGAACGCACCATGTTGCATTTTTGTGCGCTCGGAGCACCGTCAAAAGGGCGCAGCACACGCAAAATTCTACAAGCGCACGGTCTGCGCACCCTATGCTAAAGATAGGGTGTGCAGATCGCATGCAGCCGTGTGCGATACTAGGCGGAGATGACCGGAGGGGGCGGAGCTTAACGGCGGCATGCGCTGTTGGCAAAAAACGCTAGTCTGAAACTAGCCTTAGTCACTGACACATTCCACATGGAGGGTAAGGCACAAAAGGTCATTGCTAAAGAAGCTGGCTGTTCACAGAGTGCTGTATCCAATCTTATCAATGGAAAGTTGAGTGGAAGGAAAAAGTGTGGTCGAAAAAGGTGCACAAGCAACTGGGATAACCGCAGCCTTGAAAGGATTGTTAAGAAAAGGCCATTCAAAAATTTGGGGGAGATTCACAAGGAGTGGCCTGCTGCTGCTTCAAGAGCCACCACACACAGATGTATCCAGGACATGGGCTCCAAGTGTCGCATTCCTTGTGGCAAGCCACTCATAACCAATAGACAACGCCAGAATCAGCTTACCTGGGCCAAGAAGAAAAAGAACTGGGCTGTTTGTTGCTCAGTGGTCCAAGGTGTGTGTTTTTTCAGATGAAAGTAAATTTTGCATTTCATTTGGAAGTCAAGGTCCCAGAGTCTGGAGGAAGAGTGGAGAGGCCACAATCCAAGCTGCTTGAGGTCTATTGTAAAGTTTCCACAATCAGTGATGGTTTGGGGAGCCATGTCATCTGATGGTGTAGGTCCATTGTGTTTTATCAAGACCAAACTCAGCGCAGTCATCTACCAGGAAATTTTAGAGCACTTCATGCTTCCCTCTGCTGACAAGCTTTTTGAACATGGACATTTCCTTCTCCAGCAGGACTTGGCACCTGTCCACACTGCCAAAAGTACCAATACCTGGTTTACAAACAGCAGTATCACTGTGCTTGATTGGCCAGCAAACTCGCCTGACCAAGATCTATTGTCAAGAAGAAGATGAAATACACCACACCCCACAATGCAGGGAAGTTGAAGGCAGCTATCAAAGCAACCTGGGCTTCCATAACACCTCAGCAGTGCCATAGGCTGATCGCCGCCATGCCACGCTGCATTGATGCAGTAATTGATGCAAAAGGAGCCCCGACCAAGTATTGACTGCATTTACTGAACATACATTTCAGTAGGCCAACGTTTTGGATTTTAAATCCATTTTTCATGCTGATGTTATAAAGTATTCTAATTTACTGAGATAATGAGTTTTTGGCATTCATTTGCTGTAAGCCATAATCATCAACATTAACAGAAATAAACACTTGAAATAGATCACTCTGTAATGACTCTATATGAGTTTCACTTTTTGTATTGAAGAACTGAAATAAATTCTTTTTGATGATATTCTAATTTTGTAAGAAGCAGCTATACATTGTTGTCAACGCTCATCTGTTTCCAGTAAGTTGGACCCAACACTGAACTCGTTAGTGGACAGTCGCTTTCTGAAGAGTCTTTCCAATAAGACACAAACAGGTTGTGAATTCTGTGGAGCTTCTGCACTCACTGTTATTTCCTTATCTTTTTTTTTTTTTTTCTTGTCTACATTTCAGTCTCCTTGATCTTGAGTTGCAGGGCTCCCATAATTAGTTTGTTAAAGGTAAAAGAAACCACAAAAGCACAGCGCCCATAGGGCCTTACCAGTGCAGATATAATGAATATAAATTAAATAGTGCAGGGTACTCACCCTCAATAGTTGTGTGAAGCCACAACTACTGTATGCGCTTAGTCACATGCAATGTAGCTGCAGCAGGACGGTGAAGACAGACAGCGTCTGCTTCCATTACTCAAGGAGGAGATCCCAAAAGGGAAAAAAACACCAGATTATTAGCTTGTTGGCGCTGGTATATTTTATTACATTGATTATTTTACTGAATGGATTATTGAGTTGGCCATTAAATGCCGCAATTGACCTTTTTATTTGAAGAAATATATCAATTTTTTTCACCGCTGTAATCCTTTGTGTAACCAAATTGAGCTGATGCTCGCTTGGATTCATTGACAACATGGTTGGTGTTTTCATCACCCTTTCACTACATGTGCAATTATACTACAGTGTGGGAAGCATTATTAATTGATGGCTAATATTGCTTTATGCAAGTTTTGTCCATAATGCTTTGCATACTGTGGAAAAAACATTAACCCCTTTTAGGACTAATCTATTTTAGAGCGTAGGGAAAAATGCAGATTTTAGAAAATCTAGTATGATTCAATTTAGTTAAGCATTCAACAGTGGTTTGACATGTCCAAGTAATTCTAACTTTGTTTATTTGGCACATATTCTACTTTATTTTTATGATACATTTATGTTGATATAGTTAACATTTTTTTTCATCTTTTTGTTGCATGTTAAAACACGGCTGCTGCTTATCAGTGTTTTTGATCCGCTTTTCATCAGTGTTTGGTCAGTTTTTACCATTAGTGTTTCAAGGATTCTGGCTTATGAAAAAATAAATAATTAAATGACAAATCTTTTCCCATATATTAGGGCTAATCATGGACTGCACGTAGATGGCATCGGTGTGCTGTCCATGATTTTCTTTGCACACACTGCAGATTGTCCTGCAGAATTTTCCGCGCGGATTTGTGTAAAGACCTGCGGTTTATCTGCAGATTTTCTGCGGGTTTCCCCTGCGGCTTGACACCTGCCATGGAGCAGGTGCCAAACCACAGCGGAATCCACACAAAGAATTGACATGCTGCGGTTTTGAAACCGCAGCAAATCCGCGTGAAAAAGTCTGCACCGTGTTAACTGAGGATTTCTATTTCCATTGGTTATAATGGTACTGTACACCGCAGCAGAAACTGGTGCGGATTCCGCAGGACCAAAACCGCTGCGGATCCGCAGCGGAATCCTCAGCGTGTGCACACACCATAAGTCTGAATTTTTCGTGTATCTTATTCACCTTTCTGGATGCAGCAATGTACTTGGTTAGGGGAAAATTGGAGTGTCTGTCCTTGTGGGGTGTATTTCTATAATGTTGGGCAGCCCACCTGATGTAGCAGAAAGGGCTTGGGAAGTATGAAATCTGGATGGTACGGCTGCAGTCTTACAAATCTTGTTTAAGCTACCTTCCCTCGATGATCTTTTGGTGAGTTTTTGATGTTGCAGATTTCCCCCACCATTTCTGCACCCACCCCAGTAAAATGGGTTACTTGCATTTTTTCTAAAATACGCAGGATAAAAAAACTCACAAAAAGCCCTTCTTGGGAACGTAGCCTAAAATGAAATGGTATATGGTGTTAAACACAATTTATTTAAATAAACCATAACAATTCATTCATCAAATTATGTTGCCTCTAAATAGTATCATGTAATAAACAACTGGTCCCAAAGAAAAAAAAAATGTTTTCTACATCTGTGAGTCAATAGAAAAATTAAAAATCGACATTGGTGGCACCCCATAAATTGTTGTATGTTGTTAACAATAAGTTGACTGCAATCCGAAATACAACTCATGGGCTAGAGTGGCGCTCAAGTTAGTTAGGAGGTCTCTGTTTTTGACCACGTTTTCTTTTTTTTTTTTTTTTTTTATACAGTTTGTGCAGTAAAAGCTCTAGTGCTAAATAAGCCATATCCAAGACACTTTTGAGAGGACCACAGCCATATTTTATTTCTGTAGCCTTTCAAAAATACACAGTATCTTTTGGTTTAATATTTGTTTTATTTGTGTACTGTGATATTTCTTTTTTTATGTATTTGTGCAGCTATATTTATTTTAAATTGTGTTAATTATTTAGTGAGTTAATTGCTGAAACACAGATATGGAGATTTGAGGCGACTGACCAGAATTCTGGAGTAAAAAAAAGTGCACATTTTGGTAGATGACATCTTTGTGCAATAATTTTGATTTTTTTTTTTTTTTTTTCTCAACATCTCTTGCCACTTTACCCATGCCACATCAGATCAAATCTTTGGCGTCTAAAAGATGTTATAAATTTTTTTTTAACAGGCACATGCTTTAAATAGTCATATTTTACTCCTGTGTTTTCTTTTCCCTTTAATTGTGTAAATGACATAATAATGAGTAAAGATAGAAGTGAGGTGTCATAATTACCAGCTCATCAATGTTTTTTTTTTCTTCTTTTACAGGAGGAGCCTAAGAAAGTTCGTTTTGATTATGATCTATTTCTGCACCTTGAAGGCCACCCCCCTGTAAATCATTTACGCTGTGAAAAGCTTACCTTTAACAACCCTACTGAGGAGTTCAGGAAAAAACTACTTAAAGCCGGAGGGGTGAGTCTACAAAAGTTTATTAATTATTTTTGATTGCTTGGTTGGAGCTCTAAGTGGCAGACTGTACGGCTAATCCCCTTTGTCCTTTCTGCAGTCATCACTGACAGCTCATTGTGCTTTGACCATGATATATAGAGACTTGGCATGAGCTTGGAACTGAATATTTCTCCTTAGTGAAAGAACATCTAACGAAGATTAAGCAATGTTAGTTTTGTTACATTTCTATTTCGTCCTTGTCAGAGCTGACTGGGAGAACTTGTCACAAACAAGAGGCAAGGGAGATTGGCTAAAGTCATATCACAGAGGATACTCTAAAGGTACTGTCACACTTAGCGATGTACCAGCGATCCCGACCAGCGATATGACGCGGTCAGGATCGCTGGTACATCGCTCAGTAGTCGCTAGTGAGCTGCCACATAGGCAGATCTCACTAGCGACATCGCTGGGGACGGGGATCGCTACTTACCTGTCACACCAGGCGATCCTGCGTCCTCCCGCCCGGCTCCACGCGTCGCTCGTCCTCACAGCAGGAAGCGCCGCAGGAAGCTGACGACGAGAAACAGTCCTGAACGTTCTCGCGCGATCAGCGATAACCAGCGGGGGAGCCGGTCGTAGGTAAGTATCAGACACAGCGATGTCGCTAGCAATATCGCTATAACGTCACTAGTTATAGCGATATTGCTAGCGATATCTCTTAGTGTGACAGGCCCTTAAGACTGCAGTGATAGTCAGGGGACAATAGTTCTGAAGTTATCTGCTGGTTAATTCCATTATACAGTGACTGTGAAACCTCTTTGAAAAGACCATTACCTAGATCAGGCTTTCTGTGACAGAATTTTGGTTTGCATTATACCATGCATACATAGTTTGGCAATTTCATGTAAGTGTTACAGCACTGTAGAAGACGATTTCTCAATGCAGTGTTATATGGTAATGTAAGAGATTTTAGTGCATTTCTTTATTTTGGTCAGAACTCCATTTTTCTGTTCCTGAGATCCAGATCGTTGTACGTAGGGCTCATACTCACTTGCGAGAGACTCGCACGATTCTTGTGCAAGTCTCTCGCATGAAAACCTGGCACAGCCACCAGCAGTGGGACTGGAGCGTGCAGCTGCATAGAAATACATGTATCCGCGCGCTCCGGTCCGAGTACCGGCGCAGTGCCAGGTTTTCATGCAAGAGACTCGCACAAGAATCGTGCGAGTGTCTCTCAAGTGAGTATGAGCCCACAGACTGACAGTCTGGCTGGCTGCCTCTACCACTCGAGAAAGCCTTCAAAGACTTCAATGTATACAATCCCTTTTTTTCGAGGACTGATTTCTTACCTGAAGTTCCCAAAGTGTGGTTTGCCAAATAATTGAACTCCATAATAATTACATGCTGCAGGCCTGCAGATTGAATCTTCCAAATATTCAACTGTACATGAGATTTAGAGCTCTGTTTAGTCTCTTAACGACAACCAAAACGCATTAAAACAGTGGCCGTTAAGGGGCCTTATTCCCTCATTGCCATTTTAAAATAAGGTTATAGTGCCCCCCAGCTTCCGAAAATCTCTGGTGCTTCAGCTACTGGGGGTAGCTGAGACCCTCGAAAGTAGGATCAGAAACAGTTTATATGATCTCTAATCGTGATCGCTATTAGAGTAAAAAAAAGTGCCGGCTATTAAAACCTTTTCTGTTTTGTTCTGACATGATATACATGTTGGAGGAGAGAGAAATAAGGTACCCCCCACCTGTACCTCCGTCCCCCAATCCTCCCTTCAAAAAAACAAAAGGCATGCGCTGTGCGCCCTCCAGGATCTGCAGGCTGGCACTGGCAACAACAGGGATTTTTCCATTTGGTTCATTTTGATCGCTGCAATACACTGTCATAGTGATCAAAAGCCAATAGTTGGTATGTCATCCCCCCTGTATCATCCCCTTTGTCAGATTTACATTTTTTTATTATATGATTTTTATTTTGTTCATTCTTTGCCATTAGAGTTAGGGCTATGCTTAGGGCTGGGGCTAGTGTTGAGCACAAGTGCTTACTACTCGAGTTTGCATCGGGGTCGCTCGAGCACCTGCAATACTTGGTGCATACTGGAGCACACCAATGCAAACTAAAGTAGCGAACACTTGTGCTCAACACTAATGACGACATATTCAAAATGATGATCTAATGTTATCAAATTCTCTGTAGTACCTTTGGGTTAAAAATCCTCACTATACTTGTCACAACTCTGTCAGATGTCCCAGGACCAGGGGCTCCTTCCCTGTCTCTAACGCTAGGGGCGCCCTAGCTCGCCCTGTTCCCCAGATTACTACTGATGGTGAAGATGCCAGGGCCACGTACCTTGCCTTAGCTCCTGAATCCGCCCTTAGTCTGTACCCTTCCTCCACCCAGGGAAGAGGGGAGTAGTAGTGTATTGTAATGCACCAACCAGACTAACAAGGTAATGTGAACAGGGATAAAGAAAAATACCAAGCATACAAAGTAGGAGGAGAGGTTTTGAGTGTGTGATAATTCTCTATCAACAGTCTCATATATATCCAACAAACGCCTTCTCAAATAACAACCACCAACCTCCAGCCATGCAGCATAAGCCAACTCTGACCAAGAATGCTTGCCAGGACCCAGAATATATAGGAGATGGGAATGGCTAACAGTGCACAGCTGAGCTTAAACGCATGAAAGCTTCCAGGAGAACTCAACGAGCAGATTAACCCCTGCCCTGCTAAAATAAATTTACACCGTTTAATATGAAGGTGAAGTGCTTCTAATGAGTGCAGAAGAAGGAATCAGTCATTGTCGTCTGGCTCCAAAATGGGCTCACTTATGAGGGGTCTCCACTGTTTAGGCACATCAGGGGCTCTTCAAACACGACATGGAGTCTGCTGTTGATTCCTGCCATTTTTGCGTTTCAAAAAGTCAAACCGTGCTGCTTCCAAGCCCTGCCGTGCACCCACATGGTTGTTTTCCCCATATACGGGGTTCATTTTTCACTTCCGGACTCCATTGCTGTGAAGCACCTGAAGGGTTAATAAACTTATTGAATGTGGTTTTGAGGGGTGCAGTTTTTAACTTTAGGTATTTTCTGTCATATAGACCCTTAAAAGTCACTTCAAATGTGATGTGGTCCCTTAAAAAAATTATAATGGTTTTGTAAATTTTGTTGTTAAATTGAGAAATTCTGATAAACTTTGATCCCTTTTAAAGTGAACCTGTTAGCAGGATTGTGCACAGTAACCTATACACAGTGTCAGGTCAGTGCCGTTATAATGATTAAAATGATACCTTGGTTGATAAAATCTCTCTTCTGGTTGTTCTTTAATCTTTATTTTGAGTTTGCAGTTAATGATATGCTTGTGCCCTAAGGCGGGGTTGGTGTATGTGTAATCTGATTTAGATTTTCATAATTTAAACTGCTGACAGGTCATTGATCCCTCAGTGACCTGCCCCCTAGTTTGCATAATGAATATCTAAAATACTGAAGAAAGAGACAAAAAAAGCTTCTGCGGACAGGTGCGAGCCGTGGTGCTTGCTCTGCAGCATAATCATTTGTTTCGTGTGCCAATAATACAGTTTCTTGATGTTATTCAGCTAGGGAAAAAAAAAACCTATTTGAAAACGGCGCCTGCCGCAACTGCGCAGTAGCAGCTATCTGTTATGATTGGGTCACCGAGGAGGAAAGCAAGACCAAGCTAAGCCACAGAAAACCAGAGCGGTTGGTAACTAAGCGGATTGCAGACCCCTGATCCTATCCACACAACTAGAAGTAGCCATGGAGTATACCTACGATGATTCTAGACGCCTCGACACAGCCGGAGAACTAAATAAGTCTAAAGCAGGAAAGGTGAAATCTAAACTGCCCCAGAGCAGACCCCAAAGGAATAGATAGCCCCCAAACATATATTGTCGGTGAGACAAGATGAAAACACAAACGCAGGTAGGAAAATAGGCTGAGCAAACAATGGGGCCCACACTAACTAGACAGGAGAGGAAAGGAAAGACACTGTCTGCAATCACGCAAAAAACCCTGCAAAAAATGCCCAACACGTCTGATAGAAAAAATACTGAAGTCACTAGACTTCGCCCACTATATCAGCACTCTGGTATATTCTGAAAGCAGAGCAAAGAGAGGCCAATCTAATAATGGACAAAAACAAACTGGCACAAACCGTAACATAAGGATGGAAATTCAGCACAGCCCCAGCCGGGGCTGGCTGACCACACAAAACTGAAAGAGATAAAACCAAATCAAATGTGAACAATAGCAAAAGAACACTTAGCTTGAGCATGCAGGGACTGAGCTGGAAACTAAGACCTCAGGATGCAGGAAAAAATCACCAGCAGGGATAGAGGGAGTCGGCTGTCTTAAATCCAGTCAGAAACTCCAAATGTCCAATCGTCCTCCTCATTATCAGGTGGCAGGCCTCTGTTAATTAGATCAGCTCCATTACCTCCTGTAACCACCAGAGGGAGCCCGGAAAGAGAACTCTCGACCCCTCTGTCAATATAACCAGCTCCACTACCTTCACTAGTAACCAAAGGTAGGCCATCTCCAGTAAAATGGCACCTCCGATGCATGCGCAGCAGAAGTTCTCGGCTATCTCTCTGAGCTGCAACTGCGCGGGCGGCTCCATCTTGGAGGGGGAATTCTTTTTTTCATCTCCAGTAACATGGCGCCCCCAGCGCATGCACAGTAGCAGCTATCAGGTCAAAGCTAGACACAGCTGCTACTGCGCAGGTGTGGCAGCACCATTTGCAAAGTTTTTTGTTTTTTTTCCCCCTCACTGAATAACATCAAGAAACTGTATTATTGACACTGTGTATAGGTTACTGTGCAAAATCCTACTAACAGGTTCCCTTTTAACGTCGTAACAATAAAAAAATTGCTTCATAAATTGTGCTTATATTAAGTAGACGTGAGAAATGTTATTTATTAACTATTTTGTGTGGTCTGATTGCATAAAAATTTAAAGTTTGAAAATTGCGAAATTTTCAATTTTTTGTAAATATTTTAATAAATATATGCAAATCATATCAACTAACATATACCACTATCATGAAGTACAATATGTCACAAAAAACATTCTCCGAATCGGTGGGATTCGTTGGCGCGTTCCAGAGTTATTACCTCATAAAATGACACGGGTCAGATTTAAAAAGTTTAACCTTGTCATTAAGGTCAAACTTGGTTCTATCACTAAGGGGTTAAAAACTTCTCCATATTTTCCCAGAACAGAATTATAGATTTGAAAATTACACCATAGTAAAAGCTTCAGATCTAGAATGAAGATTCTGTAATTGATAGTCATGAGAAAAGCAAAAACACATCCTCTTTGAGTTCTATGGTTTTACAAACTAGGACACAATGAACAGGACATGGCAAATTATACCGTTGTCATTATTTAAGACTAGGCCAAAATACAGTTGTGTGTGTGAAAAATTAATTACACCATAACTGCTTCCATTAACTAAGAGGGTAAGTAGCTGTCATGTGTTGCTAATCAAATGGCATTGATAAATTTTTGTGACCCCCTATATAAAAGCAGAATGTTTGGCACTTTGTTGTCCTGGCACATTCAGATGTGTAACACAATGCCGAACAAGAAAGATGTGAGCATTTTTGTGAATTGTTGCTGTCCGTCAATCTTTCAAAGTTTTGTAAGGCCATTTTCAAACTATTTGTAGGCACAGTAGAAAACCTTCAAGACGCTTGACAGTCTACTCAAGATTAGACATCCTAGCAACTTCATACCATGGTCATACTTTGTGGTGTTCATAGAAATTGCAAAACCCCAAGCTCATACTTGAAAGGACTGTGCATGTGACAAAGGTTCTCCGGTGCTGGTGGTGAGACCGAGCAGTCAAGTATGTGATATGCATAGTCATGGCCACATCCCGACTAGGCGTTACAGCCTAGTTCAATTCATGAGTCGTAATGTGGCCAAACATATGCAAAGCGTGTACTTGCAGTAACATGACTGCTGGATCTCACAGCCGGCACTGGAGGACCCTCACAGCGCATGCTATCCGTTAGTGGAGGATTCAGAAGTCTACACAAGTTAATCACACTTTTGTGACTTAACCTAGACAACCCCTTTAATGGGTTGTCCGGTCTTCTGCTAAAAAGCAGCAATAACTCAATGTAACTGCAAACTTCTGAATCCTTACAGCACGCACCCCGCACGCTGTTGGGATACTCCAGTATTGCCGGCGAGAGCTGGTGGTCCTGTGACCACAAGTATGTAATTTGGGCACCTCCAGCCACATACTTGGCCTCGCGCAATTCACTGTCTAATTTTTCATGTGATATTGTTCTTCTGAGGTTATTTTTACCTGATTTTAAGATCTTCTAAGGCCCTGACTTACTTTTCGTATGTCCTGATGTGTAAAACCATAGCGTTCAAAGATGCAGTACTTTTCACAATATGATTTCTGTCTTTTGAAGGAAAAATGAAGCAAATGCTTGGTCTGCTTCTATTAGCTGGTGTAAAGGGCCTGTCACACTAAGCGATATCGCCAGCAATATCTCTATAACGTCACTGTTTTTGTGATGTTATAGCGATATCGCTATGTCTGATACTTCCGACCGGCTCCCCCGCTGATTATCGCTGATTGCACGAGAACGTCCTGGGCCATTTCTCGTCATCAGCTTCCTGCTGGGCTTCCTGTGGCGCCGACGAGCGACGCGTGGATGCGGGCGGGAGGACGTCAGGATCGCCTCGTCTGACAGGTAAGTAGCAACCCCCGACCGCTGCTATGTCGCTGGTGAGATCTGCCTGTGTGGCAGCTAATTAGCGACCACTTAGCGATGGACCAGCGATCCTGACCGCGTCATATCACTGGTTGGGATGGCTGGTGCATCCGCTAAGTGTGACAGTACCTTAATATGGTCATGTACAATGTTTCCCTACTTAGTGTTAATTGCTATTTTTATCATGTAGCATCCACAAAAGGATCTACATTTAGTTATAACTATTGTCTGCAGCTGGGTGTGCCGGTACATAGAAGAACAAATAACAAATCGCTGCAATAATGGGAATAATCCAACTCTAAATGATCTTACCTTCGGAGTAAATGAGAGATGGCCGTAGGATGCTGGTACTGAAATGTCACCTTACCTTATTGACATGCCATAAATTGGCTCTTAGTGCCATAGCCAGAGATAAGCTAAGTGTGTGTTATTTGTGAAGGGACAGGTGAGCAAACACAAGGTGCCTTTCCAGAAAACATCCAATACAAAGTGCACCGCTTTTTCCATGAGTCTTTTGAGGTTAATGTTTTGCCGGCAAAGGAAATGAGCTACTATGTGCTTTGCATAATGGGTCACCTTGTTGTGTGTGCTGATGGAACTGGCCATTAAAAGGGAAGGAAAGATTGATAGACCATATTAAGAGACCCTGGGACTTATTGAAAGATTGGCCTGGTGCAAATCACTGCTTGGCTGTAACGTAAAGTAGGCTGCAATCTGTAGAGGAGCGCCATTAAATCCTACATTATCTGCTTAGAGTACATGGAGAGGTTCCTCGTTATTCCACACTAGGTCTGTATTGCGAGATGACAGATGTGACCGGTCTTGCCTATCGTATTAAAAGTCTTAATGATTACTAGCCTATTTATCATGGGTATGTGGCATTTGTCAGCCCGTCTGGTTTTTAGATTATTTTTCTACTAAACGGTTTTTTTTGATGAAACGTCAAAAATAATAATCTAGGTATCCAGTAGAAATATTATGGCGTGGATTGGTGATGAATAGCGTACAGTCAGGGGTTAAGTGTCACCTTGATAAAACCGATGTGGAACAAAGACGTTTTGTATATCTACTGCTGTGTGAATTAAATGCGAAATGGAATTCTACATGTATAACACATTAGGCTCATATGAACAAATGGAGGTAAAAATCCAGTAAATATATATGTTGGGCAGATGCATTGAATCGTAGGGCATGACTCATTATTGCATTCGCTCCTATTTTATTACAAATGTGCTTCAACTCCTCCTAGCATGGGTTTTTTTTTTTTGGGGATGGGGTAGGAGAATCCATTTTCCCAAATGCTGACATTCCTGTCACATTTTTACAGATCATACAGCTTCTTTCTCTAAAAAAAGGTGTAAACAAGGGCCCACAGTTTTTCAATGCTAGCATTTGGATAAGGAAAACGACTATCTCTGATCTAAATATCTGTTTAACAAGACCTTCACGACATATGACGTAAAAGTCCCTGACTTTTTATATGCACCAAACTTACAGCCATCATGTGCCACTAACAGCTGTGCTTGGAGCGACGCTTCACCCACAGTTGTTATCCTGTTAAATGCCGCTGACAATCTATGACAGCGGCATTTAACACTTGCCAGCAGGGGTGTGTCTCATTCCACATGCACATGGGTGCTCCTGTGATGTGATCGAGGGGCGCCGATGAGTTGCCATGACAGCCGAGGGGGTCTGCTGAAGACTTCTGCGCTTGTCATGACTATTTTCCTATGACAGCCAGCGATTAGGTAGCATTCATAGGAAATAGTGGTTTATCGGTCGTTCATGACAGCACCACCTGAGAGAGGGGATCTGCCCTTCAGGAACAGGAAACCTTCAGATACAAAAGGGCGGCACCTCTCCCACGCATCAGTTGGTTTCCTGTTCCTAGAGGACGGGACTTCCTTCAGATCGTCCATCATGGAGTCGCTGAGGGATTCCCAGGCCGGCTGACCGACCCAGGTAGCGAGGGGGTCTCCTACCTCGGTCAAGCTCGGGTCCCTGGAAGCGCCTCGGTGGGGCCGGGTAGGTCACCACGACGGTGGTGAGAGCAGGTGGAGCCAGGGGTCCGGTGGACAGCCGCCTCCATATTGCTGCACCAGGAGGTATATATGTCCCGGGCCCCTCCTGGTGCGCTCTCCCCGTGGTCCGCCCTCTCTCTTCGGGCCGGCGGTGGCGCCCGATCGGCGGGCGCAGGTCGGCGCGCGTGGGGGCTGTGGCCTTGCCTGAGCCGGGGGCGCCGTGCCGGCTCCTTCTGCGCGTCCCCGCGTCCCCTGCGAGTCTTCCTCCGAAGAAGACGAAGTGGAGGCCGGGGAATCTGAAGAGTCATCGATCCTTAGGGCGGTCGAGGACCCTGTACCTGAGAAACTACATTCTCTTCCCCTAGAGGAATCCTTTTTAGATAGGGCCTTTATCTCTGTCCTGATTATGTCCCTCAGGCTTGTGGTGAAGTCCAGCGTTTCTTCCGCTACCTGTATGGACAGGGGTGAGTGTAAGGGCCTGTCAATCTACCCCAGGGCCAACGTCCCCTTCCACCCCTACCGTTTGTCTCACGCATGGCTGACACAATTTTTTAGGGTGGCCGTCCGGCAAGGGGCAGCTACAGAGAGCACATTCCCTGTGCTTCTGTTTTCCCGTAGCTTTCCTCCCCTGCGAAGAAAACATAAGGGAACACTGCATCAGGGTACAATCACGGAGATCTCTTACCCATGCAGATGAGGAAGGTACCGGATCACAGAGGGAGGCAGGAAGGTCCTTTAGCCTGGAGGAACTTCTGTGGCTTTGTTCGCCCGTCCGTTTCTTCTTCTGCTGGCCACTCGCATGTGGTTTCACTGTGGCCTGTTTCTGTGGGTGCTCCTGCACCTCGTCCAGCTGCTCTATGGGGGCTTCTGTCTTATCCGTCACTGGGCCTTCAGAAGCACCCCAGCAGCGTTACCTCCTGCCTTTTAAGGCCTTGTCCGGGTCAGCAGGGTTCTGGCGCGCACCTCCCACCCGGGACCCCCCCCGCGACCCTCCCCCCGCAAGCTTCGGTCATCCCGCCACCACGCGCCACCCAGTACCGCCGTGCACACGCGGCGCGCGCTGGAAGCCGGCCGGGACCCGACTTCCGGTTTCGGCGTCCCCGGCCCCACCCCCTCCGCCGTGTCACTTCCGCCGTCCGCAGCACCACCCCATACCGCAGCCTCTGTGTCCGCTGGCAAAGATTAGGAGCATGGACCAGAAGAGAATAGGATCCGGCACTGGGAACTTGGGAGGATGTCAATCAGGAAGTACTTTAAGTGGCCAGTATGATTTTAATACTTTTCAGTTGTACAAGTAAATCCTTCATGCAATTTTATACCACATTGAAATTTGTTGTAAAAAATGATATTGGTGGCTAAACGAGTGGCCCATGCAAAGAGCACCCGATGCACCCAACCTAAACTAAGGCCAGTGCGTGGAACTGATGAGATACCCAGTGATGGCATTTCCATTATGTTGCAGATACAAAAGATCCTGTCTTTCTGTCTCTGTTTAATTGCTGAACATAATCATCCCCATTGTAAACGTATTTATCACATGTATTGCTTTTACAGCACAAAGATTGGTATCTAAGGGCTTTTACTGTAAAAGTGGTAGTGTTGTGTTAAGGTACATATGCTATTCCCAGCACAATTTCACAGTTTTAACTCATGGATTTTGTCCATAAAACTGACAAACTCTTCAAAGAATGTATCTGTACCCACCCACAGAGAAATGTCATGGTAACAAATTGGCCATCAATCAACACATTTAAACTTGCTCAGTGCGTTTCTGAATAATTTTTGATTTGTTCTGTTTGAACATTTTGGTATTTTAGAGGAACCTAAAGTTATTTTTATTGTTGTAAATTAAAATCTAATTTTTCTTTTTCTTTTTTCCACTTTATTTTTTTTCTATTTTATTTTTCTTTCCTTTTGCCTTTTCCCTTTTTTCCCCTTCTTCATATTCCTCTTTCCTTCTTCCTTCGCCTCTTTCCTTCTTCCTTCGCCTCTTTCCTTCTTCCTTCGCCTCTTTCCTTCTTCCTTCCTTTCCCCCTTTTTCCTTTTTAGATCATGGTTATGTCCGAGGGGTCATCCTTCTCTTCAGGCACTAGTCTTCATCTTCCCAGTCTCCCTAGTAATTCTTTATCCTTCTCAGATGTAAAGAAGAGCAAATCATCTCATGGATCCAAGGCAAGTATCTCCACTAGATCTATCCATGTTGGGTTTACGTCTTGGAGGGAATATAAAAAATGGCATATGATTGATTTTTTTTTTTTCCATTTTTCACTGTTTCTTGTATAGTAAAGCCATAAGTTAACTTTTTCTATTGGTTTGTAGGAAAACTAGGCAACTAAAGAAGTATAAGGTGGTGTATATCTACCGTATGTTTTCTTCACTTTAGTGCTAGTGCATGATAAAACATACTTGATGGAAAAAGTTACTATTGAATTTTGTTACCACCACAACTTTTTTATATGCAGTTGAGATGATTTTTTTTTTTTTATCCAGTAAAAATAGCACGTTAGCTTGATTATGATTGAGGTTGTACCAATGTGTATTTATTTTGAATGGTTTATCTTTTAATAGTGAAGTAAGGTATTTTTTACACCAACTTTTTTTTTAACTTTTTGTTCCACTGGGGAGATTTAAGTTAGCATTTTGTGTGCATGGCTTGATGAACAGATGCTTGCTGTGCAGCGCATCACTCTGTAACTTGCTTTGCGCCCCCCCCCCCCCCCCCCCTGAACGTCTGACGCAAATACCCTATGTACGTGTCAAAAAAGGTTAAGAGTACTGTTTGTTATCACAAATTTGCCACAATATAACATTTGCATACTAAGAAAAAAGAAAACTTAAACTATGTTAATGTAAAATTGCCGATTTGGCCCCCAAGTGATAAATCTAATACTTAGGACAATTCTGCAAATGTCAAGATTGATATTGCATTGCAAAAGACTCCTCATATCTCTGGATGGCATCATAAGTAGAGATGAGCGAATTTTTCAAGACTCTGTTCCGATTATGATCAGTGGCGTATATTGTTTTTGCACTATTCGCCAAACACCGCCGAGCGCCATTGGAGTCAGTGGGAGTAGAAATGAGATAATATGTTCGGAACAGATTATCAAACATAAATTCGGCACAAATAGTGTACCAATATAGCATGAATATGGCAAATTCAGATTCGGTGACCGATTCCGCACATATTCGCTTAACTCTAATCGTAAACAGCCGATATGTGGGAGTGCAAGGTGTCGCACCCTCACCAATCGGATATTGTTGACCTGGCCTGAGGAGAGGTCATCGGTCTAAAAGTAGTGGACAACCCCTTTAACTTCCCTATATCAACCGGAAATGAATCAAACAGTTTCTATGTCAATAGGTCACAAGCAAAAACAGTTTTTAGCTTTCACTCTCCACTAGAGTTGAGCGATACCAGCCGATACTTGAAAATATCGGATCGGAATGGATCGGCCGATCTTTAAAAAAAGTATCGGTATCGCCGATTCCGATACCGGGAACCAATGCAAGTCAATGGGGCCAAAATATCGGAATTAAAAAAAACCCTTTCTTTCCTTGTAGGTTAATTCTACATGAAGAAAAACAACTAAGAATAATGTAGAATGTATTGTGGGAGGTGGAGGAGACATTAAAGCCATAGAGGTTTAGCCCAATCAAATGGAATAGCAGGAATTAAACTTTTTTTTTAAAGATGTTAGGAGTTACAAAGATATTGACTATGTTAGCCTCATTTATATTTTGCCAGACATGTATGTCTTCTTCTTCTACTTCCTTTTTTTACCTTCTTCTTCTTCTACTTCCTTTTTTTACCTTCTTCTTCTTCTTCTTCTACTTCCTTTTTTTACATTCTTCTTCTTCTTCTTCTTCTTCTTCTTCTTCTTCTTCTTCTTCTTCTTCTTCTTCTTCTTCTTCTTCTTCTTCTTCTTCTTCTTCTTCTTCTTCTTCTTCTTCTTCTTCTTCTTCTTCTTCTTCTTCTTCCTCCTTTTCTTACATTCTTCATATTCTTCTTCTTATTCAACAATTATTATTCTACATATTCAGCTTCTTCATCTTCTTCCTATTCTTCTTCATCATATTCTTGTTTGTGTCAGGCATTCCTGTAGTTGTTATCTAGAAAAGTTAGAAGTTTACACCTTCCGTTCTGCCTGTCACAAAAGATTTACAACAGGATTTGTCCGCGTTCAGTTTGGCCTGCAGCAGCAGGCCTTTTCCAGGGGCACCACGAGGAGGAACGGACTCACCCCCATACACTGCTTAGTCGTCTTCTGCTTATAAATAAGATAATATCATTTGCTCAGAGTATTAGTCTTATGCTTAATGTTCTTCTGCTTTGTTTTTTTTATGCTTCTTTGTCTTCTCTCTCTTGTTGTTCTGCATCTTGGTGGTTGTCTTCCTGTTCTTTGTCCTCTTGAACCAGCTGACGGTACTGGCACCCGGAGGGGCAGCAGAAGGAACAAGAGCCAATGGCACTACCGAGGACCAGCTGACGGTGCTGGAACCCGGTTACTAAGCAGGAGGTACCTGTGCTACAAAGCACTACCAAGGACCAGCAGACGTTGCCGGAACTCGGATACCGAGATGGAGGCACCTAGGCCAAAGGCTCTGACGAGAACCAGCTGACGGTGCTGGAACCCGGAGGGGTAGCATAAGCTGCAAGAGCAAATGGAAATAGCGAGGACCAGCTGACAGTGCTGGCACCCGGAGGGGCAGCAGAAGGAACAAGAGCCAATGGCACAACCGAGGACCAGCTGACGGTGCTGGAACCCGGTTACGAAGCAGGAGGTACCTGTGCTACAAAGCACTACCAAGGACCAGCAGACGTTGCCGGAACTCGGATACCGAGATGGAGGCACCTAGGCCAAAGGCTCTGACGAGAACCAGCTGACGGTGCTGGAACCCGGAGGGGTATCAGAAGTTACCCCTGAAAAGCAAAGTTGGCATGCCGCAAGCTGGCCGCAGTTACCGAATCACACAGTCCTACAGGGGGTGCTTGTCCTACTGGCACTATGGAACAAACCTTTCTTACCAGAACCCGCAGTCCACATAGGAAGCACCTAAACTGCTGGCACCCTAGCCTCGGCTAACCCAACCGCAACACGACATGGCAACTTGGGGTGGCAAACTGACATTGACACTTCCCGGAAACAGCAGGCAGGGCTGGAACCAAGCTGGGCAGGAGGGAGTACCCGTGCCAAAGTCAGTTATGAGCAGCAACTGGCGATGTTGGAGCCCAGGACAAGCACTTAGCAGGCTGAGGCCTGATGTGCTGTCAATTGGGAGGCAGCAGGACAGATTGCCATCAAAACAGCAGGGGAACAGCTGACGTTACTGAACCCCACAAACACAGGAGCTAGTGTTTTACTCTGTGAAGACGGCACTTCCGAGCAACAACTGGCTGTGTTGAAGCCCAGGGACAAGCACGGAGCAGGCTTAGGCTGCATTGAAGAAATTTTAAGATCGGTTGTAGACTACTAATTTGAACCAAGCTCCACTTAGGCCTGTGGCTTCACTGATTTTCGTATTTCCCCTGTCCTCCAACCCCGCCAGTTACAGCTCCGAAGTGGCGTCTGCACAATCCACACTTGTTCCTGTGTTACAGGTGTTCAGTCCGGTCAGTTAATCCCCTGATGTGTGTCCGGCAATGTCGCCTGCTCTGTCCACATTCCCATAATGGGAATGTGGACAGAGCAGGCGACATTGCCGGACACACATCAGGGGATTAACTGACCGGACTGAACACCTGTAACACAGGAACAAGTGTGGATTGTGCAGACGCCACTTCGGAGCTGTAACTGGCAGGGTTGGAGGACAGGGGAAATACGAGAGACAGTGGAGCCACAGGCCTAATTGGAGCACGGTTAAAAATCAGTAGTGGTACGACTGTGTAGGCAGCAGGAGACTTTGCCATCCACACAGCAGGGGATCAGCTGACATTACTGAACCCCACTGAGACACGGGAGCAAGTATCTCTTTCCGTGTGGACGGCACTTCCGAACTACAACTGGCTGTGTTGAAGCCCAGGAAATAGGAGGGTGTAGGCAGAGGCCTACTGTATTTTGAATGAGGTGACAGCAGGAGAGACTGCCATCCACACAGCAGGGGATCAGCTGACGTTACTGAACCCCACTGAGACACGGGAGCAAGTATCTCTTTCCGTGTGGACGGCACTTCCGAACTACAACTGGCTGTGTTGAAGCCCAGGAAATAGGAGGGTGTAGGCAGAGGCCTACTGTATTTTGAATGAGGTGACAGCAGGAGAGACTGCCATCCACACAGCAGGGGATCAGCTGACGTTACTGAACCCCAGTGAGACACGGGAGCAAGTATCTCTTTCCGTGTGGACGGCACTTCCGAACTACAACTGGCTGTGTTGAAGCCCAGGAAATAGGAGGGTGTAGGCAGAGGCCTACTGTATTTTGAATGAGTTTACAGCAGGAGAGACTGCCATCCACACAGCAGGGGATCAGCTGACGTTACTGAACCCCACTGAGACACGGGAGCAAGTATCTCTTTCCGTGTGGACGGCACTTCCGAACTACAACTGGCTGTGTTGAAGCCCAGGAAATAGGAGGGTGTAGGCAGAGGCCTACTGTATTTTGAATGAGGTGACAGCAGGAGAGACTGCCATCCACACAGCAGGGGATCAGCTGACGTTACTGAACCCCACTGAGACACGGGAGCAAGTATCTCTTTCCGTGTGGACGGCACTTCCGAACTACAACTGGCTGTGTTGAAGCCCAGGAAATAGGAGGGTGTAGGCAGAGGCCTACTGTATTTTGAATGAGGTGACAGCAGGAGAGACTGCCATCCACACAGCAGGGGATCAGCTGACGTTACTGAACCCCAGTGAGACACGGGAGCAAGTATCTCTTTCCGTGTGGACGGCACTTCCGAACTACAACTGGCTGTGTTGAAGCCCAGGAAATAGGAGGGTGTAGGCAGAGGCCTACTGTATTTTGAATGAGGTGACAGCAGGAGAGACTGCCATCCACACAGCAGGGGATCAGCTGACGTTACTGAACCCCACTGAGACACGGGAGCAAGTATCTCTTTCCGTGTGGACGGCACTTCCGAACTACAACTGGCTGTGTTGAAGCCCAGGAAATAGGAGGGTGTAGGCAGAGGCCTACTGTATTTTGAATGAGTTTACAGCAGGAGAGACTGCCATCCACACAGCAGGGGATCAGCTGACGTTACTGAACCCCACTGAGACACGGGAGCAAGTATCTCTTTCCGTGTGGACGGCACTTCCGAACTACAACTGGCTGTGTTGAAGCCCAGGAAATAGGAGGGTGTAGGCAGAGGCCTACTGTATTTTGAATGAGGTGACAGCAGGAGAGACTGCCATCCACACAGCAGGGGATCAGCTGACGTTACTGAACCCCACTGAGACACGGGAGCAAGTATCTCTTCTCTTTCCGTGTGGACGGCACTTCCGAACTACAACTGGCTGTGTTGAAGCCCAGGAAATAGGAGGGTGTAGGCAGAGGCCTACTGTCTTTGTAATGCGGAGACAGCAGGAGAGACTGCCATCTCCACAGCAGGGGATCAGCTGGCAATGATGAACCCCACTAACACTTGAACGAATGTGTTTGGCTCTGTGGAGACGACACTTCTGAACACCAACTGACGCTGTTGGAGCCCAGGATTAGGCGAGGAGCAGGCTGTGGCCTACTGGATTTTGGCACGTGAAGGCAGCAGGAGACTTGTCATCTCCACAGCAGGGGAACAGCTGGCAGTGCTGAACCCCACTAACACTCTAACGAAGGTGTTTGGCTCTGTGGAGACGACACTTCTGAACACCAACTGACGCTGTTGGAGCCCAGGATTAGGCGAGGAGCAGGCTGGGGCCTACTGGATTTTGGCAGGTGAAGGCAGCAGGAGACTTGCCATCTCCACAGCAGGGGAACAGCTGGCAGTGCTGAACCCCACTAACACTCTAACGAAGGTGTTTGGCTCTGTGGAGACGACACTTCTGAACACCAACTGATGCTGTTGGAGCCCAGGATTAGGCGAGGAGCAGGCTGGGGCCTACTGGATTTTGGCAGGTGAAGGCAGCAGGAGACTTGCCATCTCCACAGCAGGGGAACAGCTGGCAGTGCTGAACCCCACTAACACTCTAACGAAGGTGTTTGGCTCTGTGGAGACGACACTTCTGAACACCAACTGACGCTGTTGGAGCCCAGGATTACGCATGCCGCATGCAGAGGCCAATGGGCAGCGGTTTTTATGGAGGTTGTGTACTACTACTGATTCTAACCATGCTCCACTTAGGCCTCTGGCTCCACTGTCTCTACTATTTACCCTGGCCTCCAACCCCGCCAGCTACATCTCTGAAGTGGCGTCAGCACAATCTACACTTGTTCCTGTGTTACTGGTGCTCAGTCCCGTCAGTTGATCCCCTGATGTTTGTCCGGCAAGTTCGCCAGCTCTGTCCTCATTCCCACTACTGGTTATGGGAATGTGGACAGAGCAGGAGACCTTGCCGGACACACATCAGGGGATAAACTGATGGGACGGAGCCACAGGAACACAGGAACAAGTGTAGATTGTGCTGACGCCACTTCAGAGATGTAGATGGCGGGGTTGGAGGTCAGGGGAAATAGTAGAGACAGTGGAGCCAGAGACCAAAGTTGGGCACGGTTAAAAATCAGTAGTGGTTTGAATGTTGATGGAGCTGGTGACTTTGCCGTCCACACAGCAGGGGATCAGCTGGCATTACTGAACCCCACTAACACAGGAGCTAGTGTGTTTCTCTGTGCAGACGACACATCTGAGCGACAACTGGCTGTGTTGAAGCAAAGGGATTATAGTTCAGGTGGTAGAAAAATGAACACACCAGCAGACCTGGATACAGTTGCCAACCACTAATTTAGTCTGTAAGAGGAATGGCAAAGTCTTTGGAGATCCAGGCCTTGTTCATTTTCAGAAAAGTCAGCCGGTCAACATTATCGGAAGATAGTCGCGTGCGACGGTCTGTTAGTACACCACCTGCGGCACTAAAGACACGTTCCGATAATACACTGGCAGCAGGGCAAGCCAGCACCTCCAATGCATACTGGCTAAGCTCTGGCCATGTATCCAGCTTAGAGACCCAAAACTTGAAGGGGGAAGAGCCATCTGGGAGTACAGCGACAGGGCAAGACATGTAGTCTGACACCATCTGACGGAAGCGTTGCCTCCTGCTGACTCGAGGCGTCGCTGATGGTGTAGACAATTGTGGTGGACACACAAAACTTTGCCACATTTGGGCCATAGTGGTCTTGCCTTGTGCTGCGGCGCTGCCTCTGCTTCCTCTTTGTGCAGAGTTTCCTCCACTGCCTCGACGCACAGAGCTGCTTTGTAAAGCACTAGCAACAATGCTGTCGGGTGGAATGGAAAACATTATGGACTGCACCAGTGACTCTTCGTACTCCCGCATTTTACGCTCCCGGTTCAACGTTGGTATGAGCCTTTGTACGCTGTCCCGGTAGCGAGGATCTAGGAGGGTGTACACCCAATAATCAGCCGAGACGAGAATGTGGGCGATGCGGCGGTCGTTTCTCAGGCACTGCAGCATGAAATCAACCATGTGCTGCAGACTCCCAACTGCCAAAGAACGCTGTCCCCTGTTTGAGGCGTGACCTCGGCCTGCTCTGCATCACCCCACCCTCGCTGTACATACTGAGTAGAGGTTTGTGTACCTCCCTCCTCTGGAGAGATGTCTTCCTCCTCCATCGACTCCTCCTCATCCTCCTCACAAAGTGTCCCCTGCCTAGGCCTTTGTGAGGAAACACGTAGCGCAGACTGTCCAGAAGCAGATGGCATTTGGGACTCCTCATCCTCCACCTCTTCTGAAACCTCATCCCTTAGTGCTTGCAGTGTTTGTTGAAGCAGGCAGATAAGGGGGACAGTCATGCTGACTAGTGCATCATCTGCACTCGCCATCCGCGTGGATTCATCGAAGGCACGCAAAACGAGGCAGATGTCCTTCATAGAGGCCCACTCAATGGTGCTGAAGTGTGAACGGCGCACAGTGCGACTTGTTTGCGCCTGATGCAGCTGGTACTCCATGACTGCTGCCTGCTGCTCACACAACCGCTCCAACATATGTAACGTTGAATTCCACCGGGTGGGTAGGTCACATATGATGCGATGTTCCGGAAGGCCAAATCGTCGCTGCAGAGCAGCGAGGCGCGATCTTGCCGTGCTGGAACGTCGCAAGTGAGCGCACTCTATGCGGACCTTGTGCAACAGTGCAGCAAGATCCGGATAGTCCCTCAGAAAGCTCTGCACGACCAAGTTAAGAACATGTGCCAGACATGAGATGTGTGTGAGGTTGCCTAGGCCAAGAGCTGCCACCAGATTTCGGCCATTGTCACACACTACCAAGCCCGGCTGGAGATTCGCTGGCCCAAACCACACATCGCTCTCCAGCTTGATAGCATTCCAGAGCTCCTGCGCTGTGTGGCTTCGATTCCCCAAAGAAATTAATTTGAGTACAGCCTGTTGACGTTTGGCCACGGCTGTGCTCATATCGGTCGTAACAGGCTCCTGCTCTGCTGTTTCTGAGGAACTTGAGTAGGAGGAGGAGTCTATGTGTACAGACTGGAGTCCTGCAATCCGTGGCGTTGGAAGAACACGTACAGCTCCACTCTCCAGATCCGTACCCGGCTCCACAACATTGACCCAGTGGGCAGTGAGGGAAAGGTATCGTCCCTGTCCATGGTTACTGGTCCACGCATCGGTGGTCAGGTGGACCTTGCTACTAACGGCGTTTAGTAGCGCATGTTTTATTTTGCCCTCAACATGTTTCTGCAGGGCAGGGACGGCTCGCCTGCTGAAATAAAAGCGGCTGGGCACGTTGTATTGGGGGACTGCCAATGCCATTAAGTCCCGGAAGGTGTCAGTGTCCACCAGCCTGAATGACAGCATTTCAACTGCCAGAAGTTTGGCAATGCCAGCATTCAGAGACTGTGCTCGGGGATGGTTTGCCGAGTAAGGGCGCCTTTTATCCCATGCCTGTGCTACCGATGGCTGTGATGGATGGGAACGTGCTGCTATGGGTGTAATCTGACAGGGTCTCCGGACAACAGTGGCAGAGGTTCTTCCTTGGCGATCCTGTGAGGAAGCCGAACCAGCAGTGTGTGAGCTGGAGGAAGAGGGCCCAACACGAACTGAAGAGGTGGTAGGTGGTGCTGTACGTTGGCCTACGTCTTCAGGGTGTCTCTGCAACTCCAACTCGTGCTTGGTGCGCACATGTTTCCACATATTTGTGGTATTGAGGTTGCTGACATTTCTCCCTCTTTTGACTCTCTGATGACACAGCTTGCATTTGACAAAGCAAATGTCATCTGCAACTGTGTCAAAAAAGGACCACGCACTGCAACTCTTGTGAGCGCCCGGTTTGCCTTTGGAAGGAGGAATGCTCCTAACGGGTGCCGAAGTGGAGGGTACAGGCAACCAAGTCTTCCCCCTCCCTCTGCCTCCTGTTCTGGCCGGTAGGGGAATCTCTTCCTCCGAGCTGCTCCCACCACCTTCCTGTTGCTCACGCCATGATGGGTCAAGGACCTCATCATCTTCCCTCCCCTCTTCAAACAGCTGCTTCTCCGGGGTTATCTCGCCAGCACCGTACGCACCAGAAAGTGGCAACTGAGTCTCGTCATCATCTGATGCGTACTGAGGTGTGCTGACCATAGGCACTGGCCCACTCGCCTCTTCAGATTCAGAGGGACAAAGAAGTTGAGCATCACTGCATACTCCCTCTTCTTCACATTCAGGAATGCTGCTTGGCTGGCCCCCTCTTTCCAAGCCAACAGATTCCGAGAACAGAAGTAGAGACTGTGATGGCTCCTGTCCATGTCTCTCTGACTGCCTGGGCACTTTGGCAGGTGGTGAAGAGACAGATGGTTGCTCTTCGGTGCTCTGACCCTGAGAGGATGCGGAAGTAATTGAAGTCGATGCGTTAGCTGCCATCCATCCGACAACGGCTTCAATTTGTTCCTCCCGCAGCAGTGGGGTACGTTGAGGTCCTACAAAGCTGCGCATAAAGGACTGTTGCCTGCTAAAACTGGGGGATGCTGATCCACTGGTGCCCGCAGCAGGCCCAGAATCCCCACGTCCTCTCCCTGCTGAAACTCCACGCCCACGCCCACGCGCCTTACTCCCTGCCTTCTTCATCTTGCAAGACTGCTTAAGATAGGCAAAAAAGTACAAAGGGGGGCCTTAGTGTGCTTATTCCTGAACAGCTGGTTACAGGTACAAGAAACACTAATTTTATGAAGTGTGTGTGTGTGTGGACTAGACTTTAATAGGAGCTGATGTGGCCTACACAAGTTCAAAATGTAGTGTTTGGTGAACTTTTTTTGTGGTTTCTTTGTTGGAAACAAACTCAAAGTATGTGAACAAAGAATTGAAACTGATAGTATCACCAACTTTTTGGAGCTATTACAATGCAGGCAGGTAACCTACAATGCAAAAGATGAGGCTCCAAAAAAATTGGGTAATACTAATCTGGCTGCGCCGGCAGGGCACAAGCCAGAAAAAAAGGCTCCTCTATCTACTCCTATATAGTGTTTGCAACCAACCAATGTTGATGGATACGGATGGATGCACACTAATAGGAGAAGAAAAAATGAGCTGCACTCAAAGACAAATATGTGTGAGGCAGTGACGCACGTTGAGCGTCCTACAACCAGACGTAGCTGCAGGACACTCTACTCAGCGTGAGCTGCACTCACACACAGTCAGAGGCCTCTCAGACAGCCGTCAACAGTGCAGCTAAGTGGGTACTGGCACTGACAGGCTGCAGAAAGGCTCCGCTGTGTACTCCTTTATAGTGTTTGCAACCACCGTAGATGGAGACGGATGGATGCACACTAATAGAAGAAAAAATGAGCTGCACTCAAATAAAAATATGTGTGAGGCACTGACGCACGCTGAGCGTCCTACAGCCAGACGTAGCTGCAGTACACACTACTCAGCGTGAGCTGCACTCACACACAGTCAGAGACCTCTCAGACAGCCGTGAACAGTGCAGCAAAGTGGACACTAGCACTGAAAGGCTGCAGAAAGGCTCCGCTGTCTACTACTAGTGTTTGCAACCAACGTATATGGATACGGATGGAAGCACACTAGATTGAAATTATGTAAAAAATGCAGCTCAAAAAATAAAAGATGTATGAGGCAGCAGTGATCACACTGGGTGGCCTACAGCCTGACGTGGCTGCAGGACCCACTCCACAGCGTGAGCTGCACTCACACAGCCCTTGCAGACAGCTGTGAACACTGCTGCTAGGGCAAAGAAGGCTACAGTGGTGGTTTATGTAGCCTGGGTAAAGCACTAGATGTTTGGTGGAATCGCTATTTCTAACTGTCCCTCACAGTCTTCTACAGCAGCCTGTCCCTAACTGAATTCACAGCAGAGTGACCAGAAATGGCGGCTGTGGTGGCTTTTATAGTGCATCATGACATCATTTCGGCAGCCAATCACAGCCATGCCAATAGTTAACATGCCTACATGCCTAACAGGATGTGCCCACACTTCGGAGGATTCCCATTGGCTTAATCAAAGCAAGCAGGCTCATAGCATGATGGGAACTTCCTATTCCGATTCCGATTCCGGAATCCGATATGACAAAAGTATCGGAATTAAGTATCGGAATTCCGATACCGCTAATATCGGCCGATACCCGATACTTGCGGTATCGGAATGCTCAACACTACTCTCCACACATCTCCCCTAGAAAAATGCAGTATAAAGGAACAGAAGATGAGCTGAGTCATTGAGGAGCTTTGTTTCCTACACTTTCATAGAAAGTTAGATTTTTGCATTCTTTGGTTATGGCTGAGGTCCAGATGAGTAATAAGAGCCACTTCTTTCTGCCTTCTGTACAGGATTTCGAGCTAACCACCATGGCATTTTACTGCGTACGAAAACATTTTATAGGAGAAAAATGATTAGTATTTGTCATAACCCATATCTCTAATAAATGCAATGATTAGAAAACAGAAAAAAGAAAAACCAGTGCAGAAATATTCCTTACGTGCATCCAACTTTT
Organism: Dendrobates tinctorius; assembly: GCF_039654945.1. NCBI lineage: Eukaryota > Metazoa > Chordata > Amphibia > Anura > Dendrobatidae > Dendrobates > Dendrobates tinctorius. Next base: position 17,461,665 of record NW_027361796.1, read on the forward strand.
CACCACTTTGTCTAATGTGCTCCCACTTTCTATAACTTTCTTCCTCTACACTCCATTGTAGACACATTAAGATTTTATTTCTGCATCTACCGTGGAAAAGTATGCATAAAGACTAGTGCACATAAGAGGTGGTATCCAAATCACATGGAAAGTAATCATTAAAGGGAAGGTGCCATCCCAAAAAAATGTTTTCAGCAATTGAAAAAATGGAAAGAATTAATGTTTACATTTTCTTAAATATTATCATTTGTTTTTAATTTTGTAAAATATGAAAAGTAATTTTAAAAAGTTTGGCATTTCTCACTTGTTAACACTAGGGGGAGCAGATACTGAAATTTGGCACAAAAACCTAGTGTACAACTAGCTCACATTACTGTCCTGCAGTAATTATGGGCGTACAGGGTCCATGATGTTTGATTTTGATATATGATCATGCCCTAAAATGGACACTGTATGGGCGGAATCTACTGGGTGCTTGCTAAGGGAAAAGAGAGGATGACATCTAGGAACACAGTGAGCAGCCATTTTGATGGGGCCTGCAAAGTTATACTGACTGTCTTTTCATGTAAAGTCTGGATCAGAACAGGTCACCAATCAGCAGAAATGTGTCCTGGATTTCTGTGGAGCAGACAAGCAGACGGTCCATCCATGTGTATAAAACACAGCGCTCTATGTACAATCCCTGGCACCGAACAGGGTGCCCCCCATAAACCAGCACACTGCACTCCTGAAATACTCTGTGCTGCTGTCACCCTGCTCCTTCCCCCATACATCTCCCTCTGTGACCCCCCCCCCCATAGACCAGCACACTGCTCTCCTGAAATACTCTGTGCTGCTGTCACCCTGCTCCTTCCTCCATATATCAGGCCCCTGTCGCCTCGCTTTCACACATCGCCAGGACAGGATCTGAGGAGAGGAATGGGGTCTTCGGTCACCGAGGATGGCAGGCAGCAAGGATTCTGTGAGCAGGGTGACAGCAGCACAGAGTTTTTCAGGAGAACAGTGTGCTGGTCTAAGGGGGGCACAAAGAGAGATATATGGGGAGGAGCAGGGTGACAGCACCACAGAGTATTTCAGGAGAGCAGTGTGCTGGTCTATGGGGGGCACACAGAGAGATATATGGTAGAGGGAGCAGAGTGACAGCAGCACACGGTATTTCAGGAGAGCAGTGCGCTGGTCTATGGGGGACACAGAGGGATATATATGGGGGAGGAGCAGGGAGACAGCACCACAGAGTATTTCAGGAGAGCAGTGTGCTGGTCTATGGGGGGCACAGAGGGAGATATATGGGGGAGGAGCAGGGAGACAGCAGCACAGAAATCCAGGAAACCTTTCTGCTGATTGATGGCCTGTTCTGATCCAGACTTTGCATGCAAAGACCACATTCCCCTCCTCAGATCCTGTTCTGGCGATGTGTGAAAGCGAGGCAATAGGCGCAGTCTGGGGTGACGCTGGGAAGCAGGATGGGGGGAAATGTAGCCATTCAGTAGCGATAAAAATGAGACCCCTCTCTTCAGCTGCCTCCCCAGCCCTCCCCTGACTGCACCTATTACCCCTGACCCGTGTGCAGGTGCTCAGCCAGAACCACCCTAGAATGGGTCCACTTTAGCAGAGCACAAATAATACCGCCATATACTTCACACACAATGCCGCCATATAGATCATACACAATACCACCATGTAGATCACACATAAATCCAGCAGGGTGACAGCAGCACAGAGTATTTCAGGAGAGCAGTATCACACGGCAGAGAATTAGATACACGGCTCAGCAGACAGTATCACACTGGAGAGGATTAGATACACGGCTCAGCAGTCAGTGTCACACAGGATAGGAATAGACACACGGCTCAGCAGACAGTATCACACAGGAGAGGATTAGATACACGGTTCAGCAGACAGTATCATACAGGAGAGGATTAGATACACGGCTCAGCAGACAGTATCACACAGGATAGGATTAGATACACGGCTCAGCAGACAGTATCACACAGGAGAGGATTAGATACACGGGTCAGCAGTCAGTATCACACAGGAGAGGATTATATACACGGCTCAGCAGACAGTATCACACAGGATAGGATTAGATACACGGCTCAGCAGACAGTATCACACAGGAGAGGATTAGATACACGGGTCAGCAGTCAGTATCACACAGGAGAGGATTAGATACACGGTTCAGCAGTCAGTATCACACGAGAGGATTAGATACACGGGTCAGCAGTCAGTATCACACAGGAGAGGATTAGATACACGGGTCAGCAGTCAGTATCACACGAGAGGATTAGATACACGGTTCAGCAGTCAGTATCACACAGGAGAGGATTAGATACACGGCTCAGCAGACTATCACACAGGAGAGGATTAGATACACGGCTCAGCAGACTATCACACAGGAGAGGATTAGATACACGGCTCAGCAGTCAGTATCACACAGGAGAGGATTAGGTACACAGCTCAGCAGTCAGTATCACACAGGAGAGGATTAGGTACACAGCTCAGCAGTCAGTATCACACAGGATAGGAATAGATACACGGCTCAGCAGACTATCACACAGGATAGGAATAGATACACGGCTCAGCAGACAGTATCACACAGGAGAGGATTAGATACACGGCTCAGCAGTCAGTATCACACAGGAGAGGATTAGATACACGGCTCAGCAGTCAGTATCACACAAGAGAGGATTAGATACACTGCTCAGCAGACAGTATCACACAGGAGAGGATTAGATACACGGCTCAGCAGTCAGTATCACACAGGAGAGGATTAGATACACGGCTCAGCAGTCAGTATCACACAGGGGAGGATTAGATACACGGCTCAGCAGTCAGTATCACACAGGATAGGATTAGATACACGGCTCAGCAGGCAGTATCACACAGGATAGGATTAGATACACGGCTCAGCAGGCAGTATCACACAGGATAGGATTAGCTACACGGCTCAGCAGACAGTATCACACAGGATAGGATTAGATACATGGCTCAGCAGTCAGTATCACACAGGAGAGGATTAGATACACGGCTCAGCAGACAGTATCACACAGGAGAGGATTAGATACACGGTTCAGCAGTCAGTATCACACAGGAGAGGATTAGATACACGGCTCAGCAGTCAGTATCACACAAGAGAGGATTAGATACACTGCTCAGCAGACAGTATCACACAGGAGAGGATTAGATACACGGCTCAGCAGTCAGTATCACACAGGAGAGGATTAGATACACGGCTCAGCAGTCAGTATCACACAGGGGAGGATTAGATACACGGCTCAGCAGTCAGTATCACACAGGATAGGATTAGCTACACGGCTCAGCAGGCAGTGTCACACAGGATAGGATTAGCTACACGGCTCAGCAGGCAGTGTCACACAGGATAGGATTAGATACACAGCTCAGCAGTCAGTATCACACAGGAGAGGATTAGATACACGGGCTCAGCAGTCAGTATCACACAGGAGAGGATTAGATACACGGTTCAGCAGTCAGTATCACACAGGAGAGGATTAGATACACGGTTCAGCAGTCAGTATCACAAGAGACAGTATTACAGATATGCCCACACTGGTGAAACTTCCAGCCCCCCCCCAATTATACACTAGACTATGGGCTGTATATGTCACTGTCCTCCTCAGACAGCCATAAAAGCTGTCATAAAAGGGAAGGTGTCAGATTACCGGAGATCACTGGGGCTGTGAGTGGGGAGGCGGAGACAGAGCAGGAGGACAGTGGAGCTGGAGCAGGAAGCACAGTGCAGAAAGTGGAGCTCAGCAGATAGCACTGGGCTACAGTAAAATGGCGCCCAGCCACACCTACAGCAGTGAATGGTGCAGCCCACAGGGGCGTGCCCAGTTCCCTGCTAATGAGGCTGCATGGTGGGGTCGGGAGCCGACCGCAGTCTCCTATGTCCAGGGACGGCCATATTTGCAGACTGTATGAGTCCTCCACAGATCTGCAAATCAAGATGGCAGCGCCCAGTGGCTACATTAAAACATTATTACAAACAAACCATAAATCCTGGTTAGTACAACATTTGCTGAAAAAACATGTTTTGTTACTTACTCTTTTTTTGCAAATTATATAAAATTGCGGCACCTTCCCTTTAAAAGATGCATATCAAGACACATGGCTCCAAGGGGGGAATAATGGGGAAACTCCACATGTTTCGCTGCAAGGCAGAGCAGCTTTCTCATGGCAGAAGTTATCCCCTTAGGAAGCCGCTCTGTTTTGCAGTGATACACGTGGAGTTTCCTCATTGATCCATCTTTGGAGCCATGGGTCTTGTAATATGCGTCTTCCATTGATTATTTTCCATGTGGTTTGGATACCAACTCTTATTTGTGTTATTTTTTATGCATACTTTTTCATGGTTGCATTCAAGCACACTTGCTGACTGATTTAGCTATTGGCACTCTTCTGGTGCTCTCTATATAGGTTTATATCTACATTCCTGATCAGGGCTGTTGAAATGGCTTCTTTATGGTTACAGTACTTACTGCATGTTCAGACATATTTAACCCCTTTCCAACATGTGCCGTAATAATAATATACACGTTGGAATCCCCCCACCCCCATATCGGACCCCGAACCTTTCCAGGCACATGACAGCTGATCTATACAGCTGACGTGCCCGTAACAGCCGCGGTTGGAAAAGCGATCCACCCATGGCTGTTAGCTAGTTAAATGCCACCGTCAATCTCTGACAGCGGCATTTATCTCTCGCTTACAGGAAGCACGTCACTGGCTCCGCCCATTGGTGACCCCGTCACAAGATCGCTGGTCACCATGACAACCAGTGGTCTGCAGCAGACCTCTGTGGATATCATTGGCAGATTGCCATGAGCGCTGCCCTGTGGTCAGAGCTCATAGCAAGTGAGCATTTCTGCTACAAACATGCGATCTGATCATCGCCTGAGTGTAGCAGAGGCATCAAAGTACTGCAGCTTCTAGTCTCCCATGGAGACTATGGAAGCATGTTAAAAGTAATTTTTTTTTTTTTTTAAATTCAAATCCCCTTCCTTTCATTCCATTCAAAAAATAACCATAAAAAAAATCAAACCTACGCATATTTAGTATCGATGTTCAGAATCGTCCAATCTATTGGGGTAACGAGCAAAAAAAATTCAGAATGCCAGAATTACGTTTTTTTTTTTTTATTTTGGTTTCTGTTACTTTGCAATAAAATGCAAAAACGGGCGATCAAAAGATCATATCTACACCAAATTCGTATCAATAAAAACGTCAGCTCAGCGCACGCAAAGTAAGTTCTCAGCCAGCCCCAGATCACAAAAAATGGAGACACTACAGGTCTCGGAAAATTGGGGTAAGGGTTTAACTTCTTACAGCATACTGTGAAATATAGTATCATATGATTTTGGATTTTATTTATTTTATTCAAAGACCCATTAGTGACTCTATGATCATATTGGTATGTAATTTATTACATATATTTCAATTTTGAGGGATCTTACAATATATGTTATACATCTATTGCTGCATTTCATTGTTGTACAGTGATTTTATACATATTTACTAGATGGAGGCCCGATGCTATCGCATCGGTAAGGCGATAATGTCACGATGGGGCAGGCTTTGCAGTGTTAATTACTACCCCCCCCCCCCCATGTGATCACCCACCTATCCACTCTTTCCCCATGTGCTGATTTCTCCCGTCTGTGCTCTCTTCTTTGACCTCTCTACCCCATGTGCTATCCCCCTTGTCTGCTGTCTCTCTCCTTCCTGTGCTGTGTTCTCCCCTCATGTGCTGTCACGTTTGAGCTGCATTGTTTTTGTCCCAGCGATGCTGTTGCTCTTCAATAGTCTCATTTGCCCGTTGTTGTCTTCGACGTTGTGCCTTTGCTGATTTCCTTTCATTGTCATTGGCATACTTTTTAGGAGGAGCCATGTTGTCGTTGATATTTTCTTTTTAAAGGGGTTTTCCAACGAACGAAAGTTTATTTTAAAAATAGTGTCTGACCGTGTACAGAACATACCACAGCTCCTGGGCAGGGGAGGAAGCAAAAGACAATACTGACATTACAGCAGGAGATCGCAGAGGATACATTTTGTGAGGTAAAATATTGTTTAAAAACAGTGAAATATTTTACCTCACAAAATGTATCCTCTGCGATCTCCTGCTGTAATGTAATGTCAGTATTGTCTTTTGCTTCCTCCCCTGCCCAGGAGATGCGGTATGCTCCGTACACGGTCAGACACAGTCAATTTTTAAAATGATCTTCCATTCGTGGGAAAACTCCTTTAATGTGACCGGCTTCCTCTGTCTGTAGACACGTCGCACATCTGCCGCCGTGATCAGCCGAATGATTCACTGCGCCTGTGTGGAATTCATGCAGGAGCAGTAAATCAGACCGCCGCCATTTTTGTGCAGACAGATAGCGGTGGTCACATTAAAATTGTGCATGCGCTCCTGCACAAAGATGGCAGCAGTCAGTGAATCATTCGGCTGATCCCGGCGGCGTGTTCGTGACGGTGTTCCGCTGGTGGTACTGTGCAAGAGGCTGCGTACGGTGTATACAGTGTGTGTGGTGTGCGTACGGCGTATACCGTGTCTGTGTGTGGTGTGTATGGCATATAGAGTGTGTGTGGTGTGACGGTGTTCCGCTGGTGGCACCGCTCAAGAAGCTGGTACCACCAGCAGTTTCCATATTGAGACACCCATTACTTGGGTGTCCTAATATGGCGGTTGGAGAACTTCCGCCGCTTGGAATTCTGGGATCCAGACACATCTGGACAGAACAGGATGTGAAGACATTACAAGGTAAGTACCGTATATATTAAGATGGGGTTATCATGGTTTTGATTGTAATCATGGAGTTATATGGTGTTAAATACAATTCATTGTATTCATTGTCTTGTACCTTTTGGGTGTGCATCTTTTTCTGTATTGATGATTTTTTTTTTTCTCTGATCATTAGTAGTTATTTACAGGGGTAGCACCCTAGTTGTTGTTACATTTAGCTGTGCATCTACATTTTTTTTTTCATTGCTTCATACATTTTATTGGAGAACCTTGCCCAAAATTGCTGATATCGGCATTATTGGCCCTACAATCTAATGTGTATGTAGCTTTCTGATATCATCTGTCTGGGTAGTAAAGGATAATGTGTCACACTTTCAATGAATAAAATAAAATCATTTATTGAACTTGTTTAAAATATGATTAGAAAATATAAATCAGAAAATATCAAAAATACTAAACAAAAATATTCAGCTGTGGACAGGATAAATGTTGAAATTAGTGATCCATGTCCATTATAAATTCAGTACATTAAAGTGATAGGGCAGTGTCCATCTAAAAGTGCATGTGCAATAGTATATCTCAGTACGTCCAGCATAATAGCAATGACATAAACACAAATGTGATACATATATAATCTAAAAGTGCATCTGCATTAGTATACCTCAGTGCATAAAAAATAATGGCACTGACATGATCATAAGTGTGATAAATAATGTATAGTTATTAGTGATGAGCGAGTGCACCCAAATAAGGTGTTATCTGAGCATGCACGGGTGTCTTCGGCGTGCTCGAATACTATGTTCGAGTCCCCGCAGTTGCATGTCTCGATGCTGTTCGACAGCCACAACACTAACAGGGATTGGCTAACATACTGCTGAGTACTGGCTTAATGGGAGTACTACAGTGAACCAAAATTTTTTTTTGTTAGGAAGTTATAAGGGTTAAAATTAAACAGCAATTTCTCATTTTTACAGCACAATTTTCTTTTTAGAGACCACATCACATTTGAAGTCACTTTGAGGGGTCTACATGATAGAAAATACCCAAAACTGCACCCCTCAAGGTGCTCAAAACCACATTCAAGAAGTTTATGAACCCTTCAGGTGCTTCACAGGAATTTTTGGAATGTTTAAAAAAAAAAATTGAACATTTAACTTTTTTTTTCACAAAAATTTACTTCAGATCCAATTTGTTTTATTTTGCCAAGGGTAACAGGAGAAACTGGACCCCAAAAGTTGTTATGCAATTTGTCCTGAGTATGCTGATACACTATATGTGCAAGTAAACCACTGTTTGGACGCATGGCTGAGCTCGGAAGGGAAGGAGCACCGTTTGACTTTTTCAACGCAGAATTGGCTGGAATTGAGATCAGACGCCATGTTGCGTTTGGAGAGCCCCTGATGTGTTATGATTAGGTAACCGAGGAGGATAACGGGGAATAGACTAGGCAACCGGAGAACCAGAGAGGTTGGTAGCTAGCGGATTGCAGACCCCTAAACTGACAACACAACTAGAATTAGCCATTTGACGTACCTACGATGCCCTAGATGTCTCAGCACAGCCACAGAATTAACTAAGCCTTAAGAGAGAAATGGGAAAGCTAAACCCCAAAGGAATAGATAGCCCCCGAACATATATTGCCAGTGAGACAAGATGAAGCACAAAACACAGGCGGAGAATAGAGTAAGCAAATGATGGGGCCCAAACTGTCTAGATAGAACAGGACGGGAAAGGATACTGTCTGCAATCACGCAAAAAACCCTAAGAAAAATCCATCACGTCTGATATCCAAAAATACTGAGGCCACACGACCTCTCCCCCACTAAATCAGAAATCTGGTGTGAACTGGTTACTAAAAAGACTACCATACACTGTGGCATATGGAACAGGGTCCAGCACAGGTCCCAACAGGGAACCAGGCTGAACTAACGCCAGCTAAGCAAAAATCAGAGACAAGCAAACATGGATCCAATGCAAAAAAAGATTCAAGAAGACAAATAACTTATCTGAAAGATGCAGGACGTAGCAGGAGACAAGCAGACTTCAAAATAAGCTCAGGAAGCAAACCAAATCACCGGTAAGAGCTGAGGGAAGGTTGTTCACTTAAATCTCCCCAGTCTGTAACACCTGACCTCCAATCATCCTGCTCTGGTGATTGACTTCTGTGAGCTAGACCAGCTCCATTACCAGCGGCAACCACCAGAAGGAGCACAAACTCAGAAGCCAGGTTAAAAGTGTTCACAACACTGATGTGCCTAAGCAGTGGAAACTCCCCAATTCTAACTCCAACCCTAGCCCCAACACACCCTTAATCCTAATCCCAACAGTGACCATATCCCTAACCACAAACCTAACCCTAATCCCAACCCTAACCCTAACTTTAGCCTTCACCCTAATGGAAAAATGGATTTAAATACATTTTTTTAAATTTTATTTTTCCCTAAGGCCTGTTTCACATTCCCGTCTTTCAAGGTCGGTTATATTCCGCCAGGCGGTTAAAAAAACCGATCCGTGTCCGTCATTGGCCAAACTGATGGCACTGGATCCATTATGTATACGGATCCGCAGCAGCCAGGAAGAGGGTGAAATTTAAAGCAACCGCGGCCCGGAAAAACGAGAGAGATCGAGAGAGATTTTCACACGGCTTTTCCGGAACGCTATTCAAGGTTAAAATCCCTGCCAGAGCAACTCGCCGGCCATGCACAATCCAAAATAACCGACCGGCGCTCTGAAAAAACTGTTTCAGAGTCCGTCTGTTCCGCCCGGGAGCCGCTAATGTTCTGACGGATCCATCAAAAACGGGTGAGACGGACGACCGTCAGTCAAAATCCGCCGCTATTGTAAGTCTATGGGGGGAAAAAAACGGATACGCCGAAAAAGGGGTGGATCCGTTTTTTTCTAAAAGTGACGGATTTTGACTGACGTCAAAAAATGGAAATGTGAAACAGGCCTAACTGAGGGGGTGATAAATGGGGGGGTTGATTTACTATTTATAGCAGGTTTTTGTTTGGCAGCTGGCACACACTAAAAGACACTTTTTATTGCAAAAAAAATAATTTTTGCATCACCACATTTTGAGAGCTATAATTTTTCCATATTTTGGCCCTCGAGAGTCATGTGGGGTTTAGTTTTTTGCGGAACGAGTTGACGTTTTTATTGGTACCATTTTTGGGCACGTGACTTTTTTGATCACTTTTTATTCCAATTTTTGGGACGCAGAATGAACAAAAACCAGCAATTCATGAATTTCTTTTGGGGGGTGTTTATACCGTCCTGCGTGTGGTAAAAGCAAAATTGATAAAGCGGTTTTATTCTTTGGGTCAGTACGATGACAGCGATACCTAATTCATGTAATTTTTTTTATGTTTTGGCGCTTTTATACAATAAAAACTATTTTATAAAAAAAATAATTATTTTTGCGTCGCTTTATTCTGAGAGCTATAACTTTATTTTTCCGGTGATGGAGCTATATGGCAGCTTGGTTTTTGCGGGACAACATGACGTTTTCAGCTATACCACATTTATTTATAGCCGTCCTTTTGATCGCATGTTATTCCACTTTTTGTTCGGCGGTATGATGATAAAGCATTGTATTTTTGCCTTGTTTTTTCTTAATGGTGTTCACCAAAGGGGTTAACTAGGGAGACAGTTTTATAGGTTGGGTCGTTATGGACGCGGCGATGCTAAATATGTGTACTTTTATTGTTTTAGATTTTTTTTTTATTCAAATATTGATTTAATGATATAATAGTGTGTTTTTTTTTTTTTAAATTTTTTAAAATATTTTTACAATTATTTAAAAAAAAATTTTTTTTATTTCCTTTTATGTTTTACACCCTGTTAAGGCTGATCGCTTATATGGCATGCAGATCTGCATACCTTATAAGCTGTAAGCGCTGCAGGGATTTGTCACTAACCTCCGAGACTTCCTGACATGCACTGCGCATGACAGGATGTCCCTGAGCTCTGGTAACCCGGTTGTCATCAAGGTGACATCGGGTTTTCATGGGAGCGATCGGGACCCCGTGTCATGCCACGGGGTCTCCCATCCAAAGGCAGAGGGGCTGTCACAGCTGGCAGCCCCTCTGCCGGCTACTTTTAAGCTATTTTTGATCAAAAACCGTGTTATAAAAAACTTAAATGCACTTTTGCTTTTTACTTATTTAGTTACAGCAGGGTTTTTTTCATTTTGTCTTTTGTAGGTTATGTAGGCTTTATGACCAATGTAAACATGCGTTTATCTGCTGCATGTGTACCAACCCAAACCAAGCTCAGTTGATGTGTTTTTTTTTTCCATTAATAAAGTATAGTTTTTTTATTATTTAATATGCCTGGGTTTGATTCCGTGATGTAGTATGAAGTGTAGCCTTGAGGTGAAAGGTATTTAGACTAAAATGTATACATGTGTAAACATAGCCTAATGTCAAATTTGCCATTCTTTTATCATCATCGTAACTAACCAATGCCTTATAAATTTCTATTGTCTGAAATTAATCTTGGTTATGTCTTTTGCAGGACCCAAGTAAACCAGTTAGTGTGAACAGTAACAGCAACCCAATTAGCTTATCTAAACCTCACAAATCTTCAAAGGAGCACAAGGAGAAATCTTCAAAAGACTCAAAAGAACATCGAAGTGCCTTCAAAGAACCATCCAGGGAACATACAAAATCTTCCAAAGAATCCTCCAAAAAACCCAAAGAAAACAAACCACTGAAGGATGAAAAAATTGTCCCTAAAATGGCCTTTAAGGAACCCAAGCCCATGTCCAAGGAGCCCAGGTGTGAGAACAATAATATTCTTACAGTATCTAGTGGGCATCAACAGGAGAAGAAGGTCTCTACTAAGAGGCCACCACATATTGACTCAGAGGATCCATTGTCCAGGAAAAGGAGGAAAAGCAACTCTGAATCTACTCTTAAAACTTTTTCTAATTCCTCACTACTTATATTGTCCTCTTCGGACAAAAAATCTTTAAAAGACAAATCTCAGCCTAAAACTGGGAAAGTAAAAGTTGAAAGTGAAGTCCTGGATAAGAAGAAAGTGTCGCTGCCCCCTTTTGAAGACATTGTGGACCCAAACGATACAGATATGGAGGATAATATGTCTTCTAAATCAGAGGTATTGTATACATTATCTACTTAGTTTTGGTTTAGTATAAGTTTTCTACTGCTAAAATAATATAAAAATGACGAGCGGACATGACTGATTGTGTTAACGCTTGCAAGTATTCTAATTATCTCATTGCCTTGGGCCAATAAACAATGCACAATACTTTGTTCAAGTTATGGTATTTAGCCATAAATCTGCTAGAAAGTAAACCTATATGCTGCCCAATCGTATCATAACCTGACTCCTTTTGATCTAGAATCGAATATGGAAATTTGAAAAAGCAAATAATGTTTGAAGTTTCTTTTATTGACAAGAAATTCCAGTTTTATAGAAGCCTCTAATCCATTGTACAATGTTTCCTCGAGCAATGCTGCCTAGTCACGTTTGAGGTCACATATGGATGTGCTGCCTGCTTACACAGGCTGAAATAAATCCAGATATGATGCAGGGTTTGTGTGGTCATGCATCTTTTTAGCTTTTTGTTTGCGCTGTTTTGGTAGAATGGAGCTATTTAGTTACACTATCATATCTGATTTTATTTGCAGTTGGCAAATGCTTTTACAAGAGGTGGTCATATCACTTGAATTCTTCTCCCCTGAATGTTAGTCCGTGTCTTAAAAGGCTGACTTTCTTACATTTCCGTGCAGGAGCGTACCTGTAGAAAGGGTTGCAAACCCAGAAGCCTAGGGGGAGGACCAAAGGGTCACTTTGGCCCATATCGGAAGACTTTTACTATTAAAGAACTTTGATATTTGTGGGCCCTCTTGGTGATTTTGAATTGGGGACTTTAAACAAGCAGGTTACGCCGGTGTTTCAAGGGCTAAAGTAAACCAATCTGTCAAAAGAGCTAAACAGCTTGATGTGTGTATGCATGTGTGTGTGTATACTGGCACCTTTTTAAAAAATGTGGGTCAACAATCTTGTTTCAAGCATGTGATGCTCGTTCAAATTCACCTGTGGCAAGTAATAGATGTGGACATTATGAAAATTACACCTGAAACCAGATAAGAAGGGGCGAAATTCTCAATCTTTGCAATGTGTGTCTGTGTGTGTGCCACACTAAGTATATAGAACAGAAAGAGGAGAAGAGAACTATCTAAGGACTTGAAAATCAAAAATGTTGAGCAATACAGTATCCACATTCTCAAGGTTACAAGTCCATCTCCAGAGATGTTGATGTTTCTTTATCCACGGTGAGTAACATCAAGAAGTTTACAACCCATGGCACTAAAGCTAATCTCCCTGAACTTGGACATTAGGAAAAAATTGATAAAAGGTTGCAACTCAGGATAGTTTGGATGGTGGATAAGCAACCCCAATAAGGTTCCAGAGAAAATCAAGCTCCCCTCCCTGCAGGCTGAGGGTGCATCAGTGTCAGCGTGAACTATCCGTCGACATTTGAATGAAATGAAACGCTATGGTAGGAGACCCAAGAGGGCCCCACTGCTGATACAGAGACCTTAAAAAAAGCTAGACTACAGTTTGCCAAAATGTATATGAGTAGGCCAAAATTCTTCTATGAAAGGGTCTTGGGGAAAGATGAAACCAAGTTAGAGCTTTTTGGTGAAACACATCATTCCACTGTTTACTAAAAATGTAATGAGACTTGCAAAGTAAAGAACACAGTACCTACAGTCAGATGTGGCGTTCAATGATGTTTTGGGGTTGCTTTGCTGCCTTTGACACTGAGTGCCTTGACTGTGTCCAGGCCATCATCGGGTCATGGGTCTTCCAGCAGGATAGTGACCCCAAATATATTTTAAGAAGCACCCAGAAAAGAAATGGATGGAAGCAAAGCGCTAGAGAGTTCTGAAGTGGCCAGCAATGAGTCCGGAACTAAATCCCATTGAACGCCTGTTTAGAGATCTTAAAATTGCTGTTGGGAGAAGGCATCCTACAAATATTTAGACCTGGAGCAGTTTTCAAAAGTAGAGTTGTCCAAAAGTTCCAGTTGAAAGGTGTGAGAAGCTTGTTGATGGTTATAGGAAGTGATTGATTGCAGTTATTTATTCTACAGGGTGTAATTAAATATTCAGTTGAGGGTGCTAACCATTTTGTCTAGCCCATTTTGGGGTTTTGTGTGAAATTATGTCCAATTTGCTTTCTTTTTTTCTGTTTTTTTTTGTGTTCCAATACACGCAAAAGAAAACACGTGTATAACTAAACATGTGTGATTGCAACAATTTTCTGGGAAAAATACTTAATTTTATGGAACAATTTAAAGCGAGCCAACAGTGTTGGCCATAACCATATGTGCATGTATTTCTGCATATGGTGCTCATTCTCAGTGTGGCACTCATACTAAATTCTGAATAAATCGAGATGCTTTTAGATCTTTCACCTTCCTGACCGGGACAATTTTTTTTCAATTTTGACCAGTGTCACTTTCAGGTGATAACTCGGTAACGCTTCTACGGATCCCACTGATTCTGAGATTTTTTTGTTGTTGTGACATATTGCACTTCATGATAGTGGTAAAATTTCTTTGCAATGACTTGCATTTATTTGCTAAGAAATTGGAAATTTTGCGAACATTTTTTAAATTTTGCAATTTTCAAACTTAATTTTTATGCCCTTAAATCACAGTTATCTCCCACAAAATAGTTAATAAATAACATATCCCACATGTCTACTTTACATCAGCACAATTTTTGAAACATAATTTTCTTTTTGTTAGGAAGTTAGAAGAATTAAAAGTTGACCAGCGATTTCTCCTTTTTACTACAAAATTTACAAAACTGTTTTTTTGGGGGCACCACATCACATGTGAAGTCACTTTGAGCGGCCTATATGACAGAAAATACTCAAAAGTGACACCATTCTAAGAACTGTGCTCAAAACCACATTCAAGAAGTTTATTAACCCTTCAGGTGCTTCACAGGAATTAATGGAATATGGAAGGAAGAAAATAAACAATTAACTTTTTTCACAAATTTTCCTTTATACCCTATTTTTGTTTATTTTGACAAGGGTAATAGGAAAAAATGGACTGCAAAATTTTATTGTCCAATTTCTCCTGAGCATGCCTATACCTTACATGAGGGAAAAAATTGCTGTTTGGGTGCTCGGAAGGGAATGCGCGCCATTTGACTCTATGAATGTAAAATTTGCTGGCATAATTAGCGGACGCCATGACCTGTTTGGAGAGCCTCTGATGTGCCAAAACAATGGAAACCTCCCCCCCCACAAGTGACACCATTTTTGAAACTAGACCCCTCATGGAACTTATCTAAATATGTGGTGAGCACCTTGAATCCCAGGGTTCTTCACAGAAGATTATAATGTTGAGCCGTGAAAATAAAAAAAAATTATCTTTTTCTCACAAACTTTTTTAGCCCCAAATTTTGCATTTTCACAAAGGTAACAGGAGAAAATGGACCCTAAAATGTGGTCAAAAACTACTTTTGAGGCACAGTGCAAAGTTGAGAAGGAAAGAACAGCCAGTTCAGATTTAGCTGGACTGTTTGAGCGTGCCATGTCATATTGGGAGAGCCCGAGGTGCCAGACCAGCAGAACGCCGCATAAGTGACCCCATTTTACAAACTACACCTCTCAATGAATTAACCTAGCGGTGCAGTGATCATATTGACACCACAGGTGTCACAGAATTTTATACCATTGGGCAGTAAATAAGAAATAATTAAATTTTTACCACCAAAATTTTGTTAGCCCAAGATTTTACATTTCATACTATAAAATGGGTAAACATGCCAGCAAAATTTGTGCCACAATTTCTGCTGAATGTAGAAATATCCCATATATGACTGTACAGTACTGCTTAGCCACATGGAGAGACTCAGGAGGGACGGAGTGTTATTTGCCTCCTGGAGTGCAGATTTTCCTAGAATGGTTTGCATATTCCTTATACAGAGTCCCTAAGTGCTAGAAAATCAGAATCCACCGTCGTGTGACCCTATTTTGGGAATTTATCTACAGGTGTAGTGACGATATTGACTGGGTGTGTTCTAGAAACATGCAGTAGTGTGTTGCTGTGTGAAAATTGCAAACTACTGTTGTAGTGACCAATATGTTGTATTGCCCAGTACGTTGTAGTGACCAGCTCATGCTTTTGCAGACATGTACCTCTAAAATAGGCGGACTGTCATCTCTACAGAAATGCCAAACATGTGGACGGTAAATGTGTTTTAAACACACTAGCACTCAGAAGGGAGGGGGGCATTTGGATTTAGGAGCACAATATTTGCTAATTTTCATTTGGGCAGTGAGGAGCTATTTCACTTTTACAGAGCCTTTGTAAAACCAGTAACGTGAAAGCCTCCTATATTTCCATTGACGGGTGACAGACCTGAGTGGTAATTTGCATTTTTTGTGGATTGAGTTGAAGATTTTATTGGGAGCGTTTTACATAACATTTAGGGACAAGTTAACGTTTTTACAGGCCAAAGAGGAAAAAAAATAGATGGTACTCCGTGAAAATTAAGTAAAGCCAGCCTTTCTTTATTCAATACAAGTAGTACATGGATGCAGGGGAGAAGGTTCAGCGGAGGACGACAGCCGTTTCATGTCGATCAGACACTTCAACAGGTCCAGGTATGGAAGAAAGTGAATAGGCAGTCTCACTTCAACAGGTCCAGGTATGGAAGAAAGTGAATAGGCAGTCCCTATTATAGAGACAACGCCATCTTCACCACCTCTCTGTAACAACAATTAATAGCAAGTTTTTTTCAATTTAAAACCAGCAATCAAACAATTTTTTTGTTTGCAAAAAGACGGATATGTCGATCTTATCATTAAACCCAGATGGACCTTGTGCATTTTGCGTTTTATCCATCTGGCCTTCCGACATAAAAGTAGTTTTTTTTAAGTCATCACCTTGGTCTGGTAAAGACACCCTTTCTAACCCAGCAAAACAGAGTAGCTTCGGGTCTGAATTATGTGCATCGCGTATATGCTCAATTAGACGCATTTGATCCCTCCATGTGGAGATCGATTTAAAATGTTCCCTAAACCTTACAGTAAGGGCCAATAGGTTTCCTATATAGAACCTGTTGCAAGGGCAGGAGACGACATGCACAACAAACGGAGTTCTACAAGAAATAAATTGATTAACAAAATGTGATATTCCACCTATGGAGACTAGAGATGAGCGAATTTGTTTGGATTCGGTTCCGAATATGATCAGATTCGAATACTGTTTTTTCAATATTGGCCGACACAGACGAACGTCATTAGAGTCAATGGGAGTAGAAATTACCGAATATATTCAGAACCGAACATAAGAGAAACATTCGGCCCGAATAATGTTCGAATATGTCAAAATAAGATTCGGGACAAAATCCGAACAAATTCGCTCATCTCTAATGGAGATTGGATTCATTTTCAAGTGAAAAAGACAGAAGTGGCAAGAGCCACATCTGTGATTTCCCTTTACAATGGAATTTTTAATTTGGGGTACCTTACGGACAAAATTATCCTTCAAATTTTGACACAGTCTATAAGTAATTAACGTTTTTCCTGAACCATATCTCTTAGATTTTTTTAATGTAAATAAAGTCCATGACTTCTACAGCTAATAATAATTCAGATCAAGGCAGCAATACCTAGTCCTGCTCTCAGCTGCAAAATGGAAACGATTGTATTCAATCTAAGCAATGCTCTATGAGCGAAACTGCATGAGCTACAGACTGATACACTGTAACAAACTATCAGGGCAGATAGTGCAGCAGCTGCTGATGTATTGCTCTCAAGATGGATTTCGTCAACCAAGGTATCATTGTAATCAGTATAACAGCGCCGACCTGACACTGTCTGTAGGTTACTGAGCACAATCCTGCTGGCAGGTTCCCTTTAAATACTTTGTAAAAATCACTTAGCTCCCATGATTCCACTTCTCTACTATTTTTTGTCCTGCATTAGTCATGAGCGAATGTGCTTGGATAAGGCGTTATTGGAGCATGCTTGTGTGCTAACAGGGTGTCTTTTTGGCATGCTCGAAAAATATGTTTGGCGACCGCAGCTGCGTGTCTCGTGGCTGTTCGTCAACTGCAACACATGCAGGGATTGCCGGTTTGTTATTACTCGAGCATGCCAAACTTACTCGATTAGCACCGGAGCATGCTCTGATAACACCTTGTCCCAGCACAATTACTCATCACTGTTCTGCATATTCACATTTCATGCTTTTGGAGTGCAGTAGGTTAAATTTCTGCTTTTAGTGCAACTGGTCAGTTATTCAGTGTAGTCTCTGGAGGCTTGTGCTTTCATGCCTACACCAGAGACTGCTAAACAGCTAGATCAGCTGCACAGCTGTGATTGACAGAATGTGGAAGGGAGGGGTGAAGGAACACATCCCTAGAGAAGACTGAAGAAACTCCATTGGATTTCAAGCAGAGATTTCACATGCTGTTCTCCAGAATCATCAGATGTGAATATCTGCAATGGAAAAACCCAGCATGTAAAGGAAAAACTGCAAAGTAGGGTGAGCTTTGTTTTTTTTTTTGTTTGTTTTTTATAATGTATTAAACTCAGTTTTTATTTTTCAAGTGACAGTTTCTCTTTAAAGGGAACCGGTCACCAGGTTTTTGCTATCTATGTCATAGACCCTGATTCAAACGATGTGTCGCTTACTGGGCTGCTTTCTTCAGCTGTAATTAAATCACTATTTTATCAGCAGGAGATTATCACTAGAGGACTAGTAAGCCTGCTGTCATGTAGCCCTACAACATCTCCACCTTTGATTGGTAGTTTTTTGCCTATGCACAGCGCAGACAGAAAACGATCAGTTACATGAGTGGATATAGAAATTTCAGCATTCGGATAACTGAAATCTGCAGCAGATAAAATAGTGATTTTTATCATAACTGCAGCAAAGCACCCAGTAAGTGACACATCACTGTCACCAGGTTTTTGATATGACATCTGAACGCTGCACAATATATGGGCAGAGACACGAATTTTGAATTCCCTTTAAAGGGAGTCATTCTAATAATGTGAGATTCTCTCTCTTATCTGAAGGTATTGTTTTGTGTTTTTGTTTTGTTTTTAGTCAAAATGTAATATTGCATTTTTCCATTTCTGGGAGAGTTTCACCCTGGTGCTCCTGAAAGTGAGAACATTGTAAGGAACAATGATTAAGGGTTGTGTATCATAATTAATGTGGTCTGAGCAGAATGAACTGCGTGTAACGGAAATGAAGAACAATGGAATGCAAACTGTGATTAGGAAATCCTTCTTTCCTTCTTCTACTTTCCCATGATATTCCACATAGTTTACGGCTGTATTGTCGCTTGATCTTTTTCATAATCATCATGGAAAAGATGTGTCGTCTGCAGTTATCTATACATCCAGTTAGGAAGAAAAATATTTTACAACCTCTTGAATAATTGTTTTGATTCTGTGGACAAATAATCTAGAAAAAGATAATATACGGTAGTTCTGAGTTGTTATATTACACTTGTGGTTTTCTAATATGATCATGTATTTAATACTTTCCAGCAGGGCTGTGGAGTCGGTAAGGCCTGTTTCACACTTCCGTTTTTTCAAATCCGTCAAAATCCGTTGGTTTCCGTAAAAAAACGGATCCGCCAATTTTTTGCAGGATCCGTTTTTTTGTCCCATAGACTTCCATTAGCGGTTACCGCGGATCCGTCAAAAAAACGGATCTGTTTTTTTAAAAACGGATCCGTTTGCATCAGCTTCCGTCAAAAAAACGGAAACGGATCCGTTTGGCGGACACAAAAACGGAAGTGTGAAACAGGCCTAAGCCAAACCTCCGTATCCTCAATTTCCATGACACCGACTCCTACTGCGACTCCACCAAAATGGGCTCCCACTCCACAACTCCGACTCCACAGCCCTGCCAGGGCTATGGAGTCTGTCAGCCAAACCTCCACCTCCAACTAAAACTCCTCAATTTCCATGACTCTGACTCCACCAAAATGGACTCCGACTCCACAGCCCTGCTTTCCAGACAGTTTAGGGCTCAATTTGTAGTACTTACACATCTCTGTAACTTCCCACATGTAAATTATACTAATTTGTTAATGTAAATTACTCACAAAGGTACATAATTTGAGCTGATCTGTAATACAACTTATAATATACTTCAGCGCTGCACTCAGTTCTGCTGCTTGATTTTGTAATCCGTCCACATGCTGATTATAGGCAGCTCCTTGACAATGAGTCCGAGCCCCAGTTTCTCAGAATTTCCTTTGACATCTGACTTTCTTGTACACTGTACTGCATCTTTCAGGATGGAAATGACCAAAGCCAGGAATACTAGCAGAAATCATCTGTAATGTTGGGAAAATTGCAGCTCTGATCTAACAAAACAGCTCGGGATCCATGTAAGTGAATGATATGGATCTGGGGTAATACTCACATACACACAGCAGTAGTCTGGACAGGGAATCTGCTGCGTATTACAGTAACACAAGTCTGGATGTGTTTTTTTTTTATTATTGCTTTTTAATAGCAGCATAAATTAACCAGAAAATCTGTGGCATAATTTGATTAGCTTCGTGACTTTCACATCTGCATCCTATGCATTTTCACTGTGGGTGGCACCCTTTGCAAGTCAAAGGTTGAAGTTTGCGATATGTCTGCAGAAATGCCGCGAGACATGCAGCTACAGCAACTTGAACATAGTATCCGAGCTCGCCGAAGATGCTTTATTAGCACCTGAGCATGCTTAGATAACACTTTATCTGAGCTCGCTCATCACTACTAGGGTGCCTGATGCTGTTCTGAGTAGTTACTTTAGGAGTATGAAGGGTACTATTGAGATATCAAGTGATCTCCTAAATATTGCCCTATTTACCCCACAAGTCAGATGCGGACATTCCATTGGTGCAACAGGTGCAGCTGCACTGGGGTCCGGGAGGAGTGGGGGCCCATTTCCACCTCCAAAGTAACAAGCAGCTTTTATAGCAGACACGTTATTGTATGGAAAAGGGCCAATGTACTGATGGCCTATTCTTAGGATAGTTTGTGAATGTGTGTAACTGGTGGGTCTGCGACACCCAGCACCCCCATTGATCAGATGTTCTCATGGTCCTCAGTGGCTGGAACTGCTCAGTTGTGGAGCTGCACAGCAGAGCGCCATCATCAGAATAGTGGTTGCTGCCTGTTACTGACACCCTATTGATTCGAATGTGGAGCTTATACAGTTCCCAGCTATGGCCACTATACAGTTGATTCCGGGAACAGTTGATTGGTGGGGGTACCGGGTGTTGCATCCCCAACCAGTCAGACATTAATGATCTATCCTAGGTATCAATGTTAAAGTCCCGGACAACCTATTTGCAGCTCCAAGTTTCGTGTAAATAGAGCCCAACGCTTTGCACCCAGTTTTTGTTGTTTTCCCGCACAGGCATGTTTGGAGCCTATTAAAGGGAATCTGTCAGAAGGTTTTTGCCATGTAATCTCAAGACTGCATGAGATAAGGGCTGAAACACAGATTTCAACGATGTGCCCTTTTTTTGGCTGTGTGCTAATGTTTACTTGCAATGAAGGTCTTATCACCAGAATATTATCACTGTCTGGACTACAGCTCACATGCCTGCTAGACCCACCATGCTGCATCTAAACACTGATTGTGTCACAACTGCTGCACCCACTGCGCTAAGTGATACATCGCTGGAATCAGGGTTTCTTTTCCTTCATTATGCTGCCCTCAGATGAGATAGCAAAATCCTGCTGACAGATTCCCTTTAAGTGTTTTTGCCTTATTTTTGTAAATGTTTGAAGCATTAAAAATGTAGCTATAAACCATTTTCTTGGAAGCGAAGCTTTTTAATTGTTATAGCTTCCCCATAAGCATCCATTGTCTGCCCGCACGAGCACAAGAATTGTCTTAATTGCTTCTACCAGAGTAGTATGTTCTGCTCATAGCACCGCCATGAAGTCACGTGTATCATTCTAGATTACATTTTGGCTTGAGACTGTCCCCGTGGAACACTTCAGGCATTGCCGCTGAAGGTTCCCCATTTGACTGCCGTTCTGCGGCCCTTATCGGAGTAACATTCGCCGTGGAACATCATTGTGGTGGCAGCTGATTCATGACTTTCTCTTAATATCATGACAGCCACCTAATGCCTGCAATTTTCTGACATTGCTTCTTTTGTGGAGATCAGCTAAGAACAAAATATGCCCCGGGGAAGCACAGTTACGCTGGCTGTTCAGCAGCCTTTGGATCTCATTTAGCCACCTTATCTGCTCTAGTTGCTCTCTGGGGCTGTAAAACGGAGTGTGAAGCCTTCAGCCTTACAGCCGGCATGGCGTTTTCTTCCTTCTAGAATAGCAAGAATGGAGCCTATAAAGATCTCTGCAATTTATGAATTAACACGTCACCTCCCGTCCATGAATAGGCTCTATGGTCCCACATTACTACTTGGTGCAGTAAAACATGTTATGGCACTTAAAAGAGGCAACTAATAAAACAACCATTTTCTGGTAATGTGAATCTATAGAACATGCAAATTGCCTGTTCAGAGAGAAAGGACTAGAACTCTAGCGCCACCTATTGGAAGTAGCAGTCCTAAAAGTCAATGTCGACCCTTTAACGAGCCTTGCAATATGACTAAGGATAAAAGCCAAACCAGAATCTCAATTTGCAGACACTGTTCCGGGGTATTGCCCCTCATCAGTGCCAGGTATGACATCTGATTTGGCTGGGTAAGAGGCTTAAGTGGTAATGTTTCTCCTTGTGACTGACAAGGGGCAATACCCCGAAACACTGTCTGTAAATTGAGATCTTGTTTTGGCATGTATCCTAAGCAATGTGGCAAAGCTCGTTAAAAAGTTGATATTGACTTTTAAGATTGTTACTTCGAATAGGTGAGTTGATGTCCTCTTCCTCTCTGAAGAGGTAAGTTGCATATTTAATTTCCCAGAGGAGCATGCATGGCATATAAGTCTCCTCACTTTGGCATGCCAGGCCTGGCTTGTCACTCTGTACAAGAAGAAACATCACCCCATAGATCTGTAGAACATGGCATGTCAATATTGATTAGTGTCATTTTTGTCAATGTTGCACCTCTTCATGTTTTCGATGTGAAGATTGCTATTAATGGCCATCCGGACAGTGAAGTAAATTGTATCCCCCACCCCATCTAAACAGGAATATCCAGACTCTATTGTGTAGTTCCCAGTCTAGACCCCTTGGTTACTAAATTACCTTCAAGACAAAACTTCAAGGGCGGTGTAAAGAGAGGAAGTGGTTTGGCTTAAATTAAGCAGAACATCTTACTGAATTGATTTGCGAGTCACCGGTGCATGTAAATGTGCAGATTTTGACTTTGTGGCAACCCTTTAGGATTCCTTCAGCATTGCTATAAAGGACAAGCGCTGCTCTGTTCCGCGTGAGGCTCTCTTTACACTGTACTTCTTTTTTTCAATCAATAAATTGCTGTGGGATCCGGCCATTAATTTAGTTGTTGTACTCCTATGATGGCGTATAACAGCATTAATATGAGAGCCTAACATTTAGCAATAGCCGTTAATGTCTTTGCATGTTTAGCATATGACATGGATAGACAGTCTATAAGTTGGGTGGTGTTTAGTGACGTTTGTAGTAGGTTAGGTACTTTGCATGCTATCTATCCATTTGTTATGTTACTTATGAATGAAAAATAGTATCCTGATTGATGGATTGGATCACTAGGGCACGACCTCTGCGCTCCCAACAAATTTGGCAATGAATAATTGGTAGGATATGCTTTTATTATTTGGGGTTTTGTCCTATAAATGCACAATACAATAGGAGCAATTGTCTGAGTGCTACTGGATATTTTTGTGCCTATTTGTCGAAAAAAAATATTTTTTGACACATTTTTGTTCATTAACTTGAGCATGTATTTTTGGGAAAAAAAGCAACTTTTTTTCCCCATTTAACATGTTAGTCTTTCTTGTTACATTTTAAAAGTTTCATTTGTGTAATATGTTTCAATAGTTTAATTGAGTTCCTAATTTGCTTTGTTCCTTGACCACTTTCAACATCTCCGTGTCCTTTCGTTGGATGAAAGCATTGTCGTATATTTGCAGAGGCTACAAACCTTCACCTCTCAGTCGATTTTTAGCTGAGAAGTGGGTACCACTTATCCAGCCGAGGGAATAAATCAGATCTACAAATCAGTCTTCTGTCCTGACTACTCATCTTCTTTCTCCCTCGGGGATTCGGTGCTGATTTTCTGGTAGTCCTCTAGTCTCTATTTACACTCCGCCAACGTGTGACAGCCGCATTACATTGAGCACTGTCCACTGCTGCCGATAGAGGGCGAGAGGACTGCTGGGGACGAGAGGAGCGGTGTTTACTTTTTTAGTTTTTGTTTTTTTTATTTTAAGTTGGCTAATCTCTTTCAGTGGCTATCATTTTAGATGCACTATTTGATTCTCTATATGCAGTTTATTTGGTATGTGTTCCATCTCCTCCAGGACCTACCATTGCTACGTCTGTCTGTCACCAGGCACTGTTACATTTATTCTGTGGTTGGCGCTGTTGTTGGACAAGACGTCTACACCAGAAGCTCCGGGCGACACAGGTTCTGGACAGCTTCTGAGATTATGGTAGCTGTAGTGCTGGTCCAGTCTGGCAGTGTAGATGTGGGTTATGTCCAGCTGAAGTAATCTGCTCTCTGTTTTGGCCAATTGGATAGCCTCACTGCTTGCTAAAACTGCCAGATACATTTTGTTTTTTTCACTGGTTGGCTACATCTTTTTAGCTCCTTTTTTTGTATGTAGGTCTCTTGTTCTGACTTCTGCCCGTTTACAGACTATCCTTCTCACTGGTGTACACAGACCAAAGAGGACTCCTGTGTAAGAGCAGTAAATGGGCCCTTTGCAGTTAAATAACTCCTCAAAATGCACAATTTCACCAGTTTTGGAGGTGGAGGTGTGCCCCTTACCTCTTGGGCTCCTGTGCAGCTGTACAAGTTGCACCAAAATTTCTGCCCCTGATCCTTTTGTCTTCTCATGTTGTACCTTGTCTGTCCTCCAGATTCTGACCTGGTGACCTTACCATTCCTACCAGCCTTCATCCTACTTCTTGGCCCCATCCCATGTGTTCCTGTGTAAGGTCATATCTCTGTACAGAAGGTAAAGGGAGAAGGCCAAGGTAACCCCTGGAATCTAGTAAACATAGTGGGTAGATCTAAGGTTATTCATGGTAGCCATTTTTAGAGTTGCCAGTCAACCAATGACAAAGCCCCATTATATTACCGCAACAGTAAGTAATAACTTCATGTTGCTTTACGCCATATCTCACCAACTTTAACATAATTTTAATTTAATGTAGCTGGGTGTCAAAGATAAGGAGATGCCTACTGCCTAAGCCTACTCTGTCTCTTCAACCAGAGTGCATGGAATTGGACAGACTGCCATGAAGTGCCAAGTAATCCAGTGATGTTTGCTGGGGGGTCGAGACACTATAAATGACAACTGCATTTAAAGGACTGCTCCAATCGTTAATTCACTTTCCCAAACCTTGGCCTGTGGTATTAAGAACATTTTTTTAACTAAATTTGAGTGCAGAGTCATGTATAACAAATGTCTAGAGGTGACAGAATATCAGCAAAAAAATAAGTAAGGTTTGAGATATACGGTATGTATTAAAATTCATAGTTGAATTCCAGGACTTAAACATTTTCATAAGTGCGAATAAATATAATTTATTACTATACTTCATAGTTCTTATCCATCTATTGAATTATACAGTATTACATCATTGTGAATTTAAATCCGATTACCAAAAATAAAAAAACGATGTTTGTTAATGCAGTAGCTGAAATTAATTGAAATTACTAATAGTTGTAATTAAACAGAGTTGTTCAAGAAACTTGGCATAGCATTCTCTTGGCAAAGTAGTATGAATGTTCCAAGGTGCCTTAACTCTTTCCTTTTGAAAATTAAATTTGGATTTTTTTGTGATTAGGCTGTGTGGGATTTATACTGCCTGCTTTTAGAGAGGTTCAATTGTGTATTTTTCGTGTACCTATTTGTTGACCCAGAAGACCTAAATGTTTTTGAAGGTGTCCTCAATCCACACTAATTACTTAAGCATGCCAAAAACTTGGAACCACCAGAAATGGATTTTTGTTTTGAGGGGGGATCCATTGCATAATGATTAGAATTTACGGTAGTTTCTCCCAAAGTCAGATTATTATCCTTTTGCAAGAGGAAACGTAGGCCCAGAATAAATTGCATGGTGTTGCAAGATGCAGGACCGGACAGGCGATCTGGCAAATGCCAGAAGGGCCTGTCTGGTCATGGGCCGCCTTATCTGCTACGTTGTTAACAGAATCGGTGTTCTCAAGACACCCATACTATTATTAAGACCCCCATACACATTAGACTATACTGGGTGCAGAATTATTAGGCAAGTTGTATTTGAGAGGATTCTTTTTATTATTGAATAACCACTATGTTCTCAATCGGCCGAAAAGACTCATAGATATCAAAGCTTAATATTTTTGGAAGTTGGAGTGGGTTTTTTTTTTTAGACTTGGCTATCTTAGGAGGATATCTGTTTGTGCAGGTAACTATTACAGTGCAGAATTATTAGGCAACTTAATAAAAAAACAAATATATACCCATCTCACTTGTTTATTTTCACCAGGTAAACCAATAGAGCAACACAAAATTTAGAAATAACCATTTCTGACATTCAAAAACAAAACAAAAAAAAATCAGTGACCAATATAGCCACCTTTCTTTACGATGACACTCAAAAGCCTTCCATCCATAGATTCTGTCAGTTGCTTGATCTGTTTACAATCAACATTGCATGCCGCAGCCACCACAGCCTCCCAGACACTGTTCGGAGAGGTGTACTCTTTTCCCTCCCTGTGGATCTCACATTTTGAGGGACCACAGATTCTCTATGGGGTTCAGATCAGGTGAACAAGGGGGCCATGTCATTATTTTTTCTTCTTTTAGACCTTTACTAGCTAGCCACACTGTGGAGTATTTGGATGCATTTGATGGAGAATTGTCCTGCATGAATATTATGTTTTTCTTGAACGATACCGACTTCTTCCTGTACCACTGCTTGAAGAAGGTGTCTTCCAGAAACTGCCAGTAGGTCTGGGAGTTGTGCTTCACTTCATCCTCAACCCGAAAAGGTCCCACAAGTTCATGTTTGATACCAGCCCATACCAGTACCCCACCTCCACCTTGCTGGCGTCTGAGTCGGAATGGAGCTCTCTGCCCTTTACTGATCCAGCCTCGGGCCCATCCATCTGGCCCATCATGAGACGCTCTCATTTCATCAGTCCATAAAACCTTAGAAAAATCAGTCTTAAGATATTTCTTGGCCCAGTCTTGACTTTATATCTTATGTTTCTTGTTCAAAGGTGGTCGTTTTTCAGCCTTCCTTACCTTGGCCATGTCCCTGAGTATGGCACACCTTCATCTTTTTGATACTCCAGTAATGTTGCAGCTCTGAAATATGGCATAACTGGTGGCAAATGGCTTCTTGGCAGCTTCATGCTTGATTTTCCTCAATTCATGGGCAGTTATTTTGCGCCTTTTTTTATCAACACACTTCTTGCAACCCTGTTGGATATTTGCCATGAAACGCTTGATTGTTCGGTGATCATGCTTCAAAAGTTTGGCAATTTCAAGACTGCTGCATCCCTCTGCCAGACATTTGACTTTTCAGTGTCTGTCAAATCTCTCTTCTGACCCATTTTGCCAAAGGAAAGGAAGTTGCCTAATAATTAAGCACACCTTATATAGGGTTTTGATGTCATTAGACCACACCCGTCATTACAGAGATGCAAATCACCTGATTTACATAATTGGCAGTTGACTTTCAAGCCTATACAGCTTGGAGTAGGACAATATGTATAAAAAGGATGATGTGATCAAAATACTCATTTGCCTAATAATTCTGCACCCAGTGTAATGTCAACCGAACCCACAGCTATTGACAGGTTTGACCAAAAGGCTGATTTGTATGGGGATGCTGACAGACTGATGGTCAGGAGAGATGTTGATCGTGCATGTCTAAATTTGGACTGTCGATTGCATTGTTCTCCTGGTGATTGGCCGCCGACCGACGTATCAGCTGTTGGCTTTCTCATGGAGAACACAGGAGTGTTTGGTCAAACAAGTGATCCTGTGTATGGGCGTGTCTGCTTGGATGGCTGACAGCTGAATAATCATTGGAAGCATTGTTCAACTGACAGCCATATAATAGAAAACCGCACAGCTGCATAAGCTTGTTTTTGCATGATGTCACAGACCTGGTATTGTATTATTTTTAGTTCGGTTTATCAGGGGTTAATCTGACTAGGGGCTCAGCAACAGCTTAAATGAGTTGTGGTGTTTGGTTCTTTGCTCTCCTCAGAGCAGGTCTGTTAAGATTGGGCCAGAGAAAGGGCGCCAAAATGTAAGCCATAAATATACCTATATTCCTGTCAGGACTACATACCAACTGAAGAATTCTTTAAAGGGAATCTGTCACCCTTTTTTTGGCCTTTCAGCTGCCGGCATAGACATCGGGGGCTTATCTACAGCATTCTGTACTGCTGTAGATAAGCCTCCGATGTAACCTGTAAGAGAAGAAAAACACGTTATATTATACTCACCGAGGTGGGCGGTCTGGTGCGATGGGTGTCACCGTCCGTCCGGCGCCTCCCTTCTTCATGCGATGACATCCTCTTCTCCCGTCCTGTAATGGCTTCGGCGCAGGCGCATTGCTCTGCCCTGTTGAGGGCAGAGCAGAGTCCTGCAGTGCGCAGGTGTCGGGAGAGACCTGGCGCCTGCGCACTGCAGAATTCTGCTCTGCCCTCAAAAGGGCAGAGCAATGCGCCTGCGCCAGAGCCATTTCAGGACTGGAGAAGAGGACGTTATCGCATGAAGAAGGGAGGCGCCGGACCCGCAACACCCATCGGACCGGACCGCCCACCTCGGTGAGTATAATATAACGTGTTTTTCTTGTCTTTCAGGTTACATCTGGGGCTGATCTACAACATTACAGAATGCTGTAGATAAGCCCCCGATGTCTATGCCGGCAGCTAATAGGGGGAAAAAAGGGTGACAGATTCCCTTTAAGTTCCCAGCCGCCCTCCCTGATTTTTTATGGACTTTATTATTTTATACTGTCGAGGTCCTTTATTAGTGAGAATAAGTCACCTTTCTAAGGTGGACGAGTTTCTGGTTTGTTATTGGTTACAGGTAAAATCGCCCAGGTGGATTGGTTCTGGTATTTTATTAAATTGATTATTTAATTAATGATTATCCCATTTTATGGATTTATGAAATGAAACTCATACTAATTTTTTCAAGTAATCTCTTAATAAAGGCACCTCGGCCAATTTTTGACACCACAGCAGTTGTCGTGTGTCTTATTTCGTATTAGAGTTAAGTGGGGGTCATGCAATGGGTCTTGTGTCATCATGACCAGCTTTGGATTTGCTTCCATTTTCCCAGGAAGTCTCCCCCACCCCCCATGTTTTCTTCTTTGTCGCCCAATGATTCATTTGCACAGATAGATGTGCTTCCCACCAAAAGGATTTTAAGGTCCACATAAATGATCGAATCAGCCGACTTATAACCGGCACAGGCCGGCATTCTTAGGAATACTCAATTGGGCAACTAAGGCTGTGGTTACACAGCGACATTTGTCACGCAACAGCAACTCTCAATTTGTGACAATTTTAGTACTGAAATATTGCTCTAGAAAAAAAGTCAAATTGCAACTGCATGCGACTTGCATTGAAGTGTATGGCAAGCAGGTCCCATGCGATTTGTGCCTCTGTTGCAGTCACTGTAGGTCGCAGAATGACGCCATAGGAAATATGTGGATGCGATGTTGCAATGCGACACATAGTTGTGTACCCGTAGGCTAGCTGTATGAGGTCCTTGGTATTCATGGCAGCAAGAACTACCATGTGTTCATTCAGCGCTTTCTTTTTCTCTTCAGTTTACAAATCCGTGTAAAGTATTTTCAGTTTTCCTCAGTAGCACCTTCGTTTCCATGACAGACCATTATTACATATGGCAAGCAATAGCTTTTTACTTGGCTCTAGATGAATGCACAAGAAACCTTTAGAAACACTCGGTGGTCTTGTAAAATTTCAGGATCCTTAAAGCCACAAATCCCCCCCCCTATTTAGCAGGGCATGCAGCCAAAATAAGATTCTGCCTGATAACGTCCTTCTGCCTCATATTGAAGACCGCAACATTGACCTGAATGGTTACAACTTAAGAAGATCGTGATTCTGTGGTGAAGGCCATTATCCTGGACAGTAAACACTAAAATCTGCAAAATTTGCCCAACTAATAATATAATTGGTGTTCTTTACTGTGTATTTATATTCTACATCTCTGTACATTTTGAGGTTTATTTCAGCAGGCCACGATGAATTGGGAATGAGATGTTTTCCCCAACAGTTTTATAAAGTGCTTGAGTTGTATTACAGCTTCATCTCAATCTCTGCAGTTATTTTTCTCAGGGGGAAGAAAGGAAATCTGTATTTTTCTCTTATCCGAGGGAGTTACATTTATTTTGGCCACTTTCTCTTTAGAGCAGATAAAATCCTGCAAGTAAAACATGACCGCGCCAGCCAACCCAAACAAAGTCCTTAAAGTGATGGACGGTGCTTGATTTATCACTGCCGAGCCCAGAGGTACTTTTACTTCTAGTGACAATAAATGTCCACGAAAAAAAGGAGAAAATTATTTTATACCATGTCCTTCACACAGAACATTCTCTTTAGAGCGTCACTCTAGGACTTGCTCACAATATCCGTATTACTTCCTTTTTTTAGGCGCTTGAACTCTGTGCTAGGCATCCAAATGAAAAGGGCAGGACAAGAAAGGTCTGACAGCCAAATTGCTTCCCGGAGAGCCCTTCTCCGTCAGCCTCTGATTGTCTGAGCCTAATACAGTAGTACCTATAATGCTCCTTATTAATGTTTTCTGCTAGATACTAGACACAGTATACCCCCCCAGTATACTTACAAACTATCCTTAAAGGGTTGTCTTATGTTAACGTCACCCTATGCACTTTAAGGGCAAATATCATAAAAGGGTGCACCCTCTTAGGGCCGGTACGGAGAGCTACTGTATAGGAGTGGCTCTTTTTGGTAACTTTGAGTCATCATTTCATTACTAGGTTGGCTATTAATCTTGATGGCTAGCATGCAACATTGAATGCTACATACATGCCTGAGTGCAGCAACATCTGCTATTTGTAGGAGCTTTAGTGGAATTGGCTGATCACCCCTGGGGATGCCATCTGAAAGGGGGGGGTTTCTGATGGGACCAACTATTTAGGTTATCTGCATTGTCATTCGTAACTATTGTGTGATCTTTTGAGGACATAAAATCACTAATGTTCGATTAGCCAAAAGTTGTGCTCCAACCCCCATCTGTTGAATTTATCACTCCCTGTGCATTGCTTCATGGTTTCTTTTTTTAATCTGTCTTCTAGCAGTGCATATAATTATCCATGTTGGCTCTCATAGGGCTAAAATTCTCTCTCAAGTGTCACTGGAAAGGTACTTTTTTTTTTTTTGTTAGGATCCAAGGTTAACCTAATTTATAGAAGGCCATCATTCAAATTGTTTTTGTTAAATTATTCAATTCTAACACGCTTAATCACTTTTGGAACCTGGGGCAAAAAGACCTACTCATGCTTAACATATTAAAGAGAACCAGTCTCGAACTTTTACCCCCCTGACCCAGCCTCCAAATCATCAATATGATTTATACAGCCTTTTGAAAGATATCACCTTTGGTCTCTTTATGATCCCCAAAGTGCCTCTGCTGCATACGTGAAAAATTGCTTTTTGAAGTTCTACATAAATCAGTCTGGAAGTGCGACGGGTAGTGATGATGCACTTTCAGCTCCTAATCCTCATGTTGTATTCCGAGCCTATTACCACCCTCCTCTGATTAAATGGCAGGTCGTCAGACAAGTACCAAGCGAATGACCTATCAATCAAACAGGGCAAGGTGGTGCCAAGCAGGGAAAACATCCTGAGGCTGAGGAGCTGGAAGTGCATCGTTATGCCCCAATGCACTTTCAGACTGTTCCAGAATATCTTTCATAGGTCTACACAACTGGGTGGGGGACATTTATGACAGGTTCCCTTTTTAAAGGCTTTTCTTTAGGACATGGCAGTAGGTAATGATTTGCATGTTTTTATCCAGTATCCTTGAATGTGAATTAATTCCCTTATTGTTTGGATATGTGATAGACTTGGTCTTGTGTGGGCAGATCTTGTCACACAGTTCAATTTCTCAGCTACCATAAGTGCCAGTGGTCTTCGCTTCATTGAATTTGTATGTGTGATGAAAAAAATGTAAAATCATAGGTCTGCTGTGAGTTTCTTTTAATAGTTTCAATGCATTTTTTTTTTTTTTAAATTTACCATCCGCGTTAATAATTAAATTTGGTCTTCCTCATCATTCAGCGTCTGTCTTCCAGTGGGCACAAATATAGCACTTTGTTGTGACAACAGCTTTGCCCATTAAATCCATATTTGCTGTCAGGGGGATAAAAATGTGACAAGAGCCTGCTAGAAACTATGGATTATTGCAGTTTTTTCCTTAATGGCCCGAACGGTCGCATATGGTAATATGCCTTGTAAAACTTACCTGTCATCATTACGCTGGGTGACTAGGAGTTCAGTAAGAAAGCGCTGTCTGGCTCTGATTTTGTTTTTTCTTCTAGTTTACCAGTACATGCATGCAACATGAATTCTATTACACTCCCACATAGAACACAGCCAATCCCGCTAACGGTTCTCTCATTAGGCCAGTGCTTGGGAGGGCGCTCTGCCACCACTGGCATAGCTTTCAGTTCCTCCATAACAATGGCACATTATGCAGCACATCCTACCGTGGTCCAAGACTATCCTTTTTTTTTTTTTTTTTCCGACCTGGTACGAGACAATACTTTTTCCCAACCTGACACAACCCAGCCTTAAGACACCTATGACGCCAGAGGCCAAAGTAGGATTTTAAAGGGAAGTTTAGAAGCCTATATTGGAGATGGCAATATGTTACTAATATTCTACATGATGCATTTTTACAAACGATGATTTGGTGGACCCATGGCTGGATTATAGTAATCTTTGTGGTCTTATAGTAGTTACGTTAGTAATAGCCAAGATCTCTGGCAGTGTAGGGTGATGAAAAGGTTAATGGTTGTGTTAATAGTGTAAGGTGCTTATAGATTGTTATCCACAGCATAGGTGATGACTTGGTGACTGGCTAGGATCCAACCACTGAGACCCCAACCTATCTCCAGAACAGCACGCCATTTGAATGGCTTAGTAGTGTGCCAATATACCTGACTTTCTCTGGTAGCCCCATAGAGAATTAATGAATTGGCAGTTAAGCATACACGCTGCTTCTCCACTCCAGTGGGGGACAAAAGTGTCCTTCTTTGTAGATTGCGGGGGTCTTAGCTCTTAGACCCAATAACCTACAAGTTATAACTAGAGTTAAGTGAATATGTTCAGAAACTATCGCCAAATCCGAATTTGCCATTTTTGTACCCTCCCTATCCGTGCCGAATTTGTTTGACAATCGGTTCCGAACATATTCGCTCAACTCTAGTTCCAATGATGTTTGGCTGTGTTCAGCAAATATTGCAAATACAATATTCGCCGTTGATCGTTATCCAAACCAAATTTTGTAAGATTCGCTCAACTCTAGTTACAACCTATTCCTTGGATAGTTGTAACTTTTTGTGACTAAAATACCCCTTTTGATTTATAAATATTTTTTTCCCATATATGTGGAACAGGCCACAACTAATGAGTACAAGCGCAACTGTAAAGTAGTAGAAACAACCTGTAAATGTGTTCACACTGAGGATATTCACTTTTTTGGACTGGACCTATTTACAGGCCAAGCTGTCTGGTAAGTGCTTCATTCAGAGTATGTCTGCTTGAGTTAACAACTGATGAGCTGGAGAATGTGACAGCATTAACAAGAAGGGATCATGAGTGGGCCTGTGTTTTTCTGCCAATGGACTTGTGTGCTGATAAGACATGTTAGACTGGTCAAATACATTTGCTACTTCAAAGTCCAATTCAGTCTAAATGAACTAACTACCTACTGTTCTTGTATTCAGGATGTCTTTGAGAAGCAGTAGGGACCTCCTTATCTTGAGCAGAAGAAATAAGTTCTACTCACTCTGTTGTGAGCACATCAAACTCACAAGTTATTGTACGATTCAACCCAACAGGAAGTCCTTCAGCTCCAAAATTTGATTCATAGTTTGTCTTAGTCCTTCAAGAGGACTTGGTCTAAGAGGAGCCATACTTTAGGTTAAAAATTCACAGGATAGTTTTAGCGAAAATGCTGTTTATGGGAAAATGCAGTGCAGTGCTCTGAGAAACTTGATCTATCACTATCCCACCAAAACACATGCACATACACTGCCCTAAGCTAGCTGGCAAACACAGGGGGGATGGATGTCCCCGCTTGTGCAGCCCTTTTCATAAATGCGCTAAGCACCTTTAGTTTGTGAACATGAAAAATATTTTCACATTTGTTTTGGAGTCTTGAGGACCAATTATTAGTTTTCTGATTTCATGGTCTTAATTTACATATTTAGCTTACAATGGTAGTCCAAAAGCAATTAATTATGGTATGTAACTTGCGGGGGCCATTGTGTACAATTAGTGCTTTGATTGGATCAAAAATAAAAAATGGTCCACTTGCATTTTGTAAAATTGTCTATAGCATGCTTAAGAATTCTGAGAAACAAATGTGCAGTCCACATATTACTATACTGAATATAATATTCATGGTTTGTCTACCTGGTTTTCTATGTAGTAGGCTATGTCCAACCAATTTTTTTTTTTTTCATACCCTGTATGGTATATGTAGCCGGGGCAGCACGGTGGCTCAGTAGATAGCACTGCATCCTTGCAGCGCTGGATTCTTGGGTTAAAACCCCACAAAGGACAACAACTGCAAGGAGTTTGTATGTTCTCCCTGTGTTTGCGTGGGTTTCCTCCGGGTACTCCGGTTTCCTCCCACATTCCAAAGACATACTGATAGGGAATTTAGATTGTGAGCCCCATTGGGGACAGTGATGATGATGTGTGCAAACTGTAAAGCGCTGCGGAATATGTTAGCGCTATATAAAAATAAAGATTATTTTTATGGATTGTGTCACCTAGGTTCCTACCACCTAACTTGAAAGCAGCATAATGTAGAGAAAGAGCCTGATTCCAGCAATGTGTCACTTACTGTGCTGCTTGGTGTAGTTTTGATAAAATCAAACCGTTTTAACAGCAGGAGATATTCACTATAGAACTAGTAAACCAGCTTCCATGTAGTCCTCTGTATTCATGAGTGGTGTGTAACCCCGCCCACACCACTGATTGGCAGCTGTGTACAGTGTGCATATACAGAAAGCTGCCTATCAGTGGTGTGGGCGGGGTTAGGAAAAGCTCAGCATTCAGACAACTGCTAAATCTGGGTTTTTATCAAAACTGAATCAATCGGCCCTGGGAGTAATACATTACTGGAATCCAGGTCTCGGCCTCTACAACATGTTGCTATCAGATTTAGTTTCAGAAACCTCTGCTGACAGATTTCCTTTAAATTGTGATCTTGTGTTAAGATGCAACATGAGCCTTCATTGAAACATGGTCTAATTGTTGAGTCAGGCTGTGTGTCCAGTGGAGTTGAGCAATGGACTAAAGTGCTGTCTAGCATTTCACATAAGTTAATTTTGCTTGGTTTAGTATGCTGGCAGCCTGGAGAATGGGACAACGGTTCAATCTATCCGCTTCTAAAGTTGGTGTAATATTCTCATCATCTGAAGTAATAACCTATGATTTATAGAGATCATGGAAATGCTTGCTGGGATTGCCTTGAAGCCATCTTTGATTCCGGAATATCTAGCCACGCAGCAGTGTCTGGGGAACTTTTAACCGTATTTGTCTGTGAAAAAAACCGTGGCCTCAGGCCATTTTTTTATGTATAAAAGAACTTCAGTCTGTCTCATTTATTATATTTATAGCGAGGAATATGTATTGTAAATCCAGAAGAGGTTTGACAAAGCCTATAATTAAGGCGAGACATAGTAAAATAACATTGTTCTTTTCAGACCTCTGTTTGGTTATGGCTTGTGTCTCAGACATCCATTATCAATGTCTAGTATAAGTACATATTATAAATCAAGTGGTGTATTATTAAGCAGTTCTGGCTAACCCTACGTAGCGTTCTGGTCTGGTTAGCAGAGGCTTCTTTTCAGATTTCCTAGTTCATACAAGACCACCATTAAAAGGAGTATATCCGTCCAATTATAGAGTAGAGTGAGAAAGGAAAAGGGAAATTTGGTTGCAAAGAGTAAGGATTCGCTCGCAATGTATGAATTTGACGAGTAAACATAACATTACACTCTGATCAATGAGTTAGTGTTGATCTGTGAGTCTTTCCTCAGCTGTAATCAGGCTGAGGAAAAATCACAACATGCTACGAATGGGCACGTATATTGGTCGAGACTCGCCAATGCAAGTCAAGGGTGCGAGAAAAAAAAACGGAAGGCACACAAACCATGCGTATGCTGTCCAGTTTTTACACACACAATTATAAAGGGATCACAAAATTGCAACAGCTAAGCACATTAAATTCACATCCAGAACCCTGAGAATGTATAAATAGAATAGATAAATATCCTACCGATTATATAATTTCACAACTCCCTATATATTATAAACTTGCACCCTTTACTGTATGTCATGTGCAGTTTATTGTTGAGCTTCTTTAACCTAATTATTTAATAAATGAAGAAAAAAATAGGTGGGGTCCCCCCCCATTTTATGAAACTAGCAAAGGTAAAGCCGACAGCTGTGAGCTTATATTATCAGACTGGGAAGGTCCAAGGTTATTGGGCCCTTCCCAGTCTAAAAACCCCATCCTGCAGCCGCCCCAGATATGACACATCGCATTACACGTGCCAGTTCTGGAGCTTTGCCCTCATTTTTCCGGATTGCCCAATGCATTGGCAATTGGGGTAATGAGACTATGGGGTTGATGTCAGCTGTGAATTGTCAAAAATCACAGCTGGCATCAAGCCCTGGTGTTATTAATGGAGAGGTGTCTATCAGACACCCCCATTACTAACTCAGCAATAAAAAAAAAAAAGACACATATGCAAAAAATACTTTATTTGAATAAATACTCCCTGACACTTTCCCTGGCTTACCAATTTATTTAAAAAAAAAACAAAACACACAAACAGAGCGGAGTCCAGGGAATCTGACGTAGTCCACAATTGTAAACCTGAAAAACACAAAAAGAGAGAAATAAAAACAAGGTGCTGTTCCTCGTTCACTAGTTTATTAGAAAATAAGTCCAACGTTTTCCATTGCTTCCCTTGATGTTCCCTGATTTTGTCATTAAAATCCTATGGAGATTCATTCTGGATTTGAACAGCACTGCCCTCATTAGGAGCGACAGAATTTGCACATCTAATGTGATGCGCCACCACGTCTGGGGAGGCTGCGGGCTGATATTTTTAGGCTGGGAAGGGCCCAATAACTGGGGACCTTCCAAGTCTGATAATATCAGCCCACAACTATCTGCTTTACCTTTGCTGATTTCATGAAATATGGAGGACCCTATGTATTTTTTTTTAAATGTATATATTTGGTTAAACAAGCCTAAAAAGATGTATTGTAAACTCCACATGAAAGGCACTAATATGAAGGGGACTTATGAAATTGTCTGCTTGTCTGTCTGTCTATCTATCTGTTTTTTCTTTTTAAATCTACTTTGTTTCCAAGTTAAATATTTGCTTCTCTAAAAAGAATGCAGTTTTATGTATGGACTGGCATAAAAAACTGCAGGTACTTGCTCCCTATAACCATGAACAAGCTTCTTACACCTCTCAACTGGAATTTTAGACCACTCTTCTTTTGCAAACTGCTCCAGGTCTCTGATATTTGAAGGGTGCCTTCTCTCAACGGCAATTTTAATATCTCTCCTCAGATGTCCAATGGGATTTAGACTCCAGTGCTTTTGTTTCCATGCATTTCTGGGTGCTTCTTGAAATATGTTTGGGGTCATTGTCCTGCTGGAAGACCTGTGACCTAGGAAGCAAACCTAGTTTTCTGACACTGGGCACTACATTGCGATCCAAAATACTTTGGTAATCTTCAGATTTCTTGATACCTTGCACACAGTTAGGACACTCAATGCCAGAGGCAGCACATCAACCCCAAAACCTCTTTGAACTTCCACCATATTTGACTATAGGTACTGTGTTCTTTTCTTTGTAGGCCTCAATTCATTTTTGGTAAACAGTAGAATGATGCGCTTTACCAAAAAGCTCCGTCTTGGTCTCATCTGTCACAAGACACTATCTCAGAAGGATTTTGGCTTACTGATGTATATTTTGGCAAACTGAAGTCTAGCTTTTTTATGTCTCTGTGTCAGGAGTGGGGTCCTCCTGGATCTTCTAACATAGCATTTAATTTCATTCAATTGTCGACGGATAGTTTGCGCTGACACTCATGCAACCTGAGCCTGCAGGAGAGCTTGAATTTCTTTGGAATTTGATTGGGGCTGCATATTCCGCATCCAGACTGTAATGCATTGCAACCTTTCATCAGTTTTTCTCTGCCATCCAGATTAGCTACAGTGCCATGGTTTGTAAACTACTTGATTATGTTGCACACTTTGGATGAAGGAGCATCAACTTCTCCTGGAGATGGACTTGTAACCTTGAGATTGTTTATACTGTTATCAAGTCCTCAGACAGTTCTCTTCTCTTTCTGTTCTCCATGCTTAGTGTGGCACATAAGTTCTCCCCTTTTTATCTGGTTTCAAGTGAGATTTTCATATTGCCCACACCTGTTACTTGCCACTGGTGAGTTTGAACGAGCATCACCTTTTGCAAAGGTGCCAACAATTTTGTTCCACCCATTTTTGAGGGTTTGTGGGAAATTATGTTCAATTTGTCTTTTTTTCCACTTATTTT
The DNA here is from genome assembly GCF_039654945.1 of Dendrobates tinctorius. Taxonomy (NCBI): domain Eukaryota; kingdom Metazoa; phylum Chordata; class Amphibia; order Anura; family Dendrobatidae; genus Dendrobates; species Dendrobates tinctorius. The sequence goes on from NW_027361796.1 coordinate 17,500,457, forward strand.
GTGTTGTTCCAATAAACATAAACGAAATAAACATATGCATAACAAAATGTATAATTGCAATAATTTTCTGTGAGTAATGCTTCATTTTATGGAACAATTTAAAGGGTGCACTATCGGTCATGACTGTATCTTATCAGAAAATTCTGCTTCTTTCACCTCCTGGACTGATTATTCATTCTCAATTCATGGGCAAAATCTGTGTTCAGTGAATTCAGGCTTTCCTGTTGCTGAAATAGATTGCAGCTGGTGCTCATAAAGGTCTTTAGGAGAACTGTAAATGGTTTCTGGAGAACTTGCAGTAGATTGTCTGGGCCTGCCTCTCGTTCTACCCCCCCTCCATAGAATTTAAAAGCACCAACTGACATTTTTCTATCCAGCAGTGGGAAAATCACTGAACTCAGACTTTACCACTATTACCATTGAATTGAGTAAAAGGAGAAAGAAGCAGATTTTTCTGATAAGATATATTATTATAATGCTGCTTGTTTTTTTTTGTTTTATTGATTTCTTAAATAAAAATTAAAATGATGGTTGCTCTCTAATGTTCATCATTCATGTAATAGCTGCAATGCATTAGCTGTATTTAGCGGCCACATGGTATCTATGCCAGCATCATCGCTGAGTCAGTGGTAACGTGAATAATGAATGCAGTGTCATCACTGTTGGACTGGCAGGGACAGCCAGAGCATCAGCATCGGAGCATTTAACAAGTTATTAGAGTTCTTGTATTAGACTTTTTTTGAAGAAATCCTGGACATCCCCTTTAAGAGGTTATTAAAGAAACTCCACATAATATTGTTCCCTATGCTGCTAGAAACGTGAGCATCTGATTCAGCTACCAAGTCAGCATCTTTCTAATTGTGAGAAAAGGGCTGTGGAAGGCTGTAAATCTGCCGGCTCATTATGAACAGTAACAATGGATTGATTTACAGGGTGTAGCAACTGTTGGGCTTATTTGGTGTATGTGCAGAAAGATGCAGCTAAGCTCTAGGGCTTTTCGCTGCTTGCTGGCTACTTGCAGTCTCTAGGCTCTGCTGGATTTACTGACAATGTAATCCTAATGAAAATATTCTTGAGACGAGCTGACGGGCACGCGGTAAACTCCTTGCATGCCTGACACTTCTTAAGTATTACCCCCATTAAGGGTGCACAATGCTGAATGTAGGGGAGCTGACGCTAGTACAGCAAATTCACGATCATTCGTGTAGTGAAGGTCCTAACTGTCCAGTGCCCTTATGATTGCACCCAGTATGTGTGTGTGTGTGTGTGTATATGTGTGTGTGTGTATATATATATATATATATATATATATATATATTATATTATATTATATTATATTATATTATATTATATTATATTTTATTTTATTTTGTAATGGGGCATGCTAAAAAAAGAGAACAGTGGGAAAGCTACTTCTGTGGAGTCTGCCATTGAGGACTGCCCCCGGAAGCACCTCTTAAATGTAACATACAATTAATCCAATTTTTCTTTTACTCTATACAGTCCGGACAGCCAAGCCCAGCGAGTTCCACGTCTAGTTCCAGTTCCAGCTTGGTGCCACCCCATAACCCCAGACAAGGTATTAAACTAATAAAGAGTTATAATTACTGCCTGTCCCATTCCGTATTTGTATACTTGAATATTCTCCGTTTTTGTCGGTACTGTGCAGTGGTATTATCGCCAGGCAGTCTGTTCTATCTTGTTCCTGCTACTGTTCCTTTTCTCGCTCTTGTTCCTCCAGTAACACTTACCGTACATATGTATGTGCGAATGATATGAGCAGCTGCTTATGAAAGCTTTGTTCCCCTTATATTATCTGGGTGCATAATACAATCCTCATGGGACCTAACAGGGCAATTCTAAATCCCTAGGAGGAATGTAACTCTTTTCTTCATTGCCTACAATGTGGTCACATTTTCTATATATATTTGATGCTCTACATGGATGGTTTTATATTCTGGTCACCTTGTCTAACCTTAGAATGTGAAATAAGTTTCATTGGTTGAGAAATAGATGCAAGGCTTTACATAGAAATTGTGGGGCCCCATAGCACTAGTCCTCCCCCCCCACAAAAAAAAAAATCAACTGGGTCTCAGAAGAGCATATGTCTCAACTTTGCAGCCCTTAAAAAATAATTTTTCCCCCATTTAAGCCCATTGGTGTGATCACGTACGAAGATACCCCTTACATGGCCTTCATAAAGTATGATGCCAGCAAATTTGCCCCACAAACCCAATAGGATGGCCCCCACAGTGATCCCAACAGAGCATGATGGCCTCCTTAGTCCCACACACATAGTATGATGGCCCCACAATCTTCCATATAGTATAGTGGCCCACTAAAGTCTATGGGGATCAGTGTAAAATGGATGAAACACGGAACACATACTTTGTACTCCAGTGTTCTGAGTTTCATCTTTTTTTATACTGAAATGTAAAGCGCTGTGGAATATGTTGGCGTTATAGAAATAAAATAATTCTTATCCTTTAAGAGTCAATTGCTAAAAAGATAGGCTAACTGCTTTTAGTGAAAAAATACAGAAGAGCAATAAAACATGCCGCTAGGATGAAACCTGACAAAATAATTTGGGTAGTATCTGTCCTGTAGTATCACTCTGCGTGACTGTAGCCTTATAGACCCATTTAAGGATAAGGAGATCAAAAATTGGTCCTGGAGCTGGAACACCCAGCAGTCAACGTCAAACTGTGGGCACACCTGGCTGCAGATCTTCTGTTCCTCTGCAAATGCACCATCATGGAAATGAAAAATGTTCTTAGTAAATATTCCACCTAATTTATCAAATTGGAGTATGTGATATAAATATTTGGTTCAGTGTGCTAAGAGAGGCATGTTAGATGTTACACAGATGTAATCACTCTACGCTTACAGACTGCTTGGCGTCGCTTTCCTCCAAGGCTGCCTTTGGCCAAGCAGTCTGGAAGCATAAGTACTCATGGTCATTACATTAGGCACCTGTTGGAATATAGTGCTTTTTTTGTAAATGGAATCTGTCACCTAATTTTCGGCCTATCAGCTGTGGCCACTGCCATCAGGGGCTTATCTACAGCATTCTGTAATGCTGTAGATAAGCCCCCGATGAAACCTGAAAGATAAGAAAAACACGTTAGACTATGCCCACTGGGGGGCGGAGTCGGGTGTTGTGGGTGTGGCGGTCCGGCGCCTCCCATCTTCATACGATGATGTCCTCCTTACTTGTCCCTCGGCTCCTGCGCACGCGTACTTTATCGGCTCTGTTGAGGGCAGAGTAAATTACTGCAGTGCGCAGGCGCCGGAAAAGGTCAGAGAGGTCGGCGCCTGCACACTGCAGTACTCTGCTCTGCCCTCAACAGGGCCGATAAAGTACGCGTGCACAGGAGCCGAGGGAGAAGCAAGGAGGAGGACGTCATCGTATGAAGATGGGAGGTGCCGGACGGGACGGCGACACCCATCGGACCAGACCGAACGCTGGGGTGAGTATAATCGAACTTTTTTATTTTTTCTCTTTCAGGTTACATCGGGGGCTTATCTACAGCATTACAGAATGCTGTATACAAGCCCCTGATGGCAGTGGCCGCAGCTGATAGTCCAAAAATGGGGTGACAGACTCCCTTTAACTATTGGGGAGACTTTTTTTTTTTTTCTAATATTTATACCCCAACCTTCAATGTGTTATCTCCTGACTTAATTGTTACAACTTATACGCAGATTTGCATAACGTGGTACTAAAAATGCATTTACACACCGAGATGCACAACGTCAAACGACCGCCAACACGTTAGCAGTTGTTTTTGTCTGTTTACATGGGCTGACCGTGATTCAGATGCAAACTGAACAATAGGCTGCTATTGTTCTCGACAGCGCAAGTTCTGTTTACACGGGATGATGCGCTGCCGAGAACGATTATCTTTTGTGCAAACAAGAAGATAATTTCTCAAGCTTAAGAACATTTGGCTTGTAATCGGATGATCAGCTGCTTCTTTAGACTGCACGATTGTTGGGAACGGACGTTCTTCATAACAGCTAACATTTGTATTCATTCCCAAATTCAATCCACAGGAGCTACCGGATGTTTAATCTTTTCTAACTTTTAAGGGCCACATAAACATTAGGATAATGTAGATTGATTTCAAAGAACTCGGCCGACCGTCTATTGGGCATGGGTTTTCCCTATTCTTCTTCGACAGGTGGTGTCAGGGAGATAAGGACCTGCCATGTCTTACTTTGAACTGCTGACCTTTTTTCTTTTTTTTATTGGGGGCATTGTGGCTAGTAATGTGAAGGGGCACTGTGACTTGTATAGTCACTTTTGACTGTCAATGTGATGTGCTATGTCTGTACTAAATCAACTGCACTGGATATCTGCAGTAAAAATATTTTTTTCCTATATTTGGGCTTTAGTTATTCCTGTTTCTTATAGTCCGAAAAATACAGTTAATTGATTTTTTGATACCTCTTTGACAATTTTTTAATAATGGTTTGATGGTTAATGCCCAATAATGAGGAGATGTTGGTTTCATGTGTGAAATCCATGTAACATTTAAGATTGTGCAAGAATTCTTACCAGTCTCCTAGTCTTTTCTTATACCACTCAGCATTGTGCGCCCCCCCAGTCCTTTGTGCCATCTGTAGAAACTTAACTACTTGTTTTCTCATTATTGTAAGATGAAAGTCCCCCATAGGTGGAATGACCCTCAGGCAGTGTTGGAAAGGCTCCATGAGCAGCAGCAAGCTATAAATGATTTTATCATGTAAATTCCAAGCCCACAAAAAGCCTAGACAGAAGCAGAACACTGAAGGAAATTTTCCAAATCGATGTTGCTGAAAATGACTATCCATGCCATGTGCAAATGTAGCATTTTTATTTTACTTTGGGTTTCTTTTTAGTTCAGCAGCCAATTAAAAAAAATTGTGTGTGTGTGTGTATGTATATGTATGTATGTATATATATATATATATATATATATATATATATATATATATATATATATATATATACACACTCACTGGCCACTTTATTAGGTACACCTGTCCAACTGTGTGTTAAGACTTAATTTCTAATCAGCCAATCACATGGCGGCAACTCAGTGCATTTAGGCATGTAGACATGGTCAAGACAATCTCCTGCAGTTCAAACCGAGCATCAGTATGGGGAAGAAAGGTGATTTGAGTGCCTTTGAACGTGGCATGATTGTTGGTGCCAGAAGGGCTGGTCTGAGTATTACAGAAACTGCTGATCTACTGGGATTTTCACGCACAACCATCTCTAGGGTTTACAGAGAATGGTCCGAAAAAGAAAAAAAATCCAGTGAGCGGCAGTTCTGTGGCCGGAAATGCCTTGTTGATGCCAGAGGTCAGAGGAGAATGGGCAGACTGGTTCGAGCTGATAGAAAGGCAACAGTGACTCAAATTGCCACCCGTTGCAACCAAGGTAGGCAGAAGAGCATCTCTGAACGCACAGTGCGTCGAACTTTGAGGCAGATGGGCTACAGCAGCAGAAGACCACACCGGGTACCACTCCTCTCAGCTAAGAACAGGAAACTGAGGCTACAATTTGCACAAGCTCATCGAAATTGGACAGTAGAAGATTGGAAAAACGTTGCCTGGTCTGATGAGTCTCGATTTCTGCTGCGACATTCGGATGGTAGGGTCAGAATTTGGCGTAAACAACATGAAAGCATGGATCCATCCTGCCTTGTATCAACGGTTCAGGCTGGTGGTGGTGGTGTCATGGTGTGGGGAATTTTTTCTTGGCACTCTTTGGGCCCCTTGGTACCAATTGAGCATCGTTGCAACGCCACAGCCTACCTGAGTATTGTTGCTGACCATGTCCATCCCTTTATGACCACAATGTACCCAACATCTGATGGCTACTTTCAGCAGGATAATGCGCCATGTCATAAAGCTCGAATCATCTCAGATTGGTTTCTTGAACATGACAATGAGTTCACTGTACTCAAATGGCCTCCTCAGTCACCAGATCTCAATCCAATAGAGCATCTTTGGGATGTGGTGGAACGGGAGATTCGCATCAGGGATGTGCAGCCGACAAATCTGCACCAACTGTGTGATGCCATCATGTCAATATGGTCCAAAATCTCTGAGGAATGCTTCCAGCACCTTGTTGAATCTCTGCCACGAAGAATTGAGGCAGTGCTGAAGGCAAAAGGGGGTCCAACCCGTTACTAGCATGGTGTACCTAATAAAGTGGCCAGTGAGTGTGTATGTGTATATATATATATATATATATATATATATATATATATATATATATATACAGTGCCTACAAGTAGTATTCAACCCCCTGCAGATTTAGCAGGTTTACACATTCGGAATTAACTTGGCATTGTGACATTTGGACTGTAGCTCAGCCTGGAAGTGTGAAATGCACTGCAGCAAAAAAGAATGTTATTTCTTTGTTTAATTTTTTTTTAAATTGTGAAAAGTTTATTCAGAGGGTCATTTATTATTCAACCCCTCAAACCACCAGAATTCTGTTTGGTTCCCCTAAAGTATTAAGAAGTATTTCAGGCACAAAGAACAATGAGCTTCACATGTTTGGATTAATTATCTCTTTTTCCAGCCTTTTCTGACTATTTAAGACCCTCCCCAAACTGAACAGCACTCATACATGGTCAACATGGGAAAGACAAAGGAGCATTCCAAGGCCATCAGAGACAAGATCGTGGAGGGTCACAAGGCTGGCAAGGGGTACAAAACCCTTTCCAAGGAGTTGGGCCTACCTGTCTCCACTGTTGGGAGCATCATCCGGAAGTGGAAGGCTTATGGAACTACTGTTAGCCTTCCACGGCCTGGACAGCCTTTGAAAGTTTCCTCCCGTGCCGAGGCCAGGCTTGTCCGAAGAGTCAAGGCTAACCCAAGGACAACAAGGAAGGAGCTCCGGGAAGATCTCATGGCAGTGGGGACATTGGTTTCAGTCAATACCATAAGTAACGTACTCCACCGCAATGGTCTCCGTTCCAGACGAGCCCGTAATGTACCTTTACTTTCAAAGCGTCATGTCAAGGCTCGTCTACAGTTTGCTCATGATCACTTGGAGGACTCTGAGACAGATTGGTTCAAGGTTCTCTGGTCTGATGAGACCAAGATCGAGATCTTTGGTGCCAACCACACACGTGACGTTTGGAGACTGGATGGCACTGCATACGACCCCAAGAATACCATCCCTACAGTCAAGCATGGTGGTGGCAGCATCATGCTGTGGGGCTGTTTCTGAGCCAAGGGGCCTGGCCATCTGGTCCGCATCCATGGGAAGATGGATAGCACGGCCTACCTGGAGATTTTGGCCAAGAACCTCCGCTCCTCCATCAAGGATCTTAAGATGGGTCGTCATTTCATCTTCCAACAAGACAACGACCCAAAGCACACAGCCAAGAAACCAAGGCCTGGTTCAAGAGGGAAAAAATCAAGGTGTTGCAGTGGCCTAGTCAGTCTCCTGACCTTAACCCAATTGAAAACTTGTGGAAGGAGCTCAAGATTAAAGTCCACATGAGACACCCAAAGAACCTAGATAACTTGGAGAAGATCTGCATGGAGGAGTGGGCCAAGATAACTCCAGAGACCTGTGCCGGCCTGATCAGGTCTTATAAAAGACGATTATTAGCTGTAATTGCAAACAAGGGTTATTCCACAAAATATTAAACCTAGGGGTTGAATAATAATTGACCCACACTTTTATGTTTAAAATTTATTAAAATTTAACTGAGCAACATAACTTTTTGGTTTGTAAGATTTATGCATCTGTTAATAAATCCTGCTCTTGTGTGAAGTTTGAAGGCTCTAACTTATTTGCATCTTATCAAACCTGCTAAATCTGCAGGGGGTTGAATACTACTTGTAGGCACTGTATATATATATATATATATATATATATATATATATATATATATATATATATATACATCCCTGCAGCAAATACGAGCCGCAATGTGTGAACTGCAGGAAGAAAACACCAGGCTGAGACAGGAGATAGAAAAGCTGAAAGCACCAACACCGGGACATCTGAGCCAGGAGGGGGTCATGGAAATGAGGAGTGGAGAGGACATGACATGACCTCCACTGGCCAGGAGGCTGAGAGGCCAAACAACCCCAATATGGAAGAACCGGAGTCTAATCAAAGTGAGCCAGAAACAAGACCCATAGAAGAGAAAAGAGAACCTGCTACCAGCATAATCTCCAGCACAGACCCCCATCAGCAGCCACATCCCCCACCAACAACATCACAAAGTCCTGACACCGTCCTCATAATGGACTCAAATGGGAAATACCTGAATACAAGGCGGCTATTCCCAGGAAAAAGGGTCAAAAAAATCCGCTGTGCAACTATTGAGCAGGTGACAGCGGTCATCAATAATCCACGGTTTTCCAACCCAAACCATATCATTATACACACCGGCACAAACAATCTGCCAGACCAGCACCAGCAGATCTCAGGACAACTGGCCCAACTAGCAAAGACGGCACAACTAAGATTCCCAGACAGCAAAATCATTCTGTCATCTCTGCTCCCAAGAAAGGACATATTATTATTATTATTATTATTATTTATTGTTATAGCGCCATTTATTCCATGGCGCTTTACATGTGAGGGGGGTATACATAAAAACAAGTACAATAATCTTAAACAATACAAGTCATAACTGGTACAGGAGGAGAGAGGACCCTGCCCGCGAGGGCTCACAATCTTCAAGGGATGGGTGATAATACAGTAGGCGAGGGTAGAGCTGGTCGTGCAGCGGTTTGGTCGATCGGTGGTTACTGCAGGTTATAGGCTTGTCGGAAGAGGTGGGTCTTCAGGCTCTTTTTGAAGGTTTCGATGGTAGGTGAGAGTCTGATATGTTGTGGTAGAGAGTTCCAGAGTAGGGGTGATGCGCGAGAGAAATCTTGTATGCGATTGTGGGAAGAGGAGATAAGAGGGGAGTAGAGAAGGAGATCTTGTGAGGATCGGAGGTTGCGTGCAGGAAAGTACCGGGAGACGAGGTCACAGATGTATGGAGGAGACAAGTTGTGGATGGCTTTGTATGTCATGGTTAGGGTTTTGTAATGGAGTCTCTGGGCAATTGGGAGCCAGTGAAGGGATTGACAGAGGGGAGAAGCTGGGGAATAGCGGGGGGACAGGTGGATTAGTCGGGCAGCAGAGTTTAGAATAGATTGGAGGGGTGCGAGAGTGTTTGAGGGGAGGCCGCAGAGCATGAGGTTGCAGTAGTCAAGGCGAGAGATGATGAGGGCATGGACTAGGGTTTTTGCAGATTCTTGGGTGAGGAATGAACGGATGCGTGAAATATTTTTGAGTTGAAGTCGGCAGGAAGTGGAAAGGGTTTGGATATGTGGTTTGAAGGAGAGATCAGCATCAAGGATTACTCCGAGGCAGCGAGCTTGTGGGACTGGGGAGAGTGGGCAGTCATTTACTGTAATTGATAGGTTCGTAGGGGGGGTCACGTGAGATGGGGGAAAGATGATGAATTCTGTTTTGTCCATGTTGAGTTTCAGATATCTAGTGGAGAAGAAGGATGAAATAGTGGACAGACATTGAGGGATTCTGGTTAGTAGGGAGGTGATATCTGGTCCAGAGATGTAGATCTGTGTGTCATCAGCATAAAGATGATACTGAAAGCCATGAGATTCTATGAGCTGTCCCAGGCCAAAGGTGTAAATAGAGAACAGCAGGGGCCCTAGGACTGAACCTTGTGGGACTCCGACAGATAGGGGGCGAGGTGAGGAGGTGGTGTGTGAGTGGGAGACGCTGAATGTCCGGTCTGTTAGGTATGATGAGATCCAGGAGAGGGCCAAGTCTGTGATGCCGAAGGATGAGAGGGTCTGTAATAATAGGGAATGGTCCACTGTGTCAAAGGCAGCCGACAGGTCCAGGAGGAGGAGGACAGAGTAGTGTCGCTTGCTCTTGGCAGTTAAGAGGTCATTGGTGACCTTAGTAAGGGCAGTTTCAGTGGAGTGGTGTGACCGGAAGCCAGATTGTAAGCGGTCGAAGAGGGAGCAAGAAGAGAGATGGGAGGACAGTTCAAGGTAGACGTGTTGTTCCAGTAGCTTGGAGGCGTATGGGAGAAGTGATATAGGGCGATAGCTAGATACAGAGGATGGGTCAAGAGAGGGCTTTTTGAGGATAGGTGTGATGGAGGCATGTTTAAAGCTTGAGGGGAAAACACCAGTTGTTAGTGATAGGTTGAAGAGATGGGTTAGGGTTGGGATGAAGACTGTGGTGAGGTTTGGGATGAAGTGGGATGGGATCGGGTCGAGTGCACAGGTGGTGAGATGTGATCTTGAGAGTAGAGTGGAGAGTCGATCTTCTGTAATGGTGGAGAAGTTGGTTTTGAAGGTGGAGGGCTGGGAAGTCGGGAGGAAGGGCTCTGGGGGTTGTTGACCAAAACTGTCCCTGATGTTATCAATTTTCTGCTTGAAAAATGAGGCAAAGTCTTCAGCTGAGATGAGTGGGGAGGGAGGAGGTGCTGGGGGGCGGAGGAGAGAATTGAAGGTGTTGAATAACTGTTTAGGTTTGTGAGACAGGGAGGATATGAGAGATGAGAAGTAGGTTTGTTTAGCTGTGGCGAGTGTGGTCTTGAAAGTAGTGAGGGACTGTTTGAATGCGATGAAATGCTCGTTGGAGTGGGATCTTTTCCATCTGCGCTCAGCAGCCCTGGAAGCTCGCCTCAGCTCTTTGGTCAGGCTGGTGTGCCAGGGCTGTCTGTTGATTTTGCGAGTTTTGGTATGTGTAAGTGGGGCAGCGGATTCCAAAGCTACAGCTATTGTGGTGTTATATAGAGCGGCAGCGTCATCCGCATTGTGTAAGGAACTTATATCTGTAAGAGGGAGGAGGGATTCGGAGAATGAGTGTAGGTCAAGGTGTTTAAGATTCCTGCGAGGGTGTGAAAGTGTGTGGGGTGGGGATTGTAGACATGGAGTGAAGAGGGAGGAGAATGTGAGCAGGTTGTGGTCAGAGAGAGGAAGAGGTGAGTTAGAGAGGTTAGATAGGGAGCAGAGGCGGGTGAAGATGAGGTCCAGTGTGTGGCCATCTTTGTGGGTGGCTGTAGAAGACCATTGAGTGAGGCCGAAGGAGGAAGTGAGAGATAGAAGTTTAGTGGCAGCTGAGAGGGAAGTGTCAATGGGGATGTTGAAGTCGCCCATGATGATAGTAGGGATGTCCGCGGAAAGGAAATGAAGTAACCAGGTGGTGAAGTGGTCAAAGAAGGTGGTGGCTGGCCCTGGGGGGCGGTAGATGACAGCCAGTTGGAGGTTGGAGGGGGAGTAGATGCGCACAGAGTGCACCTCAAAGGAAGGGAGGGTAACAGAGGGTGGCAGTGGGATTGGGGTGAAGGAGCAGGTATCTGACAGGAGAAAACCAACTCCTCCACCATGTTTGCTGCTGGGGCGGGGGGTGTGAGAAAGGTGGAAGCCGCCATACGAAAGTGCAGCAGGAGAGGCTGTGTCAGAAGGGGTGAGCCAGGTCTCGGTGATGGCGAGGAAGGAGAGTTTGGTAGTAACAAAAAGATCATGGATGTAGGAAAGCTTGTTGCAGACAGAGCGAGCGTTCCACAGAGCTCCTGTTAGTGGGACTGGGGAAGCGGGGGCTGGGTGAATGGGTATAAGGTTGGAGAGGTTACGGAAGGTTGTGATAGAGCGTGGATGGGAGGTAGAAATGACTGTGGGAATGTGGTGAGGAGGACCAGGATTTGGAGAGATATCACCAGCAGTGAGAAGGAGCAGAGAAAGTGTTAGCAGGTGGGAGCAGGAGAGGGCATGAGGGGGCTGTCTGTGTTTGGAGACAGAGGATTGTATGTTAAGGAACAGTTTTGAGGCGGAGGTGAGGTGGATGGGGAGGATTGAAGAAGAGATGAACAGTTCCTTACTAGGAGTAGGGATTAGGGGAATTAGCAGAAAGTGAAGGATTATAGGGGTGAAAGTGAAAACAAACAGAAACATTGTTTACAGTGACTGTGTCCAGTTACCTTCAGTTCCCTTCTGGTTCAATTCTGGTTTTAATTCTTAAATTAATCTTCACACTTCTAGCACACACTTATAGCAATCACAATGCAGACTGAAGTCTATGCAGACTTGTACTCTGCAATATATGTACAACTAAGTGCAGTCAGGTGTGAAGCAGAGAGGAGTGGTCTCTGCTCATCTTGGCCAGACAATTAAGAGTGGACCAGATGTATATGATCAAGCCAGAGTAAACAAGGTCATAAATAACACTGGGGTAAGCTGGGGTTAGCTGAAAGGCATACCATGTGAATGCTAGGTGCAGAGGCAAGTCTATGTGCAAAGCTGGGTGACGCACTGTGTGTCCTTCATAGACAGACAGCAGGAGAGCAGGAGAGCTGGGTGGATGGACATACCATGTGAATGCTAGGTGCAGAGGCAAGTCTATGTGCAAAGCTGGGTGACGCACTGTGTGCCCTTCGTAGACAGACAGCAGGAGAGCAGGAGAGCTGGGTGGATGGACATACCATGTGAATGCTAGGTGCAGAGGCAAGTCTATGTGCAAAGCTGGGTGACGCACTGTGTGTCCTTCATAGACAGACAGCAGGAGAGCAGGAGAGCTGGGTGGATGGACATACCAACCACACCATCCAGAACATCAATATGGACCTAACAGCAAGAATGAAATCTGTGCCAGGAGTGATTCTGGCCCAACACCCCTCCATAAATCACCATCACCTCTATGACAGTAAGCACCTGAACAAATCAGGGGTCAGCCTTCTGGCCAAAGAGCTGAAGGACATTGTACTAAACAGAGACCACCCTAGGCCTGGAGCCAACACCAACCAGAATCCCATGAAAAGACCCCCGACAATAAGAAGGAAAGAAACAACAATTATATCAAAGGAAGCTGAAAACATACACCCTCACCCAAAATTGGACCAGCAGAGGAGGAGACCACCATGGAGGAGTTCACCGACCTCACACAGAGACATGCGAAACAGAGGCATACAGAGCAGAGACATACAGAGTAGAGATATGGAGGAGATAAAGACTCTACTCAACACAGTGTGCAGGAAACTAATGTGACTGGACGGAAACAACACCATTAATAAACCAGTCAGAGATCCGGTATGTCCTACACAGCCATACCCATTACAAGGTATATACACCCAAGAGATATAGAAAAAAAAAAAAAAATGACCTCACTTACAATCAGCAGCTGGCATATTCAGGGTCTCAACACCTCGGCCTTTGGATGTAAAACAAATGACCCTGACTTTATACAAAGACTGAGAAATATAGACATTCAGATCCTCCTGGAAACATGGACCAGAGCCGAAGACGAATCTCTGGTGCCCATCGGATACAGGGAAATCTCTGTCCCTGCCCTGAAAAATAAAAACATCAAACAGGGCCGGAGCTCAGGAGGAATACTGATCTGGCATAAAGAGGAGCTCCACCAGTACATCAAACCGGTGAAGAGAGGAGGCAGCCACATATGGATCAGGATCAGCAGCTCCATCCTCACCTCTCAGTCTGATGTCTATCTCTGCGCCACCTATATACCACCGCCAGAGTCACCCTACTTCAATCCAGACTGCTTCGAGATCTTACAAAGAGAAGCCGCCCACTATCAGGGCCTGGGCAAAGTTCTCATCTTTGGAGACCTCAATGCAAGAACAGTTAGAGAAAACGACTTCCTGACCACAGATGGGAACATCTACATATTTGGAGCAGAGAATAACGGCCAAGACTCAATAGTCACAGAGAGAAACAGCTATGACAGTACAGTCAACAAAAGTGGTTAAAAGCTCCTGAACGTATGCAGAAGTTTAGGACTTCATATTCTTAACGGACGAACCAAAGGAGACACCTTAGGGAGGTGCACACTAAACTCCCATGTAGGGAGGAGTGTAGTAGATTATGCCATTACAGATATGAACCTGGCAAATGTCAGCGCCTTCATAGTCTCCCCACAAACGCACCTGTCAGACCACAACCAACTTCTTCTGTACCTGAAATCTACAGAGAAACCATCCACTCAAAAGCCACAGCAGAGCGGCCTCTTCACCCGGCCTCCATCCTATAAATGGCACAAAACGTCGGCATTAAAGTATAAAGAGGTTCCCAGCAGACCTGAAATACAGCGGATGCTCCACCACTTCTACAACTGCGAGTACCAGCCTAACCCAAAGGGAGTGAGTCAAGCTGCAAAAGACCTCAACAATATATTCTATGCAATGGCCAGACTGTCCGACCTTAAAAAAGTCAACTACAAGAGACCAAAAGAAAAACAGATCAATGGATGGTTTGACAGAGAATGTAAAGCCGTACGGAAGACCCTGAGAACAGCCTCAAACAAGAAACACAGAGACCCCAACCACCCGGGTCTGAGGGAAGCCTATGAAACCATACAAAGGCAGTACAAAACCATCCTCAGGAGGAAGAAGCAGAGTTACATCTCCACCAAACTTAACCAACTCCAAGACGCCCTCCAAGACAACTCCTTCTGGGAACTATGGAACCACATGGGCACAAAAGACAAGAAAAACAACATCCATATCCAAAATGGCAACATCTGGCTCCAGTACTTCAGAGACCTCTATAAAGACATTCCAAAGGAAGAACTAAGCCAAGAACAGGAAAACATAATGGCAAAACTAAAAGCAATGGAGGAGAAAGTAAAAAATTTCCAAAACCCCGTGGATGCACCTATTACATTACAGGAAGTAGCAGAGAGAATCTCTTCCATAAGATGTAGAAAAGCCGGTGGCCTGGATGGAATCCTACCAGAAATGCTGAAGTACAGCCCACCAGAATTACTGGCCGCAATGGTTAAACTCTTCAATATTGTGCTAAGCGCCGGCTACTTCCCTCCTACCTGGAATCAAGGCCTCATCACACCCATCCACAACAATGGGGACAGGTATGACCCAGCCAACTACAGAGGAATATGTGTCAGCAGCAACCTGGGAAAACTATTCAACAGCATCCTGAACAAGAGGATCCTCAGTTTCCTCACCGAGCACAACGTCCTCAGCAAGAGCCAAGCAGGCTTCATGCCAAACCACCGCACTACTGACCACATCTACACCCTGCACAGCCTCATTCAGAGCCACGTCCACAATACAAAGAACGGGAAGATATACGCCTGTTTTGTGGACTTTAAAAAGGCCTTTGATTCGGTGTGGCACCCAGGCTTATTCCTGAAACTGCTGGAGAGCGGAATAGGAGGAAAGACCTATGATGTTATCAAAAGCTCCTACACCGAGAACCTCTGCAGTGAGTGTGAACGGCAGAAGAACGACTTATTTCCAGCAGAGTCGGGGAGTCAGACAAGGCTGCAGCCTAAGCCCAACGCTCTTCAACATTTACATCAATGAGCTGGCTACCGCTCTGGAATCTTCCACAGCACCAGGTCTCACCCTCCACGACGCGCAGGTGAAATTCCTGCTGTATGCAGATGACTTGCTGCTTCTGTCACCAACCGAGAAAGGCCTCCAAGACAACCTGAAAATCTTAGAGAAATTCAGCTCCACCTGGGCTCTACCGGTCAACCTAAAGAAAACCAACATCATGGTGTTCCAGAAGAGAAAGAGAAAATCAGACCAGCACCCTTCATTTATCCTCAACAACTGCGCCCTTACAGGAACGGACAAATATACCTATCTGGGCCTAGAGATTCACCGATCAGGGAGCTTCAAACAAGCCATAGAGACCCTGAAAGACAAGGCATGCAAAACCTTCTATGCCATCCGAAGGAAACTCTACCATCTAAAGCCACCAGTGAGGGTCTGGTTAAAAATCTTCGATTCTATCATCGCCCCAATCCTCCTGTATGGCAGCGAAGTCTGGGGTCCTCACACCTACCCAGACTGGTCAAGGTGGGATTCAAGCCCAACAGAAATATTCCACCTGGAATTCTGCAAGCACCTTCTCCAAGTCCATCGGAGCACCTCCAACAGTGCTTGCCGGGCCGAGCTGGGCAGATTCCCTCTACACATAACGGTTCTAAAGAGGGCACTGTCATTCTGGGCTCACCTACGTAGGAGCAATCCAAGCTCCCATCACCATAAAGCCCTGACAACATGTAGGGGAAACAGAAAAACCAGGACCCTCGGAACAACTCACCCAAACCCAACCTGACCAGAAAACCAATCACAACCACCTGACAAAAGCCGGTATCAGGAAGATGGTAGACGAAGGCCAGGAGAGGTACGTAAGTGACTGGAAGAACGACATCATCAGCTCACAGAAACTGACCATGTACCAGAGTCTACAGAGAGACTACAGACTGGCTCCATACCTGGAGAAACTCCCGGACCCCAAAGACTGCAAGATCCTGAGCCGGTATAGACTCAGTGCCCACAGTCTGGCCATCGAATCCGGCCAACACAGGCAGAGCTACAAGCCCAGGGAGGAAAGAGTATGCCAACACTGTGACCAGGAGGCCCTGGAGGATGAGACCCACTTCCTGCTACACTGCTCCAAGTACTCAGCAGTGAGGGACACTCACTTCAGGAGACTCTCACATCTCTTCCCGGATTTCACCACCATGAAGGAGGAAGAGAAAACATACATCCTGCTGGGGGAAGAAGAGAGAGCAGTGGAGATAGCAGCGCAATATGTGAGCGAATGCCATAGACTGCGAGAAAGAGAACTATGATATGCCATGGACTTCTATGGCCCCCACCCTGGATATGCCCCAACCCCCCATCCACGTTCCCTATGCCATGGACTTCTATGGCCCCCACCCTGGATAGCCCCAATCCCCCATCCACCTTCCCTATGCCATGGACTTCTATAGCCTCATCCTGGATCTGCCCCCATGCCCCCATCCACCTTCCCTATGCCATGGACTTCTATAGCCCCATCCTGGATCTGCCCCATCCACCTTTCCTACAGCCCCTTCCCAACATCCCTACAGTCCCTATCCCTATTCCCTTCTGTACACCTGCTTTGGCAAAACTAATGTGTATTTAGTCCTGCCAATAAAGCTTCTTTGAAATGAATTTGAATATATATATAGCGTGTGTGTGCGTGTGTATGCGTGTGTGTGTATGTATATATATTAGTGTGTGTATGTATATAT